>NC_137333.1:41774486-42405597 GCF_965287045.1 Carcharhinus amblyrhynchos | reverse complement strand
AACAGGGCAGAAAAAGACACAAACTCAATTTACAAATAATGGTTGGAATGTGAGTCTGTACGGGTAATCAAGTTTTAAAGGTACAGACAATGTGAGTGGAGAGAGGGTTAAGCACAGGTTAAAGAGATGTGTATTATCTCCAGACAGGACAGTTAATGAGATTGTGCAAGCCCAGGCAAGTCATAGGGATTACAGATAGTGTGGCATGAACCCAAGATCCTGGTTGAGACCACCCTCATGTGTGTGGAAACTGACCATCAGTCTCTGCTCAGTAGCTCTGCGCTGACATGTGTCGTGAAGGCCGCCTTGGAGAACATTTACCCGAAGATCAGAGGCCGAATGCCCATGACCGCTGAAGTGTTCCCCAACAGAAAGAGAACAGTCTTGCCTGGTGATTGTCGAGTGGTGTTCATTCATCTGTTGTTGTATCTTCTGTGTGGTCTCCCCAATGTACCATGCATCAAGCCATCCTTTCCTGTAACATATCAGGTAGACAACATTGGCAGAGTTGCAAGAGTATGTGCCGAGTACCTGGTGGATGGTGTTCTCATGTGAGATGATGGCATCCTTGTCGATGATCCGGCACGTCTTGCAGAGGTTGCTGTGGCAGGGTTGTGTGGTGTCATGGTCACTGTTCTCCTGAAGGCTGGGTAATTTGCTGCAGACAATGATCTGTTGGAGGCTGTGCAGTTGTTTGAAGGCAAGGAGTGGGGGTGTGGGGTTGGCCTTGGCGAGATGTTCATCATCATCAATGGCATGTTGAAGGCTCCGAAGAAGATGTTGTAGCTTCTAGTGCTCTGGGGAAGTACTGGACGATGAAGGGTACTCTGTCCACTGTGTCCCATGTTTGTCTTCTGAGGAGGTCAGAGCGGTTTTTCGCTGTGGCGCATTGGAACTGTCAATCGATGAGTCGAGCGCCATATCCCGTTCTTATGAGGGTATCTTTCAGCGTCTGGAGGTGTCTGTTGTGATCCTCCTCATCTGAGCAGATCCTGTGTATACGGAGGGCTTGTCCATAGGGGATGGCTTCTTTCACGTGTTTAGGGTGGAAGCTGGAGAAGTGGAGCATTGTGAGGTTATCCATGGGCTTGCGGTACAGTGAGGTGCTGAGGTGACCGTCTTTAATGGAGATGCGTGTCCAAGAATGCAACCGATTCCGGAGAATAGTCCATGGTGAGTCTGATGGTGGGATGGAACTTGTTAATATCATCATATTGTTGTTTCAGTGATTGTTCACCATGAGTCCAAAGGAAGAAAATGTCATCAATGTATCTAATGTATAGCATCTGTTGAAGGTCCAGTGTGGTGAAGAGGTCTTGTTCGAATCTGTGCATGAAGATGTTGACATATTGAGGTGTGAGTTTGGTCCCCATGGCTGTCCCGTGTGTCTGGATTGAAGAACTGGTTGTTGAAGGTGAAGACATTGAGGTCCAGGATGAAGCGGATGGGTTGTAAAATTGCATCTGGAGATTGGCAGTTGTCGGCGTTGAGTACTGAGGCAGTTGCAGCAACGACATCGTCATGGGGGATGCTGGTGTAGAGAGTCGAGACATCCATTATGACGAAGAGTGATCCTCGTTCAACTGCTCCGTGTGTGCTGAGTTTCTTCAGGAAGTCCATAGTGTCACGACAAAACCTGGGGGTTCTTTGTACAATGGGTTTCAGGATGCCCTCGACGTAGCCAGGGAGGTTCTCGCACAGGGTCCCACTGCCCGATATGATGGGATAGCTGGGTGTGTTTGTCTTGTATACCTTCAAGTGGCAGTTGAGATCTCCAACGTGGGGAGTATGTGGGATGAGAGCACTGAGGACGTTCTGAAGGTCCGGATCAAAAGTCTTGATCAGTCTGTTGATGGATGTGTTCTTTGGTCAGATCTGCGGGTAACCATCTGTAGTGTTCCTCGTTGTTCAGCTGTCAGTACATTTCTTTGCAGTAATCCGTTCTGTTCAGTATGATGGTGGCGCCTCCTTTGTCTGCTGGTTTGATTATAATGTTGCGCTTGGTCTTGAGAGCGTGGATGGCATTGCGTTGTTTGGGTGATGTTCAGGGCTGCCCTGTGAGCGTGGCTGATGAATCTGGTGTTGACACACCTCCTGATGGCTTGGGCATGCATGTCAAGGGCAACAGCCTTCCGGAGGAGTCCAATTCGACTCTTTCCTCTTAGTTGCTGCACTGCAGATCTCTCTGTCAGCTGTTCGGGTTCATTGGTTGTCTCGTTGTGTTCGCTGTAGCCTCTTGTGGTTTGTGGAAGAACTCTTGCAGCCTCATTCGCTGAATTCCTCTGTGTCTACTGCAAGACTGATGGGGTCTATTTTGGTGGCGGGGCAGAAACTGAGCCCTCAGCTGAGAACTTCAATTTCATCTAGTTGAAGTGTGTAGTCCGACGAGTTAACAATGGACTTCCCTGCAGTGGTACTGTTTTCTACTGTAGTACCAAGGGAGGTTGCTGTATGTGGTGATGCCGAGTTTCTCAAGTTTCCTGTTTTTGGTGTCATATAGATGGCATAGTTCCATTAATGATGGCATAGCATGACGATCACCAGGCAAAGTGTTCTCTTCCTGTTGGGGAACACTTCAGCGGTCATGGGCATTCAGCTTCTGATCTTCGGGTAAGCGTTCTCCAAGGCAACCTTCACAACACAGGACAGCACAGAGCCCTTGAGCAGAAACTGATAGCCAAGTTCCACACACGAGGACAGCCTCAACTAGGATCTTGGGTTCACGTCACCGTACCTATAACCCACACGACTGGGCTAGCCCGGGCTTGCAAAATCTCACTAACAGTCCTGGCTGGAGACAATACACATCTCTTTAACCTGTGCTTAACCTTCTCTCCACTCACATTGCCTGTATGTTTCCATAAGAACATAAGAACATAAGAAATAGGAGCAGGAGTAGGCCATCTAGCCCCTCGAGCCTGCCCCGCCATTCAATAAGATCATGGCTGATCTGTCATGTCTCAGTTCCACATTCCCGCCCTCTCCCCATAACCCTTTGCCTATCAAAAACCTATCAACCCACGTCGTAAATATATTTAGCGAGGCAGCCTCCACCACTTCAACGGGCAGAGAATTCCAGAGATTCACCTCCCTTTGAGTGAAGAAGTTCCTCCTCAACTCCGTTCTAAACCGCCCCCCTTTATCTTGAGGCTGTGCCCTCTAGTCCTACTGTCCTTTCTGAGCGGGAAGAGCCTCTCTTGTTTAAGTTTAAGACTTGATTACCTGTAAAGACTCGCATTCCAACTATTATTTTGTAAATTGAGTTTGTGTCTTTATATGCCATGTTTGTGAACAGTACTCCCACTCACCTGATGAAGGGGCAGCGCTCCGAAAGATGGTGGCTTGTGTTAGAGGGTGCAGAGGGACCTCAGGGTCCTTGTGCATGAGTCGCAAAAACCCAGCTTGCAGGTGCAGCAGGTGGTCAGGAAGGCGAATGGGATGCTGGCCTTCATAGCGAGGGGGATTGAATATAAAAGTAGGGAGGTCTTGCTGCAGCTGTATAGGGCATTGGTGAGGCTGCAGCTGGAGTACTGTGTGCAGTTTTGGTCGCCGCACTTACGCAAGGATATTTTGGCCTTGGAGAGAGTGCAGAGGAGGTTTACTAGTCTGATACCGGAGTTGAGGGGGTTGAGCTATGAGGAGAGGCTGAATAAACTAGGCTTGTACTCGTTAGAGTTTAGAAGAATGAGGGGAGATCTCATTGAGACATATAAGATGATGAATGGGATGGATAGGATAGAGGTGGAGAGACTCTTCCTGCTCAGAAAGGACAGTAGGACTAGAGGGCACAGCCTCAAGGTAAAGGGGGGGACGGTTTAGAACGGAGTTGAGGAGGAACTTCTTCACTCAAAGGGTGGTGAATCTCTGGAATTCTCTGCCCGTTGAAGTGGTGGAGGCTGCCTCGCTAAATATTTTTAAGACGCGGGTTGATGGGTTTTTGATAAGCGAGGGGATTAAGGGTTATGGGGAGAGGGCGGGAATGTGGAACTGAGACATGATGTGGGTATGCCGGCGTTGGACTGGCGTAAACACAGTAAAAAGTCTGACAACACCAGGTTTTAGTCCAACCTATTTATTTGATAATATACTCACAAGCTTTCGGGGTTAGCCCCTTCGTCAGGTGAATGGAGAGACATGACAGATCAGCCATGATCTTATTGAATGGCGGGGCAGGCTCGAAGGGCTAGATGGCCTACTCCTGCTCCTATTTCTTATGTTCTTATGTTCTTATGTTACCAAATAAACCTGTTGGACTTCAACCTGGTGTAGTAAGTCTTCTTATTGTATTTACCCCAGTCCAACACTGGTATCTCCACATCATGGGAGAGAATAGAGCCAAAGTTTTGAGTCTAAATGACCCTTGGTCAGAGCTCAGTGACCATTGCTGCTTTTGCAGCATCAAGCAAGAGCAGAGGCTCCTGCTGGTACTGTAGCATCAAGAAGAGCAGTGACCACTGCTGGTATTGCAGCATCAAGAAGAGCAGTGACCATTGCTGGTATTGCAGCATCAAGAAGAGCAGTGACCACTGCTGGTATTGCAGCATCAAGCAAGAGCAGAGGCTCCTACTGGTACTGTAGCATCAAGAAGAGCAGTGACCATTGCTGGTATTGCAGCATCAAGAAGAGCAGTGACCATTGCTGGTATTGCAGCATCAAGAAGAGCAGTGACCACTGCTGGTATTGCAGCATCAAGCAAGAGCAGAGGCTCCTACTGGTACTGTAGCATCAAGCAAGAGCTGTGGCCATTGCTGGTATTGCAGCATCAAGCAAGAGCAGAGGCTCCTACTGGTACTGTAGCATCAAGAAGAGCAGTGACCACTGCTGGTATTGCAGCATCAAGCAAGAGCTGTGGCCATTGCTGGTATTGCAGCATCAAGCAAGAGCGGAGGCTCCTACTGGTACTGTAGCATCAAGAAGAGCAGTGACCACTGCTGGTATTGCAGCATCAAGAAAGAGCAGACGCTCCTACTGGTACTGTAGCATCAAGCAAGAGCGGAGGCTCCTACTGGTACTGTAGCATCAAAAAGAGCAGTGACCACTGCTGGTATTGCAGCATCAAGCAAGAGCAGTGGCCATTGCTGGTATTGCAACATCAAGCAAGAGCTGTGGCCACTGTTGGTATTGCAGCATCAGTAAAAAGTCTGACAACACCAGGTTTTAGTCCAACCGATTTATTTGATAGTAAACGCACAAGCTTTCGAGGTTAGAACATAAGAAATAGGAGCAGGAGTAGGCCATCTAGCCCTTCGCGCCTGCCCCGCCATTCAATAAGATCATGGCTGATCTGTTGTGGCTCAGTTCCACTTTCCCGCCCTCTCCCCATAACCCTTAATCCCCTCTCTTATCAAGAACCCATCAACCCGCTTCTTAAAAATATTCGTCAGGTGAATGGAGAGTTCTGGCCTCAGACAGAGCATAAAAAGCACAGACAGTTTAGAGATTACTGATTAGAATGCGAATCTTTATACCTAACCTGCTGTTCAAGACCTGAAGTGGCTGACAATGTGTGTGGAAGGAGCACTGATCACAGTTTAAAGAGATGTGTATTGTCTCCAGACAGTACAGTAAGTGAGGTTTTGTAAACCCAGGCAAGTCACGGGGGTTACAGATAGTGTGACATGAACCCAAGATCCCTGTTGAGACCGTCCTCATGTGTGCGGAACTTGGCTATCAGTCTCTGCTCAGCGACTCTGCGCTGTCGTGTGTCGTGAAGGCCGCCTTGGAGAACGCTTACCCGAAGGTCAGAGGCTGAATGCCCGTGACCACTGAAGTGTTCGCCAACAGGAAGGGAACAGTCTTGCCTGGTGATTGTCGAGCGATGTTCATTCATCCGTTGTCGTAGCATCTGCATGGTCTCCCCAATGTACCATGCTTGGGGACATCCACCAGGTACACGGTAAATACTCTTGCAACTCGGCCAACATTGTCTACCTGATACGTTGCAAGAAAGGATGTCCCGAAGCATGGTACATTGGGGAGACCATGCAGACGCTACGACAACGGATGAATGAACATCGCTCGACAATCACCAGGCAAGACTGTTCCCTTCCTGTTGGCGAACGCTTCAGTGGTCACGGGCATTCAGCCTCTGACCTTCGGGTAAGCGTTCTCCAAGGCGGCCTTCACGACACACGACAGTGCAGAGTCGCTGAGCAGAGACTGATAGCCAAATTCCGCACACATGAGGACGGTCTCAACAGGGATCTTGGGTTCACGTCACACTATCTGTAACCCCCATGACTTGCCTGGGTTTGCAAAACCTCACTCACTGTGCTGTCTGGAGACAATACACATCTCTTTAACCTGTGATCAGTGCTCCTTCCACACACATTGTCAGCCACTTCAGGTCTTGAACAGCAGGTTAGGTGTAAAGATTCGCATTCTAATCAGTAATCTCTAAACTGTCTGTGCTTTATACGCTCTGTCCGAGGCCAGAACTCTCCATTCACCAGACGAAGAGGGAAATCTCGAAAGCTTGTGCATTTACTATCAAATAAATCGGTTGGACTAAAACCTGGTGTTGTCAGACTTTTTACTGTGTTTACCCCAGTCCAACGCCGGCACATCCACATCATTGCAGCATCAAGCAAGAACAGTGGCCATTGCTGGTATTGCAGCATCAAGCAAGAGCATTGGCCACTTTTACAATTTATTGGTAGCTGCAGCTTCTTCATAATAATAATGTATTATGATAATAATAATAATGTTTTTTATAACAGTAGTAGCAATGAATCAGGAGCAATCAGATGTATTAATTAAAATAAATCAAGGTAAATAAACAAAATAAATACCTAAAGCACGCATCTGTGTAATTAGGAAATGTATAATTTCTGGTTATCGCTGGTAATCAGCTTGTTAAGCAGAGTAAGTTGTAAATATGGAAGGTAAGTGTCACTATTTATTTGGTTTTTCCCATGTGAAGTTGAGCATGAGTCAGAGGGAGGTCATGCCTACAAATTTGATTTTTTCGAGGAGGTGACCGGGTGTGTAGATGAGGGTAATGGATTCGATGTGGTTTATATGGGTTTCAGCAAAGCCTATGACAAGATTCCACATGGGAAACTTATAAAGAAGGCATGGGATACAGGGTAATTTGATAACATAGATTCAAAATTGGCTCAATTGTAGGATACAGAGGGTGATGACAGAAGGCTGCTTCAGTGACTGTAAACACAGTAAAAAGTCTGACAACACCAGGTTTAAGTCCAACCGATTTATTTGATAGTAAACTCACAAGCTTTCAGGGTTAGTCCCTTCGTCAGGTGAATGGAGAGTTCTGGCCTCAGACAGAGCATATAAAGCGCAGACAGTTTACAGATTACTGATTAGAATGCGAATCTTTACACTTAACCTGCTGTTCAACAGATCACGAATTCACTCAGGGCAAATCCACATTAGTGACTGTAAGTTAGTGTCCAGTGGCGTACCACAGGGATCTGTACTGGTTCCGCTCTTATTTATCACTATATAAACAGTATAGATGACTGTATGTGGGGTAGGATTAGAATCGGGGCAGGTGTGCCGGTAAAATTCCAGCCATTAACATTCCCATTGAATCTAAAGGGAACATTAGTCCTGTGAAGGCCTCAGTGAGTGAACCTCATCGAAGAGATGCTAACAGAGCTGCAGAACCTACTACATCAGGATCAGCCGCCGCTGTCATCTGTCCTTACTGCTGACTACATGGAGATTAGGTGATGACTGCATCATAAGAGAACTGGAGAACTCATTAACTTCGGTATCACAGCAAAGCTGCAGCAAGTAATTAAAGACCATTAAGTTTTATGTTGGCTTTACCAAGGACCAGGGTACAATAAAGATTGCTATAACATCTGCTTCAAAAACTACCTCAAAAGAAGGGTTTCTATTCTGTCAACATACAGCCTATATGTGACTGTTACAACCCTGGGTTGATGTTATAACTAAGCAAGAACTACCAAATAAACCTGTTGGACTTTAACCTGGTGCTGCAAGACTTCTTACTGTGTTTACTCCAGTCCAACACTGGCATTTCCACATGATGCACAGGAAAATTTTGGAATGAAAACCTGGCTCAGAGTACCGTAACTTTCATTGGTTCTTTTTAAACATGGAGGGGCAGAGTTACAGGACTGCTAAGTAGTTTTTAAGAACAAGAAATAAACATTTATTAAACATGAAAAGTTTTATTATAATAGAATTCTCTTTTATCCCACCTTAACTTCATAACTGTATACAATTTTCAAACATAAGTAGCGCGCCACTCTGAACAAATTGCTAATGCCACTCAATTGATGTCCCATGAGTTTGTCTCACAATGGCCTCCTCCACCGGATAAGTGTCACATGAGAGTTTCCAAATTCCATTCTCAAAAAGACACACTTTAAAATCTTTATTCTAACAAAGCTTTCCATCAGCGTTAATAATCTATCCCAGGTCTTCCACTTACCCTTTCAAACAAAACTTCTGTTCCATTTTTTAACAAGAAATCCAATACCAGGGCTGGGATTCTCCAAGAACAAATCTCAGCCCCTAATTTGTGTGAAAACAGGAATAACTCCGGTTGGTTTGTTTACTGGATTTTCAGAATTAATCTCTAACAGTTTGAGCCCTTCAGAGTGCACTAGTGGGATTCGCACTAGATATCAGGGAGCAGGGCCTATTTCCACCCGAGAGGCCGGCAACAAAGCATGGAGTGAGCCACTGCACATGCACCGACTTGCCAATGCCAAGATCAGTGCAAGTGCAATGGCCCCGCATTGCTGGCCTTTCGATTGCTGGCCAGCGATTGAGCTGGCCAGGTCTGCAATTCATTATTGTTGGTCTACCAAGCTCCCCACCCCCGGTCACTGGCCTTCTGGAACTCTCCGGGCTAGCCTCGATGTTCCCTCCCACCCCCCAACCCACCTACCCCAGCTAGAACTGATCTCCCCAAACCACCTCCTGGCAGTTCAGCAGCCCCGATCCCCCTCGGCAGCCCTGAAACCCCACCAGCCCTGACAACCCTGGCAGCCCCAATCTCCCCTCCCATCCAATCAGATGGCCAAACACAATCGCCATCCTCCCTCTCTCCGCCATGATCTCTGTGCAGAGTGTCACCCCCCCCCTCACTGATAGTCCCCCATAGGCCCTGCCCCCAATCGGCCATGCCTCTGTCTGGCCCCACCACTTAGCACCTCTCATTGCCTAGTGAACAGTGCCAAGGTGCCCCTCAGGTATTGCCAGTTTACCCCTATGGCAGTGCCATGGTGCCAGCCTGACACGGCCAGCCAGGGGGTATCCTGCTTATTTCTGATTAGCTTCAATAGCCTCTGTTCCCTCCAGCGGGGTCAGACTGCCTGTTCTCTGTTTGTGGGGAGCAGGAGTAAACCCCGTTGGAGTGAACCACTCCTGGCGGTGAGGGAAAGATGTTGGCATGGAGCTTATTATACTAAAAATCTTTGCCCCAGAAGCATACAAGATCAGCACAATGGGCTGGGAGAACTGGCCCCCTCCCCTCCAGGTTTTCCACCACCTCTTTCAGGTTTCCTTGTGTAAATACTTTTACACAAACACTGAGATCCGGCTGCCAATTTCCACCATTATTAAACTTAGATTCCACAAGCCTGAATATCACTTCAGATATTTTTTCGGTGTCTGGCTCTACTGGAAAGTTCTTTGTTCTAGTACCTGTATCTTCAGATTTCTTGGAAACTTCTCTTCATTTTTCTAGTTCTCTCAACTAGCTGTTCTTTATGTTTACCATATCTGTTTTCGTAATCATTATAGTATGGCTTTTCTTCTTGCAAAGCGAAGAGAAATGATTTTTTTTCCCTTTAGCCTTCTGAAACAACTGTTTCTAGTAGAGCTGTAAGAACTACTTAGCTCCAACTGCTAATGAATTCAGCTAAAGCTAAATTCAAAATGTTTTTCTACTGTAAAAGTGCTTCTGGTTACTAAACAATGACTTTATGCTTCTCTCAGCTTGTTAACTTTCTCATATCGTAAGCCTCTCTAAACACAATTGAAGCACAGTTTTATCTGAAACCAAAAACTCCCAGATGCAAACACCTTCTTCTGCCATTAATCTAATTATAGGTTTACCCATCCTTACACAGAACAGTAAATTAAACCCAACTAAATATATATTGTATTTCTAATGTTTAACAATATAAATGGGGATCATTTACAACAACTTCTATTTTCCTGACAGTGACAATATGGAGAGGATCCTACACATCAGTGCAAGATGTGTTTGAATGTGTCATATATTTTGAAATTTGGTCTTCCCTTACTTCTGATGGAGAAACAATCACATCACCAGATGACTTGTGGATGATAGATCACAATCCATTTTTCCATGGTAACTAATCTCACCAAGTGTGTCCTAAACAGTTGCAGAGTAACATTACAATGAGGTATATTTTCCTCCAACAATTCCCATTGAGCAGATAAGGAGACACTTTGGCTGCCTAAACAAATCTGAAAGGGCTCTGTAATATGCTTCAGTTCATGTGGCATGGATGGTTTTGTCCAAACTCCCTCTCCTCTCCAAAGATTGTTGTTGCATCCCGAATCCACGCCTACCTTTCTTGCAACTCCATTTTTTTCCCATACAATCAGATTTCCAGTTCTAAACGAACATCTGAAGATCATAATTTCCAAAAGGAATCACTGGAACGGGCGGCAGCATTTAGTTATCAGTGGGCAAACTGGGTTTCAAATCAACCTGGCAGGCAGAGGGCACTAAAACAAAAGGTCTATATGATCATTCTGGAAATCCAATTATGCTCATTGTAATGACTTCAATCAGGCCACTGAGGTTGCCCTATTGGAATATGAACTCCCTGATTAAGGAGTCAATTGATGGGCCAATCAGGGAGCCTTTTCCTTGTATTTAACCAAGAGTGCCAGTGCCTCTGGAATTCCCAAAAGTAGACTGCTGGCTGATAGCACTGAGTGAACTGCTGTTGGAATTATAAATAAAGGAATTTTGGTGACAGGGCCTCTGCCTCTGAAGACTTATTACACTCATCATGACACCAAAACAAAAATGTTGATAAACTGATCTGTGGATACCATGCAACAATGGCCTTAAAAATGGCTGCGTTCCATGTCAAAGAATTGCTGAGTTGTGCATCTGAGCTGCCATACCAAGCATTCACACCATCTTGAGACAGACACAACAGAGTTGGGCAGGTCGTGTAGCCAGAATGCCTGGCACTCACTCACAAAGTGAATCTTCTACAGTGAGACTGATATTGACTTTGAGCCTTGAGGGAAGGTCACCCAGGATCGCTGCACTGGGTACATTCAAATAAAAACTTGTGTGGTTTCCTTTGAAAGAAACTGTGTATCAGAGGCAGGGAGAAAATGCAAGCAGATGAAATCCTGAGCCAGCAACTCGCCCAAAACTCAATTGTCTGCAGTATTCTGTCCCATTTGCGACAGAACCTTTTGGGTTCAGATTGACCCTGGCAGTCACCAATATACCCAACAGGCACCCAATCAAATACCCCAGGTGACAAACATGGTCATCTTCACCTCAAGGGGCAAGCAAGAAGATTCCAATGTCAGTTGGTGAGGCGGGCACAATGAGGGTGCCATGTGTTTACTGATGAAAGTACCAGTGGAATCATTTCTAGTCACAGAATCCCAGTTTTCTCATAAAAATGAGTTTCTCTAAAAAGGCAGCAGGTGGAAAGTGGGTAGGAAAACTTTCCTTGTGGGTTTGGTTTCACTATTGCCCTTTACTCAGTGAAAAATGGGCGGTGTGGAGACCAAGATTATCTTCATTCACCACTGCAAGGAACGTTCTTTACTGTGACATACACAGCAATTGGAAGAAGGTGGGGGGAGGACAACATACCAAAAGATTCAAAAACCTGATAAAAGGCAATAAAAAATCTGGTAATTTCAGAACCCCTGAGGGTTCTAGGTTCTAGAAGCCCCAATTTAAAACCCAGTGGTGTGAACATACTCTAAAAGTAATTTAATGTTAATTTAATTGTAAAAGAACTGAATGCACTAAAACGCAAATAATGTGTGACACAAACCACAAAGGAAATGAAGTTTCATATCATTTTATTTAGAATAGAATCAATGAAAATGAGGGACTCAATTTCCTATGTTCCAATGCTTAATTTACTCATGAAAGCATGTCTGCTAAAATTAGCATTCTTTAAAATATACATAATGACATAACTTAATATTGAATAAAAATACTTCTATAGCATAACCATAGATTTTCACATTTATGCACATGGAACAACAGTTATCAAAATATAAATAATTACAAATTACCTAGTAAACTAAATACGTCACATTGAAATACAATAAATAACATGTAGAAGTGGCATACAAAATAGAATTCTATTACTTCAAACGGTGTATCAGTTTGCAACAGTGCTTCGACACTACTACATAGAACCATTAACATTGCTATGCCGAAAGGCTTATCTGTTTAATATGGCTTATTAGTTATTGAAGGTCCAATAAATCAATATTTTTGGTATATATGTGTTAGATCAGTTAATGGCTAGGAGCCACCAATTCTGTAAAACATGTATCTAACAGCCCACCCAGTGGTTGATTCTGTTAATTTCAAACACTTGTCGTTCTCTAGTGTTGAACAGGAATTGAGCTGGTCCACGGAAGAAGTAAATATACCCTACGAAACAAAATGGAAATACAAACTTGTAATTCTCATTCTAGTCAAATAAAGCACAAGGAATAAAATGAATTGCTCCATCATTCAGAATCAATGTTCAACACAAACTGGCCATATGAAGACCTTTCATCTTTGTGAAGGCCATGAATTAAAAAGCCGCAATAATTGTGTTGCCAATCCACACACATAATACACACATGCAAACACACATTTCCAGTAGGGGTCACTAAATAGCAACTAGGAGCAGGATAGTCATTGATTTTACTGTGTTTAAACCAAAGGCATTGAACATAATCTAATTGTATTGCCCAACCTAAGATCACATCCCTGTGCAGAACAGGGAACAAAGAAGAAACTTCATGACCTGTACAGCTGATGCACTTATTGTATTAACTCACTGAGCATGAGGAAACTCTGTACAGTGTTCTCTTAAAAAATATTTGGATGATCTCAATACTTCAATGAATATTTGCTTTCTAATTTACCGTGCTGTTCAAATGCTGCATCCAATCTTCCAGGGATGCCTGGCCAGTCATCTACTATCAGGCGTGGGTAACCTTCATCCATGGCTTGTTTAGTCTCATCGTAACTGGAAAAAAAAGCACATATTTTATGTAAACAGAGAGAGACAGTGATGAGAAAATATTGACTTGAATATTGGTATAAAGAATGAACCATTACCTCCAGTATTGGCCTTTTGCAAAGAATAAAGTCTTTGAAGTTGACTTAATGTGAACAGCTGCATCTATTTTCCTGACAGATTTTGGAATTCCGAATCGATGGATGTTCTTTGGATAACCTGGCATGACATCATAGCCATTGATGGCCCAGTATTTGTTTCCTATAGGATTACAGAAACTATGTTATCATTTGAATATTAGGAAATGTGTGTGAATATTAGTCAATATGTTTTTTTCTCAGCTTCAATGCCTCCTCATGTGGTGGGTATCAATTCCTGACTAAAATGCTGGACAATCAACCTCGTCCCAATCCTCTCCTGAGTTACAGTTCTAGGGAAGTCATCTTCCCTCCCTTGTTGGCTCTGTCTAATGAAGCTTAGCTCTTGGCACACAGCATTACACATCACCACTGGTACAATCCCAAAGAAGATAATTGTTTCAAATTTTAATCTTGGAAAAAATGTGCTGAAGATGTGAATTTAACTCAAGTTCCAGAAAACAATGTCTCTCTTCGCTGTAACATTGTTATTTCCAGCACTATGTTATCCTAGAGAAAAAAAATGTGTTCTTTAGCAATGGAAAATAACAGTACTCAACCTCTAATAACAATAAGGACATCCATCACTAGATTTTCATACGCAGCATCAATCTTTGTGGGAATCGTTGGCCAGAATGAGCCAATTAAAGACAGGGTAGCATCAGGAAGTTGTGGATGTCTCCTCCATAAGAACCTAAAAAACACAAATTAGAATATGACAAAAGTAAGTAAATAAATTCTCAGCACATACCACACCTTAACTGTCATACTGATTTATTTTGTAACACCACATTGGTAAATTGTTCTTCCAATAACATATCTTTTCCATATACGTCACATGCCTTAAAACATTCCTTCATCAGATTGATTCTAGGGCTGTGTGAATACTGTGTGAATACTCTCCTATCTTACAATGGTGACAACATTTCATTGCCGCTAAAGTCTAATGGGGCATCTTGAGATCAGAAAAGGCTTCGCACAGATGCAAGTTCTTGTTAAGGGTTTTTACTCAGTGACTAGTCACTGGTTGTTAGATAGGTTGGATTGGCATTTGTCATTCCCAACGAAGCATTTTGGTTTGAATCATTGCCACTTCCACAGATCTCAACGAAACAGAAACCCAACATGTGGAGAATTGCAGATTAAAGAAAAAAACATACCTAACACTAGAAGGTAAAAAGGCAGGAATGTTTACCCCCCAAAATACTCAAATACTTTTGCTAAAACATTTCCAAAATGGAACTGCATCAATGCAAACATTATATGATAGTCAACATATTTTATACCTGTCTTTGAAAATTATCATCTCTCCCCGAAGTCCAGCAACGGCATCAAAGGACAAGTAAGGGTCACATTTTTTTGGTGTCTTTGGTGGTGGTGGCCTGGGGCTTGGATTGATCTCATTTGATGCACCTTGTGTAAAGTAACCATACATATTACTAAACAATATAGAAAAACTGAATACTAAACAATGTTCAAGGCAGGGATCGTAATTTCAGACAGTCAATTTTAATTAAAGTATATTGGCTCTAGAGGTAGAATTTTAAGAAATGTCAGTGAGTAATGAGCTAGGATGTCAACTCTCAGCCATCCCATCATTTAATGCTCACATCAGTGCTGATTGGCAGTGGGCTGCACTTCCATCCGCCCTTGGAAGGACGTCCCACCTAGGAGAGCTGTCAGCCAATCTGATTGGCCAGCAGCTCTCCAACATGTCCGGGCACAGTAATCAAAGGAAATAATAAATCCAGGGGTAGTGGGGTGGAGGACATTCCAATAGTGGTGGCACCTTCAGGTTGAAGTGTCCCGCCCTCTTCCTGCCCAGGCTGGAGAAAAGCTTATTTCTCTATTACCCACCTATTCGTAGCTGCACCAGTCAGTCTTTAGCCTCAGACTGGCCTAGGAAAGGCCCTGAAGTGGCTGTTAAGTGGGCATTAAAATACCTGAGCAGGTGAAAGGGTGGGGTCCCTGCCTGCCCAAACATGAAATTGCACACTGTTGGCATGGGTGGAGTCTCAGAGGAATCCCACCCATGCAATTTTACACCTACTTCGGGGGAGCGTAAAATTCCTCCCCAGGATTTGTTGCATTTCAATGAATCATTCAAAGAAACTGGGCCTTTGAAAAACAACCTTTTTATTATTGGAATAAACTTGGTTTTTTCCATTTTCTCAACAGTCAGGTTTGGTGTCAAGAACAGTGCAAAGAGCAAACAGCCTTTGAAATAGATTTCTGGGTCAGATAGTAGATGATACAATGTGGAAACCTGCATATTTTTATTTCTGAGTTTATTTTCAGAGCTATAGCATCATTTTAATTCTAAACAAGATAAAGATACTAGCACTGGAAAATTGCTCAGAGCAGTTAAGTCCCATGTGTAATCAAAATGTCCAACAGCAGTAAGTTAAACATAACACCAGCAAGCTTTATTGTTGTCATTTACAGCAATAGTTTATGCTACATATATCATTGTTTATAAGATAATTTGTTCTTTACAACTCAGTAAGATCACATGATATTATTACTCTGATGCTTTGATAAAGTAAAAGCCCTTTCATTATCTAACTGGTCAGTAGTTGTTTAGGAAGGAATATTTCTACCTTTATTCGAGACTCAACCTACCATAGAGAGCCTGGATTCCATTTATATCATCCTGAGGAAGACGGAACTCATTCATTTTTGTAAATGTGTATGTGGGGAACATCAATGCTCCAGGATCACGAGAGTGAGCCAGTCCCAATGCATGGCCAAACTCATGGGCTGCCACGAGGAACAAGTTATATCCTAAACGAAACAATCACAAACAGCAAATTAACTATCTGGCAAAACTCATTCTCCTCTGGTGCTTATTTAAAGACGAGCCTACAGTGAAATATCTAAATATTCTTTGAATGGTATGCAACAAAACAAAACTTTAATCCTTAATTTCATGTAAATACTCTGTCCTTTATCTCAGCTGAGAGTGATTCATACCTTACTGAAACTTTAAACATTTTAAATACTTTCCCAAAATTTATTATCAAATGTAACTGGCCAAATATCAGAACTAGATATAAGTCATGGCACAAAGTTCAAACAAATTTATAATCTAAACACATTTTTTGGTGACATAAAATTGAATTGTAATTCTTAAAGCTGCACTTATCAGAAATCTTACCTTAATATATTACCAGGGAAATGCTCTCAAAATTAACATTACTAGCTAATAGCTATGTAAATTGCTTTCTAACTGGAAGTATCCTATTCATTTTTTCATCTTTTTGCCACTAATTATGATAATAACATTGGTCAATTTCTGTACCTTTTGATCCCATTGTCCAGGTTTCATCTTCATCAAAGTGAGTGTCACCCCCAATGCCTACTCCAGGTGGAAAAGCATGGGCCAGTAATCCATTTGGTCCATCAAATGGATAATGGTCACCATGTTCTGAAAATAATGGAACAGATAACTGTCAACGTGAATTCTAAGAATTGTCAGAGTGAATTCAGGAGCTGCGAATGGCTAACAACATTCAAAATGTAGCAAATTAAGATAAATATAGATAAAATAACGAATGTCCATTGTTCACCAGTTTTCACTTTGCCCAATGATTATTAGCTTAGGTTTTACAAATCGGGTGACCCAGTGGTTAATGCTTTTTAAGGTTTATTTATCAGTGTCACAAGTAGGCTTACACTAACACTACAATGAATTTACTATGAAAATCCCCTAGTTGCCCCACTTTGGCGCCTATTTGGGTACACTGAGGGAGAATTTCGCATGGCCAATGCACCTAGCAAGCATATCTTTCAGACTGTGGGAGGAAACCAGAGCACCCCGAAGAAACCCACGCAGATATGGGCAGAACATGCAGACTCTGCACAATCACCCAAGCTGGGAATCGAACCCGGGATCTAGTCAAATGCACCAAACAAGTTGCCAATCCTGCAGCGGAATACCAAGATCACTTGTCTACTTTGAGGGATCCATCCTCCTTAGGTGCTGTGGGCATCCTATAGTTACCCACTGCACCTCACTGTCTCCGAGTCAGTACTATAATGGTGGCCTGTAGACCCATTCTTTAGAACTGCCAAAGATTAGTTAGGCTGTCAAGTATATTCCAATATGTAATGAAACCCTGGCTGATCTGCAAGCCAGCTCTATGTATTTGTCACTGCAACGTACTTCCTAATAGTATTGGTTAAAAAATATTCATCAATCTCAGATTTAAAATCTAAAATGACATTCCCCTTTGTTGCTTTTACAACATATTGAACTATCCCAGACACACTCAAGAAATTCATTACCTTTCCGAAATGTGCTAATTTGTTTATCTCAATTTATATGGAAGTCAAAGCCATTCTATGCTTCTCTAATCTCTGCATTTATATACTTCTCCATTTCACAGCTGCTACCATGGGATCTGTACACAACTCCCAATTCACTTCATTGTTTTTCTAATTCTTAACTTGACCCATAGAATCTCCATAGCCGGCTTACCTTTTGTTACAATTCAACATACCATTGAAGTGTTTATCTTAACCACTAAGTCTATTCTACCCACTCCCCCATTTTCCCTGTACACATTATAAACTGATATATTTAATTCCAGGATCTGACCATCTTGAAGCCAGTGTCAGTGATGGTTATTGGACTATCATCTCCAAGTTGATTTTGTGCCTGCAATTCATTCAATCTCTATTGTACTCCATGGGTTGGATTTTCCGGCTGCACTTACCCCACGACTGGAAATTCCTGCCTGAGGTCAACGGACCTTTGCATGGTCCATCCCCTCCCCACCCCCAGCACGCACCACCTCCCCCCCCAACACCCCACCCCCGTGCATCCCCCACAACGTGCTACAATTCCTAAAGCATATGGGACAGGAAAATTCCACCCATGTGTTTGCAAGATAAACATTCATTTGAGCCACTAGTCCTAATTTGTCCTTTCACTGTAATATTTTACTCACATCCATTTCTTGATTCTCAGGCCAGTTTAATTATTTCACGTCCTCCAGCTTTGCCTTTGCCTGCAATACCTAACACTGTTACTGTTACTCCACTCTCCCTTTGTTTTCAGGCTATTATATATTACTGTTTCCGCTTGAGCCCTCTTTCCACTTGAAGTCCTTGGTTTAAAGTCCTTGTAACTATCCTATTCATCTTTTCCTCTCGGACTTGATAAAAGCCTGGTTCAGATTGAGCCAGTCTCAGTATACCGTTCTTTCCAATCCCAGTTTGCATGCCACTGTCCCATGACATAAGAACATAAGAAATTGGAGCAGGAGTAGGCCATCTAGCCCTTCGAGCCTGCCCCACCATTCAATAAAATCATGACTAATCTGAAGTGGATCAGTTCCACTTTGCTGCCTGCTCCCCATAAACCTTAATTCCCTTCTCTATCAGAAATCTATCTACCCGTGACTGAAACATATTCAACGAGGTAGCCTCCGCCACTTCAATGGGCAGAGAATTCCAGAGATTCACTACCCTCTGAGAGAAGAAGTTCCTCCACAACTCTGTTCTAAACTGCATCCCCCCCCCCCAACTTATTTTGAGGCTGTGCCCTCTAGTTCTGGTTTCCTTTCTAAGTGGAAAGAATGTCTCTACCTCTACCCTATCTAGCCCCTTCATTATCTTATATGTCTCCATAAGATCCCCCCTCAGCCTTCTAAACTCCAACGAGTACGGGCCCAGTCTATTTAATCTCTCCTCATAAGCTAACCCCTCATCTCCAGTATCAGCCTGATGAACCTTCTCTGTACTCCCTCGAAGGCCAATATATCCTTTCGCAATTAAGGAGATCAAAACTGCACACAGTACTCCAGCTGCGGCCTCACCGGCACCCAGTACAGATGCAGCAAGACCTCCCTACTTTTATACTCTATCCCCCTCGCTATAAAGGCCAACATTCCATTCACCTTCTTGATCACCTGCTGCACCTGCAGACTGGGTTTTCGCGACTCGTGCACAAGGACCCCCAGGTCCCTCTGCACAGTAGCATGCTGCAGCTTTTCACCATTTAAATAATATTCCTTCCTACTATTATTTCTATTACTTCTTCCAAAGTGAGGAAGAAATGTATGGTCTTCAGCCATACATTCACCACCTTAATATGTCTACCTAACCTGGATTTCCACTTGGGTTTGATAAAATACCAGTAATTATAACCTTTGAGGTTTCGTTCCTTCATTTAGTTCCTAGTTCCGTCCAAACAGAATCTCTTGCCTTCTCTTCCTTATGTTGTTGGTCCCGACATGGACTGGATGTACTTGCTCCCTCTTCTCTCAAAGACCTTGAACAAATTGGAAATCTAGGATAGAACTTTCCAGTCCTGTCTGCCACGGGAATTGTAGCAGGTAGGACAGAAAATTCGGCAGATGGTGCAAAGGTCCATCGACCTCGGGCAGAAATTTCCAATCTTGGCGCTGGAAAATCCCACTCCTGATCCCAGCACAAAAATGATTGAATGCATTTTCAGAATGCTAGGAGATTTACTGCGCATGTGCACTTCCATTTTTACTAAATTGTGAATGGGCTAAGCAATCAAACAATGGTTAAAACACCATTGTGTATGTAGTATTTCCCTGGACTTTGATTTGTATGGTTTATTTGTCTGTCCTTTTCCTGTAAGATTATTCACAAAATGATAAGAAATCTTGATACCTAAATGTACCCTGAAAGCAGCAATAATGGAAATGATTTGTGTTGATACCTCGAGCCCCGAATAAGATCATGATGTCAGCTTCTCCTTCAAAGATTCTTGTGAACTTCAGAGGTGTGACGCTACTCCAAACCTTCAAAGCTCTCTCAATTGCAGTGTCCACATCAGTAGATGAAATATCCAGCGTATAGTTTAAAATTCTTTATTGAAGAAAACAGAAAGTAAGATTTCATACTAAATATTATGGAGGAAATCTTGTTGGAATAAGGCATCTTGAAAAGTATGTCATTGTTGACTTTTTGCCTACGTGCTTCAGCCTGGACATTTCTTATTCTGTTGCAAATGATAACGTCACAGTGGGGGAAATGTGGGGAATCTGAGAACTCAATTAACAGCTAGACCAACTATCTATCTCCATAAATACTGTGAAAAATATTACCTGTATGTTATATTATCCTTTTTCCACTTAAGAGTTCTGGGGAAGTGATTATATTCAGCAACGTCAGGAACTCCACATCGAGGTTTCTCCATGACTTTCATCGTTGCAGAGTCCAGATTTCCAGTTATCTCAAGACCAAAGAATTCTTGCATTTTCCTAATCTTTTTGGACAGGGAACTCTTCGATACGTAGTTTAGCATCTTTGAAGAAAACCGTGGTGAACTGTCTTCGAGCTTGTAAAATTGGTTCAAATAGGCCTTCAAGAAAACAAAATATCAACATTGTTAATCTTGACATTTTCAGTGAAAGAAGAAAGACAAATCTGTATAAATCCATTGAACAGTTTTATTATGTTAGTTACAATCCACACAGTACCTCTGCAAATTGCCAATCCTCTCCATCTCTCTCGTAGCTCTCTGAACGTAGTGGAACAGCAGAAGAAAAAGATGCAGAAAGTAAAACAAACAACACTGAAAAGCAGAAGTGCTTCATCTTTCTGTTCTCAACTGAAACTGAGATAAAAACCTCTGCCTCTGATTCTCTCCTTACAGCTTATATAGTATTTTCTGTCCCATGTTCTGCTAATTGGAGAATGATTCAGGTTTGAGTAAGAGCAATAAACCACAGGTATGTCATGAGTGGTCAACACAGGAAGTCAATTAACTCTTCTCTTCCCTCATCCAGTATTTATAATACCTTTAAATATATATCTACCAAGAAGCAGTTTAAACTGTGTTTAAATGGACAAATATCAACAAAATCAGTGTAGATTTTTATCTGATTATGACATAAACCAAGATAATGGTTGCCCATCCAACCTATTTTCTGTATTTCTGTTCTCCCCCTTCCCATCCCCCCCAGAACCACAATGGGGCTCCCATTGTCCTCACTTTCCAACCCACCAGCATTCACGTTCCTCCACCATTTTCCCCACCATCACCCATGAACAAAAACATCTTCCCCTTCCCTCCAGCATTCCCAGGGAAATTTTCCCACTGTTAACTCCCTGGTCCACTCTTCAGTCAACAACCGCACCCCATCCCGCCCCCCTTTCCACAGTATATTTCCATGCAATCGCCACAGCTGCCCTTTTACCTCACTACTCTCCTCATATTCCAAAGCCCCAAACATGCCTTCCAGGTGACTTACTTGTAGTCCTTTCAAATTAGTAATTTGTCGCTCACAGTGGTGTTTTCTTCACACGGAGCTGGAGATTGAGTGACCCTTTTGAAGAACACCACTACTCGGTCTGCGAGCATAGCCCCCAAGCTTCTGATTGCTGATGGTTTGCCATCTTGATCCCATGCTTACATTTCAGCCCCTAGCCTGCTGTTCCAGCAAAGCCCTGAGCAAGCTTAAGGAACTGCGGTTTATCTTTTACTTCAGCGCTTTCCGGACTCAACACTGAGTTTAGCAATTTCAGACCATGAGCTCTGTCCCACACTTTGATTCTTTTTTTTGGCCATGTGCCAGTTTGAATCTTGTGCTTCGTGCTTTTGCTTTCAAACAAAGAGGTTCATTATTCTGACATTTACACTCCCTTTGGACAAATGTTTTATTCCTTTGGTACAACAACTACCACTTCTTTTATTTCTGTCCCATGACATCTTTGTTATTTTATGTCTCCCCACTCCTACCCTAACCCAGACCTTCCCTTTGATTCTTCCTTCTCCTCTTGACGGAATATAACCCAGCACATTTCCACCCTCCATTCGGTTATTGAGCCTGAAACTTTAACTGGATTTCTCTGGCTGTTTGCTTATGGCAGTTTCTCTGATCCCATTGGCAGTACAGTCTTATCACCACCACCGCTCATTTCCTGGTGCTGTTGAGTGGCTTCATTGGGAAATGCCATTAACAGCGGCAGGGTCAGCGAATGCTGTGCTGCCTCTCCCTGTCAAGTAACTGCAGATGGGAGGCCAGAGAATTCCAGCCGTCAACTCTGGTTCTCTCTCCACTGATGCTGTTGTTTCCTGCACATTCTGTTTTATTTAAGGTAAATGCTAGATTAGATAACTATTGGAAACTGAAATTCTTCCATTTATTTATTTCCCTTGTTTAGTGATCCATCACAGTCCTAGCCTCAATAGGTTCTGGCAGCTGCTTGTTGCTTTGGTAATGTAAGCTGAAACAGTGGCATCTCCCTGAGTTTCTGGCACTGATTTAGGGAGTAAGGCTTTGCAAAGTAGCTGCATATCAGTGGAATGATAGGTTTAGCTGTACATAAAATGAAGGGATTGTTATATGGATTTTGAGTGGCACATAAATTATATTAATTGCTCCTTGTGCATATTGGGACCCAACTTTGTTGAAATGAATAACACACACACACACACAAACACAATTGCTCCCTTCATTAAATCTATGAATTGAGTATAACAATGGCCATTTTGGGTTTTGGGTTTTTTTGCTGCCAAAAAATGTATAGTATAATAACATCAGAAAACAGAAAAAGCATTTTACTAATTAGATTCTGCACAAATTATAGAAAACTCTTGCACCCGTGGAACTCATTTTATAATAAAAAGGAAAATAATCACTTGGTAGTACAGAATTCGTGTAAAACTAAAACAAAGAGACATGCTGTTGAAGATTTTCATCTTGCACTTATCAAGCGAGATTCGCAAGAATACCAAATTTTAAATTCACTGTGTTCTGAGTTTTGCAAACTGGTTGAATATATCCAATACCTTGACTGTTGCAGACAGCTAAAGGGACGTGCTGTTTCATATGATCATTGGGACACATGACCTGCACAGGTAGCTTGAAAATGTCTCTACCAGTATGAATCCACTTGCATCCCAATCAGCACCTTCTTAGTGAGTAGTATAAACTGTTGCTCCCTCTGAGATTTGGTATTCATGACATTTCTGACTGAGTTAGGTAATCAGTGAAAAAGGATCTTTGCTGGGATGTGGAGACAAGCTTCCAACTCAGTCAGACCAAGTCCTTTCACAGACTGAACGTCAAAATACTAAGTGCCCTCTCCTCAAGTCTCCACATTGGCTGCTGCCTCATCGATAGTTCTACCCTCCCTGTGGTTATCAGCTACATTGATTTGAAGGTGTACACAAAAGATCAATGTCAGGTATTGACCCAAATGTAATAAAATATTCCTTCAGCCAGTCCACACACTGTCAGCTTGCCTGCATTAGAAACTAATGAGCCCATTTTTGTCAGAATACTTTTCCATCTTTTTGATCCACAAAATATATAAATGCCATATTTCCTGCAATTAAGTATAGATTTATGGAAGAGGTTGATGTTGTACTTTGCAATGTAAGGGGGTAGATGTCAAAACTGTATACTTCACCCCCTCTTTTTCCCAGCCACCTCTCCCTTTCACTCCCTGCCTCTACTCTCTAGCTCTCACTCCCTCACCCCTTCCCTGTCACTCATCACCTCCCCTTACTTTTCCCTCCCTATTTTCTTTCTCTTCCTCCTCTCTGTCCTTCACTTTCTTTCACTCTCCTCTTATTCCCTACCTCTTTCC
Organism: Carcharhinus amblyrhynchos; assembly: GCF_965287045.1. Classification (NCBI taxonomy): domain Eukaryota; kingdom Metazoa; phylum Chordata; class Chondrichthyes; order Carcharhiniformes; family Carcharhinidae; genus Carcharhinus; species Carcharhinus amblyrhynchos. The sequence goes on along the minus strand of NC_137333.1, from coordinate 42,381,674 downwards.
ACTTCTCTCCTCTGCCTCCCTATCTTCCTTAAGGAATCATAGATTCAAAGAAGGTTTACATCAGATCATTCAGCCCTCCATGACCCTGTCAGCTCTCGGAAATGGCCATTTAGCCAACGTGACCACTCCCCCCCACCCCACCACCACCACCACCACCCCCCCGCCCCGCCCACCCGCCTTTCCTCTCAGCACTGTGACTTCCTTTTCCTTTTTGAAAGTCATGACTGAATCTGCTTGCAAAGCACTTTTAGACATTGCATTTCAGTTCCTAAGCATTCTGCAACAGAGTTTGCTTTTCATATCATCAGTGGCTATTTTGCCAATAATCTTAAACTGCTGTCTTCTAGTTCTTAACCTTCTCTCAATGGGAACAATTTCTCTCTATCTACCCTGTCTAGATCCCTCATGAACACCTTTTGAACACCTCTATCCTCCCCTCTCAACCTTTTCATCAACCCCATCTTTTCCAATCTATCGTCTCATTGGAGTTCCTATTCCTGGAACCATTATTGTAAATCTTTTCTGCACTTCTTTAAAGTATCCTTCCTAAATGTGGTGCCCTGAATCAGACACAATACTCAATCTGAGGACAAATCTGTATTTTATCAAAAAAACCTCACAACTTCTTGGCTTAGACTGTTTTGCTTTTGGTGTAGTGGACTTATCTGGACCTCTCTCTCGCTTTCTCTTTCTCCCTCTCTCCCCTACTTGTCCCTTCTTGGTTTTGTTCTTCGTATCACTCCAATCTCAACTCTCTCTGTCTACTCGTCTCCTGACCTCTCTCTTTATCTTCTCTTACTTCATCTCCCCTTCCCTTCTGTATGTCTCCAGATACCCTGCTCCGTCTCTCAACATGTTTGTAACTGATTTAAACTGTAGCACCATGTGAATAATAATATGCTTTCCTATAATGGAGGGGCTGATTGAAATGATTTGATCTTCCTTTGTCCATTTAGCTCAATAACGTAAACCAGCTGATAAACATATTAAATGAAAATGTGAAGTTACAAAGATGCTTTGATTTCTATATGGATAAACACAAGGATCTGGTCATGCACATTCACTGATAGTAGCAAAGAGTTCAGAACATCAACAGAGAATGGTAAGTGGAGAGAACAGCACCACCTCCAATTTCTCCTCCACTTCACACACCCTCCTTTGTAAAAATGTATCTCCATTCCTTTACTGTAACTGAGTCAAGATCTTAGAACTCCTTACCTAACATCACTGTAGAAGCACCTTCGCCACACAGGCTGCATGGTTCAAGAAAGTGGCTCACCAACATTTTCTTAAGGGCAATTAGGGAGGGACAATTAATGCTGGCCTCACCAGTAATACCCCCACATCCCGGTAAATGGATAAAAAATAGACTCTCCCAAAGACAGGATCGAAATTGTAGAAAGCTATATTGAACCTGACAGGGGTAAAATACCTCCCAAAATTTTGCAGATTTGTCATTTTGCTATTGTCTTATATTCATTTTCAAGATCACTGAGAACTGAATTCTTAAAACAAGAGCAGAAGAGAAAATGCTGGGAAATCTCAGCAGGTCTGACAGCATCAGCAAGGAGAGAAAAGAGCTGATGTTTCGAGTCCAGACGACCAAAGCTTTGACAAAGGGTCATCTGGACTCGAAAGGTCAGCTCTATTCTCTCTCCACAGATGCTGCCAGACCTGCTGAGATTTTCCAGCATTTTTTCTTTTAGTTTCCGATTCCAGCATCGCAGTAATTTGCTTTTATCACTATACAAGAATTACGATCATGAATAATGAACATCCTTGGTTGCTTGTTAATTATATCCTAATTTGTTTTGTGGAGTGTATAGGGTAAATTATTGTTTAACAGGCCAAGATCAAGAGAACAATTTTATTAGTTTCAATTAGCGTCTAATTGGCAATCTATGGACATATTCATTGTTCATTCTTTTTTGAGTATTACTCAATGCCTCAGGGCACACCTTACTTAATTCAACTTGTTGATACAATGAATATTTCCAGATGACTCTTCCTCTACTAATAGGGTTAAAGCTGCTTTCCTTGCATCATACATACAGTAAGTCACTGCTTGGGGTTTTCCACTTTGGGACGCGTCAGTCAATTATTATTCATCATCATATGCAGGTTGGCACACAACCACAACATTCAGCCTGGAAATGAATATGAACGACAATAACAAGATATTGTTGATGCTGGAAACCCCAAACTGTAACAGCTAAAGGTTAAAAGCACTCAATTGGCATCAGTGGACAGCAAAACAATGGCTGGGGTTTTCTGCTCCTTTATTTTCATGGTGGCAGGAATGGAAAGTCTCCCGAAAGGTCAGAATGGCATTTTACCTCGGTGGGAAATCTCGCCGCGATCACCCTCTCCCCCCTCCGTCACCACCACTGACTGGCAACATCGGAACCTCATTCCATTCATTTCATCTCATTATCAGGCCCCCTACCCCCACATCAATCAGCCCTCACATTCCAAATCTTCCCTTGGCACCATGTCATCAGAACGGGGCAATTCATAGCTGATTTCAAAATGGCAAGCTGACCACCAAAGAGAGGTCGGGGGTGAGTGCACAGCTCACAGAGCGGCACTGCTGACATACAGGGCACTGTCAAAATATTTGGAGGCTGCAGAAGAGGTTTTGGGTGGATGGACAGAGGTCTCGTGGGTCCCAGTAGTGGTGTGGGGGGATTGGCAAAGGCATCGCTGCCATAAAGACCAATGCACCGGGACTGATGGGGTTCAGACACCGGGACTGATGGGGTTCAGACACCGGGACTGATGGGGTTCAGACACCGGGACTGATGGAATTCAGACACCGGGACTGATGGGGTTCAGACACCGGGACTGATGGGGTTCAGACACCGGGACTGATGGGGTTCAGACACCGGGACTGATGGGGTTCAGTGACCGGGACTGATGGGGTTCAGACACCGGGACTGATGGGGTTCAGACACCGGGACTGATGGAATTCAGACACCGGGACTGATGGGGTTCAGACACCGGGACTGATGGGGTTCAGACACCGGGACTGATGGGGTTCAGACACCGGGACTGATGGGGTTCAGACACAGGGACTGATGGGGTTCAGACACTGGGACTGATGGGGTTCAGTGACCGGGACTGATGGGGTTCAGACACCGGGACTGATGGGGTTCAGACACCGGGACTGATGGGGTTCAGTGACCGGGACTGATGGGGTTCAGACACCGGGACTGATGGGGTTCAGACACCGGGACTGATGGGGTTCAGACACCGGGACTGATGGGGTTCAGACACCGGGACTGATGGGGTTCAGTGACCGGGACTGATGGGGTTCAGACACCGGGACTGATGGGGTTCAGACACCGGGACTGATGGAATTCAGACACCGGGACTGATGGGGTTCAGACACCGGGACTGATGGGGTTCAGACACCGGGACTGATGGGGTTCAGACACCGGGACTGATGGGGTTCAGTGACCGGGACTGATGGGGTTCAGACACCGGGACTGATGGAATTCAGGCACCGGGACTGATGGGGTTCAGACACCGGGACTGATGGGATTCAGACACCGGGACTGATGGGGTTCAGACACCGGGACTGATGGAATTCAGGCACCGGGACTGATGGGGTTCAGACACCGGGACTGATGGGGTTCAGACACCGGGACTGATGGGGTTCAGTGACCGGGACTGATGGGGTTCAGACACCGGGACTGATGGGGTTCAGACACCGGGACTGATGGGGTTCAGACACCGGGACTGATGGGGTTCAGTGACCGGGACTGATGGGGTTCAGACACCGGGACTGATGGGGTTCAGACACCGGGACTGATGGGGTTCAGTGACCGGGACTGATGGGGTTCAGACACCGGGACTGATGGGGTTCAGACACCGGGACTGATGGAGTTCAGACACCGGGACTGATGGGGTTCAGACACCGGGACTGATGGGGTTCAGACACCGGGACTGATGGGGTTCAGACACCGGGACTGATGGGGTTCAGACACCGGGACTGATGGGGTTCAGACACAGGGACTGATGGGGTTCAGACACTGGGACTGATGGGGTTCAGTGACCGGGACTGATGGGGTTCAGACACCGGGACTGATGGGGTTCAGACACCGGGACTGATGGGGTTCAGTGACCGGGACTGATGGGGTTCAGACACCGGGACTGATGGGGTTCAGACACCGGGACTGATGGAGTTCAGACACCGGGACTGATGGGGTTCAGACACCGGGACTGATGGGGTTCAGACACTGGGACTGATGGGGTTCAGACACCGGGACTGATGGGGTTCAGACACCGGGACTGATGGAGTTCAGACACTGGGACTGATGGGGTTCAGACACCGGGACTGATGGGGTTCAGGCACCGGGACTGATGGGGTTCAGACACCGGGACTGATGGGGTTCAGACACCGGGACTGATGGGGTTCAGGCACCGGGACTGATGGGGTTCAGACACCGGGACTGATGGGGTTCAGACACCGGGACTGATGGGGTTCAGACACCGGGACTGATGGGGTTCAGTGACCGGGACTGATGGGGTTCAGACACCGGGACTGATGGGGTTCAGACACCGGGACTGATGGAGTTCAGACACCGGGACTGATGGGGTTCAGACACCGGGACTGATGGGGTTCAGACACCGGGACTGATGGGGTTCAGACACCGGGACTGATGGGGTTCAGACACCGGGACTGATGGGGTTCAGACACCGGGACTGATGGGGTTCAGACACCGGGACTGATGGGGTTCAGACACCGGGACTGATGGGGTTCAGACACCGGGACTGATGGGGTTCAGACACCGGGACTGATGGGGTTCAGACACCGGGACTGATGGGGTTCAGACACAGGGACTGATGGGGTTCAGACACTGGGACTGATGGGGTTCAGTGACCGGGACTGATGGGGTTCAGACACCGGGACTGATGGGGTTCAGACACCGGGACTGATGGGGTTCAGTGACCGGGACTGATGGGGTTCAGACACCGGGACTGATGGGGTTCAGACACCGGGACTGATGGGGTTCAGACACCGGGACTGATGGGGTTCAGACACCGGGACTGATGGGGTTCAGACACCGGGACTGATGGAGTTCAGACACCGGGACTGATGGGGTTCAGACACCGGGACTGATGGGGTTCAGACACCGGGACTGATGGGGTTCAGACACCGGGACTGATGGGGTTCAGTGACCGGGACTGATGGGGTTCAGACACCGGGACTGATGGGGTTCAGACACCGGGACTGATGGGGTTCAGACACCGGGACTGATGGGGTTCAGACACCGGGACTGATGGGGTTCAGACACCGGGACTGATGGAGTTCAGACACCGGGACTGATGGGGTTCAGACACCGGGACTGATGGGGTTCAGACACCGGGACTGATGGGGTTCAGACACCGGGACTGATGGGGTTCAGACACCGGGACTGATGGGGTTCAGACACCGGGACTGATGGGGTTCAGACACCGGGACTGATGGGGTTCAGGCACCGGGACTGATGGGGTTCAGACACCGGGACTGATGGGGTTCAGACACCGGGACTGATGGGGTTCAGACACCGGGACTGATGGGGTTCAGACACCGGGACTGATGGGGTTCAGACACCGGGACTGATGGGGTTCAGACACCGGGACTGATGGGGTTCAGACACCGGGACTGATGGGGTTCAGACACCGGGACTGATGGAGTTCAGACACCGGGACTGATGGAGTTCAGGCATCTGAGAATCTGGGGCAGACTTCCTTGAAGGCATGAGTAGCTGTGGGCCAAAGAGAAGTTCCCAGTGAGCAATGGGACAGCCTTTAAATGGAGCAACCCCACGGTTAACGCTCTCTGGTGATGCTGGGGCAGGTGAATTGGAGGCAGCATCAATCCCATGGCCTCTAATGTGTTTTCAAAGTGCGTAACAACAGTGTAAAAACCTGCCTTCACTGCCAGCAGGCTAAACCATTCCCATCCACTATTGTCAAATGCCAACATCTCAATTCAACCTGCTTCTATCAGAATGGTTTTTACACCATAGTGTGCAGTTCACTGGACACTGGCCCACTGGACATCGGCCTGCTGGACATCAGCCTGTCCAACATCGGCCTGCTGGACATCAGCCTGCTGGGCACCGGCCCACTGGACATCGGCCTGCTGGACATCAGCCTGCTGGACATCGGCCTGCTGGACATCAGCCTGTTGGACATCAGCCTGCTGGACATCAACCTGCTGGACATCAGCCTGCTGGACATCAGCCTGCTGGACATCGGCCTGCAGGACATCAGCCTGCTGGACATCGGCCTGCTGGACATCAGCCTGCTGGACATCAGCCTGCAGGACATCAGCCTGCTGGACATCGGCCTGCTGGACATCAGCCTGCTGGACATCGGCCTGCTGGACATCAGCCTGCAGGACATCGGCCTGCTGGACATCGGCCTGCTGGACATCAGCCTGCTGGACATCAGCCTGCCCAACATCGGCCTGCTGGACATCGGCCTGCTGGACATCGGCCTGCTGGACATCAGCCTGCAGGACATCAGCCGGCCCAACATCAGCCTGCTGGACATCAGCCTGCCCAACATCGGCCTGCTGGACATCAGCCTGCTGGACATCGGCCTGCTGGACATCAGCCTGCTGGACATCGGCCTGCTGGACATCAGCCTGCTGGACATCGGCCTGCAGGACATCAGCCTGCTGGACATCGGCCTGCTGGACATCAGCCTGCAGGACATCGGCCTGCTGGACATCGGCCTGCTGGACATCAGCCTGCTGGACATCGGCCTGCTGGACATCAGCCTGCTGGACATCGGCCTGCTGGACATCAGCCTGCAGGACATCAGCCTGCTGGACATCGGCCTGCTGGACATCAGCCTGCAGGACATCAGCCTGCCCAACATCAGCCTGCTGGACATCAGCCCGCTGGACATTGGCCTGCAGGACATCAGCCTGCTGGACATCGGCCTGCTGGACATCGGCCTGCTGGACATCGGCCTGCTGGGCATCGGCCTGCCCAACATCAGCCTGCTGGACATCAGCCTGCTGGACATCAGCCTGCCCAACATCGGCCTGCTGGACATCAGCCTGCTGGACATCGGCCTGCTGGACATCAGCCTGTTGGACATCAGCCTGCTGGACATCAGCCTGCTGGACATCATACTGCTGGGCATCAGACTGCTGGACATCAGCCTGCTGGACATCAGACTGCTGGGCATCAGACTGCTGGACTTCAGCCTGCCCAACATCGGCCTGCTGGACATCGTCCTGCTGGGCATCAGCCTGCAGGACATCGGCCTGCTGGACATCGTCCTGCTGGACATCAGCCTGCTGGACATCGGCCTGCTGGACATCAGCCTGCTGGACATCAGTCTGCTGGACAGCAGCCTGCTGGACATCGACCGGCTGGACATCAGCCTGCTGGACATCACCCTGCTGGACATCAGCCTGCTGGACATCAGCCTGCAGGACATCGGCCTGCTGGACATCAGCCTGCTGGACATCAGCCTGCAGGACATCAACCTGCTGGACATCAGCCTGCTGGACATCAGCCTGCTGGACATCGGCCTGCTGGACATCAGCCCACTGGACATCAGCCTGCTGGACATCAGCCTGCTGGACATCAGCCTGCCCAACATCGGCCTGCTGGACATCAGCCTGCTGGACATCGGCCTGCTGGACAACAGCCTGCTGGACATCGGCCTGCTGGACATCAGCCTGCTGGACATCAGCCTGCTGGACATCGGCCTGCTGGACATCAGCCTGCTGGACATCGGCCTGCTGGACATCAGCCTGTTGGACATCAACCTGCTGGACATCAGCCTGCTGGACATCAGCCTGCCCAACATCAGCCTGCTGGACATCAGCCTGCTGGACATCAGCCTGCCCAACATCAGCCTGCTGGACATCAGCCTGCTGGACATCGGCCTGCTGGACATCAGCCTGCTGGACATCGGCCTGCTGGACATCAGCCTGCTGGACATCAGCCTGCTGGGCATCAGCCTGCTGGACATCAGCCTGCTGGGCATCAGCCTGCAGGACATCGGCCTGCTGGACATCAGCCTGCTGGACATCAGCCTGCTGGGCATCAGCCTGCTGGACATCAGCCTGCTGGGCATCAGCCTGCTGGACATCGTCCTGCTGGGCATCAGCCTGCTGGACATCGGCCTGCTGGACATCATCCTGCTGGACATCAGCCTGCTGGACATCGGCCTGCTGGACATCGGCCTGCAGGACATCAGCCTGCTGGACATCGGCCTGCTGGACATCAGCCTGCAGGACATCGACCTGCTGGACATCAGCCTGCTGGACATCACCCTGCTGGACATCAGCCTGCTGGACATCAGCCCGCTGGACATCAGCCTGCTGGACATCGGCCCGCTGGACATCAGCCCGCTGGACATCAGCCTGCCCAACATCGGCCTGCTGGACATCGGCCTGCTGGACATCAGCCTGCTGGACATCAGCCCGCTGGACATCAGCCTGCTGGACATCGGCCTGCTGGACATCAGCCCGCTGGACATCGGCCTGCTGGACATCAGCCTGCTGGACATCAGCCTGCTGGACATCGGCCTGCTGGGCATCAACTTGCTGGACATCAGCCTGCTGGACATCAGCCTGTCCAACATCGGCCTGCTGGACATCAGCCTGCTGGACATCGGCCTGCTGGACATCAGCCTGCTGGACATCGGCCTGCTGGACATCAGCCTGCTGGACATCGGCCTGCTGGACATCAGCCTGCTGGACATCGGCCTGCTGGGCATCAACTTGCTGGACATCAGCCTGCTGGACATCGGCCTGCTGGACATCAGCCTGCTGGACATCGGCCTGCTGGACATCGATCTGCTGGACATCAGCCTGCTGGACATCAGCCTGCTAGACATCAGCCTGCTGGACATCAGCCTGCTAGACATCAGCCTGCTGGACATCGGACTGCTAGACATCAGCCTGCTGGACATCAGCCTGCTGGACATCGGCCTGTTGGACATCAGCCTGCTGGACATCGGCCTGCTGGACATCGGCCTGCTGGACATCAGCCTGCTGGACATCGGCCTGCTGGACATCAGCCTGCTGGACATCGGACTGCTAGTCATCAGCCTGCTGGACATCAGCCTGCTGGACATCGGACTGCTAGACATCAGCCTGCTGGACATCAGCCTGCTAGACATCAGCCTGCTGGAAATCAGCCCGCTGGACATTGGCCTGCTGGACATCAGCCTGCTGGACATCAGCCCGCTGGACATTGGCCTGCTGGACATTGGCCTACTGGAAATCAGCCCGCTGGACATTGGCCTGCTGGCCATCGGCCTGCTGGACGTCTGCCTGCTGGACATCGGCCTGCTGGACATCAACCTGCTGGACATCAGTCCGGTCTACATCACCCTGCTGGACATTGGCCTGCTGGCCATCGCCTGCTGGACGTCTGCCTGCTGGACATCGGCCTGCTGGACATCGATCTGCTGGACATTGGCCTACTGGAAATCAGCCCGCTGGACATCAGCCTGCTGGACATCGATCTGCTGGACATCAGCCTGCTGGACATCAGTCTACAGGACGTTGGCCTGTTGGGCAGGCTTGTGTCACAGTTGTTGGCAGGAACTCTGGGGCAGGCCTGGGAAACTCAAGGGCGCATTATGGAACCCATAAAGCAGGTTAAACCCAGGGGCTGCCAACCTTCTTAGATTATTTAAATTAGCCATGTCCTGTCCCAACTCCACAAAACTTGGAAAGAATGAACATGCTAGGATGAGGGTTGCTGATTTTTAAACTTGGTGTGCTAAAACTCACCCCAAAGGACCCCATGTCACTATTTAAAGAGCTGGATAATGTTCTGTGGTCAATAATTGTCCCTCTGCCAAAGCCAAAAAACAAATTATGTTGTCATTTATCAGTTATCGTTTGAGAGAGATCTTGATTACACAAACTGGCCGTTTTATTCCTCCGTACTCCGGCAATGACTGCATTTCAAACTGACTCCATTGTCTGTAAAGCAAGTTTCATCTTCCAACAGTTTTCAGTGTGAAATTAAAGTTTATTTATTAGTGTTACAAGTAGGCTTACATTAACACTGCAATGAAGTTACTGTGAAGATCCTCTAGTTGCCACACTCCGGCACCTGTTCGGGTACACTGAGGGAGAATTTAGCATGAACAATCCACCTAACCAGCACGTCTTTCGGACTGTGGGAGGAAACCAGAGCACCTGGAGGAATGCTCCAGGCAGATACAGGAAGAATGTGCAGATTCCACACAGACAGTGACCCAAGCTAAGAATCGAACCCGTGTCTCTAGCCTTATGAGGAAGCGGTGCTAACCACTGTGCCAACACGGCACGCTCCTCCTCTTGGGTTACCACAAAGTGTGAACCTTCAAACAAGAGAAATCATTGCCCAATTATTAGCTTTTCATCAGCACAAAAGTTGTGGATGGCAAGAGCTGCTATAAAAGTTAAACATTAACTTTAACACAATGGTACGTGCAGACCCGTAGGTTTTATTGCAACAGAAACTACTATAATAAACGCAACTGCAAAATAACTTCCTGAAAAAATTAAGTGACATTAATGTTCGATCCTTTTCGATGCTAGATAAAGCCATTCTTTTAGATTGTTAGATGCGAATGTGTAATTCTTTAACAAATGTCGGAAACTGAATGAAGAGTTAACTGAATTCAATATGGAATATCACTCTAATGAATTCAAACCTTGCCAAACTCTAAGCTGAAATACATCTCAACAAGTCCAATTATGTGATTTAACACGTCTGATCCTGTTGGGTCATACGATTGGCCCGACTGTCTTTAAGTCTGCCCTGTTATTTAATGTGTTTCTTTTACACAGATATCTAATACAGCAGCTGGAGCAAACTTTGCTTCGAAGGAATTGAGATGGAAGTTTCCACAAACCCCAGACATGTCCATGTTCTCTTCATATTCTGTAACATTAACCAAGCAATATGATATACAAACTCAGGGAACATAACTCAACGTCAACATTAGATCGTTGGCTCAGTATTAGATCCCAGGATGTTGTGGGAGGCTAGTGAGGAAATTGCGGGTCTCCAGCAGAGATATTTGAATTATCGATAGTCACAGGTGAAGTGCCTGAAGATTGGAGGGTGGCAAATGTTGTACCTTTGTTTAAAAAGGGCTGCAGGGAAAAGCCTGGGAACTACGGGCCGGTGAGCCTCACATCTGTGGTGGGTAAATTGTTGGAAGGTATTTTGAGAGACAGGATCTATAGGCATTTACAGACACAAGATCTGATTAGGGACAGTCAGCATGGCTTTGTGAGTGGAAAATCATTCTCTCAAATTTGATTGAATATTTTGAAGGGGTAACCAAGAAGTAGGTGAGGGCAGTTCAGTTGATGTTGTCTACATGGACTTTGGCAAGGTCTTTGACAAGGTACCACATGGTAGGTTGTTGCATAAGGTCAAATCTCACCGGATCCAGGGTGAGGTAGCTAAATAATACAAAATTGGCTTGATGACAGAAGCCAGAGGGTGATTGTAGAGAGTTGTTTTTCAAACTGGAGATCTGTGACAAGAGGTATACCTCAAGGATCGGTGCTGGGTCCACTGTTATTTGTCATTTATATTAATGATTTGGATGAGAATATAGAGAGCCTGGTTAGTAAGTTTGTAGATGACACCAAGATTGGTGGCATAGTGGACAGTGGAGAAAGTTATCTCAGCTTGCAATGGGATCTTGAGTAATTGGGCCAGTGGGCTGACAAATGACAGAGTTTAATTTAGACAAATGCGAGATCATGCATTTTGGTATATTGAACCAGGGCAGGACTTGCTCACTTAATGATAGGGTGTTGGGGAGAGTTACAGAACAAAGAGATCTAGGGGTACATGTTCATAGCTCCTTGAAAGTGGAGTCACAGGTGGACAGAGTGGTGAAGAAGGCATTCGGCATGCTTGGTTTCATTGATCAAAACATTGGATGCAGTTGTTGGGACATCTTGTTGAAGCTGTACAAGACATTGATAAGGCCACACTTGGAATACTATGTACAGTTCTGGTCACCTTATTATAGAAAGGATATTATTAAACTGAAAAGAGTGGAGAAAAGATTTTTCTCTGGAGCAGAGAAGGCCAAGGAGTGATGTTACAGAGGTCTATAAAATAATGAGGGGCATAGATCAGCTAGATAGTCAATATCTTTTCCCAAAGGTAGGGGAGTTTAAAACTAGAGGGCATAGGTTTAGGGTGAGAGGGGGGAGATACAAAAGGGTCCAGAGAGGCAATTTGTTTCACACAGAGGATGTGAGTGTCTGGAACAAGCTGTCAGAGGCAGTAATAGAGGCAGGTACAATTTTGTCATTTAAAAATCATTTAGACAGTTACATGGGTAAGATAGGCATAGAGGGATATGTGCCAAATGTAGGCAATTGGGATTGGCTTAGGGGTTTAAAAAAAGGGCAGCAAGTTGGGCCAAAGGACCTGTTTCAATGCTGTAAACCTCAATGACTCTATGACACTATGGCTATTTATTACCGAATGTATTATTTAGAATAACCTGTTACAGGTTATGGTAATATTATGAGATCAGATCTCAGTTTAACATTCACAGGGTGAAAGAAGTCAGGAAAAGCGGGAGACCAGTTTCTCAGACTCATGCCCCCTTCCATGGTATCTGGGATTTTCCTAGATTCAGACAATCCCTACAGTATAGAAGGAGGCCATTTGACCCATTGAGTCTGCACCTATCAGAATCTCATCCAGGCTATATTCCCATAACCCCACACATTTACCCTACTAATCCCCCTGACACTAGGGTCAGTTTTGCAAGGCCAATCAATCTAACCCGCACATCTTTCGAACTGTGGGAGAAAACCGGAGAAACAGAGGAAACCCATGCAGACACAGGGAGAATGTGCGAACTCCACACAGGTAGACCTGACGCCAGAATTGAACCTGGGTCCTGGCGCTGTGAAGCAGCAGTGCTATCCACCATGCCACCCACACAGCGGCACAGTGATAAGCACATTCTGCTGGATATGAGGGTCGAATCAGGCCAGTTTCCTGGCCTCATAGCGGACCCCACCACCGGGGTTCAGTAACTGGCTGAAGAAGTCAAGCAGATAGAATTTGCCGCACTCCGGGGGAATTGGTGCTCCCTGACCCTGCTCTTGATAAGTAACCAAATGATTCTGTTGTCAGTGACAGAGAGACAAGCTGGATATGTGCTGAGATCTAATGTAAAAACAGAACATGTTTGAAAAACAGGACAGGTCAATTAGTATTGACAAAGGGAAAGAAATCATGTTTTGGATGTGTACACTGAAACATAAAGGATTAGCAAACAGTTTTAGTACGTTTGGGAAAAGAGAGAGAAAGGTAAAAACAACAAAAATCTCAGTAAAGAAGCAAAATGTTGCAAATGTTGGAAATCGGAAATAAAAACAGAAAATGCTGGAAATACCCAGTGGGTCAGACAGCATCTGTGAAGAGAGACAGAGTTAACATTTCAGGTCATTGACCTTTTATCAGAAGCTTACAAAACTGAAACCTTACATCCGGTTCTCTCCATAGAGACTGCCTGGTGAATATTCCATAGTAAAGAATTGATATTCCTGCAGGCTTATCAACTGCTTCATGTCAAACTCCTAGATATATAAAAATGTTTGCACTGAGGCACAGAAAGGTTAGAAAGAGAGATGTCAATAACCAGTAGAAGGAGAGCAGAGGCCCACACAATGTCGATGATTCAAAGGTAAGAACTATTAGTCACTTGATATCCAACCCCACCTACACATTCAGTGATTCAGTAACCTGCTTTGGGTTGTACTGGAAGTTCTTTATTTGTTTACTATAGATTGGTCATACAGCCATCTCCCTCTGTCTGCTTTGGAGGAGGAACAAAACCTTCCATACAAATAATTGATCAACCTGTTTACTTTGTCTGAGAGAGGATCACCATTGTCAGCAGCAGGCACTGCTAGGGATACTCCAATGACTGGATGTTCAGCAACCCTTCTCTCTCTCTCTCTCTCTCAGTCTCATACCCTTCCCCTGATCTTCATTTTTCCTCCCCCTCCTCTTTTGCTGCTAATCTAGACATGTTACAGACATTAGGAGGGGAATTCCAGGTGAAAAGCAGTTCCACAGCATGGCCACCCGGTTGGTAATAGCCTGAATTCATTGCTTTAACTATGAGACTTTGCCACATCCATGGATTAAATCCTGGTGAAGTTGCACTGGCAGAAATGTCTGACCTCCTCTTACCTGCTGAAGGAGCAGTGCTCTGAAAGCTAGTTGCTTTTGCGACCAAATAAACCTTCTGGACTTCAACCTGGTGTTGTGAGACTTCTTACTATGTCTCCTCCATAGAATCCATAGAAACCTCACAGTACAGAAGGAGGTCATTAAGTCCATCAAGTCTGGTCTGACCATGTCCCACCCAGGCCCTATTCCCCTACCCCACACATTTATGGGGAGGAAGGGTGAGAGGAAGGAAGGGGGTGGGGGGAGGAAGGACAGGGAGACCCAAAAGCCTCAGCCCCTGAATCTGCACAACAGGTTTGAGATTCTTGCTTCCAGTGTGGACAAGAACGAGGACTGTAAGGTTGACGAGCAAACTGCCCACGGTACAGTGGTGCAGACAGAGGTCAAAAGCAGACGAAGTAAAGAGAAATGTAGTGGTAATTGGGGATAGTGTAGTTAGGGGCATAGACACTGTCCTTTGTGACAAGGATAAAGAATACCGAAGGGTGTGTTGCCTGCCTGGTGCCCGGGTCCAGGATGTCTCATCTGGGCTGCAGAGGAACCTGGAGTGGGAGGGTGAGAATCCGGTTGTCGCAGTTCAGGTGGGTGCCAACGACATAGGCAAAATAGGAACTAAGGATCTGCAGAGGGAGCATAATAGTCTGGGAACCAAATTGAAAAGCAGAACCTACAAGGTGGTTATCTCTGGATTACTACCTGAACCACGCGCAAATTGGCGCAGGGTAAATAGGATTAAGGAGATTAATGCATGGCTCAAGGATTGGTGTGGGAGGAATGGGTTTGAATTTATGGGGCATTGGGACCAGTATTTGGGCAGACTGGACCTGTTCAGATGGGCTGGTCTTAGTCTGAATCGTGCTGGGACCAAAGTCCTGGCAAATCATATAACTAGGGCTGTAGATAGGGCTTTAAACTAATTGCAGGGGGAGCTGGTGGTGCAGGGATAGGTGAAATTACAAAATCTAAAGTAAAGGAGAGGGTACGTGTGCAGGTGAATGTTGAGAATGTTCCACTAATTAAAGGAGTAGGGGGCATGAGAGAGGTTAGTAGCGTTTCTACAAATAAGGTCCAGATAAAGGCTGGTATAAAGACACTTTACCTGAACGCACGAAGCATTCGGAACAAAGTGAGTGAGCTGATGGCGCAAATCAGCACAAATGGATATGATCGCCAATTCCGCTCTCATCTTATCATACTCCCCTCTGTTCAAACAGAGGACACAGGTTCGGGACCCTACTTTCTCATCCTCCATCTGCATCAGAAATTCAACCATACTATGATCACTTGTCCCAAGAGGATCCCTCACAAGAAGATCCCTAATTCTACCTGCCTCGTTACACAGTACCAGATCTAAGATAGCTCGCTCCCTCGTCAGTTCCGTTACATACTGTTCAAGGAAACTATCCCGACAGCATTCCAAGAACTCTTCCTCAAGCCCACCGCATCTGACTTGGGTCATCCAATCAATATGCAGATTAAAATCCCCCATAATTATCGCCGTTCCATTTCAGCATGCATCAATTATTTGATGCTGAGATTTTCCAGCATCTTCTGTTTTTGTTCCAGAAATACTGTCAAGTTCACTGATAATCTACACGGCATACTGTGGGATCACTAATCCCAACCCATCACTACATTGGTGATGATTTATGCCTTTACTTCTCTTCCTTAAGACCATGACATCTCAAATAGAAACTCATGGTTAAACTTACCTTGACCGCTGAGATGCAAAGAATTGTACCCAACACCTGGAGCACAAGATTCACCTCTGTAAGATTGCCTGAAATTAGATTACCCCAGTCCAAGGATGCAATTGTAAAGGGTCTGTCCACTGGTACCTGGCTAGCTTTAGCTATATTGAGAGGCGAAAGAATTCAGAGTATTTCCTTCCAGCAGAGGTGCTGAAAGGGATATTTTGTAGAAGTATTCAATATTACTCAAACTCAAGAGTGGATAAAGAGAAACTGTTTCCAGTGGATCCATTATCAAAGGACAGATTCCAGAGAACTGGAAAAAGAGAGGGGAGGTGAGGAGAATTGTTTACACAGCAAGTTGTTGAGATTTAGATGACATTGCCTGGAAGGATAGTAGAAGGAGATTTAATAACAATTTCTAAATGGACCTCGGACAAACCCCTGAAAAGGAGAAGCTGTTAGATTCATGTGGGGAGAGCAGATATACATGGGGAGAACAGAGATTGGTGGGGGGAGCAGAAACATATGGGGAGAGCAGGGCCATATAGGGTAGACGAGACATGTGGAAAAAGTAGGGATGCATGGGGAGAGCTGAGATATGTGGAGAGAACAGAAGCACAAAGGGAGAACAAAGACCCGTGGGGAGAGCAGAGACACATGGGGAGAGCAGGGACACGTGGAGAGAGCAAAGAGGTGTGGGAGAGTAGAGACATATGGGGAGAGTAGAGATACGTGGGGGAGCAGGGCTGCATGGGGAAAGCAGAGACGCTTGGGGAGAGTAGAGACGTGAGGGGAGAATAGATGCATGTGAGGAGCGCAGGGCTGCATGGGAAGAGCGGTGTTGGTGTGGGGAGAGCAGAGATACGTGGGGAGAGCAGAGACACGTGGGGAGAGCAGGGTCGCATGTGGAGAACAGAAATGTGTGGGGAGAGCAGAGCTGTGTGGAGTGAGTAGAGGCACGTAGGGAGAGCAGGGATGCATGGGGAGAGTAGAGATGCGTGGAGAGAGCAAAGATGTGTGGGGAGAGTAGAGATGCATGGGAACTGCAGGGCTGCGTAGGGAGAGCAGAAATGTGTGGGGACAGTAGAGATGTGTGGGGAGAGTAGAGATGCGTCGGGAATGCAGGGCTGTGTGGGGACAGCAGAGATGTGTGGGGAGAATAGAGACGTGTGGGGAGAGTAGAGACGCATGGGGAGAGTAGAGATGCATGGGGAGAGTAGAGATGCATGGGGAGAGTAGAGATGCATGGGGAGAGCAGGGCTTCATTTCTGACCCTGACAAGATTTTGTACCTGTGTCGTTGTTCATGCCTGTGGCAGTAGCAGCCACAACTTCCCCCCTTTTGTATTTATTTCTGACACTCTGTATCTGATTTCAGATTTTCATCAGCCACAGAATTTTGTTTTTATGTCTTCTGACTAATTTGACATCTGTTTTTGGGCTGAATTTGCATGGAACCACTAAGTGGCTACAATCTCACAAAACTGACAGCAGAATTGTTCAATGTACAATTTGCAGTGATGAAAATGGACAAATGAAGGCATAGTACAAAGGTGACTAGTGGGGTGCCCCAGGGGTCGGTGCTGGGGCCTCAGCTATTTACCATTTATATAGATGATCTGGAGGAGGGAACCGAGTGTAGGGTGTCGAAATTTGCTGATGACACCAAGATTGGGGGAAAGGCAAATTGTGCGGAGGGTGTGGAGAGTCTGCAGAAGGATCTAGATAGGCTGGGCGAATGGGCCAGGAAATGGCAAATGGAATTTAATGTTGGCAAGTGTGAGGTGGTCCACTTTGGTAGGAAGAATGGTAGGAAGGACTATTACTTACGTGGCGAAAAACTGCAGCAGGCGACGGTGCAGAGGGACCTCGGGGTCCTTGTGCATGAGTCGCAAAAACCCAGCCTGCAAGTGCAGCAGGTGGTCAGGAAGGCGAATGGGATGCTGGCCTTCATAGCGAGGGGGATTGAATATAAAAGTAGGGAGGTCTTGCTGCAGCTGTATAGGGCATTGGTGAGGCCGCAGCTGGAGTACTGTGTGCAGTTTTGGGCGCCGCACCTGCGCAAGGATATTTTGGCCCTGGAGGGAGTGCAGAGGAGGTTTACTAGGCTGATACCGGAGTTGAGGGGGTTGAGCTATGAGGAGAGGCTGAATAAACTAGGCTTGTACTCGTTAGAGTTTAGAAGAATGAGGGGAGATCTCATTGAGACGTATAAGATGATGAATGGGATGGATAGGATAGAGGTGGAAAGACTCTTCCCGCTCAAAAAAGACAGTAGGACTAGGGGGCACAGCCTCAAGATAAAGGGGGGGCGGTTCAGAACGGAGTTGAGGAGGAACTTCTTCACTCAAAGGGTGGTGAATCTCTGGAATTCTCTGCCCGTTGAAGTGGTGGAGGCTGCCTCGCTAAATATTTTTAAGAAGCGGGTTGATGGGTTTTTGATAAGAGAGGGGATTAAGGGTTATGGGGAGAGGGCGGGAAAGTGGAACTGAGCCACGACAGATCAGCCATGATCTTATTGAATGGCGGGGCAGGCTCAAAGGGCCAGATGGCCTACTCCTGCTCCTATTTCTTATGTTCTTATGTTCTTATGTAACCAGAGCTAGCCTTGTTTCAGTCTTTGAATTGTGTTAACTTGATCCTGTCTCAATCTGATGATCAAACTCCATCCTTGATACTCCAGTTCTCTGTCTATCAAATGGTTGGGCAATTAGCCATTGGTCAAGGCTACAGAAGTTGGATGCTTGAAGTTTGGATTTCGTTTGCAATTATGTTTGAAATAAATCATTTGTTTCTTTTCAGAAAGCTTTGTTATTTGCCAGCATTGAATTCTTGGGATTCATTCTTTGCTGTCAGTTTTGCAGTGTACAATCTTTTTCTCAACAGGATTGCAATTGAACTAACAACAAAATTGGGCTAAAGTCAGGAATTCCTTTGGGGATCTTGCATGAATTGGATGAGGAAGACAAATCCATGAAAGGACATCAAATGCACATTGGACAATAACTGAGGTGTAATATTTATTGCTATCTCTGGGCCCAGAATTACAGAGCCAGAAACTCCTACCCAGCCACGTCAGGGGGGATACAGCTTCGCCAAGCTGGCATAAGAAGGGAGCCGATTATCGGGCAATGCCCCAGGCTGACATTTTCCAGTCTGACTTACCCTCCTGTACAGTGAATGCTTCGAGGACACTAAGTAAGGCAATGGGTATTCCAACAACAAGGCGATGAAAGGTTTCCTCGATTATTTCCATGACTCTTGTCCAAACTATCTGTGTCATCTTCCAATTGCAAGCTGCCCCCCCCCCAGCGCTCCTGGATTTTCTGTAATTAAAGGCAGCCTCTTCCTGGACATCACAAGACATCCAGATGTTTGCACTTAGCAGAGCAGCAAGCCGACTACGTGAAAGCTGACATTGCATCTTGTGGGTGTACTTTTTTGTGGTCATAAGTTCACAGTCCATCATTTGACGTTTGATAGACACTCTCTAGAGGATGCTGCAGATTCCAGTTGTTGTACCCACTCTGCATATGATGCCCCAGTAGTAAGAATGAGGCAGATTTTCCACTTGCCTCCTACTCCCACACTCCCCAACCCCTCAACCCAGCCCAGGGCCTTCAAACTGATGTAACAAACTGTTAGAAAGGAACACATAATGCAGATACTGGAAATTTGAACTAAGATCTGAACAGTAATTAGTGCCCACTTAAGGGCCCCATCGCCCTCGAGATAATCTTCTTCCCCCCATCTCGGCCTCTCAAATCCCACACCCCAATCTCCTCACTGGAACCTGTCAGCTTTGTCGAGACTCCAAAACAGACCAAAATCATCAAGTGCCATGCATCAGACTGACTGGCTGTCTCTGAGACAGGACTTCCTGTCACTGAGGGGCAGACGTCACACCTTCAGCCAATTGACCATTAAAGAGCAAAGAACAACACAGCACGGGAAACAGGCCCTACGGCCCAATGAGCCCGCGCCGCCACTTTAACATTGTGAGTGCCCTCTTCTACCTATGGCCTTTGTCTACGCCTACCGGGGAAGATTGAGGGAAGACTAATTTAGGGACAATTTGTTAACACCAATCAGCCTAAGAGCACGTTTTTGGGGTGTGGGAGTAAACCGGAGCACCCGGAGAAAACCCACGCAATCACGGGGAGAGTGTGCAAACTCCCACAGACACTGGCCCAAATCCATGTAACTGCACAGCAAACAGTGATAGTCACTGAGCTGTCGTGTTGCCCGTCAGATGGTCCAGTTTAAGCGTACATTAACGACGTGAAGCACTAGGCAACTCTCGAAGAAACCTCCAAGAGCAGCCCTCACACGACTCACGCGTGTATGCCCCTTGTTGGACAACAAGGCGGACCAAATCACCTGTGGATTAAAAGAAAAGACATCAATAAACATACACAGCTTATACAAACATTTACGGAATCCCCAATTACGGAATTAACAGGCTGTGGGACAGTTCTTGTTCTTCACCCAAGTTTTTTTAGCGAGGGAATCTGGCGCCTCGTACAATTCAGCCCATTAACTCTGCTTTTCTCTTGTGAGGGTAGCTGCGCTTTTGCAGTTTGTATGTGTCACACCCCTCCAACCCCACCCTGCCTCCAACACTCTCTTGGTGGGGTGTTCGGGTCACCATGCACTCATTTTACTGACAACACTTGGCCGCAGCTTCCTCTCGGCGATGAAACTCGGTGTTCAGCTCCTTCCCAGAAGCTTTTCCTCCACTACAGGTGGTCTTGGGCCAGGGATTCCCAAGTGCCAGTGGGAATGTTGTAGTTTTTCAAGGAGCCTTTGAGGGTATATGGCCCACACAGCAGAGCTGATCAAGTGTGGTCAATGCTTCACGGCAAGGGGTGTTAGCATAAGCAAGAACACTAACGTTGGTTATCCTGCCGAGGGATTTGCGGGATCTTGCACAGCCAGCACTGCTGGTACTTCTCCAGGGTTTTGAAGTGCCTGCTGTACACAGTCCACATCTCCGTGCCTTTTGGAGGGTATGTATCACTACTCCTCTGCAGACAATGAGGTCTGATGTCCTGGTCTTCAGGCACCTTCTTCCTCAGATGAGTGAACGCTATACTGGCGTACTGAAGGCTGAAATGATATATTGCACGCTGAAGCGGTATTCTATACTGGCATACTGAAAGCGGTACACTATACTGGCACACTGAAGGCGGTGTTGAACCTCATCGCCAATGTCTGCCCTTTTTAACAGTATATAGAAGGAGGCCACATTGTCCAAGGCCCCATGGATTTTGATAACCAGGAAACTGTGCTGTGTGGCGGGAACAGGCTGAGTGAGGGTCTTTGTCTGACATGGTTAGTTTAAGGCTTTTGTTTTAGTAAACCTTGGTGAAGGTATTGAAAATGGCCTGGAGTTCAGCCTCTGAGTGTGTGCGGACACAAGCATCATCTGCGTACTCTAGTTGAGTGCCAGAGGATGGGATAACTATGTCTCTGGCCTGCAAGTGGCAGAGGCTGGACAGATTGTCGTTTGTTCTGTAGGTTAGGCCCGCTCCAGTAGGAAGCCAGCTGAAGAGGAGATGGAGCATTATAGCAAGGAAGATTGAGAAGAGTGGGGCTGCGATGACATAGCCTTGCTCAACCCCAGACTGAATATGAGTTTGGTTTGGGGTGGATCAGGTTTGCATATCATCACGGAGTGGGCAGAGGATGGTGACAAAGTTTTGGGGGCAGGTGAAATAGAGAGGACGCTCCATAATCCCTCACAGTTGACAATGTCAAAGGTCTTTCTGAGGTGAAAGAAGGCCATGTAGTTGCTGCAGAGTGAAGGCCATGTCTGCTTTGTCCCTTACTGGGTGGAGTCACATTGTGATTCTAGGAGGAGCTTTTCAGCCACAGGGAGAAGGCGATCAAGGAAGTTTTTCGCAATGATCGACCAATGGTCGATTCCTTTATAGTTACTGCAGCCAGACGTGTTACCCTTTGTGAAGATGGGCATGATTATGGTATCTCTGAGGTCTCCTGGCATGTTTCCCTCCTTCCAGATAAGGGAAATTAGGTCATGTATTTCTGCCAATAGAGCTTCCCTGCCATGTTTTATTGTTTTGGCAGGGATTTCATCCTCTCCGGATGCCTTGTTGCTCTTTAGCTATCAGATAGCTTTTTCTATCTCACGCTGAGATGGGGTTATACAGAGAGGGTGACAGCTGGTGTGCTGTGGAACAGAGTTAAGGACACAACATCAAAGCCAGAGTGTCTGCTAAGGAGGTCTTCGAAATGCTCTTTCCATAGTCACTCTGTTCTTGCTGAGCACCTCTTCGTCTGCAGTGGGACAAGTGATTGAGCTGTAGGTAGTCTTGACTGCACTAAAAAAGCCTCAGGTGTCACGGTTGTGGGCTAACTGCTGGATCTCCTGCGCTTTCTCTACCCATCATCTGTTCTTTAGATTCAAAGGTTCATAGAACCCTACAGTGCAAAGGGAGGCCATTCGGCCTATCAAATTGCACCAACTCTCTAAGAGAGTACTTATTCAGGCCCCCACTCTACCCCCCACCCACACATTTACCGTGGCCAGTCCATATAACTACACATCTTGGGACACTAAGGGTCAATTTAACATGGCCAATCAACCTAACCAGCACATCCTTGGACTGTGAAGAGAAACTGCAGCGCCCAGAGGAAACCCATGCAGACACAGGAAGAATGTGCAAACTCCACACAGATAGTGACCCAATGCTGGAATTGAACCCGGGTCCCTGACACTGTGAGGCAGCAGTGCTAACCACTGTGCCACCATGCCACCCTTGCGGGTTTTTTTGCTGGGGCTCAGCCTCTAGCCACCTGTACAGCTGCCTTCTTGCTCTCGAGTGCTGTGTGGTAACATGGTAAGTCCAGCAATGCATTAGGGAAGGAGATTGAGTCTAGGTCCAGAAACTGAGAGTAAAATGCTGCCGCTGTTTCTGTTACTTCAAGATGACGTTGGTGGATCCGTGGCATCTGGATGAAATTGGGCAGATTCTGCAGACGTGTGCCATTTATGTTGAAGAGTCAGAATACCTTATAGAAGGAAAGGAAGTGAAATGTTTTGTAAGGAAGCTAGTGTTTTAGTAGGTTTTGTAATTGAGGTTGATGATTTACATGCTATGTGGACTACTGAGTCACATTGCAAGATGTGTCTTGATTATATTCACTATTTAACATGTGATATGTGGTTTATAATTGACCACAATTTTCCTCTTAGTTCAAAATAAAAGCAAATTACTGCGAATGCTGGAATCTGAAGTCAAAGGGTCATCTGGACTCGAAATGTCAGCTCTTTTCACCCACTACAGTTGCTGCCAGACCTGCTGAACATAAGAACATAAGAAATAGGAGCAGGAGTAGGCCATCTAGCCCTTCGAGCCTGCCCCGCCATTCAATAAGATCATGGCTGATCTGTCGTGGCTCAGTTCCACTTTCCGGCCCTCTCCCCATAACCCTTAATCCCCTCTCTTATCAAGAACCCATCAACCCTCTTCTTAGAAATATTTAGCGAGGCAGCCTCCACCACTTCAACGGGCAGAGAATTCCAGAGATTCACCACCCTTTGAGTGAAGAAGTTCCTCCTCAACTCCGTTCTAAACCGCCCCCCCTTTATCTTGAGGCTGTGCCCCCTAGTCCTACTGTCTTTTTTGAGCGGGAAGAGTCTCTCCACCTCTATCCTATCCATCCCATTCATCATCTTATACGTCTCAATGAGATCTCCCCTCATTCTTCTAAACTCTAACGAGTACAAGCCTAGTTTATTCAGCCTCTCCTCATAGCTCAATCCCCTCAACTCCGGTATCAGCCTAGTAAACCTCCTCTGCACTCCCTCCAGGGCCAAAATATCCTTGCGCAGGTGCGGCGCCCAAAACTGCACACAGTACTCCAGCTGCGGCCTCACCAATGCCCTATACAGCTGCAGCAAGACCTCCCTACTTTTATATTCAATCCCCCTCGCGATGAAGGCCAGCATCCCATTCGCCTTCCTGACCACCTGCTGCACCTGCAAGCTGGGTTTTTGCGACTCATGCACAAGGACCCCGAGGTCCCTGCCGAGATTCTCCAATGTTTTCTCTTTTGGTTTTCAGTTAGTTCATGGGTACTGCATGTCGATTTCAGATATTAGAGTATAGGTTATCTAAGATAATACCTAGTGTTTTCTTTGTTTGACTCTGGTATAGTAAAAGTTCCCCTTTGTTAAACTGGAATTTTGTGGCTTCATTCTTTAAGTAAACAGCCGGCTCTCTTCTTTTTTAAGATGAAGAATTACTGGTCTCTACTGAGCTTGTAACAACCTCCAGAGATGTTGCCAAAGCTACAATAGAACCTGGCCAATTTTTAGTTCCATAGGGATTAGATGACAATTATTGGTTAATACTTTGTGGCATCTCATTCTGTAGCTGTGGAGAAAGGAAACCACTCTGTATCCTGCCAGGAAAAGAAGAATTGCAACATCAGGGCATTGATGAGAAGAGGTGAGAATAATATTTGAGTAACAGATAATTACCATAAACTTCTCAATTTCCTCCAGTCATGTTTTTACACAGTCATTATGTTTTATCCTCCACTTTCCACTATAATCACACCTCAACTGTTTGCTGCCGCTTTAGACATCGTTTAAAGGCTGTTGAAGGAACCTCTGAGAAGGTTAGAACATTTAAGGATTTGATTTGGTTTATTATTGTCACATGTATTAACATACAGTGAAAAATATTATTTTTTGTGCCCTATAAGGACAAAGCATATTGTTCATAGAGAAGGAAACGAGAGTGCACAGTGTAGTGTTGCAGTCATAGGGTGTAGCGAAAGATCAACTTACTGCGAGGGAGGTCCATTCAAAAGTCTGATGGCAGCAGGGAAGAAGCTGCTCTTGAGTCGATTGGTACATGTCCTCAGACTTCTGTTTCTTTTTCCCGATGGAAGAAGGTGGAAGAGAGAATGTCCGGGGTGCGTGGGGTACTTAATTATGCTGGCTGCTTTTCCAATGCAGCGGGAAGTGTAGACAGTGTCAATGGTTGGGAGGCTGGTTTGAATGATGGACAAGGCTTCGTTCATGACCATTTGTGGGGGTAATTTTTCTGCTACAGTTTAAGGATAGAATCATTTTTACCTGCATTGAAATCTTTTTAGTATTAAAGTCATTGCTGCCCCTGCATGTCTCCAGTTGTTGCTATGAAGGTGGCAAAAGGCTCACCAATGCATTCCTTTTTATCTTCATATTAAGTTGTAAAAAGCCTGCAAACTACCACTTTGTTTTTCATGGTGTTAGCCCACATATAAGGATTGCTGTCAAGTGACAGATTAAAAAAAATAACTTTCTGTTGATTTTGTTAGATTGTCCTGTGTATATTAGTCCAGACGTGGTTTGATGGACTATGAAGGCAGGGTTGGCAACACTGGCTGAATGTTTCCTGGAAATTGGATCATGTGACATTGGATCTCAAAACATCTGTCCATGTTTTACCAATGGCATATTGGTTGAATTTCTTCATCGCCAAATAAAATTGCCCAATTTTTTGTGTTGGAGAAACCAAAGATTTCATTGAGATTAATTAGAATGGGTGGGATTTTCCAGCCGCTCACCTCAGGACCGGAAAATCCTACGGACCTTTGCTTGGTTTGTGTCCCACTGCTACAATTCCCATTGCAGACGGGAAAGGAAGATCCCACACAATATTTATAAATCAAACAGCATAAAAGAATAGAAAGGATAAATCAGATTTAGACAATAGCTATTTATTCAAATGGGCAGAATTTAATTCCCATTCTCCATGAAGAGATCTTCTCACACATTGTTGGTCACATCTGCATTTGGAAAGCAACTTAGTTCCACTAACACTCAAGGCCACTGCCGGTTAACACAGCCAAGTATGATGCCAGCTTTTCTTACTATCCCTCCCTCTGATTCAGAAAATCTGGGTCAGATCCCACTCCAGGGGGGGGATTTTCCTGTCCTGCCCGCCATGGGAATTGTAGCAGGTGGGGGAACGGACCATGCATTGGTTCCTGAAATGGCCAACAGGTCCTGGGGTGGAATTTTCTGGCCACGCTCACCACAAAACCAGAAAATCCCACTGGCATGAAAGGCCGGAAGATTCCGTCCATAATCAATCTGCAAGTTCTTTCAGTGTACCTGTGGCATGCAACAAGAGTGGTAGCTATTCCTGGTTACCCATGCTAACGTAGGGTAGTACCCCTCAAGCTATACCCACTCGCCTTTCTCTAAAACAGAAAGAGATGCCCACAGTCCTTTGGGGCTGATTAGAAATAGACAATGGGCTCATTGTGAGTGATCAACTACACTAAAATCTCAGGCCTCTCTTGAAATGGAAGGCAAGAAATGGCTGAGACAATGGCTCCTTGGAAACACGCAAAAGTATAACTTTTTACCTATAAATGGATCTTGAACATCAAAGAAGGCAAAAAAAACTCTTCAAATGTGGGAATGCCGGTGAATGAACAAAATCCAAACTTTGTCCATATGGACACTGTCAGGAAGCTTTTTATTTGAAGGGGTATTTTGAAAACAAGTTGCCTATTCTTTGTCTCTCCAGCACAGTTGGAGATTAACCATTTTTGTGAGCCATACCATCATTTCCATTATTATTCCTCAGTTTTAATCAGAAGTTCCCAATGTTATTTTGGATTTGTCTTCTTCCTCTATTTTGTCAAGCTGTCTCTATGTCAGTGAGATTGCATTAGTTTTCACATCTATGCCAACACCAGCTCCACCAGCCAACATCCTCTCTCAACTCCTTCACTATTGCTAAATTATCAGACTTTCTATCTGATATCCAGTAATTTCCTCTAATTAAGTAGACAGAAGTTCTCCTCCAAACTCCATTTCCTAGCTACCAACTCCACCCCTCTCCCAGGTAACTGTTCAAAACAAAACCAAACCGTTCACAACCTTGGTGTGAGGTAATGCATTTTGGAAGGTTTAATACAGGTAGGAAATGTACAGAAATGGCAGAACCCTCAGGAATATTGATAGGCAAAGGGATCTGGGTGTACCGGTGCACAGGTCACTGAAAGTAGCAATGCAGGTAGAGAAAGTAGTCAAGAAGGCATACAGCGTGCTTGCCTTCAACAGCAGGGATATTGAATTTAAAAATTGGCAAGTTATGTTGCCACTTTATAGAATCTTAGTTAGGGCGCACTTGGGATATAGTGTTCAGTCCTGGTCGCCAAACTGCCAGAAGGATGTGGAGGCTTTGGAGAGGGTACAGAAAAGATTTACCAGGATGTTGCCTGGTATGGAGGGCATTAGCTATGAGGAGAGGTTGGAGAAACTTGGTTTGTTCTCACTGGAGCGACGGAGGTTGAGGGCGGACCTGATAGAAGTCTACAAGATTATGAGAAGCGTGGACAGAGTGGATAGTCAGAAGCTTTTTCCCAGGGTGGAAGAGTCAATTATTAGGAGCCATAGGTTTAAAGTGCAAGGGCAAGTTTTAAAAGAGATGTACGAGGCAGATTTTTTACACAGAGAGTGGTAGGTGCCTGGAACTCATTGCCTGGGGAGGTAGTGGAAGCAGATATCATAGTGACTTTTAAGGGGCGTCTTGACAAGTACATGAATGAGATGAGAATAGAGGGATATGGTCCCTGGAAGCATAGGGGGTTTTAGTTAGTATGGGCAGCATGGTCAGTGCAGGCTTGAAGGGCCAAAGGGCCTGTTCCTGTGCTGTAATTTTCTTTGATCTTTGTTCTTTGTTCACATTTGACTCTGAGCTGAGATTCCGACCAGATAGCCTTGCTTTTAGTAAGGCCACCTACTTCCACCTCAGTAACAACACCTGCTTTCATCCCTGCCTCAGTTCATCTGCTGTAGAAACCCTTGCCCATACCATTGTTGTCTCTACGTTTGACCATTCTACGTACTCTCGGCCAACACCTCACAGTCTACTTTCTGTAAACTTGACATCGCCCAAAGCTCCACTGTCTTTGCTTGTACCAAGTCTGCATCCACTAATAGCTCAGTGCATGCTCATTGGCTTCCAGTCAAGGGGATTGTTCATTTTAAAACCTTGTTTTCAATCCCTTCTCACACCTGCCCCTCTCCAATTCTATAATCTTCCCTGTCCCACAATCCTCCGAGATGTCTGCATTTAACGTCTGTGGTAGGTAAAATGTTAGAATCCGTCATTAAGGAGGAAATTGCGAGGCATCTTGAAGGGAATTGCTTGATAGGGCAGACGCAACACGGTTTCATTAAAGGGAAGTCGTGTCTGACAAATTTACTGGAGTTCTATGAGGATGTGTCTAGGGCGGTGGATAGAGGAGAGCCGGTGGATGTGGTCTTTCTGGATTTTCAGAAGGCGTTTGATAAGGTACCTCACAAGAGGTTACTGCAGAAGGTCAGAGGACATGGAGTTGGGGGTAGGGTGTTAGCGTGGATAGAGGATTGGTTGTCAAATAGGAGGCAGAGAGTGGGGGTCAATGGGTGCTATTCGGATTGGCGGTTGGTGACTAGTGGGGTGCCCCAGGGGTCGGTGCTGGGGCCTCAGCTATTTACCATTTATATAGATGATCTGGAGGAGGGAACCGAGTGTAGGGTGTCGAAATTTGCTGATGACACCAAGATTGGGGGAAAGGCAAATTGTGCGGAGGGTGTGGAGAGTCTGCAGAAGGATCTAGATAGGCTGGGCGAATGGGCCAGGAAATGGCAAATGGAATTTAATGTTGGCAAGTGTGAGGTGGTCCACTTTGGTAGGAAGAATGGTAGGAAGGACTATTACTTACGTGGCGAAAAACTGCAGCAGGCGACGGTGCAGAGGGACCTCGGGGTCCTTGTGCATGAGTCGCAAAAACCCAGCCTGCAAGTGCAGCAGGTGGTCAGGAAGGCGAATGGGATGCTGGCCTTCATAGCGAGGGGGATTGAATATAAAAGTAGGGAGGTCTTGCTGCAGCTGTATAGGGCATTGGTGAGGCCGCAGCTGGAGTACTGTGTGCAGTTTTGGGCGCCGCACCTGCGCAAGGATATTTTGGCCCTGGAGGGAGTGCAGAGGAGGTTTACTAGGCTGATACCGGGTTGAGGGGGTTGAGCTATGAGGAGAGGCTGAATAAACTAGGCTTGTACTCGTTAGAGTTTAGAAGAATGAGGGGAGATCTCATTGAGACGTATAAGATGATGAATGGGATGGATAGGATAGAGGTGGAAAGACTCTTCCCGCTCAAAAAAGACAGTAGGACTAGGGGGCACAGCCTCAAGATAAAGGGGGGGCGGTTCAGAACGGAGTTGAGGAGGAACTTCTTCACTCAAAGGGTGGTGAATCTCTGGAATTCTCTGCCCGTTGAAGTGGTGGAGGCTGCCTCGCTAAATATTTTTAAGAAGCGGGTTGATGGGTTTTTGATAAGAGAGGGGATTAAGGGTTATGGGGAGAGGGCGGGAAAGTGGAACTGAGCCACGACAGATCAGCCATGATCTTATTGAATGGCGGGGCAGGCTCGAAGGGCCAGATGGCCTACTCCTGCTCCTATTTCTTATGTTCTTATGTTCTTATGTTCTTATGTAACCAATTCTGGCTGACAACCTTCTCTGATTTTATTCAATCCACTATTGTTGTGCTTTTAGCTGACTCAGCTCTCAGATCAGGTATACTCCTGCAAACTTCTCTGACTTTCTAAATGCCTTTCTTCCCACAGACATTCCTTAAAATAACCTTGATCTGCCCTAATACCGCCATACCTGGCTCGGAGTGTAATATTGTATAATTTCTATGATGTACCTTGGAATGATATATAACATTGAGTGTAATATTGATGGAGGGTTATTGTTATTTTCCTCTCCAGCCACAATGGACAGCACGGTGGCACAATGGTTAGCACTGTTGCCTCATAGTGCCAGGGATCTGGGTTCAATTCCTGAGTTGGGTCACCGTCTGTGTGGAATTTGCATGTTCTCCCCGTGTCTGCGTGGGTTTCCTCCAGGTGCTCCGGTTTCCTCCCACAATGCAAAGATGTGCAGGTTAGGTGCATTGGCCATGCTAAATTGTCCCTCAGTGTACCCAAATAGGTGCCAGCGTGTGGTGACTAGGAGATCTTCACAGTAACTTAATTGTAGTGTAAGCCTACTTGTGACTAACAAATAAATAAATGTTGAGGGAGCATATTAGGCCCATCTAACTCTCTTTCCTGCGATCACATTCTATTCCTATTCATGCAATCTCACTATCTCTTTAACAGTTTCAGGGCTGAGGCGCCAATGCAAGACAGTAAAACTCTTCTAGCTCCTGAAGCATCTAACCATTTGGCCAGGCTGTACCTGACCAGCGACATCTGAATTGCAGTTTGCTGCCTGCATCTTACCGGCCATTCACACCACACTCCCGCCGCAGTGAAGTTGGAGAATTTGGTGCCCAGCCAAGTCTCCATTCACTGCAGCAGGATGGGAAAATCCTGCTGGGTTGAATGGCCATCTCCATTTAGGTTGAAGCTTAGGCCTCAAAATGGTTCTAGCCTTTTCGCCTCTGCATAAGTAGGTTGTCGATTGGCTACCCTAAAGTTCACCTAGATGATTTAATTTGACATTCAGCATTCCTGTAATATCATTCCTATTTATATAGTCAAAATATTCTTATCTGTGTGGCATTCTTCTTTCTTACTTATTGTTCAGTCTGGTATCTAAGTCTTCCAAGATTCTGTCATATATAAAAATATATTTACAAACGTTGTCAGTAAGTATTTAGTACAGTTATTTGAGCTAATGTATGCAGGACATTTATGTGGAAACAAGAAAACATTGAAGAAAACAGCCAAATCTGTCATTTCTCAATCAGTTCAATCCAATAATCTGTTTTCCACCCCACCCATGCGTTTCCTCTCATCCCCCACCCCACTTCCAGGAATGTACAGCAAATCCCACAACAGATCCTGCAAGCAACACTAGTGAAATGATGAGAACCGTACTCACTGAGATGAGACACAGCGTATGCCGAGCGAAGGGAAACCCCACCTAATTGTTTAGTCCCAAACAGAAGAAAGACTCACCACAACTACGTGACTCAGACATTGTACTTCAATGAAAAGATGTGAACTGCCATGCTGTTTGAAGCATGGGCTGGACTTTCCTCCCTAATGGATTCAAGATGGCTGGAAAAGAAAATTAATTTAGTTTAATTAATATAGCACCATATATCTTTGTCCAGTGCAGAATGTGGGTACCCCATAGCACTCACCAAGATATTACTATTTAAACCTTTCTGTAACATTTTAGAATCATACAGTGCAGAAGGAGGCTATTCAGCCCATTGAGTTTGCACCAACCACAATCCCACCCATAACCCCCATACCCCCATGCGTTCACCCTAGCCAGTCTCCCTGACACTAAGGGGCAATTTAGCATGGCCAATCCAACTAACCAGCACATTTTTGGGTTGTGGGAGGAAACAGAAAACCCGAAAGGAAACTCATGCATACACGGGGAGAATGTGCAGACTCCGCAAAGACAGTGACCCAAGCTGGGAATCGAACACTGCTCCCTAGTATTGTGAGGCAGAAATGCTAACCACTGTGCCACTGTGTCGCCCCATGAAAGCTGCATTCTCTTCTCGCAGTGAATGCTACCAGAAAAGAGACATTCAGGGTTGCAAGACAGTGCCCACAAGTAGAGGTGAAGTTAACAACCAGGTTTACTGTTCAAGATTTGTATTTCTTTTTTATTTCTGCCATTTCACTGCTGTCAGTAAATTCAAGAGTTCTTTCTCTGATGATTTTTATTTTTCCACGCATTTTAAGAACATAAGAACATAAGAAATAGGAGCAGGAGTAGGCCATCTAGCCCTTCGAGCCTGCCCCGCCATTCAATAAGATCATGGCTGATCTGTCGTGGCTCAGTTCCACTTTCCCGCCCTCTCCCCATAACCCTTAATCCCCTCTCTTATCAAAAACCCATCAACCCGCTTCTTAAAAATATTTAGCGAGGCAGCCTCCACCACTTCAACGGGCAGAGAATTCCAGAGATTCACCACCCTTTGAGTGAAGAAGTTCCTCCTCAACTCCGTTCTAAACCGCCTCCCCTTTATCTTGAGGCTGTGCCCCCTAGTCCTACTGTCTTTTTTGAGCGGGAAGAGTCTCTCCACCTCTATCCTATCCATCCCATTCATCATCTTATACGTCTCAATGAGATCTCCCCTCATTCTTCTAAACTCTAACGAGTACAAGCCTAGTTTATTCAGCCTCTCCTCATAGCTCAATCCCCTCAACTCCGGTATCAGCCTAGTAAACCTCCTCTGCACTCCCTCCAGGGCCAAAATATCCTTGCGCAGGTGCGGCGCCCAAAACTGCACACAGTACTCCAGCTGCGGCCTCACCAATGCCCTATACAGCTGCAGCAAGACCTCCCTACTTTTATATTCAATCCCCCTCGCTATGAAGGCCAGCATCCCATTCGCCTTCCTGACCACCTGCTGCACCTGCAAGCTGGGTTTTTGCGACTCATGCACAAGGACCCCGAGGTCCCTCTGCACCGTCGCCTGCTGCAGTTTTTCGCCACGTAAGTAATTTTGATCTTGTAACAAATGTGTTTCCCTCAAGTATTCCCATTGTCCTCCACTATGAATAAACAAGGAGAAGAATCAGGAGGGTGTATACAGGAACAAAAGGCTGATAAGGCACTATTTCATCTTGCCACCAATATCCACCCATCCAGAAGCTCACAACACAGCAGTAGCTTCCCTCAGTAACTGAACAATGCCACCACTACCCTGGATCTCCAGGGCCTCTTTATCAGAGGTCACACACCTCTAGCAGCAGTAACAATACCATCGAATGTCTAAGTTCCAGGTTTCCCTTCAGAAAGCATCAGGAGTAATTGTAATGGCAGCTATACATTGACAATGATGTATCGCTTCTCCATCAGCCGACTTCATTTCCTTTCTCATGAGTTTGCACATTATTATGAGAAGGCTCTCAATTATTATAGATCCGCTGGATTTCTCCAGGTGCAGAATGTGTGTCGATTACATACCTCTGCACGGTGCCACAGTAGTTAGCATTGCTGCCTCACAGCGCCAGGGACCCTGGTTTGAATCCAACCTTGGGTGACTGCGTGAAGATTGCATGTTCTCCCTGCATCTGTATGAATTTCCCCAGGAGCTCCAGTTTCCTCCCACAGTCCCAAAATACGTACATCAGCAGGGTCAGTGGGTACATGTGTGGGCTTACAAGGAAAGGATCTTGATAGATGCTCTGGTGCAGAGTCGGTACAGATTCAATGGGCCAAATGGCCTTATTCTGCACTGTAAAGGGTAAAAATTTCCATTCATGCACCTTTCAAAAATGCTGTAAACTTGCACGATGGGAAAATCACGTCAAGCAAGTGAATGCTCAGCTAGCCAGCAAGCTGCCACAATCCTCTCGCTTCAGGACAATTACAATTGTACCAGTGTTCATAATTAACTAGCAAATGTCTGGATGGTTGTTGGTGATCCAATTTACCCTCTGCAGTGTAGACTTATGGCCACGGTTCTCGTCCTGAGGATACCTGAGAGAGAGCACAAATAGAATGAGGCTCATGGCAGGCCAGGAATGTCACTGGACAGGCTACAGAAATGTTGTTTTCATAAATCACTGTTTGCCACCATGCTCATGAATTGTTGAGGTCTCTGCAGCTTGCTATCTGCAACTTAGTTCATGTTACAGAGGTGGAGGATGAACTAAACCACAAGATCGCCAAGGCCATGGTTGAGAGAGAGATCGCATGGTGAGAACTCTTTGCTAATCATTACTGCAGCAAAGTTCACTATAAAAAATCTTTAACCTACTGATGGATCAATTTTTCCTTTGGGATCTCTCTTTTGAACATGCACTCAGTCAGAAATGTGCTGATATTTCTCTTGATTGCATAGAACTATCAATGTGACCAGATAGAATCACAGAATTTTACAACACAGAAGCAGGCCATTCAGTCCATCATATCTGCTCTGGCTCCCAAAACAGCTACCCAGCTAGTCCCATATTCTAGCCTTATCTCTGTAGCCTTCTAAATTCATCATTTTGAATTATGTGTCCAGTGCTCCTTTGAAACCTCTTGTGGATCTCCCTCCACCAAACTCCTAGGCAGCACATTCCAAACCCCAACAACCCTTGAGTAAAGGTTTCATCTCATCCCATTCCTAGTTCCCTTGCTCTTCAAAACAGTCTTCAAACTGTGACCCCTAGTCACTTACATACCAACTAGTGGAAACAGAATATCCTTCTTCATCCTGTTAAAATTGTTCATAATTATGAACATCTCAATAATGTAACTTCTTAATCTTCTCTGCTCCAAGGAGAAAAAGACCAATTTCTCTAATCTTTCCTTGTACCTAAGATTTGTCATTCCTGGTATCATTCTGATAAATTTCCTTTGCACTCTCTCGAGGGCTTCAACATCCTTCCTTAAATAAAATGCCCAGAACTGAACACAACACTCCAAATGTGGCCTGAACAATGATTTGTAGAGGTGTGGTATCACTCCCTTGCTTTTATACTCTATGCCTCTATTTATAAATTCAGGGATCCTATAAGCCTTCTTAACAACTGCTTCAACTTGCCTGGCCCTTAAAAATGGCATCCCAATCTCAGTGGAGCATGTTCCTGGGTTTAAGAGTCCCTGCCCCACCACTGTGCCCTCTTTCTTTTGACAATTAAAGTGACAGGATCTGGAGAGAAAACTTGACAGTGAAACTGGAGAGTTACTTGCCAGTCTTCTCTCCAGAACTGACACTCTGCCAAAATTCTCATGAGATTCTGTCCATTGTTTCAATTCAACCCATGGTATGGACAAGAGAACCAATCAAAACTGTCATCACATGATCGAAACTGGTGGCAGAAGAAGCCAAAACCACAAGGGCAGCTTAGCCTGGAATACAATTATGTGAGGAATGCCATCTCTTGCCCAGCACAGGGAATGATGCTGACTTGAAAGTCACCTTAGGCAGAGAATCAGGGCTTAGTTGTTCTACCTACAAACTGGTATTAATTTTAACTACAGGAGCTTGGCCTGAATGTATCTGAAACAACCAGAAACGTCCGACTTACATTTCCTCCAGTGAACTAAAAGGAATGTTTCAACCCCCATCTTAAGAACAAGTGATCTGTTTCTTTTTAGACTGCTGGTAATCTAATTGCATGCTACATTTTTGGAAAATATACTTTCTTATGCGAGTGCATGTGCGTTTTGGGAGTGAGTGCTTCATTGTCCTTACATTTTGTGTGTTGTGAAAAATAAGTTGATTAAAACTTACAAGACAGCCTGTTTTGTGTCTGTTCTTTAATTAAAAACAGGAAAAACAATATCTTCTCAAAAGAATTTCTTGTTGTGGTTAGCCAAATGGTGAGCAAGGTGGAAATGATCCCACACCTTTCTCCATCTGGAACAAAGATCTAATCATCAGGTCAGGAGGCAGTAACTTCTGGGACTAAGAGTTAGAAAAGAAAGTGCTTTGAGAAGTGTCCTATTGTCATGTCTCCTATCTGCATCTTTCCTTTAGCCAGGGATAATGTTTGTACAAGTGCTGGATAGCATTTAGATGCATTTTAGTGAGGCTATGAACAGTCAACGTAAGTCTTATTTGAAATGACAGGCAGAGCATTTGTCAGGGCAATTGGTTGTCTGTTGCATCTGATTCTCCACCCAGGTGGCCATTTTCTCATGGAGATTGACATCAGCACAAAAGGTCAAAGACATCAAGGGTAACTCATGTTTGAAATTGATTTCTCCTGTCTCTCTCCAAGGATACGCATCTTTGGAAAATTCTGACAGAACCTCACATGTTTTGGGGTACTCCAGAATTGTCCTCTCCGTGGATCACTCTAAAGGCCCAACACCTTTGTTTAGCGGCTCAGAGCTCAGACTATTCTGTGCCACCCCCAACCCCCGACAGGGGCCCTCTCTACAGTCCCTGACTCCAAAATGTGTTCCTGCTCACCTGTAATCTGTGCCTCATCTTGTGATAATCTTGCTAATTCTACTGGAGGTCCCAATGAGGTCTATGTGCACTGGTAGAGGAATCACACGAGTTATGTGAGGCTACTTCCTGAGTTTGCCGAGGAGTTTTTGGCTTTCCTCAAACTCCAGTTCCAGTGTAATGCACGAATGACTGGCAGAGCGATATTCATGAATAAGAACCAATTGGAGAAAGGGTTTAAAGTCATTATTGAGCAGATTTTCACATTTCATCTATTGACAACGGCAAATTGATATTGGTGATCGTTATATACCAAATAATAGAGCAAATTCTAATTCTGTCACCAGCAATCTATCCTGATCTCTATGGCTTGCTCCATGGTCAGTGTGGCTATCATTGGGGGATCACATCCTGCTGCTCTCTCACACTGGCATTGTATGTCTCTTCTGCACGGTGAGACAGCAGAGAGTCTGACAATTATGAGAAGTAAATTGGATGGAGAAGTTCCTGCCTGTCCCAGATGATTGTGAGTTGTCAATAAGATGAGTGTGGCAGCCTTCAATCCAACATCTCACTTTTATCCTTGCGCTTTCTGGAGCCTCGGGAATCAGTCTGGAATTCAACTACTCAATCCTCTGCCAGGGTCCCTTTGGACTGGAATCCTTCTATGGCCAGTGACCGGGCACCATTACTCCCACTCTCTGATTTGCTGGTGTCATGTCTTCTGATTGCCATTAGTCAGAAACGATCACACTTGAGACTCAAAAAGCTGGAACATCAGCTGGTTCATTTCTTGCTGATCTCCTTGTGGCTGGTAAACTGATGCACTGTTTGTTATTTAGCACATGGACTGCAATGTGACAGTGAAATGTGACACCCCAGGATATATATTCACATAACTATTAGTTCATAGTTGTTTATAAATAGTGTAACAGTAGGAGCTTAGCAATATGTGCCGTTTGAGACTTCGACTGCAGCTGTTTTGTTATGGTGAGATGGAAACGGGATTGAGAAGTTCCAATATGAAATTGGGAAGAGGGATATGGATGTGGGAAGCAATGACACTTTCAAGGGACTTACAAAGGAAAGAGGGATTGTTTGGAAACAGCTCAAGAAGGTAGCTTACCATTGCCCCCTTATCAAGGGCAATTAGAGAAGGGCAATAAAAATAGGACTTTATCCTAAGAATCAACAAAATGGTTTTCATTCCACCAGCTCTCTGCAACCCCAGGTTGCAGTTTTGTGGAGGCTGTAAGTCAATTATAAACTGAAGGTAATTTGAATACTGGCTTCAGTTAATCATGAATACATGTAACTCATAGAATCCCTCCAGTGCAGAAGGAGGCCATTCGGCCATTAGGTCTGCACCAACAACTATCCCACCCAGGCCCTATCCCATAAACCCACATATTTACCTCACTAATCCTTCTCGGGACATCTTGGGACACTAAGGGGCAATTTAGCATGGCCAATCAACCTAATCTGCACAATTTTGGACTGTGGGAGGAAACCAAAGCACCTAGAGGAAACACACGTAGATATGGGGGGAACGTGCTAACTCTATACAGACAGTAACCCAAGCCGGAATCGAACTTGGGTCTCTGGCATTGTGAGGCAGCAGTGCTAACCACTATGCTGCCCTGGTCCTTAAGAGACACCCCATTGTGATTTTATGCTCTGAGAAAATCTGGTCCAGTAATTGAGGCCCTATCTACCTGTTCGAGTGAACACAAAAAACCCCAGGCACCTATTTACTTTATTGGTTCAAAAACAATGTACGTTAATGTAGCAAAGGATAGGGAAGCGTTGAAGGAGATGATATGGTCAGAGAGTGGAGTGTGTCAACCATGCGAAGGATGGTAGCCCTAGTATGTCTTCTGGCTCCCATAAATTAGAAATAATCACACTACAGACTCTAATACTTCCTGTTCTCTAAGTGACTGCTAGGCAGATGTAGTGTATATTACCTAGCACATGATTGCAGTGCAGCAGTGAACGTGGTGCACTGGGGATATATATATATTCGAGTATGCTGGAAAACCAATAACAAAATGTTATAAATTAACAAAAGATCAAATGAACAAATTAAAGGAACATCTGGGATATATACTCACATAACAATTGCTTCCTCACTCTTTGCGAATAGTACAATAATATAACAGTTGGGAACTTAGACGTCAAGGTACTAAGTTAAGAAGGCATGGCGAAACCTGTTCCAATTACAATCAAGTTTCCAACTCACTTCTCCCTACCCCACCCCTCCCCCCACTGGGAGTGCACCAGTTTTAGTAAAACAAAAATGTCCACTTCGGGGCTGGATTTTCCCTCTTGAGACAGGAATAGAAGTCTGGACTGTTTCCCCATTCCAAATCCATCCCACAGGGGAAAGCAGACACTGACCTGGGATTTTCAAGGAGGCACCCCCTTAATTGGCAAGGAAACGGGTTTCCTATCCAACTAGGGGTACCAAGCAGGCGCTCAAAGCTGGAAGGTCAATCAAAGGCCTTCCAGCTTGAGAGGAAGAGAAGGCTGCAATGATGGTAAGTAACAGAGAGGAGACTTCAACATGGAGTGACCTAGTATCCAACGTTTTCAAATCTTTAAGTGAAAAATAGATACAGCAACCAGAGCAGCAGTGGGTGGTGGGGATGAGATGAAAAGCCCCTCTAAAGGGTCCCCAGTGGCTATTCTCACACTCAAGGTAGGCAGCAGGGGCCTTTAGGTCTGCAGAGCCCACTTCTGCCCACCTTCAGGTATCTAAATTGGTCCCCATTAGTTCAAGAAACTGGAGGCCAACCAGGAACACAGACATCCTTCTTGAATTTTCCTTTATCAGATCCTTATTGTGTCCCATTCTCCCACGTCCCCACCTAACAGGGCCTGAAATTCAACCACATATGTGTGAATGATGTTACCAAGGGGCAATGTGTAAATAAGGAAGAATAGATGTCCAGGGATAGATACTTCCAGGAGTTTGAAAACAAAGTTACAGGAGGAGAAAGGAAAACTATTATGAAAAACACTCCTGCTGTAAGTGGATAAGTGAGAGTGGAACCAGGCAATGCAAACGTGCTGAGCAGAGGAGACAAGGCAGTCGAAGAGGATGGGTGTGGTTGGCAACGTCAAGGAGAAATTGGGTAGGATGGGAAGTGTTCCTGCAACAGGGCCATAATCACAGTTGATGATTTAAGGACATTAGAGTTAGGGTGGCCAATCATATGGGGCGGCTAACTAAAGGTGCTTTCATATTTTTTCCCATCTGCCCAGCTTGTTGTCTCTCACTTGCATTGACAGTTGGGCCTTTTCCATCTTGAACAGTGATGGGTCTCTTTGCATGATGCTGCTGTCCCTGCCTGCAATCACATATCCCCACAGATGATGACATGACCCAGTCATAGCAATGTATAAGTGGCCTTGGGCAATAGCCACTCTAGTTACACCCTGTGGCAAGGATCATTGTTCTGATTTTCAGTACAGAAGAATTGGATTGTATTTTTTTCCCTCCTTTCTCATCCTCTTTTGATTAATTTACATTCACACTTGATTAGCCTAGCGGCCCATAATGTATTTCTGTAATCAGAATTATAACTTTAAAAGATATTTCATTTATCCTTTATTGAGGTAGCACTAAATAATGCTTTGCCAATCAACTTGCTTAAACTTTTTCCTCAATACTTTGAGGTTGTTAATTTAAAACTGCAGTCTTAGCTGTTGGCCCTCAGTGCTGACTCCCCTGAACAACATCAAACTCAGTCATATTGTGGTTCTGGCCACAAGTTCCATTTCCTGTATATTATCTGTATGACTTACCACTGCTACTTCAGCAGCATTGTAATGGCAAATAACAGATGAGCTCAAATGCAGTGATCTTTGGCCTGGATTTTAACCCAGGAGGGACTGTGGTGTATGCAGGAATGCTGAGATAGCTAAGTGGAAGCAAGCTTTCACAAGACAGGAGGCTGCTGTCTGGGACCTCTGAGGAGTGATTGCTATTAATTAGTAAGGGAGGATTACTGAGGTATCAGCAATCACAGGGGAGGAGGTGTGCAACATAAGGCAAAGGCAGTTGGCCACAAGAAAAACTTATAAAAATTCCAAAATGTTATTTGCTTTGATCTTTGTTCAAACTGATCCTACTTCCCATTAAGTTTCTCCGGCAGTTCCAGCACTGGGAAGTGTACTAAACAGCGCAGGTCATCCAAACAAACATTTCAATATTGATGAGGTTCCCATCTGCTTATCATGGAAACTTCCCCATGAGCAGAGCTGACAAGGTTAAAATAATAATTTGGGATGTAGTGTGAAAACAACCAGTTGTTATTTTCAGCACCCACCTGCTTGTTACTGTGTTAAATTTGGGCCTTTTTTTCACTGCCTCATCCAAGCAAACTTAATTGTTATGTCAGTAACAGTGAGCGGGGAGGGAGGTTAAACTTGAATTAGTTCCTTTCTGTCTCACCATTTATAAAATAAAAAGCTGCCTAATTTGTTGGCAAATTAATGTTAGCTGTGGTCCAGTGCCTGAGAAACGGCAGCCACAATTATTTTCTACTTTTGTTCCCCTCCGTTTTACTGAACGTTGTTCCTAATGGTAAAAAAATCTATTGCTCTTGAAAGCAATAGTAAAGAGAGTTGGTAAAACTGCCATTAAGTGCCCTTGTTTTTAATCCTATCTTACATAGAAACATAGAACATAGGAGCAAGAGCAGGCCATTTGGCCCTTCGAGCCTGCTGTGCCATTCATCATGATCATGGCTGATCATCCAACTCAATAGCCAAATCTTGCTTTCTCCCCATAACCTTTAATCCCATTGGCCCCAAGTGCTATATCCAGCCACCTCTTGAATACATGCAATGTTTTGGCATCAACTATTTCCTGTGGTAATGAATTCCACAGGCTCACCAATCTTTGGGTGAAAAAATGTCTCCTCGTCTCCGTCCTGAATGGTTTACCTTGTATCCTCATTCTGTGACCCCTGGTTCTACACTCCCCCGCTATCAGGAACATCCTTCTTGCATCGACCCTGTCTAGTACTGTTAGAACTATATAAGTCTCTATGAGGTCTCCCCTCATTCATCTGAACTCTTGAGTTTTGAGTTTTCCTGGTGTGATTCCTCCAATTTTTCAATTGTTAATGAGCTGAAAGTCATTCATCTGAGCCCTGTTGATGCAAAAACATAGTGGAACATCCATCACTCTGTTACGCTAGTGTACCTATTTAGGCTAGAAGTGGGAAGTTTAATGGATAGAAGAACTTTTCAGGTACCACAGCCTTTAAATTTTCTCACTACCTTTTTAATGTTTTTAAATGATTTTTTTTCCACATTTATGAAATTCTTTTAAAAATATTTTTTAACTCCTTAATCTATTTTTGTTATAAAAAGTGCCTCAAATATAATACTTCAGGGCTGAAGTTGCACGGAATGGAGAAAGGGCCTGCCTGAGGAACCAGATGGTCCCAGTCTATATGTGCAGCCCATCCATAGCAAGTTGTTAATGACCAAGAAGAGGTGTCTAATCTTACTCCAAGTCACTGGGAAACTAGCTACAGAACTTGCCATCTGCAGGATGCACATTGCCCAAAACAGCATGAAACAAAAGAATGCCAATGTCTTGGGGGGGGGCAAGGACACTGTTGCCCCCAACTGGCAGCCATTCTCCCACTTTCCAGATGCTGGGATTCTCTGGTCTCACTGCAGTGAATGGAGATTTGGCTGGGCAAATTCTCCATTCTCACTGGCATCAGAGAATTCCGGCCATTATGTTCCACTCCCAGCTCGTTCTGCACTGTCAGCTTACTGTCGTTCATGCATGAATCAACCATAGTCGGCCGCAGCGCCAGGGCTTCCACTTTTCTTTCCCCTAGAGAATAGCAAACACAGCCTCCGAGTGTCACAATAAGCTGCATTTCCCAAAGTTTTGGGTGTTTATTACTGTCTGCCAACTTGAAACCTATCCCGGTTGACTGTTTGCATTGTAATAGTTTGACGTGTGAAGCTCCTATTAGCTAAGTGTGGCAAAATTTCAATTATATGTAAAGAAAACAGCAAATTCTGGAAATTCTCAGCAAGCCTAGCAGCATCTGTGAAGAGAGAAAGTCAACCTTTCAGCACCATTGAATCATAGAATCTGTACCGTATGGAAAGAGGCCATTCAGCCCATCGAGCCTGCACCAACAAGAATCCCACCCAGGTTGTATCAACATTACCCCACGTATTTACCCGGCTATCCCTGATGATACCCTCTTATCCGAAATTGAAGAGTAACAGTTTTTGATCAGGTCATTTATCATTTAATCTCTCCTGTCTTCCACCCTGTCACATACCTTCCTTGTTGTTCTTTCTCCCCTGCACTGCATCCCTTGGCCTCACCAAACCCTTTAACTTGCTGCAAATCTATCACATTGCTAGCTTTTCCCAGTGCTGAAACAGTAGCCGGAATTTTATACTGCTCCCAACCTGGGAGGAAGCATGGGTACTGTGCCTGTCACCTTCCAAACTCTCCTGGATTTTTACCAGCGGTGCAGATGCTGTCAGCAGCATGCCTACCTTTGGACCAATTGAGGCCCTTCAGGGATAGCAGATGAATGGCCACAAACTTCCACTGGCATTTTAACAGCCAGCTGCAGGGGGTGGGGGGGTTGAGGGGGGTGGGGCGGGGGTATATTCCCGTATCGTTTGGTGATGGTGTCCAGTGAATCCTGGCAGTCTGTCTTTGGGCTGGGGGAGGAGAGTCTCTGCAGCTTGAGTACCCTGTTCCCAATGGAGGCCAGAGTGTGCCCCCACCACTTGTTTTCTCTCATAAGAACATAAGAAATAGGAGCAGGAGTAGGCCATCTAGCCCTTCGAGCCTGCCCCGCCATTCAATAAGATCATGGCTGATCTGTTGTGGCTCAGTTCCACATTCCCGCCCTCTCCCCATAACCCTTAATCCCCTCTCTTATCAAAAACCCATCAACCCGCGTCTTAAAAATATTTAGCGAGGCAGCCTCCACCACCTCAACGGGCAGAGAATTCCAGAGATTCACCACCCTTTGAGTGAAGAAGTTCTTCCTCAACTCCGTTCTAAACCGCCCCCCTTTATCTTGAGGCTGTGCCCCCTAGTCCTACTGTCCTTTCTGAGTGGGAAGAGTCTCTCCACCTCTATCCTATCCATCCCATTCATCATCTTATACGTCTCAATGAGATCTCCCCTCATTCTTCTAAACTCTAACAAGTACAAGCCTAGTTTATTCAGCCTCTCCTCATAGCTCAACCCCCTCAACTCCGGTATCAGCCTAGTAAACCTCCTCTGCACTCCCTCCAAGGCCAAAATATCCTTGCGTAAGTACGGGGCCCAAAACTGCACACAGTACTCCAGCTGCGGCCTCACCAGTGCCCTATACAGCCGCAGCAAGACCTCCCTACTTTTATATTCAATCTCATGCCCTTCTGATGGCAGACCGCAGTTCCCTCACGTGTACCCCAGTTTACCTTTATCTCTGACTGTCCTGAGTAATGGCTGTTGTCCCAGCAACAGCCAGAGCTTGGAGAACTGCTAGCTATCTGATTGCCCAGCATTCTTGGAGACAATACTTCCTTCTAGGTAGGGAGAGAAGTCTTGATTGAGCCAATGAATGATCCAGCATCCATTAAATCCAGTCGGGCCTTCCTAGCCCTTTGCAAGGTGATTGGCCTGATCTTCAAGCTGGCGGCATGAGAGTTACTGCCTCTGCATCAAAGGGCTGAATGGCCTACTTCTGCTTCTAGTTCCTAACTCTGGCTGTTAACTCTATTTCTTTCTCAGACCTTAGTATTTCCAGCATTTTCTGTTTTTATTACAGATTTCCAGCAGTATTTTCAATGGCGCATGGTAACACACGGGTTAGCACTGGTGCCTCACAGCGCCAGGGACCTATGTTCAATTCCCAGCTTGGGTCACTGTCTGTGCGGAGTCTGCACATTCTGCCCGTATCTGTATGGGTTTCTTCCGGATGCTCCAGTTTCTTCCCACAGTCTGAAAGACGTGCTGGTTAGGTGCATTGACCCGAACAGGCGCCAGAGCGTGGTGACTAGGGGAATTTCACAGTAATTTCATTGCAGTATTAATGCAAGCCTTACTTGTGATTAATAAATAAAAATAATAAACAATGGTTTATTACCATTTTGTTTTGTGCTCTGCTGAAGTATGAGTGTCCGTGAATACAATGAAAATGTTGGATGGTTCTTGGTCTTGGAGGGGGGCGCGGGGTGGGTACTGGTCTTGGGGGGTGGGTATCAGTCGATGTGCCAACTGGTTGACAATTAACAAGGAACCTTGGGCCACCACTGGATGTGTGATATTACTGAGCAGTCTTGCTTTTCCAGATGCTTCATTGTATGAAGGAGGCCATTCAACCAATCAATTCAGCACCGATTCTCTCTTACAGAGTACCTTATCCAGGCTCTTTTCCCCAACCTATCCCCATAAGCCCATACATTTACCATGGCTAATCCATCTAACCTACATCTCTTGAGACTCAGAGCACCTGAAGGAAACCCATGTGGACACAGGGAGAACTCACAAACTTCACATAGACAAAGGCTGGAATTGAACCCGGGTCCCTGGCGCTGTGAGGCAGCAGTGCTAACCACTATGCTACGCTTTCGACATGTATCCACATATCCTGTAGGTAATGTATACAACATTGAACATGGCCACCATTACCTGCCATTAATGCTGCACTTCTCCCTTTGTGGGAGAAAGCCCTGGAGTGCCAGACAAG
This sequence comes from Carcharhinus amblyrhynchos, assembly GCF_965287045.1. Lineage (NCBI taxonomy): Eukaryota > Metazoa > Chordata > Chondrichthyes > Carcharhiniformes > Carcharhinidae > Carcharhinus > Carcharhinus amblyrhynchos. Next base: position 42,337,138 of record NC_137333.1, on the reverse strand, counting down.
CAAATATTTCCTCACACATGGCTCCTGCAGCGACTTGCCTGCCCCAACAATCATCAAACAAGCATTCCACTGCTTGTTCAGTGTACACTTCAGGCCTCCACATTATATGAGGTAAACATTTATTTTGGACTATCACTTCTTTGTCACAGCCACTGGGAAAACTAGAACATATTTTAAAATAATTTTCAACCTTTCGAGAGGCTGCAATAATAAGACTTCCACCTATATTTTGGATGATAAAATACCTTTACATGTTCTGGTACCTCTAATAACAAGCATCGCCCTCTTCCCCTATCCACATGACAATGGCCACATTTATGCCATTCTAATGTTTTGAGTTTTGTCCAATTATTGTGAAGACCCACTTGGCAATTAAGATCAAGCAGTTTGATACAAAATCATATTATCATCCTGTGGATTGCCACCTTGCTGTGGAGGTGAGGCTTGAGCATTTCGTCGATCCAGAGAGCAAGCTCACCGGGAGTCACCCGTGACAGTAAGGTCAGAGGAGAGAAACCAGACAGAACACAATCCAAAACAAGCCCTCAATGAGCACATGAGATCTGGGAGTTCCTAGCTTCGGACCAGTGGTAGGTGGTGGAGTTTGATTCAGATGTGTCATTTTTGGAATAGGAACAGGAGAGCATTTCAACAGCTTTCTTCATGACGGTGTAGCCCTTTTCAGGATCCACTCTATTCCCTGCATCTTGGGAAAGGGCTAAATAGGTGCCCTAAAAATAGTCTGCACCGCCTGCAACCTAGCCAGAAAACTGCATTCACTGGACTCATCTTCCTGCAGTCAGAAAATCAAAGTTAAACACAATTTTGGAATCTGGAATAAAAAAATCCCTCGTAGATAAGGTGCAGAAGAATCAACCAATACAGAGAACTGCTCTTGTTGCCCTTGAATTCCATAGAGTCACAACTCTTTAAGAGAAGTAATTTCTTCTCATCCCAATTTGCTACTCCTTATCCTTAACCTATGACCTTTTGTTCTAGATTTCCCCGTATGAGGACACATTCTCTCTAAGTCTACCCTGTCAATCCACTTTAGTATCTTAAATACCTCAATTATAAACTCTAGAGAGTATAGGCCTAAGCTGCTCAATCTCTCTTCACAAGACAAACTCCCCATCTCTGGAATCAACCTAGTGAACATTCATTCTCAATTAAGGGAACCAAAACTGTGCACAATACTCCAGATGTGGTCTCACTCTTATACAGTTGCAGCAATACTTAATTCCTTTTATATCTTATTCCTTTAGCAATAAATACCAACAGTCCATCTTCCTTCTTTACTACCTGCTGGACCTACATAACTAGCTTTCTGTGATTCACGCACAAGGACACCTAAATCCCTCTGCACCATAGCACTCCGAAGTTTTCCTCCCTTTAGGTAATAATTTGCCTTTGTATTTTTCCTACCAAAATGGATAACCTTGCACTTATCCATGTTAAAGTCCATCTGCCAAATTTTGGCTCATTCACTTAACCTATCCCTATCCATGTGTAAATTACTTTTTTCTTTATCACAACTTACCATTCCACCTATTTTAGCATAGTCTGCAAATTTGGCTATATAGCTTCTATCCCTGCACCCAAGTCATTAATATAAACTGTAAATAATTGGGGCCCAAGGACCGAATCCCCCCCCAACACCAACTCCCATTCTCGCAGTCGTTCCTACCACCCATTCCCGCACAGCAGCCACTCCTGTTGGCCTGCAAACCCCCACCACTCTTTTTTACCCTTATGCAGCAGCCACACTCCTCCTTCCCCTCACCACCTGATGACCACCCTCACTCCCTGTGCCAGCCACTCTGCATACCCACTCAGCAGCCATTCTTCCCCTATGCAGCACTAGAAACCTAACCTATAGCTCAAACACTGAGTCAATGCATGATGCAATTGTTTGCTGTATAATATGTATAAATGCATGTTCTACAAGTTAGTCATATTGACCATTTGAACTTCAAGTTTGTTTTTGTGGAGCTTAATGCCAATTATTATTGATACCCGATGAGATTTTTTTCACTGTTAATCACTGCTTGCTGTACTGTAAAATAAAGTAAACACAGAAAATATTGCCAGAATTTTCCTCCCGAAGTGACTCACTTGTTAGAATTTGTCTCTTATTTTTATTCTTCTCGCACACCTGCAGAAGCCAACAGTCACCAACAAATTAAATGGGTGCGGCTGCCAACGTCTCTAGAGTAATGTAGCCTCTTATGAATACTGCCAGACTGACTTTACGTGTCTGGCCGATTGTTTCACAAGAACTGACATCCTCATTCTGCAAAAACCACAAAATGCTACATATGTGACCAGGAATAAGAGAAACATTCTATCATTCGGAGATGCAGTTATTAGTTAAAGGTTTCTGCAGCAAATCGTTTCCTTTATTAAAGAGAAAATTAAATGCTTTTTATAAAGACGATTTATTCAATATTGAATTGTTTTGAAAAGAAAAGTGATGTTGATGCTATTGTCACCAGACATATCTGATTCACTAATGCCCATAAGAGAAGGAAATCTGCCATCTTTATCCAGTCTGGCTTACATCGAGGATCTGTGCAGAGTGCTGCTTCATGTGTAAAGTGAGAGTTTGGTGAAGAAGGTGCTCCTGTCTTTTTCTATCTTTCTTCAGCGTCCATTAGTTCCTTCTTACTTCGGTAGGAGGGAAAAAGTTGATTGGTGAGCAATGTTTTCTAGGTCAGCTTAACCAGTGGTATATACATCCTACACTATGTGGGAAATCACGAACGATCCATGGCCGGGATTCTACAGCCTCATGGCTCATAAAATCCTGCCTGAGGCCAATGGATAATTCTGTCCTGTGAGCCTCACCCACCCCGATTCCTGGACAGGTGTGCCAGTAAAATTCCATCTCAAATGTCCTCTATGAACTCATCTGCAGCAAATATCACCAGCTACAGAAGCTTGAGCTCTGGGTTTTGGAACGTAAATAATGATTGGTGTCATTGTTTTGCATCCATGATGCTAAGAACAATGAGGGAAGCATGGTTAGGTCACACCACAGATTAGGAACGTGCAGGTAGAGAAAGAATGGGTGACTGCCAGCAGTTTCTGTAAACCATACACTCTCTGAGGACCAGACAGTCTCTGAGAACGAGACAGTCTCTGAGGACCAGACAGTCTCTGAGGACCAGACAGTCTCTTAGAACCAGGCAGCCTTTGAGGCCCAGGCAGTCTCTGAGACCCAAGCTGTCTCTGAGAACCAGGCTGTGCCTGAGACCCAGGCAGTCTTGGGATCCAGTCAGTGTAGCGCAGGAGACCTCCTGACCCTATCTTGCTTGCTAATCAGTTTTCCATTTTGGATACTTGTGAGGGCAATTGTTCCCCACGGGGGTATAACCAGCGCAAAGTTTGTGGCACCATGAGTGGCTCAGTTGTATGGGAGGGGGGAAGAAAAGCAGGAGAACAATAGTGATCGGGGTTTTGGTAGTTAGGAGGATTGACAGCATTTATGAGGTGGCAAACACGACTCCCAGAGGCTGTGTTGCCTTCCTGGTGACAGTGTGAAGGATGTCACAGAGCAGCTGCGGGATATCCTTCTGGGGAGGGGGAACAGCCAGAGGTTATGATCCACATTGGCACCATTGACATAGCTAGGAAAAGGATCTGGTCCAGATTTTAGGGAGTTAGAAACTAAATTAAAAAGCAGGACCTCAAGCACAGTGATCTCAGAATTACTCCCAGTGCCATGTATTTTTAAATTTATTTATGAGGTGCGGATGCCGCTGGCCAGATCAACATTTATTCCTAACCCCTAATTGCCTTTGGAGAAGGTGGTGATTGATGTACCATCTTAAATCACTGCAGACCCTGTGGGTTAGATGCACTCACAGTGCTATTAGGGCAGGAGTTCCAGGATTTTGACATTGTTCTACATTCTAAGCTGAGTTGACGCTTGCCTTCGTTTCACCTGTCTTCTAATTTTGCTTGCTGCTTTTCTACTTCCTATTACCAGCTTTACCTCCTTCCAATTTGAGACAGCCCTCAGATTCCCACACCCCGGCCACCGATAAGCTAGTTTCAGCCATCCCCAACAGCCCGAGTAAAGGTCTCTGTGATGATATTCGTTAAGGTATAACCTGTCCAACTTGTACAGGTCTTACCTGCCAATGCCAATGTCCCAGGAGTCTGAAGCCCTCCTTCCTACGCCAGATCTCCAGCTACGTGTTTAATCATCTCCTTCCATTTCTGTGCTTCCGAGCAGCAGAGTTGTACTCAACCACAATCTGTAACCTCATGACCTGGCATAACCCCCACTTTACCATTACCAGGGGGATCAACCCTGGTTCAATGCAGAGTGCAGGGGGGCATGCCAGATATACAGTAAAAAGAGATGGTGTCAACCTGGTCAAGCTACAAAACAGGACTGCTTGCATGCCAAACAGCAAGTGATAGACAGAGCTAAGCAATTCCACAGAAAACAATTGAGATCTAATCTCTCAGCCCTGTTTCATCCAGTCAAAAATGGTGGTGGACAATTAACAAATCACTAGAGGAGAAAGCTCCACAAATATCCTCATCCTCAACAAAAGATAAGGCTAAAGCATTTGTAGCTAGAAGTGCTGAGTGGATGATCCGTCTCGGCCTCCTCTGGAGGTCCCCAGACTTACAGATGACAGTCTTCAGCTTATTTGATGCATTCCACATGATATCAAAGAGCAGCTAAAGGCACAGAATACTACAAAGGCTTTGGGCCTTGACAATATTCCAGCAATAATTCTGAAAACTTGCACTCCAGAACTTACTGCATTCCTGGCTAAGTTGTTCTAGTACAGCTACAACTTTGGCATCTAGCTGGTAATTTGAAAAATTGGCCAGCTATGTCTGTACACAAAATGCAGGACAAATCCACTTAGCATCCCATCAGTCTCCTCTCGCTTACCAGTATAATGATGGAAGGAGTCATCAACAGCACTATCAAGTGATACTTACTCAGCAATAACCTGCTCACAGACATTCTGCTTGGATTCCACCCAGGTCACTAGCTCCTGATCTCATTACAGTCTTGGTTCAGACATGGACAAGAACTCAAGAGGTGAGAGTGACTGTATTTGACATCAAGGCAGCATTTGACTAAGTGTAGCTTCGACGAGTAATAGCAAAACTGGAGACAATGGGAGAAACTCCTTACTGGTTGGAGTCATACCCAGCACAAGGACAACTAGGGATGGGCAATAAATGCTGGCCAAGCAAGCAACACATAAAAGGAAGATAGTTGAAGTCAATCATCTCAGTCCCAGAATATTGCTGCGGGAGTCCTCAGGATAGTGACCTAGGCCCAACCATCTTCAGCTGCTTCATCAATGACCTTCCTTCCATCATAAGGTCAGAAGTGGGGCTATTCACCGATGATTGCATGATGTACAGCACCACTCACAACTCCTCAGATAGTGAAGCAGTCAATGTCCAAAAGTAGCAAGACCTGGACAATAGGCAGGCTTGGGCTGACAAATGACAAGTAACATTTGTGTCACACAAATGCCAGGTAATGACCATCTCCAACAAGAGGGATCTAACCCAGTGGTGCCGTGAGAAGCGTATATGTGTGCTGTGGCTGTGGGGCAGACTTGGAGCTCTGACTTTTTTGTCTCTCTCCCTGTCAATTTCCAAAGGCTCGGCTCCAACGGCACTAAAGCAGTACAAACTATGGCTATTGATTAATTAGCACAAGCGACAACCTTTAGCCGGCTGGAGAGGAAAGAAAACAGTGTTGAAGGATGTAGTCTTACTGCTGACGCTCCAGATTGCAAGGTCTATGTTGGTGATTTGGAAATGGGAGCTGTTGATGGAGGACTAGAACGAGCTTTCAGCTGCTCTGAATGTGTGCGAGCACAGAACCCTGCAGGTTTTGTTTCTGTGTGGTTTGAAGCTGCAGAAATGCAGAGGATGCTGTGCATGGAATGGATGGAGTGATGAAGATAGGGGGATGTTTAGGGGGCATTTCCATTATTAACGTCTGCTGGAATTCGAGGCTTTTTTCTTAAATCACTGTTTTCTGCCAAGGGGCAACATTTCTTTCTTGTTTTTGAGGAGAAAATGCTAATAAACAGCAACCAAGAATAATAAGAGATGCCAGTGATATGGATATGATTCTTGATTTTGAGAAATTCTGGGCTTGATTGTGCGGTTTGCTTTCACCTCTATGTTTTGTGCTTTTTTCTGGCACTGTGGATTACACACACAGACACTGACCCAAGCAGGGAATCGAACGTGGGTCCCTGGCACTGCAGCAGCAGTACTAACCACTGTACCACCATGCCACCCTCTGCGTTGCATGCTTTTCTCTGGCATTGTGGCTTACATGCACGTTTCACAACTTTTAAAACATTTACTTCAAATCTTCCTCAGATATTCAAGAGTTCCAATCTTATATGTTAAAACAGGAGCTGTGTACCTCATTGATATTAATGGAAAGAGCTTGTTGTCTTAAAGATGCCAGAATCTGGAAAAAAAATCATACAATTGTAGAATCCCTACAGTGTAAAAGGAGGCCATTCAGCCCATCGAGCCTGCATCAACTTGGTTTTCCTCCCAGTTCACAATAAAAAATGCATAAACCCGCAGTATGAAGAGGCATAAACAGAATCAAAACAACTGCAAATGCTGAAACAAATTCCATCTAGTGCTCAAAACCATGACTAGATTGGCTGTATCCACGGAAACAGCGGGCCAAAAAGAAGTGGGTGTGCTGTGGAATTGTTTGTCACATTGAAATGGGTCATATTACTGAAAAGATCGGAAACCACTGACCTAATCATCTCTCCTTGACATCAAATCGTATCATCATTGCTGAATCCCCCATTCTAAACATCCTGGACAAATTCTGACCTGGTCAGCAATGTCCTTTTCCTATGAAAGAACAGAAGTGGAGGATGAGGGAAGTAGTGAGCAGAGGAATACTAGTCTCATTCTTCTCTGGTATGAAGGTTTTTATTTTTCACTGTGAGAGGGTTTTGCTGCTTCCACCGGAAATAGCTGACTGTTAAAGGCCAGATTAATTTAAACACAGCTTTGGTTGTCTGCTAAATATTATAATCATGTTCTAAACATTAAATAGCTTATGAGCACTGTCACCAGAATTACCCAAGGCTAAAGTTGACTCTTGCCAAGATTAATAGATGTGTGCTTAATTAATAGGTAGGACACCCTCTATTTTAACACAGGCAGTTTAAACAAGTTAATACTTGCATTGACAGAGGAGAGGAATGAATAGCAAACAATAATAAAAAGTTTTACAGAAAATATTGACAAAGTGTTGCCTTTCTGAAGTGTTTAACTTTCTGGGCCCCATTTAAGTGATAAAGGTTTTCCATTGACAGCGATGTGCTGTACATTTTATTGCAACGTGATTAGTGAAACAGTTACATAGACTGATAGGGTGCTGTCATTTCCAGCACCGCAATACCTTCCAGTTTCATGTTTTGTTGGAGAGAATATGCCAACATTGAAGGTTTTGTTTGCTACATATTTTGTTAAATTCATGATAAACGGTATTATTTTGAAGTCTAAATTACAAAACTCCTATTATTATTTTGGACATAATTGGTAATAAACTATATATCAAGAATTATAAATACAGTCTGCTAATATGCAACTAGTTCATTATTTAATGGAGTCGTAGTGCTTTCTGATAAGCATTGTCCTCTTTCTCTTCCCGCCTCTAGCGAGCACAGAAAACAGGCTTCCACCTATTCACAAGAGTTGGTGTTTTGCCTGGACCAGATCGTCTGTCACCAGAGGCTGAGAGCCTGAAGTCCGCCACTTCACATCAAGTATGGCTAATCAGGAGTCTCCCTGACTCTTACTACCTGCTAATGGCCTGTGTTGGAATGGTTTTGCAGGTTTATATTCAATCTATTGGCTGTATTATGAGTGCATTGTCCTGGCTGCCAAACCCTGAGGTGTGATTGGAACCTGGAGCCCCTGGTTCAGAGGCAGGGATGTTACCCACTGCATCACAAAACCTCCCGAAAATTATTGTGTCTCGCATTATATAAAATATCCTATTAAAAAGAGCAAAACAATGGAATAGTGAAATCCCACAAGTAGCATTTTACTGGAGAGATTTCATACACCGTTGAATGACTGCATAGAAAGTAGAAATATCATTATCTGTTGTGGAAGGTCTTGGAAATAATCAGTAAGTTTTAGTGCATAGAACCATTACAAAGAAACAGAAAATGTACGCATTGACTGCAATTATCAGGAATCATAGGAAATGGGGAAGCAAGTCCTGGATCAAAACATTTTTGATTTGATTTGATTTGTTATTATCACATATCTTAGTATACAATGAAAAGTATTGTTTCTTGAGCGCATGTTCTTTCTGGCATGTTCCTGGCCAAACTATGGTTCATTCCTTATATAACTTAGATGGGAATGTGCTAGAATTAATGCTAATTATGTCTTGGCCCCTGTATGCAAGGAACTTATGATTTGATTTGATTTTGATTTGTTTATTATTGTCACATGTATTAGTATGCAGTGAAAAGTATTGTTTCTTGCACGCTATACAGACAAAGCATACCATTCACAGAGAAGAAAAGGAGAGAGTGCAGAATGTAGTGTTACAGTCATAGCTAGGGTGTAGAGAAAGATCAACTTAATATAAGGTAGGTCCATTCAAAAGTCTAATGGCAGCAGGGCAGAAGCTGTTCTTGAGTTGGCTTGTGCATGATCTCAGACTTTTATATCTTTTTCCTGACAGAAGTAGATGGTAGAGTTTATGTCCAGGGTGCATGAGGTCCTTTTCCAAAGCAGCAGGAAGTGTAGACAGACTGTGAGGCTGAGTTGCATGATGGGTTAGGCTTCATTCACGACCTTTCTGTATTTTCTTGCGGTCTTGGGCAGAGCAGGAGCCATACCAAGCTATGATACAACTAGAAAGAATGCTTTCTATGGGGCATCTGTAAAAGTTGGTGACAGTCGTAGCTGACATGCCAAATTTCCTTCGCCTCCTGAGAAAGTGGAGGTGTTGGTGGGCTTTCTTAACAATAGTATCAGCGTGGAGGGACCAGGACAGATTGTTGGTGATCTGGACACCTAGAAATTTGAAGCTCTCGGTCATTTCCATTTCAGCCCCGTTGATGAAGACAGGGGTATGTCCTCTCCTATGCTTTTTGAAGCCAATGACTACCTCCTTCATTTTACTGACATTGAGGGAGAGATTATTGTTGCCACACTAGTTCACCAGATTCTCTACCTCATTCCTGTACTCCATCTAGTCATTGTTTGAGATCCGATCCACTATGGTGGGTCGGTACATCAGCAAACTTGAAAATCGAAGTGGAGGGGAATTTGTCACACAGTCATAGGTATATAAGGAGTATAGTAGGGGGCTGAGGACACAGCCTTGTGGGGCACTGGTGTTGAGGATGATCGTGGAGGAGGTGTTGTTGCCTATTCCTTACTGATTGCAGTCTGTGGGTTAGGAAGTTCTGGATCCAGTCACAAGGAGAGGAGCTGAGCCACAGGCCACGGAGTTGGAGATGAATTTTGCAGGGATAATGGTGTTGAAGGCTGAGCTGTAATCGTTAAATTGGAGGCTGACATATTTGTACTTTATAAGACATAACGGGAGTGAAATTGATCTTTGGTGTTCAAACAAAATGGATGATAAAGAATTGACAGCCCACTTCACAACCCCAACTGATCTCTATCTTTACTGTCTCTAAAATCATGCAGGCTGGTGCTAAACTGGCTGCTGAGTAACTTGCAAACATTTTGCACCAAGGCCAAAGACTAATTCCATGTCAATCAAATATTGGTCCCTGAGTTGTTTGCATTTCCTCCCCAACGGATTAATGATTTAGTCAGATTTCAAAACCATTGTTCCACCTCCAAATTCTGCTGGTTGAATAATATGTTGTTTGGCCTCAGTATCAATGGAAACGACTATACTCCTACAATAGTTAAGAAAAATTGCCACTGAGCAAAGCTCACACTGAAACTATGGAGTGGAATTTTTCTGGGCCAGTTGTAGCAAGTTTAGGGAGGATGGGATTTGTCATCCGTGACTCTAATGCACTCATGGAGCACTCCATATTCAATGTGGAATGGAACAGAAATAACTCTCTGACACTGAGGAGTGACAAAAACAGGCTTCACTCAATGTTTTCCATGTCACACAAACATTGCAGGGAGCATCCAAGTGATTCCCTTTCCACAACAAAAATCATTTCCACATCCTCTTTCCTTCCCTGCCACATGGGATGGAAGAATAAAAGAAGAAAGTGCAGCGTAAGGGCTGAGAGTGACTCTTGCCCCAGAAAACAATATAATATCAGAGAAGGAGAGTCCAACAGGGCAAGAGGGTGGTTTTGCAATAGTAGTCCTGACAGTAGGGCGCAGAATTTACTTGGGTGGGGGACTTCAATGTCTAATACCAAGAGCAGCTCAGCAGCACCACCACAGACCAAGTTGACTGGATCATAAAGTGCATAACTGCTAGACTGGGTCTGTGGCAGATGGTGAGGGAAGCTAGAAAAGTGAAAAATATTTTTGACCTCATCCTCACCAGCCTACTGGCCATAGATACATCTGTCCATGACAGTATCAGTAGGAATGACCATCACACAGTACTTGTGGAGACAAAGTCCCATCTTCACTTTGAGAATACCCTCCATCATGTTGTGTGGCACGACCACCTTGTTAAGTGGCATAGACTTCAAACAGCTCAAGACCAGGCAACCGTGAGACAATGTGCAACAACAGCAGCAACAAGATTGTACTCAATCACATTCCCTAACATCATGGCCCAGCATACCTCCCATTCTATTACTACCACCAATCCAGGGGATCAACCCTGATTCAAAGAAGAGTGCAGGAGGGCATGCCATACATAAAAATGAGGTGCAAACTGGAGGTGGAAGCTACAACACAGAACAAAATCTTTCCCAACAGCATAAACAGCAAGTAATGGACAGAGCCGAGTAATACCAGGGCCAACGGATCAGATCTAAGCTCTGTAGTCTCAGTTGTGAATGGTGGTGGACAATTAAACAACTCACTAGAGGAGGGGCTCCACAAATAGCCCCATCCTCAGAGATGGAGGAGCCCAGCACATCAGAGCAAAAGACAAGGCTGAAGCATTCACAGCAATCTTCAGCCAGAAGTGCCGAATGGCTGACCCACCCCAGCCTCCTCCAGTGGTCCCCAGAATCACAGGTGTCAGTCTTCAGCCAATTCAATTCCCGCCACATCATATCAAGAAGCAGCTGATGGCACTGGATACTACGCACCGTGACAATATTCCAGCAATTTCACTGAAGACTTGTGCTCCAGAAGCTACTGCAGATCTACTGAGCTATTCCAGTCCAGCTAAAACATTGACATCTACCCAGCAAATTGCCCACGTACAATTACTGCCTCATCAGTCTATCCCCGATAATCAGTAAAATAATCCCAGGCATCAGAGAGCTATCAAGCATACTTGCTTAGCAAGAACCTGCTCACTGATGCTCAGTTTGGGTTCCACCAGGCCAGTCAGTTCCTGACTTCATTACAGCCTTGGTTCAAACACGGACAATTGAGTTGAATTCCAGAGGTGAGCTGAGAACAACTGTACTTGACATCAAAGCAGCATTTGACCAAGAATGGCATCAAGGAGCATTAGCAAAACTGGAGTCAATGGGAATCTGAGGAGGTGGGGGGTTCGATTCATAATTGGCACAAAGAAAGATGTTTGTTGTCGTTGGAAATCAATCATCTCAATTCGAGGACATCACAGCAGGAGTTCCTCAGGGTAGTGTCCGAGACCCAACCATCTTCACCTGCTTCATCAATGATCTTCCCCCCAACATAAGGTCAGAAGTGAAGTTGTTCACAGATTATTGCATAATTGTCAGCATGATTTGCAACTCCTTGGATATTGAATGCAGCCCATGTTCAAATGCAGCAAGATCTGAAAAATATTTAGCTTGTCTGACTAGTGGTACTTCAGAATCATGCCACACAAGTGCCAGTCAATGGCCATCTCCAACAAGAGAGAACCTAACCACCACTCCTTGCCATTCAAATATTACAATCACTGAATCCCCCTGGGGGATGGGGTGGAGGGTGGGGGGGGGGGAGGTGTGGGGGAGTTGTGGGGGTGGGGGACGGTGTGGTTACCATTTCCCAGGGACTGAATGAGACTAGCCATTTGAATACTGTGGTTATGACAGTAGATAAGAGGCTAGGAATCCTGTGGCGAATACTCCTTTGACTCCAAAGTCTGTCCACAATTTACAAGGTACTCTTCAGGAGTATGATGGAATTTTCCCACTTGCCTGGATGAATGCAGCTCCAACAACATTCGAAGCTCAACACCAGCTAGGACAAAGCAGCTTGCTTGGTACCCCTTCCAAAAACACTGACTCCCTCCACCAATGACAATCAGTGGCAGTCATTAATATCATCTACAAGATGCACTCACCAAAACTCCTTGGGCAAAACCTGCCAAACCCAAGACCGTTGCCATCTAAAAGGACAAGATACTTGGGGACACCACCTCCTGCAAGTTTCCTCCAAGTCACGCACCATTCTGACTTGGAAATATATTGCCATTCCTTCACTGTCACTAGATCAAAGTTCTGGCACTCCCTCCTTAACAGCACTCTGGGTGGACCTACATCTCAGGGACTGCAGTAATTCAAGAAGGCAGCTCACCACCACTTTTTCAAGGACAGCTAGGGATGGGTAATAAATGCTGGTCTAGCCAACAATGTCCACATCCCGGAAATGAATAAAAGACAACATAAAAATGAAAGGCAAGGGCATAGTTTGAATAGATCACATAATGAAATAAATGTCACTGAACAGTCCTGTGAGTCCTGGAGCTAAGTCCTGGGACAAAACTAGAAACAAAAGTCCTCATAACTGTATAGTTTTGGTGGCTGTCAGTAAACGCGAGGATAAATTTTGTTACAATCCTGTTAGAGACTGTTAACATTTAACGAGGTAATCCAAACACCCAGTAATTAACTAACAAAAACTTGTGTATAATTCTATGCTATAAACTCAGGTATATATTTTATCTCTTACCCCACGCCCAACCCCCACCCCACAACAACAGTTCCTTTATCTAATAAAACACTGAAGTTTCATTCACTTTTCCTGGGAACAATCCAAAGGTATGTCTCAACTTTTGGAATTTACTTTAATTTCCCACAATATTCCAGCTATTCTTTGATGTAAGTTTGTATGGGAGTCCTTCCATTTGCTTTTTGACTACACAACCCTCCACCTTTTCTTTACAGACCTCATGACAGTGGATGCCTCAACTTTTTCTTCAGGTTGCTAGCAGATACCCAATTGTCTGCCTATAGCTTTCCAAGTTAACTTTGCTGCTTGTTTTCTGCTGCAAGGCTCTGTGAGGACCACTGTAGATTTCTTCCATTAGCTTAAAGCTGAAGCAAACCTTCCCACTGCTTTTCCTCACAAAACCTATCATCATTACAACAGAGTACCGTGGAGCAATACTAATCATTTTAGAATGGAAATCCAAGTTTTGAGAAAACTAAAATTAGGAATGCCATAAGTGTTTGATTTTGAAGGGAATTACAATAACCCCCATCACCCAAAAATCCTAAACTTTATAGGAAGGGCTAAAACAACCCACAGAAATTGACTCCAGGTTCACATGCAATATTAACCCATGGCCATTGCTTCTGATACAGATGTCCAATCCGATCCCATGCCACCTGTTAAGCCTGTGTGATTATTGCATGCGCCCAAAGGCAGTTGTGCTGCTAAGTAGTTGAACACCTCAGAGGGAGGTCCTAGTCTGTGCAAGGCCATTTAACTCTAGTCTGCTTCACTTAAAATCCGGCTACACCTCTTAAAGGGGAGATGCATTCTCGCTGGCGCAGGCACCTGAGCAGTATGTGAAAGATAGTCTGATCTGGAAGATAAATGAATTATGGTGCAATGGAGAGAGAACATGATCCATGGTTCTCTGACACTGCATTAGTTTCCTTGGTGGAAAGGAAGAGATCTGATCCGTCCACAGGAGTGCAGACTAACTGTGCAAAGGCTGTGGGAGCAGGCAGTGCCAGCATTCAAACCCCAATGACCTAGAACTTTGCAAAAACTTCAGTGATATCACATTCATTATGAAATGCTTTCTCCCCACTAAGCGCTCCACTAAACTCAGACACTGTTCACTGTACCACACCCCCATCACTCACCCACCAGCAATGTCTGCCAACCATGACTCAGACCTCCCATTCACAGTTTCACCTCACCCTCAGACCTGCTGTTAGCCTCATGCCCATATCTCACAGGATGAACGAGGGTGATCACCTGATTTGTACTATATGCAGTACGGAATGGAATGATTTTCAAATTTGTTTTGGAAAGTTTATTTTGTTGGGGCTTTTATTTTATGATCAAGCAGACACTATGGTGTAGGCCTGCTGAAGAGTGGGGAATTGGGGTTGTGCTATTGGTATTCCGGTTAGACGGGTTGGAGACAGACAGCCCAGTCCAGTTGGTTTTGCTTCCACCTTCTCTATTCACCATAACGTTGGTGACTGTCCTTTCCCAATGGCAAGGTTCAACATCTCCCAGTAACAACTGTGAATCTTAATACGCAATCCAGAGAGTGCTGCAGGCCTCATCCAGATCCCAGGCAACAGAAATATTGATTCGATGCCCCAATGCTGTTTATCACATTGTTTGTAACAACTTTATTTTCATGTATGCTGCTCACTGGCCTGTGTGGTGCATTGAATTAATGAGCTTTATCATCAGCAGATAGTTTGTGTTCATATACGTTCTTTGTTCTGCCATTGTGGTTCTAGTGTATATACCATGGCACCAAGAAGAATGAAGATATCATGACTGCTGCCAGGGTGCCAGCCGTTATGCTGCATGATATTCTGCACTGGTTCTCACCAGCTGGATGTTGGGGGAATGAAGTCTCTTCCAGTGGAGGTAAATCCCAGGTTCAATCATTGTCTAGTCAGTGGCTTAATGTGGAATCATTGTGAACTCATGAACCTACTCTTTCTGCTTCTCTCCAATGAAAGAATAGGTTCACTCATCCAGAAACCAGAAAGTCCCGTCTGAGGTCAATAGACCTTCCTATGGTCCACCCCTCGCCCGCTCCAATTCCTGTGGTGGGAGTTCAGTAAAATTCCAGCCAATGAAATGTATTTTGCCATCTTGGAACACATCAGTGATCTCCTTTATGTAACATAGGATCATAGAGATTTACAGCATGGAAACAGGCCCTTTGGCCCAACTTGTCCATGCTGCCCTTTTCTTTAAACTACTAAGCTAATTAGAGGAAAACTGGCAAATGCCACCAGCCTGCAAGGAGCCAGGCACATCAAACCTCATTGCCATGGTCACCTTCACAGCCATTAAAAATGCCATCCTCGCCTGCTTCTGATATTGAAGTACTGGCAGCAACAGGTGGCAGAGTTTGGTGATGACCATCTTAGTGAAAAGTTGATGTAAGGCAAACAGTCCATTACTGAGGTCCAGAGCGGAGAATTGCCCCCTGAAAAACTGGGCAAATATGGCCGCCTGCTGAGAGCACTTCCTCCCTTCTCCAGCGGCTCGTCCTATTGTATGTCTCCACTTCTCATTCATGTGCAGGAACAGTACCACAGTGATATGTTATAGAAGATGTAATCCACATACCTGGACATATGGTCCAGAGGTCAAACCCCACCATGGTGCTGGGTAATTAAACAACCAACAGGAAGACAAGACTGCATGATCATCTTCAGTGATTTAGACTCCAGCGGAAGAGTGCAAAAGACAAGCCTGAGGCATTTGCAACCAGAATTACTAAGAGATCATTCATTGCGGTCTTCTCCTGAAGTGCCCAGCTTTTGTCAATCCTCAGCTAATTCACCCCACATAAACTCAAGAAATGACTGACTCACTTGACACAGAAAAGATTTCAGGCCAAACAACATCCCAGCTAAAGTGCTGAAGACATACGCTCCAGAGACACTTGTGCCGCCAGCCAAGCCACAGAGTCCAGCGACAACACAACTGCCTGAGAATGTGGAAAATTATGCAGATATGTCTGTCTGCAGAAAGCAGAACAAGTTCAAGCTGGTCGTTTACCACCAAATCAGTCCACTCAATCATTGGCAAAGAAAAGCGAAATGGTGTTCACACTAAGCAGCCCTTACTAATAAGGTGCTCACCAGTGCTCAGTTGGGTCCTGTCAGGACAACTGCATTGCAGGCATCGTTGTAGACTTGGTCTAAACACAGGAAAGATGTGAGGTGACATCAATACAACATTTGGCATCATGAAGCCCCACAAACCTGAGGTCAAAGGGGTCAAAAGGCAACCTGTCCGCTGATTAGACTCAGACCTAGCACTCAGTAGTTTTCAAATTGGTGATTGTAGTTGTTGGAAACTAACCATCTAAGTCATAGAATCTACAGTGCAGAAAGAGGCCATTTGACTCATTGAGTCTGCACCAACAACAATCCCATCCAGGTCCCATCCCTGTAACCTCACATATTTACCCTCCTAGTCCCCTGATGCAAAGGGGCAATTTATCAGGGCCAATCAACTTAACCCACACATCTTTAGAGTGAGAATCTTACCTGGCCATTTACTGCCCCAACAGTCAACTCACAACCTCCAGCAAATTTGAACAATACGGTGGCACAGTGGTTAGCACTGCTGTCTCACAGTGCCAAGGTCCTGGGTTCAATCCCAGCCTCAGTTCACTGACCGTGCAAAGTTTGCACACTCTCCCCGTATCTGTGTGGGGTTCCTCCGGATGCTCCAGTTTCCTCCCACAATTCAAAGGTCAGGTGCTTTGGCCATGCTAAATTATTCCACAGTGTCCCAGGATATATAGGTTAGAGGTATTAGTGGGGCAAATACGTGAGATTACAGGAATAGGGCTTGGGTGGGATTGTGGTCAGTTCAGGTTCGATAGGCCAACTGGCCTACTGCACTGGAGTGATTCTATGACTGCAGTCATTCAAGAAGAGGGTGAATGATCACCTTCTCAAAGGCATTTGGGGATGGGTAACAAATGCTAGTGCTCGCATCCCATGAATGACTGAAGTACAAATATTCCCTGTCGTGCTGTAATCCAAGTAGAATGCATATGACTGTACCCATGACCCATAGCAAGTGGTTTGTGAAGAATCTTTTATCTCAGGACAAAATTTCTCAGTATATGTCACACCATTCCTCGTAAAGCTTGGCAACTTTGAAGAACCCGAGAAACCACAAACACTTCTCAAATTGCATCACCATCCAGTCAAAATAAATCAGGAAAGAACCTATAAGTCGTTGATTATCACTTTAAATAAAACCGTTGTCCTTTCAATTGTTGAACATGTGTTCAGTTGTGCATATCTTACAGACAGTATTAACTGTGGGTTGTAAGGATTAATATGAGACCGAGGAAACAATATCACCTACAATATTATACAGAGGATCATATGGGAATAGTACAGTGAAGGAGTGAGTCCAGTTGAGTCAGCATGAAGCTAGCACCAAGTCAGGACTTACCATGTATATAGCCACGTTATTAATAAACAGTTATTGTTAAACCATACTCTCCTCAACCTTTTCATGAGACAACATGCAACCTTACAACAGTCTGGAGCATTGAGTTTTAAAATGGCAACATTAGCTTCAAACCTGCCTTACACGCTGTTTGATACCAATAGCTCCCCTCTTCATAGTACCAGCCGACACTCCCTGAATGGAACTTGATGAAAGCATGGACACAGATAGCAGAGCTTTATATAACAGCAGTTTATGGAGGATAGAACATGAGAGGCTAGTCAAAGATTGGGATAGTCAAGTCGAGAATAACAAAGGAATGGATAAAAGTTCCGGTAATAGATGAGTTGAGGTGGGAAGGGCAGATTTGAACAATATTAATTTTTATGATGGAAGTTTATCCGATGAATTTAACTGAAGACCAATGATCAAAATGATATCAAAAGTATCATCACTTGGCTCACCCAAGGAAATCAGGTCACATAATTTTACAATGCTAATTAATTTTATCTCGGATCATTATCTCTAAAGGTTTTCCATCATCAGTAGCAATAATAATGGTGGGCAGTATGGTGGCACAGTGGTTAGCGCTGCTGTCTCAGAGTGGCAGGGTTGGCTTGGGTCACTATCTGTGTGGAGTTTGCATTTTCTCTCTGTATCTGCATGGGTTTCCTCCAGATGCTCTGTTTTCTCCTACACTCCAAAGGCATGCTGGTTAGGTGCATTGGCCATGTTAAATTCTCCCTCAGTGTACCCAAGTAAGCGTCGGAGTGTGGTGACTAGGGGATTTTCACAGTAACTTAATTTCGATGTTAATGTAAGCCTACTTGCGACACTAATAAATAAAATTGAATTAATCTCACTTTAACAATTCCTCTGAAGAATGGTAACAAACCTAGGAAGAGTCGTGAAAAATACTGTGGAATACTGTGAAATAATGCGTACTGTTGGAATACTATATACCGTTCTGGTCACCCTTTTATAGAAAGGATATTATTAAACTAGAAAGAGTGCAGAAAAGATTTACCAGGATGCTACTGGGACTTGATGGTTTGAGTTATAAGGAGAGGCTGGAAAGAGTGGGACTTTTTTCTCTGGAGGGTAGGAGGTTAAGGGGTGATCTTATAGAGGTCAATAAAATAATGAGGGGCACAGATCAGCTAGATAATCAATATCTTTTCCCAAAGGCAGGGGAGTCTAAAACCAGAGGTATAGGTTTAAGGTGAGAGGGGACAGATGTAAATGACCCAGAGGGGTGATTTTTTCACACAGAGGTTGGAGAGTGTCTGGAACAAGCTGCCAGAGGTAGTAGTAGAGATGGGTACAATTTTGTCTTTTAAAAAGCATTTAAACAGTTACATGGATAAGATATGTGTAAAGGGATATGGGCCAAATGTGGGCAATTGGGACTAGCTTAGGAGTTTAAAAAAGAGGATAGCATGGACAAGTTGGGCCAAAAGGCCTGTTTCCATGCAGTAAACCTCTATGACTCTATGACTCTAAATACACTTCTGAAACAGACATCTTTATTGATAAAAGTGTTCTGTGTGCAATGTGTGGTGTTCTTTTCTCATCTTTTTGTTTTGTTTCTTTCTTCTATAGAATGATGACACTCACAAATACATGTACATTTCCAATCCAAAACCAGAGCCACTGACTAGCACAACTTCATGAAATAATAATTTCCAGTTGGAGGAACTTGTATATAATTGAATTAATCCATGATGATAACAATCAAATTGCATCAATTGAGCCAGACACGGAATGATTAGTGTGGTCTGGCCACTTCTGGGAAATTCGTTTTTAAATCCCTACGAATTATTGGCAAATATATGCTTGATCTTTAAAACTGCAAATTACTAGAAAATACATATTTGCTCATTATTTGCCAATTTCCAGTTTTCTGTGAAGAGTATTGCAGCAACTATTATAAAGTGGTTTTATATGATTCATAGCGAGGCCTTCATAGCGAGGGGGATTGAATATAAAAGTAGGGAGGTCTTGCTGCAGCTGTATAGGGCATTGGTGAGGCCGCAGCTGGAGTACTGTGTGCAGTTTTGGGCGCCGCACCTGCGCAAGGATATTTTGGCCCTGGAGGGAGTGCAGAGGAGGTTTACTAGGCTGATACCGGAGTTGAGGGGATTGAGCTATGAGGAGAGGCTGAATAAACTAGGCTTGTACTCGTTAGAGTTTAGAAGAATGAGGGGAGATCTCATTGAGACGTATAAGATGATGAATGGGATGGATAGGATAGAGGTGGAGAGACTCTTCCCGCTCAGAAAGGACAGTAGGACTAGGGGGCACAGCCTCAAGATAAAAGGGAGGCGGTTTAGAACGGAGTTGAGGAGGAACTTCTTCACTCAAAGGGTGGTGAATCTCTGGAATTCTCTGCCCGTTGAAGTGGTGGAGGCTGCCTCGCTAAATATTTTTAAGAAGCGGGTTGATGGATTTTTGATAAGAGAGGGGATTAAGGGTTATGGGGAGAGGGCGGGAAAGTGGAACTGAGCAGCGACAGATCAGCCATGATCTTATTGAATGGCGGGGCAGGCTCGAAGGGCTAGATGGCCTACTCCTGCTCCTATTTCTTATGTTCTTATGTTCTTATGATTCAGCTGAATCAAGATTTATGGGGTTCACTTGTTTGCAATAATCACCCCCACCCACACTTACTGTAAATTACAAGGTTCTAGAGATTTAACCATATGGCAAGAAAGGACACTTCAAATGATGAATTTAGAAAGTTTATTAATCATTAAAGAGATAACAATTAAGAAAGATAAAAAGCAAAATACCCATTAACAGTAATTAATAATAATTAACAGAGGAGAAAACTTAACTTTAACAATTGAATGGACCTTCTCACCTCTCTGTTTCTGTCTTGGTCAATAACATGTCAATAATGAAATAAGAATTATCTCATTGGTTTTTATCTTGGAGGCAATTTTACTATCACATTGCACCCATTTTTGGGCTCAACACGGTGGTAAAGTGGGCCATAAAGTGCTGAGCAGGATCAGTGCTGGTTTTTACAGCCAGCGCCATTTTACGAGTGCCGGATTTCAGGCGCAGTCAGCCTCTCGCCAGAAGTGGGTGACAGGCACATTAAGATATTTAAATCTATTAAAATGAACATTTGCATCTGCTTAGCGAAGCCGGTGCTCAATCATCCACTCTCAGCCCCTCTCTGTGACTTCACCGGGAAAGGTTGTTGCTGGTGAGGAATAGACTTGCTCCCCATGAAGGGAAAGCAGTCGACTTGGCCTTGCCAGTGGGACAGGAGGCCCCGCAGGGAGGCTCAGGGCAAAGGGCTGCCAGCCTGGCACCTGGGCAATGCCCACCAGGCACCTGGGTAATATCAAATCAGGTAGTTTGACATTACCTAGAGGGTGGGGCTAATAAGGGAGGGGCAAGTGGGAGAGGGGCTAATGGAGGAAGGGCCAGTGAGGGGAGGGGGCCCCTGCCATTCTGCAGCGATCAGTGGGTGGAGGGGTGGTCCGCAATCAGTCTGCGTGGCAGAGGGGTCAGTGGGGGCTGCATCCCGGGCCATGGGCCCTCACATTTGCCAGGATGGGAAGCTGCTTCAGAATGCTTGCAGTAGCAGGGGCCTGACAGCTCTCCCTTGTCTATCAGACCCCTGCTACTGTTAATGAGCTGTGCAGCATCAGAGGCCTGCACATTTGCACTATCTTCCTCTGCAGGGTTTTGGGCATGTTATACCCCACCCACCCGCTTCCACTGCGTTAGTCTGACACGCTCAAAATTTTGCAAGCAGACTGGGTATGAGAAGGACAAAAAACGGGCCTAAAGCTGGATCTGAAACTCTCCCAGTTTCAAATCTGCCCAGCACTTAGAATGAATGTGGTAAAGTCACCCCCCCTTGTCACAGCATTAGGACAATGCTTCTTCTCAAACTAGGTCATGAGGTAGGTTTTGGTCACAACCAATCTTTGCTCAATATAACTGTCTATCATTTGGACAATGCTGAGGGGTGACTTGACTGAGGTTACAAAATTATGTCTACTCTATCTAGCCCCTTCATAATTTTGTAACCTCAATCAAATCACCACTCAGCCTCCTCTGTTCCGAGGAATACAACCTTAGCCTACCTAATCTTTCCTCATAGCTGAAATTTTCCAGCCTTGATTCTTGTGAAGGCTTCTGTACTCTGTCAGTAATTATGTCCTTCCTGTAACGTGGTCCAGAACTAGATGCAAAACTCCAGCTGTGCCCTTACTAGCGTTTTATACTGCGCTAGCATTATATCTCTGCTTTGTATTCTACATCTCATGCAATAAAGGAAAGCATTCCATATGCCTTCTTTACCATTGTTATCTACCTGTCCAGCCACCTTTAAGGGCCTGCTCACCATTCACCCCAGAAGATTTTGGTAGACAGCAAGAGAGTAGCATAAATGATTAGCTAGGTGGTTAGATGAGAATAGGATTGGTTGAGGGAAGAATATCAATAGGTCTCACTGGAGGATCAGGCCACCAAGTTGTTAGGAACTAGGAACCAGATCCCCAAGGCCCAGATTTTAAGAAAAGAAGATGCATTCCAAGACCTCTCACTTCCTCTATCACTCTCAATATTCTCCCATTTACTGAATATTCCCTTGTTTTGTTTGTCCTCTTGGGGTGCACCATCTCACACTTTTCCGGATTGAATTCCATTTGCTGACAAACGATTGATATCATTCTGGATTCTCAGCTCTTCACTGTCAACTACACAGCCATAACCTCCAACTTTGGTCACATGCATTTTTGCAAATAATCTCTTGGGCATCATTTTATCAAGAGTCTTTGAAAGAATATATGAACAACACTCATCGACCTTCCCTTAGTCTGCATGTTTGTGGCATCCTCAGGGTATTCAACCAGATTAGCAAGACATAACTTACCCCCACAAATCCATGCTGACTCTCTGATAAACTCATACTTCGCCAAGTACTCAGTAACTCTGTCCCTGATAAGAATTACACCTGCACCCTGACACCGCGTTAACTCTACCTGCTCATCAATTCACCCCAGAAAGTTGGATAGACAACGGGAGAACAGTATAAACGGTGAATCATGAAGCAGGGTTAGATGAGAGTAGGATTGGGGGTTGCAGGAAGAATATCAATAGATCCACACTGGAGGATCAGGCCATTGAGTTGTTAGGGACTGGGAAGGTCCAGCTTTTAAGAGAAGAATGGTATTTTTATGTACAATAAGTTGGTCATGTCTTGGTAGAGCTGCTCAAAAATGATTCAAAAATAGCACCAATATTGAGGAGTGCAGCAGTTGCATGAGTGGGGACTGACAGTCTTCATAATGGACCCACAATCAAAGGCAATTCAAAGCACATCGATAGAGCAAACCCCACCAACACCCCCCCCCCCCCCACCCCCCCCGCCACCCCCACCAGTGAGACCCCGATATCGGGTCAAACAGAACTTGGTTTATACTATCACCATATTGCTGGGCTTTGCAACTAATGAACTAGTTCAAATGAGGCATAAAACAGGATCTTGCTATCATGTCAATGGATAGTCACATCAGAGAGTTCGGTCAGAATAGATGTGTCTCAACATACGATAGCAACACTTTTATATGATTTCTAAAAGCCAAAAAGTAAATGGGACCAAGATACTGTTGGCATCGGTGGAGAATTTAAAAGGACACCTCAGGGTCAGTAGTCAAGGTATAGAATACTAACTACTGCTTCATTCCTATCAGCATGTTCAAAGGCGTGACATAGTTCCTACTCCCATTCTCCCCCATTGACAATTCACTGGGAGCGCCAAGGCACCCAGAACACACCAATGGATAAAGTGTGTAAGAAGGAGCCAATGTGCGGGGATACTCTCACTGTTTTTAAATACATCAGGGCTGAAACTCAATCAAAATGCCACAAATGACTTTTACTGTAGACGAACAGGGAAGCAAAAATGGGTGTGTGCATTTAAGATTTGGGAATAGGATGAGAACACAGATTTGATGAGAAGAATTCTGTTTATATTGACCTTGAGAGGGAGCTGGAGTTTGGAAAATGGAAGGAAATTTCTGCTCTTTTCTCATGAAGAAGTTTAGGCTGTAGGGAGAGCTGGCTAAATATTTTCAGCTGTTAAGAGAGTTTGTTCTTATTGCTTCTCTTCTGCCTCCAAAATAGCCATTTAAGAAACACAAAAAAACCACTTCATAAATAAAGTCTACCACTGAGCAAAAGATGAACTTCTAGCATTGTGCAACTAAGAAATAATACCAGTGCAGCAACTGAAAAGCTGCAGCTACAACAATTTAAAGAGGAAAAGAGAGATTTAGTAAGTGATCTGTTTCAAAGCTGGACCTTCCTAGTCCCTAACAACTCAATGGCCTGATCCTCCAGTGTGGATCTATTGATATTCTTCCTGCAACCCCCAATCCTACTCTGTTTCAAGATCTGAGCATTGAAAATCTTGTGAAGGCTTTGGAATTGTAAGCAGTCCTTGTTCTAGTGGGAGATATCATGTTTCCAGTTCCAGTGCATAAAGTGTTTGAAGTTAGATAAGAATTAGGACTAATGTCTTCCAGCATAGAAAGATGATTCAGTTGCCCACAGGGAGCTAGATAATTCTGAAAGATATGCAGAAAATGCAGCTGAGCTATCATTAAACAGAGTTCTCAGAAGAATTGGCATCATTGATTGGAGGGCAATTCATAGAATCATAGAATCATACAGTGCAGAAGAGGCCCATCGGTCATCGAGTCCATACCAACACATTAGAGATATCTAAATTCCCACCTAATCCCATCTGCCAGCATTTGGCCCATAGCCCTGAATGTTATGATGCGCCAAGTGTTCATCCAGATACTTTTTAAAGAATGTGAGGCAACCTTTGTGCTCTAGACAGAGATATTGAAGTTGTACAGTTTATACATCTACATTAGATTACTGCTTATAATTGATAGGAATGCTTATGTATAAGTAGGTTAGTAACACTATCTCTAGAGACACTGATGGATGAACTCTTTACTTAAGATAAAGGGGATGTATGTTGAGTAGTACAATGTCTGGAGTCATTGAATGTACCACAGAAAGGGCCAAATCTTGATTCTTGGAAAAACTAATTTAAACAAATTCAGCCCCAATCTGTTGACCATAAGTTGCCTTGATTTAAGGGCCTGGAAACAACAAAAATGATATGGAATTTAGGCTTATACTTCCATGCAGATTTCTAGATAGAGCTGGATTTGCACTTGTGTAGAGCTGCGTGACTGAGACAGGATTAACCAAGGATTATTCCCTGCCACATCAGCAATTATGAATGGTGACTCCTGGTAGCAGGAATTAATGAGAAAAGAGGAAATAACTCTTGAATAACTTTTTTGTTTCGGTCTTCACGGAGGAGGACGTGAATAATTTGCCGGGTGATAGCGATGGAAAGGTGGTAGGACTGGAGGGTCTCAATGATGTTACTGTTACTGGAGAGGCGGTGCTCGACAGACTGGAGGGACTGATTGTGGACAAGTCCCCAGGACTGGATGGAATGCATCTAAGGGTTCTGAAAG
Source organism: Carcharhinus amblyrhynchos (assembly GCF_965287045.1). NCBI lineage: Eukaryota > Metazoa > Chordata > Chondrichthyes > Carcharhiniformes > Carcharhinidae > Carcharhinus > Carcharhinus amblyrhynchos. Next base: position 42,312,092 of record NC_137333.1, on the reverse strand, counting down.
AAATGACGGAGGTGATAGTGGATGCCTTGGTGGTTATTTTCCAAACGTCGCTGGATTCTGGGGAAGTGCCGGAAGATTGGAAAACGGCTAATGTTACGCCATTGTTTAAGAAGGGTGGCAGGCAAAGGGCAGGGAATTATAGGCCAGTTAGTTTAATGTCTGTTGTAGGTAAAATGTTAGAATCCATCATCAAGGAGGAAATAGCGAGGCATCTTGAGGAGAATTGTTTGATAGAGCAGACGCAGCACGGTTTCGTTAAGGGGAAGTCATGTCTGACAAATTTATTGGAGTTCTATGAGGATGTGTCTAGGGCGGTGGATAGAGGAGAGCCGATGGATGTGGTCTTTCTTGATTTTCAGAAGGCGTTTGACAAGGTACCTCACAAGAGGTTATTGCAGAAGGTAAGGGGGCATGGAGTTGGGAGTAGGGTGTTAGCGTGGATAGAGGATTGATTGTCAAATAGGAGGCAGAGAGTGGGGGTTAATGGGTGCTATTCGGATTGGCGGTTGGTGACTAGTGGAGTGCCCCAGGGGTCGGTGCTGGGGCCTCAGCTATTTACCATTTATATAGATGATCTGGAGGAGGGAACCGAGTGTAGGGTGTCGAAATTTGCTGATGACACCAAGATTGGTGGAACGGCAAATTGCGCGGAGGGTGTGGAGAGTCTGCAGAAGGATCTAGATAGGCTGGGCGAATGGGCCAGGAAATGGCAAATGGAATTTAATGTTGGCAAGTGCGAGGTGGTCCACTTTGGTAGGAATAATGGTAGGAAGGACTATTACTTACATGGCGAAAAACTGCAGCAGGCGACGGTGCAGAGGGACCTCGGGGTCCTTGTGCATGAGTCGCAAAAACCTAGCCTGCAGGTGCAGCAGGTGGTCAGGAAGGCTAATGGGATGCTGGCCTTCATAGCGAGGGGGATTGAATATAAAAGTAGGGAGATCTTGCTGCAGCTGTATAGGGCATTGGTGAGGCCGCAGCTGGAGTACTGTGCGCAGTTTTGGTCGCCGCACTTACGTAAGGATATTTTGGCCTTGGAGGGAGTGCAGAGGAGGTTTACTAGGCTGATGCCGGAGTTGAGGGGGTTGAGCTATGAGGAGAGGCTGAATAAACTAGGCTTGTACTCGTTAGAGTTTAGAAGAATGAGGGGAGATCTCATTGAGACATATAAGATGGTGAATGGGATGGATAGGATAGAGGTGGAGAGACTCTTCCCGCTCAGAAAGGACAGTAGGACTAGGGGGCACAGCCTCAAGATAAAGGGGGGGCGGTTTAGAACAGAGTTGAGGAGGAACTTCTTCACTCAAAGGGTGGTGAATCTCTGGAATTCTCTGCCCATTGAAGTGGTGGAGGCTGCCTCGCTAAATATTTTTAAGACGCGGGTTGATGGGTTTTTGATAGGCAAGGGGATTAAGGGTCATGGGGAGAGGGCAGGAATGTGGAACTGAGCCACGACAGATCAGCCATGATCTTATTGAATGGCGGGGCAGGCTCGAAGGGTTAGATGGCCTACTCCTGCTCCTATTTCTTATGTTCTTATGTTCTTAAATAAGCCCATCTCTTTTAACTTCTTACAATGTTGTCATTCTAATTTTTGTTCAAACAATATTTTCTTTTTGGAGGCACATCTTTTGAGGATAGTTGAGAAAGTAGAATTAACAAGGACATCTTATCCATATCAATGCAAATTATACTTCCACAGCTTTGAGAGAATGGAAGAATTTTTATTTACATAACATTCAGGGGATGCTATGAGAATAAAGCACTTTTGAAGCATAAGCTTTGCAGATATTGTAGACAGGGTATCCTCAAAGGAATTGTTACGAGGGAATTCTATTTGGAGCCCTGCCTTTTCTGGGCATTGTATATTTGTTTGATCTGCAAGAATATAGACTGAATAATGACAAGGATAGTGGGTGAAGAATATATGTCAAGCAGCATTGACAGAGGAGAAGTGATACTTAAGGAGCCATCAGGTGGGGTGAGTTTAGTTCAGTTGGCTGGATGGCTGATTTGTGATGTACACTGATACCCACAGCATGAGTTCAATTCCTATAGTGGCTGATTTTATTCATGATGGTCCTGCCTTCTCGACCAGGCCCCTCACATGAGATGTACGGATCCTCAGATCAAATTACCACCAGTCAGGTCTCTCTCATTGGGAGAGCGCCCTTTGGGACTGTGGTGGAATCTCATTTCATTTTTTCAAATTGGAGGGGAATTCCAACGATGGGGGGGTAGAAAGAGATTTAGGGTTCTGTGTATAAATAATTAATGTGGAGGAGATGGATAACCATTATACAAAATAGTGAGCTTAAGCAATGTTGACCACAGACATAGAGCGCATCAATACAATTAAATTTCCAAGCTTCACAATGCTCAGTTGTATTAAGGCTGAGCAGTGGGTATCAATAAAAGTAACACTCCCCGAACCATTATTTGTCATGACTGCCTAACAAGGAAGAATCAACCAAACTACAATTAGACAGAAGTCACATATCAATCAGGCTATAACTATTTTTATCAGATGATAAATCAGTTGTTGAATTTCTAATATTATGGAAGCTGAAGGACCATTTGTTCAAAGAGAAAAGAAAAATGATCTGCCATTTACCTTTTCTGTTCCTGTTCTCTTTCGGTGCCAAAATGGTGATTTAAATCTGGAGAACTACTCTGTGCTGGGACAGACAGTGGTATGGTGGCAATTTCACTGAACTAGTAATCAAGAAGGCCAGGCTAATGGTCTGAGGGCATGAGCTCAAATCCCTCTATGGTAATAAATAAAACCCGGATCAGAAATTTCAGGAGCACTTCTCCTATTGCAATCTGCAACTTCTCTGGCAGGTCGCAGTTCCAGGATTTGGTCATACGCTGGAAACACACGTGCATTTCCCAGACCATGACCAGAAGACCAGACCATGCTGGAAATCAGCAGGAAGACAGGTAAGTCATTTGAATTTTTTTTTAATGTATTTTAAATGTAATTATTGGGAACTTACTGGTCTCAATTGAATCCACCACCCTCCCCAAGAGTACTACATTCCAGCGGGGTTTAGAGTAGCTCCCAACGGTTGGGGGACTAGCAGGAGACCCCACCAGAATGAAGGGGGTAGCACTCGGGGGCCCCCAGGGGGTTGGGCAGCAGAAGGTGGTACCCCCTGGGCATGGGCACTCTCGCAATGCTAGCCTTTGCCCCCAGCACTGCCCAAGAGCCAAAGTGCCCATGCCAAGGGGGCACCTTGGCACTGCCCACCAGGCATTGGGCAGTGCCAAGAGGCTGGGGCCTATTGTAGGTGGGGCCTAGGGACAATCAGTGGGGTGGAGGGTCCTGCTGCCAATCTGCATTGAGATTGATTTGGGCTGGGGGGAGGCAGGTTGGGGGGTAGTGGTGTGCCAGGATGGGGGTGCCTGTCTCATGGGAGCGTCAGATCCCAAGTGGGGTTAGTTGAGGGGGGGGGGGTCTGCCGGGGTGAGGGATTGGAGGGATTGCCACTGCTGTGGCTGGACATTGGGGCGCTTGGGGCAGGGGGGCAGTCAGGGCTGGCCCGGGAATTGTTGTGGGAGTCACAGTCAGGCTGTTGAGGGGGGTGGCTGGAGGGTGATCCCAGGCTGGCCAGCGATCGGCACGGCCAATAAACAGGGAGGCTGGCAGATGGAGCCCACTGTGCATGCGCAGAATTCCAGAACTGTCAAACTCCAGAGCGAGTAGGTCCTGCCCCTTTGTGTTTTTAATGAGATTCCCGATTGGGACCTTTGCGATGCACAGAGTGCGGAGATCTGAGTGAAAAGTTGAACTGACAAAACATTCGGGATCTAGAACAGTTTTCCCTCTGATTCAACGCTTTTGGGAGAATTGCCCCAACTCCCCTCCCTGCAGTCTCAATAATAGTGAACATGACACTATCAATGACTGTTGTAAAAACCCATCTGATTCACCAATGCCCTTTAGAGAAGGGAATCTGCGGTCCTTACTGGTCTGACTTACATGTCACTGTCATCTAGTTAGAACATAGAACATAGAACATTACAGCGCAGAACAGGCCCTTCGGCCCACGATGTTGCGCCGACCAGTTAAAAAAACAATGACCCTCTAACCTAAACCAAACCCTTTCCCTCCATAAACCTATCCACGGATCTCTTAAACGCCCCCAAACTAGGCGCATCCACAACTGCTGCAGGCAGGGCATTCCAATCCCTCACCACCCTCTGGGTAAAGAACCTACCCCTGATATCTGTCCTATAACTACCACCCCTTAATTTAAAGCTATGCCCCCTCGTGCTAGCTTTCTCCATCCGAGGAAAAAGGCTATCACTGTCCACCCTATCCAAACCTCTAATCATCTTACATGTTTCAATAAGGTCCCCTCGTAGCCGCCTTCTTTCTAACGAAAACAACCTCAAATCCCTCAGTCTCTCCTCATAGGACCTCCCCTCCATACCAGGCAGCATCCTGGTAAACCTCCTCTGCACCCTCTCCAAAGCCTCCACATCCTTCCTATAATGTGGGGACCAGAACTGCACACAATACTCCAAGTGCGGACGCACCAGAGTTTTGTACAGTTGCAACATGACGCTGCGGCTCTTAAATTCAATCCCCCTACCAATAAACGCCAAGACACCGTATGCCTTCCTAACAACCCTATCTACTTGATTCCCAACTTTCAGGGATCTGTGTACACATACACCTAGATCCCTCTGTTCATCCACACTATTCAGAGTCCTACCGTTAGCCCTATACTCTACACATCCATTATTCCTGCCAAAGTGAATTACCTCACACTTCTCCGCATTAAACTCCATCCTCCACCTCTCGGCCCAGCTCTGCAACTTGACTAAGTCTCCCTGTAGACTAAGACACCCTTCCTCACTATCCACCACACCTCCGACTTTGGTGTCATCAGCAAATTTACTAATCCACCCAGCTATACCCTCATCCAGATCACTTATAAAAATTACAAACAGCAGTGGCCCCAAAACAGATCCCTGAGGCACACCACTCGTAACTGAACTCCATGTCGAATACTGACCATCAACCACTACCCTCTGTCTCCTATCTGCCAGCCAATTCCTAATCCAATTTCCTAAATCACCCTCAATCCCATACATCTGCAATTTCTGCAGAAGGCTTCCATGGTGAACCTTATCAAACGCCTTACTAAAGTCCAAATACACCACGTCAACTGCCTTACCCCTATCCACCTCTTTGGTCACTTTCTCAAAAAACTCAATAAGGTTAGTAAGGCACGACCTACCCTCCACAAAACCATGCTGACTATCTCTAATCATTTTATTACTCTCCAAATAACTATAAATCCTATCCCTAATAATTTTTTCTAAAACCTTACCCACACAGTAATGGTTGGTACAGTTGGTACAGTAATGTAGCTGGTTTGGACAAGAGCATTGGGTAAACATTAATTGCATCCCATTAACGCAGACAAAGGCCCAACTACCCCTTGGCCCCAGTCAGATTCTGTATGGTGTCAGTGGAAAATCATGTTAGCATGAAACACATTTGGAACAACGTAGTGCATAGATGTCAGGACTGTCCTGAACAATACCTGGGCAGTCAGGATAGGGGCCACCAGCAACCAGGGAGCCAGAACACCACAGCAGTGAGTCAGGGCTGCATCTGCAGGTGGACCCACCAGATGAGCTGTCCTGGAGGGGGTCCATTTTGTAGTCTTAGAATGTCCCAGGAGATCCATCTTCTCTCACAGGAGATTCATCTTCCAGTCTCAGGGCGTTCTCAGAATTTAAGTCTTTTAAAAATGAACATTGATTCACTGTTCATAGTCCATTAGAAGCAACTTTCAACAGGCCATAATTTAGATGGTCAGCACTCCTACCAGAAACAAGCAGCCTGATGTATGTAAAATAAATATTAAGTCATGACGTATTTAGCCACCCCAATGTCACTTGAGAGTAAGTCCACACTAGCCTTACTATATTGCTTAAACTTGTCTGTTATTCATTGACAATTCGTAATAGTAATGGTCAGATTAAGCACAATTTCAAAAAGCTCAGTGGAAAGCAGAAAGCATGCGTAGAAACCCAACAGTGCAGGAGGCCATTCAGTCCATTGAGTTTGCATTGGCCCTCCAAAAGAGCATCTTACTTCGGTCCACCCCACCCAACCCACTCCCTGCTACCCCTGACCACCCACTGTTCCGCCCCTTTTTTCCTGCTCCTTTATCTCCCTCTTGCTGTTGGGAGAACTGTAGTATAATCCTAACAAAGTGACCGCCCCTTTTTTCTTTGTAAGTTCCACCCATAAGGACTCATTTGAAGAACCTTTAAGACATCCTTTCTCATTACTGCAGTGATGGTCTCCTTTAACCAATAATGCAATGGCCCTCCTCTCTTCATTCTGTCCATCATACCTGAAACCTCTATACCCTAGAATGTTGAGTTGCCAATCCTGCCCTTCTGTCAACCACGTCACAGTGATTACAGCAAGATCATAATTCCAGCACCTAATTTTCTGGGATTTTTGAGCCTTATAGTTTTCTGAAGGGGAGGTCGTATCTCACTAACTTGTTGAGTTTTTCGAGGAAATGACGAAGATGATTGATGAGGGTAGGGCAGTGGATGTTGTCTACATGGACTTCAGTAAGGCCTTTGGCAGACTGGTGCAGAAGGTGAAGTTGCATGGGATCAGAGGTGAGCTGGCAAGATGGATACAGAACTGGCTCAATCAAAGATGACAGAGGGTATCAGTGGAAGGGTGCATTTCTGAATGGAGGCTGTGACAAGTGGCATTCCTCAGTGATCAGTGATGGGACCTTTGCTGTTTGTAATATATATAAATGGTTTGGAGGAAAATGCAACTGGTTTGACTGGTAGGTTTGCAAACGACACAAAGATTGGTGGATTTGTGGAAAGCGATGAGGGCCATCAGAGAAATCAGCAGGACGTAGATCGGTTGGAGGCTTGGCAGATGGAGATTAATCTGGACAAATGTGAGGTAATGCATTTTGGTACGTCTAATACAGGTAGAAAATATACAGTAAACGGCAGAACTTTTAAGACTATTGATAGGCAGAGGGATCTGAGTGTACAGGTACACAGGTCACTGAAAGTGGCAACATGGATGGAGAAGGTAGTCAAGAAGACATATAGCATGTTTGTCTTCACTGGCCGGGGCATTGAGTTTAAAAACAACTTTATAGAACCTTAGTTAGGCCGCACTTAGAATACAGTGTTCAATTCTGGCTGCCACACTACCAGGAAGATGTGGAGGTTTTGGAGAGGGTAGAGAAAAGACTTACCAGGATGTTGTCTGGTATGGAGGGCATTAGAGGAGAGGTTGGCGAAGCTTGGTTTGTTCTCACTGGAACGATGGAGGTTGAGGGATGACCTGATAGAAGTCTACAAGGTTATGAGGAACATGGACAGAGTGGACAGTCATAAGCTTTTTCCCAGGGTGGAAAAGTCAATTATTGGGGGGCATAGGTTTAAGGTGCGAGGGGCAAGGTTTAAAGGAAATGTACAAGGCACGTTTTTTACACAGAGAGTGTTGGGTGCCTGGAACTTGCTGTTGGGGGAGGTAGTGGAAGCAGATACAATAGTGACATTTAAGGGGCGTCTTGACAAATACATGAATAGGATGGGAATAGAGGGGCAGGATCTCCGGAAGGATAGGGGGTTTTAGTTCAGTTGGACAGCATGGTCGGTGCAGGCTTGGAGGGCTGAAGGACCTGTTCCTGTGCTGTAATGTTCCTTGTTTCTTGCTTCTGAGTTTGCTGTTAAAATTTCTCAGACAAAAACTATTCTGTTACTTTATCCTTTATAACATGCTGCAAGCCCAGAGTCAGAATCTGCCTTGCCAGGTTTATCACCCTTCCGGATGGTGAGCTACCTGTTCATCACGGATTTCACACTGGTAGCCTGACAGTTCAATCTGAAGAAGGTCCAATGACCAAACAGCTTTTCCAACAGTATCTTCCCTCTGCTCACCCACTGTCCAGCCCACACCAAAATCAAAGGCACTGAGTTACACAATATTAGAGAAGAGTAAATTCCAACTTGAGAAACACATGATTAAACTAATCCATGACAATAATGATCAAGCTGTGTTGATTGAGCCATACTCAGGATGATTAGTGTGGTCTGGCCACTTCCTGAACAACGATTTATAAATTTCTGTTAGTTACTGGCAAATATGTATTTTCTCATTATTCATGAATTTCCAACTTAATGGGAAGAGTATTGCAACAACTGACCATGTTATTGTTACCCTGCAATTCATATAAAGCCTTGATGTGACACTGACCTAATGCAGACGCTGAGCTGTTACTCAAATTGCCGTTGGTCTTATAAAGCTAAAAGCGCGGCTGCTCAGCCATGACTGATGTCACTTTGCTGTTTATTTGAGAATCACAAAGAGAAATGTGGGCCATGATTTTCCCATCCCACTGTGCAAAAAAATTAGCACAGCGGGCCAGGACAATCGTGCATCAGTCAATTTGCAAGGTTCCCGCAAACGTTCACACTGCACGTGCGAGTCCCAGGGCCAGATTTCTGCGTCTGCGCCAGAAATTGGCTGGGAGGTGGGATCAGCATTTAAATAGTATTTTGAATCCAAGTTAAATGCTATTCATGGGCCTGGGACTGAAGTCTCCAGGCCCACTGGCCTCTCCCATCCCGCCAGAGTGTTTCACTCGAGCAGGGATTACACTAGTTCACCACTTTCAAGGAGATGGGAAGGGGGGGGGGGGCCAATCAAAGCACCCTAGCAGTGCCAGCCTGTGCCCTGTGGCACAGCCCAAGGGACAAAGTGCCCATTCCCGGAGGGGCACCTTCTTGGCGCTGCCCATTGGGCATAGGACAATGTCAAGGGGGTGGGGTATATGGGACAGGGCCTAGGGAGCAATTGGTGGGGGTGGTGAGTCCAGGGGCCACTGTGCTATTGGGATCTCTGGGGACAGGAGGGAGACCAGCAATCAGGGCGGACTGGGGAATGGGTCTGCCAGGTGGGGGTCTGCAGAGGTGTGGCAGTCTGCCAGGTGGGGGTCTGCAGTCTGGAGTAGTGGGGGGTTGGCACTGAGAGGGGTGGGGTTGGAGATTGGGGAGGTCCGGAACAGTGGCAGGGGGGTCGAGACTGGCCCAGGAATTGTCGGGAGGGGTTTACGATCGGGTCATGGGGAGGTTGGCGGGGAGTGGGGTGCGAGGCGGTGTTGGTGGCAGCACTGTGGAGGCCCAGGCTAACCAGCGATCGAGCTGGCCAGTAAGCAGGAGGCTGACAGTTCAGAGCTACTGCGCACGTGCAGAGACCACCTAGTTTCAGCCCCCTGGGTGGAAATAGGTCCTGCTCCCTAAAATCTAATGATATTCATGCTGATGGCCCTTGCATTGCACAGAATGTGGAGATTCTGGTCCGAACACCCGCTGAAAAAAACCCACATGAGTTACTCCAGTTTTTCCACAAATTCAACACTTAGAATTTTTTGCCTGGGGGAGATCCACCCATGGAGCAGAAGGAAAATTTTGACAAAAACACTTGGCCATTTATTCTGCTAAACAATGAAATACAAATGCGGTTAATATTCCCGTCATCACATTTCCAAATATTGAAAATCGCTAACATCTGCTCATGTCTACATTGTGCAATACCCAGATTAAAATTACACCTCATACATTAGTGTACTGATGTTGCCTGCAGGTACTCTTTTGAGGTTACGGCAGGTTGCTAACTTTGGTTGGAGACATTCCCAGAAAGTTAAGTCACATGTCATTCTAATGATAGGTATCCAAATACATAGCTTCTGTTATTGCAATTACCTACTAACAGTAAAGATTCCCATCATTGAGTATCTCTCCTCATGGTTTTGTGCCAACAGCAATTAGATGTCAAGCTCCAAGCACCACGGGGTCATCAGGAAGGGGATGAGAAATAGTGTCTGCAGGCAAGGGAGGGAATTGAACCAACGATTGTAGAAGTGACGGGGGAAGCATTGAGATTGGGAAGAAGAGGTAGAGAATTGGAGATAGGAGTGGAGGATGGAGAACTAGGACGAGGAGCAGGAGACGGAAATGGTGGGGGAAACTGAAGATGGGGAAGAGCGGGAGAACAGAGCGCAGGGAAGTCGGGGGAGTGGGGAAGCAGAAAAGAGTAAGACTGAGCGAGTTCCGAAGGTGGGGTGGTGGTGGGGGAAGAACCGAGGGCAGTGGTGAGCGGATTCATGGGCAGGAAAGAACCGGGTGGGGGAAAACCAAGGGCATGAGGGAAGGAGATTTAGGAAAGGGGGAAACCAAAATGGGAGGTACTTTGATTCCACCAGTAAGTAACAGTATTACCCACTGAAACTGCACTGATAATTAATAGTCAAGAAGTAATTCTCAGATTTCCATCATAACTAATAGTAATACAATAACTCACTGATTGTGTATTTGTTAACAATAATGACAGCCCAATATCCTAGTAGTCAGAACATTGAATACAGGAGTTGGGACGTTTTGTTAAAGTTGTACAAGACATTGGTAAGGCCACACTTGGAATACTGTGTGCAGTTCTGGTCACCCTATTATAGAAAGGATATTATTAAACTAGAAAGAGTGCAGAAAAGATTTACTAGGATGCTACCGGGACTTGATGGATTAGGTTATAAGGAGAGGCTGAATAGACTGGAACTTTTCTCTCTGGAGCACAGGAGGCTGAGGGGTGACCTTATTGAGGTTTATAAAATAATGAGGGGCATAGACAAGGTAGATAGTCAATATCTTTTCCCAAAGGTAGGGGAGTCTAAAACTAGAGGATATAGGTTTAAGGTGAAAGGGCAGAGATACAGAAGTGTCCAGAGGGGCAATTTTTTCCCACAGAGGGTGGTGAGTGTCTGGAACAAGGTGCCAGAGATAGTAGTAGGGAAGGGGACAATTTTATCTTTTAAAAAGCATTTAGGTAGTTATGTGGGTATGATGGATATAGAGGAATATGGGCCAAATGCGGGCAATTGGGATTAGGTTAAGGGTCTTAAAAAAAGAGGCGACATGGACAAGTTGGGCCGAAGGGCCTGTTTCCATGCTGTAAACCTCTATGACTCTATTGGTTCCATGTGAGGATATCAATGCTGAACAGTGAGCCTCAGTCAGAGCTAATCTGTTCATGGACATCAAAACTGGCCAATAGAGGCTGACCTTAATCAAACTGAGAGATTGTACAGAGGACAGTGGGTTGGTGCTTAAGACATTTCTCACAGAAAATTTCATCAGAATGGAAGGGTGGGAATTGCCTTCATGGCAGGAAGGCCCCACTGCCAACTGAGGCTTTTAAGTAGGCAATTAATGCCCAGTTAAGGTCCTCATCCTGCCATTACTGGTATTAACCCCATGCTGGGAGCAGGGGAGAGGAGTACTCACCATGCAAGGAACACATCAAACAAATGCTAGCGTGTTTATTTGCGGGCTACTGGAAAGTGTGGGGGGGCCTTATTCAAAGGCACTTAGTACTTGATCAAGGGATCTGGTATTGGGGAGAGGGGGCACTGAGTCACCCCTTTGCTGCCAATCCACTTGCCCTGCCACCATTGCCCCTGAACCCCTCCCACCCTCCCATCACCTATTTATGCCCTGGATCCTACCTTGAACCAAGACCTGAGTTGGGTTTGATACAGGGAGCACCCACTGCTCCCTGGTGGTGCTGCTGAGTACAGAAGAGCTATCAACCTCTGGTTGGCAGGAAACTCCGTGCAGAAAGGATTTCCACCCCGGGAGGTGTTTTGAACCCAGGGGAAGTCTGGCCTTTCAGTGTGTGAGTGGCTCCAAATGTGGTGACTTCCCTGAAAATGGACACCAGCTTTCCAGCTGACAGCCAAGACCCACTTTACCCACACAAGATTCTGCTTCTAAGTTTCACTCATTCTTTCACTGGCTCTTTACCTTTCATTCACATCTGCTCACCAGTTTGCTGCTACCGCTCTTGGTTCAATGGAAAATGCTGGGTCCCAAGCCTTTATTTCTTTCCCCAACATTATTGAGCCCCAATAACACAGGTCTCCTTCTCTCCCATTACTTCCCATTGCACAATTCCACATCCCTTCCTGCTACCAAATCTCCATTTACCAGCCCCCATCTCTCTCCTCCTGATCTCCTCATCCCTGACTCCATGAATCCACAGCTGGAATTTTAAGCCCTGCCAAGGGTAGGTTGGTTTGAGGGCTGTTAGTGGCTGCAAGGTGACCCAGCCAAGGCAACTCACCCCAATCTTTCCAGCCAGGAGGCATAGCTACCAAGCTGGCCAGAATATTAAATTGGACCTGAATCAGGCCCAGCAGGAAGCCCAGGCTCAGGATTCACAGCCATCACGGGAATGCCAAATGTGCAGAGGGCTATCGACTGCACCCACATCACCCTCAAGGCTCCAATGAAGAATCCAGGAAGATTCATGAACAGAAAGGGCTTCTAATCAATTAAGGTGTAGTTGGTATGTGACCACCAGCTGAATATCATGTATATCTATGCCAGACACCCCAGCAGCGTGCAGGACAGCTTCATATTGAAGAGCTCTGATGTCCCAGAGGTCTTTGAGGAGGAGCCCAGGGTGCAGGGATGGCTCCTGGGAAACATGGGTTACTTGCTTCGGACTTGGCTGAAGATGCCTGTGTGGAGGCCTGAGACTGATGCAAAGACCCAGTATGATGAGGCTCATGTTGCCACCCGCTGATTAGTGGAGCGGTGCATAGGGCTCCTCAAAATGTGCTCTACATGCAAAACTGGTGCCAGCCTCAGCAGTCCCTTCATCCACTTCTTCCGAGAAGTCTCCCAGACCGTCAGGGGCAGGACGAGTGGAAGCAGCAGTGGGGGCCCCGATGCCAGATGATCCAGGCATGTCGGGGTCCCCTCCTGCAACACAGGATACAAGGTTAAGTGAGAGTGAAGATATGGAAGGCAATGGCAATGTCACGGCCTCTGTCTTTCTGGAGATGGTTATTCCCTGGCAAGATGGGACATGGACTGTTTCAGTATCTGTAAGTCGTGATAACCTCGTATGAACTTGGGCTCGCAGCTGCAAATGCAACTTCTCTGCAGCACATCCTGCAATGGGTCCAGAACCAGAATTGTGACAACGAGCAGGGAGCAGAGAGCTTGGGGGGAATTTCCCATCCGGCCCATCACAGGAATTGTAGTGGGTAGGATGCGGACCATGAAAAGATCCATTGGCCTCGGGTTTTGGGGCAAACGTGACCAGAGAATCCCACCCCTTACGCCCTGCCTGCATCTCTTTATGGTGGGTGTGCGGGGTGGGAGGGGGTGATAAACAAGCATTTTGATCTCCACCCCGGAATTCCATTTAGCTGCCTATAAAATCTATCAGCAAAAAAATATATAAAACACTGAAAAAAATTAAATGCGACGGAGAGATCGGTGAATAGTTCCCAATTGTAAGCTAGGATTCTGCTGTGTGCTGTGATGTTTGTCTCAAAAGCTTCATAGTGCTGTGATTTGCCGCAGATACAAAAGAAATAAAATAGCATGGAAAATTGGAACCGCACCGAGATGAATTCCGACGACAATTTGAGCCAGTTTTGAGCCAGTGGACATGATTCCATGCCCAGTTTCCAAAACTCACCCCTGTTGAGCAAATTGCTGCATGATAATTTGCAAACCCTTTCCCATTCTCCCTACAGCATGCTCAAGATGCTTTTGTATAGCTCCTTTGTCTCACATGTCTCCCCTTCTGAGTGTATGGGTGTGAAACTGGTAGACACACTGAATTTGACTGCCATAAAGCAGGGAGGCTACTGGGAAAGATGCCACTGCTTACCAATTGTATTTTTTAACACAGTTTACCAACAGCTGCTCAACTTGGAATCTTAAGAAGCCAACTGGCAACTATTGCTGGAATTAGATTTCAAAGTATATTTTAAATCTGTGATCATAGTTTGAAACATTTCTGAAAAAGGCTTATTGTCCTGGGAGCAGAGAGGATTAAGAGGTGGTCTTATTGCAATGTTCAAAATGGTGAATAAGTTTGACAGGATAAAGAAGGATTTCATATTTCCACATATGGTTGTATGTTAATGACTAAGGGGTCACAACTTCAGGGGGGTCAGCCAGAGATTTAGGAGTGAGATGAGGTAAAATGTCTCTACTCAGAGAGCTGTTGGGATTTGGAATGCGCTGCCTGGGAGATCAGCGGAGACAGATTCCACTAACGGTTTCAAAAGAGAGCTGGATACATATTTGAAAGTGATGTATTTAGAGGGCTATGGATATAGGGCTGGAGAATAGGATTAGCTGGGTCGCTGGTTTAGGAGCCAGAGCAGACACGATAGTGCCTACTTTATTTTTAAGTATTGTACTTTGAGAAGCAGTTTGGGAAGTCAAAGACACGATGTAAATATAAACAGTTGATTATAATATCCTTTTCTGGCCCTTGCCTGTGTGTTCACACTGGAATAGATGCCAAAGTCGGCACAGTGGCTCAGTGATTCGCACTGCTGCCTCACTGCTCCATGGGCCTGGGTTTGATTCCCAGCTGGGTGAAATTTGCATGTTCACCCTGTGCCTGTGTGGGTTTCCTCGGGGTGCTCCGGTTTCCTCCCACAGTCCAAAGATGTGTGGGTCAGGTAGTTTGGCCATTCTAAATTGCCCCTTAGTGTCCTGGGATGCATAGGTTAGAGGGATTAGCAGGATAAATATGTGGGGTGTGGGTATAGGGCCTGGGTGGGATTGTTGTTGGTGCAGCCTCGATGGATCGAATGGCCTCCTTTTTGTCTGTAGGGATTCTATGATTTCTATATTTTTGGGACAGATTTTAACTCATTCCACTCGCTGAGATAGCAGGAATAAACTTGTTGAGTGGAATTTTATCAGCTTAGGTAGATTTATGAGAAGTCTGTACCGTGTGAGAATGTGGATACAATTAGAACATGCAAAAGGAAATGAGAAAGAAGCTGAAGAGAGAAGGTTTGCAGGGCTACAGGGAAAGGGCAGGAGAATGGGATTAGCTGGGAATCACGCAGAAAGCCAGAATGGGCAGGAATGGCCATGGTCTCCTTCTGTGCTGCAACGTTTGATGTGAAAATGCTGTTGTGATGATACCAGAGAACCGGCTCAATAAATTATTTGTATAATTAATAAAAGGTAGGATAACATAATATGGAATACAAACTCTGATGCGTAAGGTATCTGGGAAGTAACTAGGTTTCCTGCTGAAACTGCATTATCCCAGTAAAACTCATCTCCAAGCTCCGTGGCCTGGACCTCAGCAACCCTCTCTGCAATTGGATCTACACTTCCTAACCCACAGATCTCAATCAATAAGGAGAGGCAACAACACCTCCTCCATGATCATCCTCAACACCAGTATCCCACAAGGCTGTATCCTCAGCCCCCTACTATACTCCTTATACACCTTTCATAGAATGGCCAAATTCCCCATTTTCAAGTTTGCTGCTGACACCACCATAGTTGGTTGGCTCTCAAACAATGACAAGACAGTGTACAGGAAAGAGATAGAGAATCTGGTGAACTGGTGTGACAACAATAATCCCTCACTCAATGTCAGTAAAACGAAGGAGATAGTCATTGACTTCAGGAGGCATAGAGAATATGCCCCTGTCTACATCTACAGGAATGAAGTGGAAATGGTTGACAGTTTCAGGTTTCTAGGTGACAACTTCACTAATAACCTGTCGTGGTCCCTCCATGCTGACACTATAGTTAAGAAAGCCCATCAACGCCTCTACTTTCTTAGGACGCTAAGGAAATTCAGCACGTTTGCTACAACTCTCACCAACTTTTACAAAAGCATCATAGAACATATTCTTTCTGGTTGTATCACAGCTTGGTATGGCTCCTGCTCTGCCCAAGACCACAAAAAAATTACAAAGGATTGTGAACGAAGCCCAGCCTATCATGCAAAGCAGTTCCCATCCATTGACTCTATATACACTTCTTACTGCCTCGGGAAAGTAGTCAGCATAATCAAGGACCCCACGCACCCCGGATATTTTCTCTTCCACTTTCTTCTCATACAAAAGTATGAGATTACGTACCAACCGATTCAAGAACAGCTCCTTCCCTACTGCCATCAGACTTTGAAATGGACCTACCTTATTTTAAGTTGATCTTTCTCCACACCGTAGCTGTGACTGTAACACTGCATTCTGCACCCTCCCCTTGGTACTCTATGAATCATAAATTTTGTCTGAAAAGCACACAAGAAACAATACTTTTCATTGTATCCCAATACATGTGGCAATAATAAATCAAATCAAAATCATGTTTAGTGTTGAAAACATCATATCTGGCAAGCTCCAGGGACAGGAAAATAGCAAAGAATTGTTCATAATATCGAGTAGAGTGGGTATTGAAGACATCATTGTCTCAGGAAAGCTGCAAAAGGGTGAAAATTCCAGCTTTAACCTCAGGAAAACCGAAGGATCGTCAGACAGTGTATGTGGTGTGCCACCTAGTGGCAGACACAGCTCATATCAATTCCATCATCATTGTTAGCCTTACGTTAAATCTCTGTTGAGAGTGTTCAATAAAAGTGTCACATAACAGATTGTTCAGCAAGGTTGAAGCTCATGGAGTTAAAGAGTCAATGGTAGGCACTCAGACCCTCAGTGACTCATGTGGCTGGCATGAAGGGGAGAAAGACCCATCTAACTGCATCAGAACTTCCCAAAGACTCTCAGCTTCTCTGATTCACTGTCCCATCACTCACCAATTGGATTTCAGACCAGGGAGAGATCAGCCATGATCTGGTTGAATAGTGGAGCAAGCTCGAAGGACAGAATTTGTCTACTTCTGCTCCTAATTCCCATGTTTCTAGGCACTAAGCCTGGTGCAGCTCAGTGAGAGGGGAGAATGAGGCAGTTGAAGCTACAGCTCTAAAGATGGCACTGATGGGTGCCTTTCTGGGTGTTTCAGAAGCCTGTAATCTATCCCAGAGGGAGACAAACCCGGGGCTCTGTGGAAGAGAATGAAGGTTAAGGAATGTTGAAGTGATGAAGCAGGGATTGGTGGAGGTGGGGAGCAGGGAAGCAGGATGAAAGGAGGGCAGTATGAAAGAATCATGAAGGATAAAGATAAAAGAATGAACAGTATAAATAGAAGCAATGGGCCCAGGTCTGAGGCAACACACAGACAGACACAATCACTGACACACACAGACACAGACACAGTCACTGACACACAGACAGACACACACATACACGCACACACAGAGTCACAGACACACAGGCACACACACACATACACACACACAAACATACATGCACATACACATACACAGGCACACACAGTCACCCAGACACACACACCGGAATTTTACCAGCACGCTCACCCCAATTCCAGAGGTGGGCAAGACTTGGAGAAAAGTACTCTCCATTGGCCTCAGGCAGGTTTGTATGAACTTCGGGCAGACTTACCAGTAAAATTCCACCCGTAGACTCATACAGATTCACACACACAGACTCACACACACACACAAACAGACTTAAATACATAACTCACACACACACACACACACACACACACACACACACACACACACACACACACACACACACACACACACACACACACACACACACACACACACACACACACACACACACAAATGAACCCAAGGAGACACCAAATTACATAGATGTTAATTACATCACAAAGTTAGGACAGATGCGTCCTGGTGATAACTGGGGTCAGAGAGTAGACAACAGGAGGGAGCCGAAATATAAAGTCAGAGGTCCCTTGGTGGTGTTAAGTTGATAGAAAGAGGGAGGAATTAATATGGAGCATTGATGAACTGCTGCCCAGATTCAGGAACAGCTGTAGCATGTGAGTGAACGCGACGCCTGTTCACTATCTCCTCCCCTCCCCCCGGCCGATTGCTGCCCCATTCATCCAACCCAACCCGGTTGAACGCCACCCCTGCTCACCCACCTGGCTGACTGCTGTCTCCTTTCGCCCCACCCTGTCAATCACTGTCCCGGTGATCTCCGATTGCAGAGTGCACAGTTCCCCACGCACAGCCTCCCTTTCATCCCAGTCCCCCCCTTGCAGGCCCTGCCCCCTTCCTTTGGCACCATCCCTTGACACTGCTTGGTGCTGGCTGGGCAATGCCAATGCCCGATTGGTACTGCCAAATACTAGGTTGGCACTGCCCAAGGGGACTGTGCCCCTGCCACTGACCACCCAAGGGGGCCTCAATATCTCCGGTCCCACCGATGAAGCCATCACGTCTGGTCCCTGTTGCTGGGGAACATGCATGGTCCTCACAAGTGAGGGGCTCCACTGGAGAGACTGTTAAAACAACTGGACCCGGATGATTCCATCCAGGATTCACTAATAATATTGAAATTATGTTTTCAATATATAAATCATCATCACATTCGGGAATCCAGTGCCAGTATCATCGCAGGAAACTGGGCAAGAACCCAATATTTTTCCTCTTTCACTTTCTTACCCACTCAACATGTCGATCGGCTGGCGAGACGAGCTGGTACGATTGCCAGCCCTGATTTTCCATCTCTCATCCAATTTTATCATCTTGCCTGGCTGGACAATGGGCGGGACATTGTCATAAGATAACGCCATAGGGTAAACAAATTCACCTCGGGTCACTTTGGCATCATCATAAGGATCTCATTCTGGATCAGATGTGACATTTTCAATTTCATACTTACGTATTTACCTTGAGTACTCAGATCTGATGCTGTCTGATGGTGAATCGCTGAAAGTTTGGCATTGAGGTCCTTTGGTAATGTCTTCTGCCACAACACAGGATATTTTCATTTCATAAAGCATCCACACTGACTGGCTGTTACTCTGAAATATTTGCTGGACTCGGATTTGATTTAAGAACATAAGAACATAAGAACATAAGAAATAGGAGCAGGAGTAGGCCATCTGGCCCTTCGAGCCTGCCCCGCCATTCAATAAGATCATGGCTGATCTGTCGTGGCTCAGTTCCACTTTCCCGCCCTCTCCCCATAACCCTTAATCCCCTCTCTTATCAAAAACCCATCAACCCGCTTCTTAAAAATATTTAGCGAGGCAGCCTCCACCACTTCAACGGGCAGAGAATTCCAGAGATTCACCACCCTTTGAGTGAAGAAGTTCCTCCTCAACTCCGTTCTGAACCGCCCCCCCTTTATCTTGAGGCTGTGCCCCCTAGTCCTACTGTCTTTTTTGAGCGGGAAGAGTCTTTCCACCTCTACCCTATCCATCCCATTCATCATCTTATACGTCTCAATGAGATCTCCCCTCATTCTTCTAAACTCTAACGAGTACAAGCCTAGTTTATTCAGCCTCTCCTCATAGCTCAACCCCCTCAACTCCGGTATCAGCCTAGTAAACCCCTAGTGCACTCCCTCCAAGGCCAAAATATCCTTGCGCAGGTGCGGCGCCCAAAACTGCACACAGTACTCCAGCTGCGGCCTCACCAATGCCCTATACAGCTGCAGCAAGACCTCCCTACTTTTATATTCAGTCCCCCTCGCTATGAAGGCCAGCATCCCATTCGCCTTCCTGACCACCTGCTGCACCTGCAGGCTGGGTTTTTGCGACTCATGCACAAGGACCCCGAGGTCCCTCTGCACCGTCGCCTGCTGCAGTTTTTCGCCACGTAAGTAATAGTCCTTCCTACCATTCTTCCTACCAAAGTGGACCACCTCACACTTGCCAACATTAAATTCCATTTGCCATTTCCTGGCCCATTCGCCCAGCCTATCTAGATCCTTCTGCAGACTCTCCACACCCTCCGCACAATTTGCCTTTCCCCCAATCTTGGTGTCATCAGCAAATTTCGACACCCTACACTCGGTTCCCTCCTCCAGATCATCTATATAAATGGTAAATAGCTGAGGCCCCAGCACCGATCCCTGGGGCACTCCACTAGTCACCAACCGCCAATCCGAATAGCACCCATTGACCCCCACTCTCTGCCTCCTATTTGACAACCAATCCTCTATCCACGCTAACACCCTACCCCCAACTCCATGTCCTCTGACCTTCTGCAGTAACCTCTTGTGAGGTACCTTATCGATTTGGTCCATTGAAGTGCAAAAAGTGGATTTCTGATGACGATGTAACCATCCTGACAATTTTCAAGGATCCATTCCAATACGTGCCTCTCAGGATCAGGCCAGTGACTGATCCCTGTTCTCATGGACCACCTGGTCCTGTGCATCTTCTTCAGAACAATTTCCTTCATCTTCCATTCTTGCCCAGTTTCAAGTTCATTTATTAGTGTCACAAGTAGGCTTACATTAACACTGCAATGAAGTTACTGTGAAAATTCCCTGGCCGCCGCACTCCGGCGCCTGTTCAGGTACACGGAGGGAGAATATAGCATGGCCAATGCACCTAACCAGCACATCTTTCAAAGGAAATCGGAACACCCAGAGGAAACCCACGCAGACACGGGGAGAACTTGCAAACTGCACAGTCACCCAAGCCGAGAATTGAACCCGGGTCCCTGGTGCTGTGAGGCAGCAGCGCTAACCACTGGGTCACCGTGCCATCATTTCTCACCGACACCAAATTCCCTCACCGCAACACACACAGCAGGGAAACTGAGTGCGGGGGTGGGGGGGGTGGAATAAACTTCAACCACAAATAGTTCCACTCTCTGGGCATACAGTTAGTGCCCAAACAAACATGTTGGTGAATATCCTGGCAGCAGTCACCATGCTTTTATCCTGCGATCTTTGAGCCTCTGATTTGAACATGATGGTGGCTGTTCTGTGGCAAAATCTGCCGAGGGTACATATATGATTGTTAGCTCACTGCCACCCCAACATAGATGGATGGTGCTTCTATGCTGGCAGCTGAGAGCAGCATGAGGCAGGTTATCAGTTTCTTGAAGCAATGTTTCCATCACCCGCACCGCTCGGGGAAAGCCCTCCAATATTTGCTGGAATGTTGCTCTGCGTTTGTGGTGTGCTCCATTCTCCACAACTTGGCCATCCAAAGGCTGCAGCCTTTTCCCCAAAGCTTTGGTGACCACCTCAGAAGGAGGAGGAGGAGAAAGGGAGGAGGAGGAAGGTGTGGAGAAGGAGGGGAGAGGAGGGGAAAGGAAGGAGGAAGAGGAAGGAAATGGGAAGAACGAAAGGGAGGAAGAAGGAAAGGGAGGAAGAAAGAAAGGGAGGAAGAAAGAAAGGGAGGAAGAAAGGGGGAGCAGAAGGGGAGTGGGAGGTCTCCAGAATATTGCTGCTCTGGATGGACAGCCCCCTAGAATCTCATCAGACTCCGATTCCCCTGAAAAAAATCAGCAGATCACTATTTCTCTACACTTTTCCACATTACCATCCCTATGTTGTCGACCATCACAATTTCCTTTCAATCAAAAAGAACAATTTCATGACTTTATCCAACAACACTTTCAATAATACATACAAATCTCAACTACTGTAGATCTTGGCATAAATGTCAGCCTTGTAGATAAAATGACACCAAATTCATATGTACCTAGTTGTCTCCAACAATAAATGTGTGTTTAGGGCACATTAGGAGTTGGCCTCCATTTTTCAGCTCAGGAATGTGTAGGGTTAGACTCACCTTATATAGTTTAGTACACAAGATCAAGCAGGCTATACATGCTGAGGTACCAAGATGTGCAGGAATTTAAGACACTGCAGACTTCACATGGTGACTGACAAACAGAAATGTAAAAAGAATGAAGTACAAAACTGGTCTTAAGTTAAAAGTCACTACATTTGCTAACTTGTCAAATAACAATGCAATTTGACCAAGCCTCCTACTTCTTTCTCCTTGTATAGAAGATAATGAAGTCCCTTCTCCTGGTGCACAGGTTCCTCAGGGTTTCTGGATACAAGGTGGATGACAAACTGAAATATGTTGGCAATGTTGCTGGGTCCAGCCTGTTAGGATCCACTGATGTTGAAGTTGGGGACCACAGTGAAAACCATAATCCCATCCTTGTCTTGGTCACATTATTGAAGAAGTGACATATTTGCATTGGAAACAATTCAGAGGTTTACTAGGTGGATTTCTGGGTTTGTTTTATGAGAAAACATTGAACAATTGGAGGTTTTTAGGAGAATGAGAGATGATCTTATTGAAACATATAAGATCCTGATCAGGATTGACAGGGTAAATACTGAGAAGGTGTTTCCCTTTGTGGAGGAATTTAAAACTAAGAGGCAGAGTTCAAACAAAGGGGTTTTCCATTTAAGATGGAAATGAGCAGTAATTTATTATTTCAAACAGTCTTTAGAATTCTCTTCCACAGAAAGCAGTGGAGGCAGGGTCATTGAATATTTTTAAGGCTGTGTTAGACAGATTTTTGATCTACAATGGTGTCAAAGTTTATTGGGAGGCAGAAAAGTGGAGGTAAGGCCCAATCAGATCAATCATGATCTTATTGAATGATGGAGCAGGTTTGAGGGGCCTATTGCTATTCCTATTCCTTATGTTCTGATTAAAAAACTTCTGTAGATTCTCAACAACATGGTCCTTCCAATAACCCTACAGGAGTAATGACAATATTAATAGCACTGATGGGAGGGCTGGGAGCTGGATCCTTTCTGTTGCTGAACACATTTAACTGGCTGTTCTTAAGAGAGGGCATGAACAAGAGGAGTGAGGTCAAAAATGGCAGGTCATGTGCCAAGTCAACATTATATACTGTCATCATCGCATAACTTTGACACTTACATGACATATGCACTCTACCGATCTTCAAAACATGACAGTTGGCAGGTGCTGTAAGTGGGTATCAACTATTTTAATCCTATTTTGCAGCCTAGGTATATTCTTTACCCCCAAAAACCTATATATGCATTTGGTTTCCAGTGGTCCAGCTAGGTCAGTGTTTGATTCCTCTGACCAGACACTGTTATGTTCTTTCCTATTTGTTCTCAGGATCTGGATGCTGTCAGAAAAGTTCCATTTATTGTCCCTCACTAGTTGTCTCAACAGAGGGAATCCCAGGAAGATGAAAGAATGAAAAAGAAGAAAGTGTGTGAATTGGAGATGTAGAGCCGTTCGCCTAACACTGCCCTGATGGCCAGAATTGAATGTGCAGTCCAAGTATTGTTAGTAAGTTGTTGGATTTTATCCATCGATCATACAAAGCACTCAAGTGATAGTGTGTTGGTCAAACTGACTGCTCTGTGTCAGATAGCACAGAATTGTGGTTGTGGTTACACATCCAGAAAAGTAGTTAGCAATCCATCACACTTTTTCATTACCTAATAGACAACAGAAAGGATTTGAAGGGTCAGCAGGTGAGTTGATCAATACAAGAGATCCCAACCTCTTTTAGCCACATCGTTTGACACAATCAACTGGAATAAATTTCTTGATAATGATGATTCCAAAGACAGCAGAGGTGTCAACTTCACAATGGTGATGACATTGAATGTCAGAGGGTGATTTTCTTTATCCGCTGATGTAAGCGGTCATTCAATCTCTCCAGAAACCTAGAGCAGACCACAAAGAATCACAAAGAAATTGCAACATGGATACAGGCCCATCAGCCTAACAAGGTGTTTTTCTCCTCCATACAATTAATGGTCCTAATTTTGTATCCCGTGTTCCCATATTCATAATTCCTCCTTTATTTCTGTCAACTAGTGGAGTGCCACAGGGATCGGTGCTGGGGCCTCAGCTATTTACCATTTATATAGATGATCTGGAGGAGGGGGCTGAGTGGAGGGTGATGTAATTTGCTGATGACACAAAGATGAGTGGAAAAGCAAATTGTGCAGAGGGTGTGGAAAGTCTGCAGAGGGATCTAGATAGGCTGAGCGAGTGGGCGAGGACCTGGCAGATGGAGTACAATGTTAGCAAGTGTGAGGTTATCCACTTTGGCAGGAATAATAGTAGGAGGGATTACTATTTAAAGGGTGAAAAGCTGTAGCATGCTACGGTGCAGAGGGACCTGGGGGTCCTTGCGCATGAGTGGCAAAAACCCAGTCTGCAGGTGCAGCAGATGGTCAAGAAGGCGACTGGGATGTTGGCCTTTATAGCGAAGGGGATAGAATATAAAAGCGGGGAGGTCTTGCTGCAACTGTACAGGGCACTGGTGAGGCCGCAGCTGGAGTACTGTGTGCAGTTTTGGTCGCCACACTTGCACAAGGATATTTTGGCCCTGGAGGGAGTGCAGAGGAGGTTCACTAGGCTGATACTGGAGATGAGGGGGTTAGACTATGAAGAGAGACTAAATAGACTGGGTCTGTACTCGTTGGAGTTTAGAAGGATGAGGGGGAATCTTATAGAGACATATAAGATAATGAAAGGGATGGATAGGGTAGAGGTAGAGAGATTCTTCCCGCTTAGAAAGGACAGCAGGACTAGAGGGCACAGCCTCAAGATAAGCGGGGGGCAGTTTAGAACGGAGTTGAGGAGGAACTTCTTCACTCAAAAGGTGGTGAATCTTTGGAATTCTCTGCCCGTTGAAGTGGTGGAGGCTACCTCGCTAAATATATTTAAGTCACGGGTAGATAGGTTTTTGATAGGCAAGGAGATTAAGAGTTATGGGGAGAAGACGGGAAAGTGGAACTGAGCCACGACAGATCAGCCATGATCTTATTGAATGGCGGGGCAGGCTCGAAGGGCTAGATGGCCTACTCCTGCTCCTATTTCTTATGGTCTTATGTTAACTAGTTAACCTAATATAGTATGATATCTGCTTCAATCACTTACTCTGGTAACACATGCTACAGTCTCACACACTCCATGTAATAAAGTTTCTCCTGCTCTGTGTCCTAGAGCTATTCATTCCAGAGCACTCAGTTAATGGAAAGATTCTGTTCTCTTTACTACGCCCCATTCCTTCTTAATGTTAAACAGCTCTAACAAATCACCCGATAATCTCCTCTATGTAATGACTTCAATCAGGCTGTTGAGGTTGGCCTATTGGAGTATGAATTTCCTGATTGAGGATTACAGGAAAAGTGTTTCCTGATTGAGGATCCAACTGATGGGCGAATCAGAGAGACTTTGCCTTGTACTTAACTGGGAGTTCCAATGCCTCTGACACCCCCCAGAGGTAGACTGCTAGCACTCTGTGTACTGCCGTTAGAGTTGTAAATAAAGGGATTTTGGTGAAGGTACTTCTGCTTGTCTGTGAACTGTGTTCTGGCAGAAATGCCAACATTTACTTTGTATTTCTCTGTCCTTATACCAGGCAGTATCCCAGTGAAATCAAAACAGGAAATGCTGGAATGACTCAGCAGATGAAGCAACATCTGTGGAGAGAGAGACACATAGACACACAACACGAACATTTTAGGTGAATGACCTTTCATCAGAATTGGTGAATTTGTATTGTGCCACTTCTGTCACCTAGATTCCTTCCCTTACTGTGGAACCCAAAGCTCACACAATACTCCATTATACTGAGAACATAAAACAACCACATAATTATTTAGCACTTTCAGCAAAATAAAGCATTCCAAGATTTTATAGAGGACCATTATAAAACAAAGTATGACACTGAACCATGAGATAGTAAGCCTGATGTAAAGTCCCACAGTCCCAGATGACCATAGGCTTTGAGAGAGAGAGCTGACTGGTGGTGATTTAACCTGAGGATCACCATACCTCAGGCAAGCGGCTAGGTTGAAAAGATTGACCTTCATGAATAACCTCCGCAGGTACAGAAATTGAACCTGTGCTCTTGGGATCGATCTGTGTCACAAACCAGCCAGTGGAGTAATTACATTTGGGGATGTGCAAGAAGACAGAATTAGATGAGCGCAGATATTTCACAGGGTTGGGAGGATAGAAGAGATTACAGAGATAGAGACAGGAAAGGCCATAAAGGAATTTTAAAACAAGAATGGGAATTTTAACTCAAGAGATTGCTAAATGCAGGTTAGTGAATACAGGGGTGACAAGGGAATAGGATTGACATGAGTTTACAATGGACAGCAGACTTTTGGATGACCTCAGGTTTACAGAGGGTAGAATGTGCGAGTCAAGCCTGGAGTGCTTTGGATAGTCAAGTGTCGATGTAAAGAGGTTATGAATGAGGATTTCAGTAGCAGATGAGAAACAAAGTTGGGCAATGTTACAGAGATGGAAACAGACGGTCTTTGCAATGGGTATGAATATGTGATTGGGCTCAAAAACAATACCTAGATTTCAAACAGTGTCAGACTGGGATGTTGTCAGTTTCCAGGGAACAGAGTTTGGTATAGGGACAGATAACAATGGCTTCAGTCTGCTCAGTATGTAATTGGGGAAATTACTGCTCATCGAGTACTGGATGTTGGATAAGCAGCCTGATAATTTAGGAATAGTGGGGTAGTTGTAAGAAGCGATGGTGAGTTAGAGCTGGGTGTCCTCAGTGCGCACTAATGCTGTGCTATCCAATAATGTTTCCGAGGGGCAGCACGTAGATAAGAAACAGAAGGGGACCGAGAAGGGATCCTTGCTTTCATCTGGGTTCAGCATTAGATTTTGACTAATCTCTCTGGTGGTTTGACAGATTGGAAATACCAGAATTATCCATCCAAATCTATAATCTGTGGGTTCAATCTCGCTGTTGCTTTGTGTCTGTTCTTGCCCAATCTGTTAGGAGTCTAATGAGCCCTTTCCTACAACTATAAATGTGAAAAATGAATTTCAGGGAATCTCGGATTGAATATTAAATTCAAGTCCAAAGTAAATCTGAATGCTTGTCGACTGTCAGTGCAATACATATGTGCTACACTAAAGTACTCCTAACATATCAACCATAAATGGGGAAAAAAATGATCAAACTGAAGAGATTGGTACATTGTGCAGTTATTACTTTACTGTCCCATCAGCTTTATCTTCTTGGTAATTGAACTCAGTTAGATGATATCACCTGATAAATCATAACTAAGCTATAAAAATGCAATGCCAATCACACTTTACAAGCGTAACCCTTTAAGAACCGGCACGGTAGCACTGTGGTTAGCACGGCTGCCTCACAGCGCTAGGGACCCAGATCCAATTCTGCTCTTGGTCTGTATGGAGCTTGCACATTCTCCCTGTGTCTCCATGGGTTTCCTCTGGATGCTCTGGTTTCCTCCCACAGTCCAAAAGTGTGTGGATTAAATTGATTGGCCGTGCTAAATTGACTCTAGTGTCAGGGGGATTAGCAGAGTAAATAGAGCCTGGGTGGGGTTGTGGTCAAAACAGACTCGATAGGCCAAATGGCCAAATGTACTGTATGGATTCTATGATGAACCACAGTTAACATTTCTATACCAATTTCTTTAAATTATTTTATTGTGATTTAAAACTAAATGGAAATATCATAGTGATATTAATATAAAACACTCTAATAGGTTTAATTCTTTTATGTGATAGGTGAAATTCTTTTGCCCAGGGCTAAACAGACCCATTAACCTATTAAATTATTTCAAGCCTTTGTTGGACCAGCAAAAGGAGAAGTTTCATGTGAACTTTATTGGACTAAATCAAATTTTCTTTTATTCATTGCTGCTGGTATGGGAAAAAGATTACATCCTTTTATAACATTTCTGTGCTCTTTTTATTTAAGTTGGGCTGAAGAATTTCTTGAAATGGAAGTAAGTGTGACTGAACCCCTATAAGGGGCAAGCATTGAAGTGTTTGCCCCTGTGACAACAAATGAGCTAATTTGGGGAAAACTCAATCTCAGTGTGAGGTCATGACCTCCATTTGACCCCAATGTCAGGGTCCTGACCCAAAACCTAAAATCCTGTAGTTTTTGATTCTGTAAAAAGTATTTGGTCTTTTAGTTTGGGAGTCTAGGGGCATTACATATTAGTGGTAAATTCAAAACTGATTTTTGTTGCCTGCTTTCCGTTCTGTATGGTTGGGTCAAAGTAGAAAGAATTAGTATTTTATTATCTGCACGGGAGGGGTTGCAGAGGAGATTCATCAGAATGCTGCCATTTAACTTATGATGGAAGGCTGGATAGGCTTGGATTGTTTTCGTTGGAGCAGGGAAGAGTGAGGGGTGATCTGATCGAGGTGTACAAGATTGAGAGACATGGACAGAGTGGATAAGGGGCAGCTGTTCCCCTTAGTTGAAGGGTCAGACACGAGAGGACGTAGGCTCAAGGTGTGGGGCAGGAGGTTTAGCGGGGATGTGAGGAAAAACCTTCTTACCTAAAGGGTGATGGCGATGTGGAATGTGCTACCTACGAGGATGGTAGGGGCAGATTACCTCATATTCTTTAAGAAGTATCTGGATGAACACATTCAAGGCCATGGGCCAATTGCTGGTGAAGGGGATTAGGTGGAAGGTCAGGTGTTTCTCATGAGTCAGGGCAGACTCGATGGGCCGAAGAGCTGTATGATTCTATGATTCTGAGCCCTGGCACGTAACCAAGATATAAACACTTTATAAAACAATGGAAGTTTTACTTGTTGTCCCATCAGACAAGTGTCAGTGAATGAGCATTCAGAAGCAGCCATTATCCCTAATGCCTGGACCATTGTAAGAATAGTCTTCATTTTATGAAAACAACCTAGAATGCCTCAGCTGGCAACCAAGCCAATCCTGTACAACATAACAAATTAAAAACTTGTTTCCCTGTCTTTAATAAAGAGTTTAATGTTCATTCACAATATCTTGATTCGTAATGAAATGTTGCTTTTGTTCAGAGATGTAAAACTTCTGGACCAACAGACTTGATTGATTAATTCACACCATAATCCATATTTTCAGAAAAAAATTCTGACCTATGGTTTCTGTGTAAAAGTAACTTAAATACTTTGTTCTTTTTTTCTCAGAAAGTAGTTTGCAAAGTACATGCTAGGGTTAAATATTATATTGCTATTTTTCTGTGCTGTTTTGATTTACTCAGTGTGTATTCGTTTGTTTATTTATAGCTAAAGACCACACATTGGAGCCTCACAGGACAATTTAATGATACCTTGCATTGCAAAACTGGGCAGTTGCAACAGTATTTTAAAGGAAGCTTTGTTCTATCATTGCCATTTTCAACTTCAATACCCCAACAAGATTGTCTCAACCTCACACAGCTGGAGATGCGTTCAGCAGCTGAAAGAATCTCCCAACACTGCTATTTAAAGGGATCATCATCTACCCTCGGACTGGCTCTGGCTGAGACTGTCAGATGAATTTCAGATTGATAGAACATAGAACATAGAACATTACAGCGCAGAACAGGCCCTTCGGCCCACGATGTTGCGCCGACCAGTTACAAAAACAATGACCCACTAGCCTATACCAATCCCTTTTCGTCCATAAACCTATCCAGAGATCTCTTAAACGCCCCCAAACTAGACGCATGGGATATGGTGACACATCAAGGATTCTGCTCAGACCACTTGTTTCCAGTTATGGGTGCAGTAGATTTTCTCCACTTTGGCCTGTAGCCTGTAGAGAAAATGGGGGGTCACACGGCCTGTAGTCACTTAATGCTCATTCAAGCACGACATGGTCATGGGACACTCCGGGCCCAATTTTACCATTTTGATTTGAAGTGCTGAGCGGACTTGAATTGGGAGTGTTTCAGATGTGATTTTCAGATGCCCCCATACGCGCTCTGCCTGAAAAAATATCAGCAATTCCAAATCGTGCTGCAGAAGTCAGTGGGCTGGGCTTAACACGCCTGCAACACTGCTGCTCTGATTGGAACCTTCAATTGTGCATGCGCAGTAAAAAAATTCAAAAATATTCCCCTGCCACATCGCCAGATAATTCCTCCCCCAGCCCTCAGACATTGTCCCACTCTCACAACATTACTGACCCCCCATCCCCCCGCTACCCAGTCCAATCGAAGCCCCTTGCTCCCCTTCCCCCCTACTGATTGCACACAGAGTGGCAGCAGACCCATCATTCCCACCCCCCCACCGATTGCACAGACAGTGGCAGTAGACCCTGCCTGTCCCTGCCCCCACCCCGCCAACTAGAGATCCATCTGACCTGCCTCCCTTCCCCCCACCAGAGAGCCATCTGACCCACCTCCCTCCCTTCCCCCACCCCACCACAGATCTGAGACAGGGAGCCACCAGAAGGTCAGAACTTACCTCCTCGGAAGCTGGAGCGCCTGAATCAGACCTCTGCAGACCATGTCTGTTTCGCGCCAAATGTGGATGGGCTAACGCGATGGTAAAAGGGGAATTTGGGGCACGCAGCCCATTAAGTCAATTTAAATACATGCAAATGCACTTAAATTAATGTCATGCCTGTTTCAGGCATGGTCCCGATCACAGTCATTTAAGGCCCTTGGTAAAGAGAGAACAGACGCGGAGGTGGGTGCAGATCGCACTACTCACTTCATGCCTGAATTTATCAAGTTTTCACACCCGAAAATGGGCGCACCTTGATCGTAAAATCAGGCTCTCAGAGTCAGCAGTTTTTAAGTGGAAGGAAGTGAGGCCCCACTGTCTGAAAAATTAAGGTCAATGAGAGAGAAGTGAGAGGGAGGATGAAGCATGAACACACCGCCACCTTCAATTGTTTCAGTCACATGACAGTCTATGATAATGTTAACCGTGATCTCCTCCATCAAGGTGAGGATATGCAGCATTGTTGGTCCCCTGCTGCCTGTGGTTGTATCACCTTGTCCTGCAAGAGTGAGGGAGATATGTCAGTGAATGTGGCGCAATATGTTTAGGTGATAAGAGTGTCATGGTTGAATAGCTGGCAGTGTGTGCAAATTCTGAGATGTGTGAGGCTTACAGCTATGCAAAGTGTGTGAGGGTGAAATGACGCAAGAATGTGAAGTGTGAGTCATGTTTGATAGAGAGTTGATGGGTGAGTGATATGGCTGTGATAAAGTGTGAGGCTCATTGTTTAATTGTAAGCATATGGCATTTGAAGAGTAATTCACTGACCTTGACCACTCTTGTGAGGTCATTAAACTTCTTCCTCCACTGTGTCCATGGCCTCAAGGTTACACTACAGGCATTGACAGCAAATGTTATCTGCCTCCACAAAGTTGGTTTGGAGAACATTGGAACCTCTATTAATAGAGGACCTCACTTCTCCTGTCCACCTCATTCACCAGAGCTGTGTCAGAAAACTGGAGCATGTTCTCTGCCCTATTGAAATATATTAAGTATTCTTGCCGGTCAGATACTCTTCCCAAGATACACTTCCACCACCTGCCATAACGTATCACCTCTTTAAGAGGCTTGGCTTGAAGAGTTGCCTTGAAAAAACTTGGTGCCACTGCTAAAAATATGTTATTAGTTACTAGTTAAAAAAAAGCCAATCAACCTTGAGCATTGCTAAGTCTCACTGACTGCAAGAATAAACTGTAGAATCCATCATAGAATCCCAACAGTGCAGAAGCAGGCCATTCGGCCTATCAAGCCTGTACCAACAACAACCCCACCCAGCCCGTACCCCTGTAACCATCCCCTCCCCCGCCCCCCATATTTGCTCTGCTAGTCCCCCTAACAATAAGGGATAATTTATCATGGCCAATCCACCTAACCTTGGACATCTTTGAACTGTGGGAGGACACCGGAGCACCCAGAGAAAACCCATGCAGACACAGGGGGAGAATGTGAAAACTCCATACAGACAGTGACCCAAGCTGGGAATTGAGTCCAGACCAATGGTACTGTGAGGTAGCAATACTAACCACAGTGTCACCATGCTGCCCCAAATATAATTCACATGAGGACCAATCTACTAGAAAAGCAGCAAAATCATGAGAAACATCTTTGCCCAGAAGATTGGAACTCTCTACCCCGGGAGTGGTTAAAGTGAATAATATAGATGCATTTACAGGAAAGTAAGACAAGCACCAGTGGGGACACCAGTGAGAAGGGAATAGCATTTTATGGGGCAGCAAGGAAGTGACTGCTGTCCCCCGCAAACCTTCCACCCACCCCCCCCCCCCACCCCCCCGCACCCCCGCCCCAAATTGGTACAGAGTGGGACTCGCCCGTCATTTGGGAGGAGCTTCCACGCATGGGAACTGTCAGCTAATCTGATTGTCTGGCAGCTCCATCACAGCTGGCAGTGCCAGAGCTCAGGAGTGGATACTGGGGGACTGCAGGAAGAAGACCTAAGAGGTACATAGCTGCTCCAAGAAGCACAAACCCACAGCTTTAGAGTAGACAGGATCCCAGAGAGGAGAAAGAGGGGTTCTGTGGGCTGGTTCTGTCAGACAGTTGGCAGGGAATCAGGGCAGAGGGTGTGATGTAGGGCACTTCCAGAGTAAAGTATACCCCTACCTTCCCTCTTCGTTCATGTAGGCCTTTTGATTTGATTTGATTTATTATTGTTATATGTATTGGGATGCAGTGAAAAGTATTGTTTCTTGTGAGCTATTACAGACAGAACATACTATTCATAGAGTGTATAGAGGAGAATGAAAGGAAAACAAGCAGAATATAGTGTTCTAGTTACAGATAGGGTGTAGAGAAAGATCAATTTAATGTATGATAGGTCTATTCAAAGATCTGGTGGCAGCAGGGAAGAAGTTATTCTTGAATCAGTTGGTATGTGTTCTCAGGCTTTTGTATCTTTTTCCTGATAGAAGAACGTGACAGAGAATATGGCTTGGGTATCTGGGGTCCTTGAATATGCTGGCTGCTTTTCGGAGGCAGCTGAAAGTGTAGACGGACTCAATGGATGGAAGGCTGGTTTGTGTGATGGACTTGGCTACATTCACAACTCTTTGTAGTCTCTTGTGGTCTTGGTCAGAGCAGGAGCTATACCAAGCTGTGATGCATCCAGAAAAGATGCTTTCTATGGTGCATCTGTAAGCATTGGTAAGAGTTGTAGCAGACACGCTGAATTTCCTTGGCCTTCTAAGGAAGTAAAGGCACTAATGGGCTTTTTTAACTATAGCATCAGTGTGGAGGGACCAGGATCAATTGTTGGTGACCTGGGCACCTAGAAACTTGAATCTCTTGACTATTTCCACTTCATCACCCACTTCCACTTGATTTTGCATGCCAAACATGTTGTGGCATGGGCAGCACATTATTCAGGTCAATAGTGTTGGTGAGAAGTCTAAATGATCTTTAATTATTTATTTACAAAGGATGGGCAGGCTGCCTAGGGGTATGCTTAGGGCTGGACAGGAAGATGGCAGGTCAGACACTTGAACTATTTTATGTGCCTCCCCAGCTCATTAAAAACGCACCTGGTGGGAGCGTGCAAAATCCAGCCCCGAGGGTTAGGGTGATAGATTTAAATGAGGAACAGTGGGATATAGCTCCAGCTGAGCATAACCACTGGCATTGACTGGATGAGTCTCATGGCCTGTTTTTGTGCTGTGTGACCTACATAATCCTACTCAATCCAATAACATGTCCTGTAAATTAGAACGTATTCTTAGATTCTATACATTGCTCTAGTCCTGATATATAATAATCAGCCATACTTTTCGGCAACAATAATGTTTGTACAATACTTTGAAGCTAAAATACATTATTCAAGACAGTTAACAGTATAATTTAACTCATAATGGCTCTCACTTCTTTACACTGCCAATGACAAATCCTATAAAATATGAGTAGGTGTTTATGACGACTTTTATTACTGTCTTGACTATATTAAAGGCGAAAGCACCATCAGCTCCTTCCTTTTATGCTGAGGATTCTGAGCTGATTGCCTCTGAACTCCTCACATCTTTCTGTTTCTCTCTTAAAGATTTATTTTGATAAGGACGGCGGACCTGAGAAGACAGGGAGGAACTACGACTATGGAGACAGTCAGAAGCCCAAAAATGAATGATTCGTTCTGTCCTGAAAATGCCACCAACTGCCATGATACATCCTGTCTGGTGCCTGTTGACAATTTTAACCAGTCTATGAGCCTTATTTTAAGTTCTGTGCTGACAATCCTCTTGGCTTTGGTGATGTTTTCCATGGGATGCAATGTCGAAGCAAAAAAGCTTTGGGGCCACATTAAGAAACCTTGGGGTATATGTGTGGGCTTCCTTTGCCAATTTGGTATTATGCCCCTCACAGCCTTTCTGCTTTCAACGGCCTTTAAAATCCACCCTGTTCAAGCAGTTGCAGTATTAATAATGGGATGCTGTCCCGGTGGAACTGGTTCAAACATAATGACCTACTGGATGGATGGGGACATGGATCTTAGGTAAGTAGACACTTTCACTCTGGTATTATCATAATATGTTTTTCCAATCAGACTAACTCTGCTCATGAACAACCCATTTCATAGACTTGACGTTCCAAGCATGCTTTTGCTTTTCATATATTATTACTATCCAATGTGAGATTTACTCCTTCTGGAGGAGTTGTATTTTGTTAGATATTGCCACTACCAAGAAAGCTGCCATAAAATCTAATTTTTTTGATTGGTATCTTATCTATTGTTCTGGTGCACATTGATAGTGGCTAAATTGGTGTAACTTGTTGGCAATGTTGGCCACAGTGTTTTCGGCATTGCAGATCGAAAACACATCAGACAAGCCTTGCTGCCTTTGCATAAGCCAGCCCATGATTTTCTGTTCAGTTAGAGGATTGCAGGCTAGCGAAGAGAGGAACTTTCAGCCAACATGCCAACTACATCACCTATATTTTACACACTTATACATGTGTGAGTTGAACATAATTAATCATCATGACAATAAAAGTTTTATGCAAATTTATACTAACCTTATACACATGTCTCCAATATTTATTCTTTTCAGTGTTAGTCCTGCCTGTCATGTGAACTGCTGATCATGACAATACAGATTGCCTAAGCATTAAACCTCATTCAGGCACATTTGTGGAGGACAAATTTAACTCACATGCAGATTGAACAGATAGCATATAAAGCTTCATTTCTAATTAAATGGTCAAATATAAATTACTTTAATTGGTTATAATATTTATTTAAAGTAATATGCAGTAAAAATAAAAAAAACTAAACTTCCTTATTATTTATCTGCCCGTGTTATGTGATACAGATCGGAATTCTCTTTACATCCTTCCTCTACTAAAGGCTCATACTAAGACACAGTTTTACGTCCACAGGTTTCCTCAGTCTTATGCAATCTTCATTCCTCTGTCTCCACAGCATTAACAGTGATTCACAGCCAAGTTCCATCCTGCATCTGACATCCACACCATCAAACTTTCTAGCAGGTGTCACTGAACAATAAGCAACAGAAGGAATATTTCCCTTGCCTGCAAATTAAAAGCAAATATAGTTGCAACAAAAACAGAAAATGCTGGAAAATCTCAGCAGGTCTGACAGCTTCTGTGGAGAGAAAATAGAGTCAACGTTTCGAGTTTAGATATCTCTTTGTGATGAAGGGTCATCTACATTTGAAACGTTGGTTCTATTCTCTCCTCACAGATGTTGTCAGACCAGCTGAGATTTTCCAGCATTTTCTGTTTTTGTTTCAGTTTCTAGCATCCGCAGTATTCTGCTTTTAACCAAATATAGTTGGTTATTTTTGAAGCAAATAGAGGTGAGTACCAATCTGTTCATCCAGCCCACACTGCTTTGTTTGCCATGGCAGTCAAATGGGGCAAATTTTCAATTTGCCTCTGGGATCTGAAACTGACATTGCAAATCAGCCACTCAATAAACAGAAATACAAATGGGGTTGCTTCAGTAATGAAAAGGTGATCCATAATTCTGGCTTTATGTCCTGTAAGCATATTTCAAATCAACCCCAGCATTTTTGAATTCGAATTGCTAATCTTTCTCCATATTCTTATTTGCCATGTATATATTTAAACTCCATTTCAACACTGCAATATATTCTATATCCATTCTT
This sequence comes from Carcharhinus amblyrhynchos, assembly GCF_965287045.1. NCBI lineage: Eukaryota > Metazoa > Chordata > Chondrichthyes > Carcharhiniformes > Carcharhinidae > Carcharhinus > Carcharhinus amblyrhynchos. Next base: position 42,276,480 of record NC_137333.1, on the reverse strand, counting down.
TTCCGAGGGCAATGCGTTCTATATTGTCAGAATATTTTGATTAGCTTTCTGCATTTGTCTGGCTTTCTTATTCCAAGATTATGACTGTGTGTAAATTCTATTCTTATGGCGTCCAGCCAAATGTTTTGATGAATCTGTTCTCTACTTTATGATGTAAGGATCTGCCAGTTGTTTCCAACATTTTCTCCTTCATTTCAGATTTTCAGTCTATGAAATCATTTATACTTGTGTGTATTAAATTTCAGTTACTATTTGTCCATGTGTTGAGAGGAGTCATCCAGATCAGGCCAATATTTCTAGTCCCCTTACTATTTTAACAAAAATATGCATCTTTGAAGCAGTAAGAAGGTTCCAAGTGGCACTGAAACATTTAAATAATTATAAATAATGGTCTGTTGGTTAAAGACTGGATAAGATGTTTAAGCTATTTCAGTTATTTCCCAATGGTGACATTTAAATAAGTTGCCATTATGTGTAACTTATCTTCATAACATTATGATTACTCAGTCACACTGAGCAATTGTGGAGGAAATTTAAGCACCATTACTGTTTAAAATCAGTGACAGGCTAGATACAGAAAGAGTGAAATTAGTCAGTAGTAATAATACAAATTGGGGGTTCACATGTCAGCAGCTGGTTTTAAATCTTGCATGAAAATAAAGTCAGACTTTATTTTCATGTAGAAACAATCTGCCGAGCTGTTATTATCCAATCTGCTCTACTGCAAACATCAATTTCACCTCCAAAGAGTATCTCAATCTTGTTAGGAAGATACCGCAAGCAATTAAAATGCATGGTGAAAGATGAAATTCCATTTACTAATTTAGTTACCACCAAGAGCCACTTTTCAGAGGAATGGTTAACACTTTGTATTATTTTCTTGTCTGTTATTTCAGACTAAACAGATTGACACAAGAAATTTTAAACATTATGTTAACCTGCACATCAAAAACTGTACACAAAAAAATTAAATCTAAATAGTGATCTGCCTTGACCTGTGGAAGATGCAAAATTGGCTCAACGACGTTTAATTTTGTTATCTGAAATTGTCTAACTGTAACTTACTTAGAGCTGAAGATTTAAGAAGTTTTAATAGCTGTGCAATTAAATATTGTTAGAAACTCAACCTTCCAAGGGTGAATGTTCAGTGAAGCATTTTGTAATTCATTGTTCAATCATTTCTTTGTATTTACCATCAGAGCTCGAACAAGCACAGTCTTCATTTTATTAGCAAATTCAAACTGTAAATAGTGTTTGTTTCTTGTAACCCCATTAAACATTTTTCTGCTCATTTACTGCAATACAATTTTAAAGGTTAAGAACTTATTTTGCTGTTTAGTTTTGCTTTCTACATTTAATTAAACATATTTTTGCTTTCCACATTTATTTAAACATACTTTTGCTTTTAGTGTAAGTATGACAACGTGTTCCACAATACTGGGGATGGGAATGATGCCTCTTTGCCTCTTCATCTACACTAAAACCTGGGTCGACACAGATACCATCCAGATCCCTTATGACAGCATAGGTAATTTGCAAACACCACATTTCACAATAATTGTCAGAAGATGAGTATATATTTTCATATGTTCAGTTATGGGAAATGTATAAATCTGAACCTTATGTATTCTAGGCATCACCCTGGCAAGCCTCCTAATTCCTGTTGCTGCTGGGGTTTACGTGAACTATAAATGGCCAGAAAAGGCCAGGCTAATACTGAAGGTAAGCAACTTCAAACAGTATTCAAACTAGAGAAATATTTCAGAGAGCTTAGAATTTCTCTGGGACTTCTCCAAATTATCTGCTAAAACTGCAGATGTGTGGGAGAACCTCTTTAAATTTATTCATGGAATGTGGGTGTCGCTGGTTGGGGCAGCATTTATTTCTCATCCCTGAAGGCAATTAAGAACTAACCACATTGCTAGAATAAATTATGTTTATGTGTTCACTTTGGGATTTCCAGTGATCTTTTTCCAAATGGTTGAGGGCAGTGTGCAGTGGCACGGTGGTTAGCACTGCTGCCTCACAGTGCCAGTGACTCGGTTCGATTCTAGCCATGGCTGACTGTTTGTACTGAGATTGCACATTCTCCCCCCGTCTGCGTGGGTTTCCTCTGGGTTCTCCAGTTTCCTTCCACAGTTGAAAGATTTGCAGGTTAGGTGGATTGGGCATGCTAAATTGTACCTTAGTGTCACAAGGGAATGAGCAGAATAAATACATGGGGTTACGGGGATAGGGCTGGGTGGGATCCTCTGTTGGAGAAACAGTGCAGATTTGATGGGCCAAATGGCCTCTTTCTGCACTGTCAGTCTATAATTCTATGACTGACAGATTAGATATAAGAACTTACAATTGGTTAAGGACAACACAGACCTAAAAATAGGTAATTTAAACTTGCTTATTAGTTTGTGTCAAGCCAACTTCTTTATTTCAATGCACACAGCTAGCATTCTGATATTGACACTGAGACTGAAACTGGGCAAGAACAACTTCCCCTAGTATTTAATCCAAATAAACACAGCCATTAAGAAATTAAATGGAGCTGAAATTCTTTCCAGCAAGATAGCTAGATCATTCAGCAAGGATTACTTCATGGTTCACCGCTGACCACAAACTCTAGGCTGCTAAATCAATTAGACCTCACAGGAGTTTTTCATCTTTTCAGCATAAATTCAATTTATTTCAGTTAATATATCTGGAATGAAGTTTGAAAGAGTGAGGGACATAGAATTTCCACTATTATCCAAATATAACTTCCATGGAAATGCCATAAAATGCCAGCTTTTTATGGCATTTTTGCCCATTTTCTTTAGAAGGGCAACTCCACAAAGATTCAACTCAATGAATTTATACATGATTCCCAAGACGATAAAAATGGTGCATTAAAATAAATAAAAATTGCCGAATTAATGATTTTCATAAGGTGAAGTAGAAGGTACTTGTCTTAAAATTACAGATGCAACTTTTCCCAGTCTCCTGCTGTTAGCTCCAAGGCTGGCTAACTAAAATCAGCTATTTATGTTGTTTAACTATACCTTTCTCTAGCCCAAAGATGTGACATGAGAATTACTGTATTACAGGGCCATAATCCACATCTTCCCATAGAACACTAGAGACTAGAGTCTTGAGAAAATTGAGTCTTGAAAGTTGAGAGAGACTTTCTACGTACAGGAATAGATCCTGGCAGACTATTCTTCTGGTAAAGCAATTTTGCCAGATACGTGATCCAACACAACAGTGCCAACAATAAAATCAGAAAATGCTGAAAAAACTCAGCAGGTTTAACAGCATCTATGGAGAGAAAAACTGAGTTAATGTTTCAAGTTGGTATGATGCTTCTTCTGAATAAATCAAATGGATGTGAATTCTGTTTACCCTGTTATTTCTGTTTTCCATTCCACAGACGCTGCCAGATTTGCTGAGCATTTTATGTTTTTATTTCAGATTTCCTACCTCTGCAATATTTTAGTTTTATACCAATGGGTTCCTATTGTGCTACTTGTCCAATGTTGTAGTATTTAAATAGAAACTTTCCATCCCCATATTTGAGATCAGTCCAGGCTACAGTATTGTTAATTTAATATCAGAGACTGCCCAAAGGATAAAATCAAAGAAAGGAAATTTTAAAACAGCAGCAGGCTAGTATTTGCAGTAGCTGGGCCTCTTGCAGCATGCCTGGTTAGTTGAGCCTTCAGCTCAATTTTTTTTCTCCTGTAAATTGTTGGAAGTGCAAGCTGAGAGCAGTAAGGCCAGGGTAGGAAAGCATCAGCACCATGGTGAAGGGTTGTACCAATCGGAATGTCCTGAGGGCTGAGAAGGAGGGTGAATTAAAGTGAGTGAATTCAATTCAAAATGTAACGAAGTGCATCAGGTATAGAAAGATAAATAAGCTGAGGGAAAGAAATGTTGTATTTTTTGGTGTGAAAAAAAGTTAGAAAGAAAACAAAAATTTACCACCTTGAAAGTTTCCAACTGTAGTTCATTATGTAAAGAAACAAGGCTTCACAATTTCAATTTTCACTTTCTGGGCAGGGAGATTGACTGGCAGTCATTCCCAGTTATCATATCGTTAAAAGAGTACTTGCATTATTAATTATTAGATTTAACTTACTGTGGCAAATTTAATGCTAAATTGTGAAAATGCACCAACTTTAAGAAACTTTTTGGGCAGTTAAGGACATAATGTTTTTGTGAAACTAAGAGCAAAGTGACACAAATTATCAAACAATTTATAGCGATTCACAATTCACCAGGTATTCCTCTCTCACCACAAGTTGTTATCTGATTTGCACATTAACGATGAATGGCTCTGACGTTTACACGGCATTATTCTTTGAATAAATTCTGTCCCAATATCATGACAGTGGAATAACAGCTGATTAAAATCTGAAAAAGCAGAAACAAGAAGACAGGAAATTTGGAAGATAAAAACCACCAAAAGTTTGGCCATTATTTTATGAGAGTTCTAGAATTTTTCAGGGTGATTTTCAGCATGATTTTGAGTGGTTGCTTTATATGGCGAACACTTCTTTGGATAACATTCTAACTTCTCAAATTAGAATGCTTGGGAAGGTTCTTAAATCAAAACGGCAGGCGCACATTGTCCACAACTTCATGACAATTTAAACCTGTCCAAATTGACAATATCAGCAGCTCTCCCCAGCAACAAGGGATACAGTGGCACAGTGGTCAGCATTGCTGCCTTACAGCACCAGGGACTCAGGTTCAATTCCCATCTTGGGTCACTGTCTGTGTAGAGTCTGCATGGGTTTCCTCCGGGTGCTCTGGTTTCCTCCCACAGTCTGAAAGACATGCTGGTTAGGTGCATTGGCCATGCTAAATTCTCTTTTACTGTATCCAAACAGGTGCTGGAGTGTGGCAACTAGGGGATTTTCACAGTAACTTCATTGCTGTGTTAATTAAGCCTACATGTGACACTAATAAATCAACTTTTAAACAAGAGAAAATGGTTCATATATGGTCATTCATTTGTCATGTTTTACTTGAAAACTTGAGAGGCTGATTTGTAATCATGGCCAAAGATCAAATGTATGTGGATATTTACTGAAATTTCGACAAAAAGACAAAAATAAATTATTAACAGTCATCATTATTTTTATGAGTTAACTTGCCAGTAGAATATCCATGTATGAAAACTGCCACCATTCATTTTGAAATATATTATTTACAGGACTGTGGTAATCTGTCCGTATTTGTATGATACTCAGTACCAATGCTGATCCTGTCCATCAGCGACACTTCTGGCTCAGGTCTCAATGTGATACAATATTCAGAATGCAATTGTCCACTTGTTAAAATCTGAGCATTTTGCTGCTTTAATTAGATGGAACTTGCATGGCCATTTGATGGAAATAAACCACAGGATTATGGGGTGGAAGCGGAATGGGGCCGACTGGATTGCTCTTTCGAGAGCTGGTATGGACTCAGCGGGCCAAATGGACTCATCCTTTGCCATAGTGACTCTGAATTTTCTGATTTCAAAATAAATCTTTTCTCCCTAGATTGGCTCTATCACTGGAATATTCCTCATAATTGGTATAGCTGTGACTGGAGCCCTACTGTACAGGGGGTCCTGGGTAACATCTCCTTCCCTGTGGATCATTGGAACAATCTATCCAGCTATTGGATATACTCTAGGATTTCTTTTGGCTCGTATTGCTGGTCAGCCTTGGTTCAGGTACGAATTTTTTGTACAATCATAAATGAAACATTGTTACATCATATAAAATGTGATACAGTTTTTCAGAGAAGAAACACAAACTGATGCAGCTGGGAAGACACTCACAGCATAGAACAAGCAATTAATATTGCAGACTCGTATATATTTGGAAAAATAAGTGACAACCATGTCTCTTTAGAACCAGAAATAGGGAACTAGGAGGCAAAAACAGACCAACACACACACGTACAGAGGAAGTGATGGGCCTGATTTTAACTGTATAAGTGAATGGTTTTTGACTGAGTTAAAATCTGACCTGAAGTATTAGTGGTGGCTGGTTCATCTCAATTGTATAATGGCTACAAAATGAGAAACACAATAGAACCATCGGGTGAGAAGCTGAGTTTGTTGGCACTTGTTTCTTTGGAGCTACGAATACCCCTAGAGTTTCAAACTGCATCTTCAGTCCACTTGTGTAGTCAAGGGAAGAATCGTGCCAAGTGCCATATTGGTGAGGGTATTAGCATGTGTGCAGCCAATGTCTGTCAGACATAAGCAAAACAGACAGATAATGAATTTATTTAATATGCAATGCTGATTTGATGCAAGCAATTTCATTTTCATGCTCAACATAATGTATCAATTAATGCAGTCTCTTAAGCTTGCACAGCTGAACATGCACCCAACAGCAGGAAGAATCCTGCACTCACGCTATTTAAAGCTATTAACTACTTGCAGGTTAATTGCTGGTTGATTTCTTCTAACCGCTGCCATAATTCCACAGCTTTCAATAGATATTTCAAGTTGCAGAAGTCTCTAGAAAGTGGTGTGCAAGATGCTGAAGGACATTTTGATGACTTCTGCACAAGGCAACTGCTCCCAGAAATAGATGCCCTAACATGATTGGAGACTGAGCAGAGGCATGCAGAGCAGAACAAACTGCTGACATTGTAGGAAAGTGAGAGAAGGGTTCTCAGCTGGAGACCATGTCCATTCAGGATGTTCAGGAAGCAGTTCTCCTATGTGACCCTGGGCGAGGAAATGTGTCAAATGTTTGCACTTCAATAAGATTATTTGTCAACTGCAGCAGTCACAACCTCAGAGCAGGGCAAGGATTATATTGTCAATAGATGATTCAATCCCAGTGCCTTCTGAGCACATGTTGAAAATACCTATTTCCATGCAGTGAATCCGAGCCATCTCTATTTTGTTCCACCTCCTCCACCAAAGTCGTCACTTCAGTATCCAAGTCTTGAACTTGTTCTTTTATCTATCGCCATTGGTGCTGAAATGAGCATCTACGCTCATATCCTGCCATCACAATGACCATTTATTTCACCTCCATAACATAGTCCAATGCCACTCCTCCCTCCGATCATCTGCTACCAAAATTTTCACCTATGCTATTGTTATTTCCTGATTTAATTGGATCAGATTCAAAGCATTGGTTCAAGCCTCACTTCGCGGACTTAATCTCAGAGGGAATGCTGCCTCTTGGAGATGTTAAATGGAGGCCCTCTCTATCATCTCAGATGATTAACAGTCCATGTTGTTTTTTGAAAAACCGAAATAGAAATTTAACCAGCACCACAAAAAGTGATTATCCAGTCATTTATCTCGTTGCTATCTGCAATATAACAGGAAATATATTTCGAAATGATTTCATTCGCTGTGAAGCATTTTGGGGCATTTTCAGTTGGTGAGAAGTATTATATAAATACTCATTATTTCAAATGCATTTTGTAATTCATGCGGTGCCTGCTCTACACTTTTAGGTTGGGATCATCTGCAAACTTTATCAATTTGCTTTGTAATTCTGAATTGAGAATATTTGCAAGTGAGATACAGTACTAATCTCATCTCCCTGGGCCAACTCGATCAGTATTGCATCCCCATTCCAAAATAACTCCTGTTTTCCTCAGTTTGGGCCTCTTTTATCTGAGGTTTATTGTGAAAGCCTAGAACACAAAGTTTAACCAAGCAACTTTTGTGTAAGAATTAATCCAATGCCTTCAGGAGTCTAAGTCAGTGGTTTCCAATCTTTCATATATCATGGCACACCTCTATAATTAAAATAAATCGAGGCACATTTCTATTTTCTCTGATTTCTTCTCTTATGGAACTTCATTTTTAACATCTCCCTGACTTCTCTTTTTTTTAAAACGTCTCCCTTTCTCATTTTTCCCAGGGTTTTTGCTCCTTTTTTTGAGTTTTTGCAGTTCACAAGGGATGTCAATACCCAACAACAATTCCACTAAATTATTCTTGGTGCTTGTTTAATGGCTCACACCCTGCCCCACCTCATTCCCTTTTTCTGGTTCTACTAAGAGACTTGTTACACATCTCTTTTTTCAGTTCTGAAGGTACGAGCCTAGAAAATAGATTGCCTACTCTTTCTGTGTTTTCATTTCAGACTTCCATATTTGCTATTTATTTTTCAGAGGCAAATTCAGGATTCGTAGTAAGATATAATAGCAAATTACTGTGGATGCTGGAATCTGAAACCAAAAGAGAAAATGCCTTTCAGCTTTGACAAAGGGCCATCTGGACTTGAAATGTCAGCTCTTTTCTCTCCTAATAGATGCTACCAGACCTGCTGAGATTTTCCAGCACTTTTTCTTTGGTTTATAGTTATCAAAAACTAACCAAAACAAATTCTAATTTTTAAACTTAATGCTCAGTCAAATTCCTCTGATGAAATCTTCAGTCAAAATTAAGTCGCTAACTTGCTACTTAAAAGTCAAGAGTTCATTACCTAATTAGCATGCTTATGATCCTTGTCACAATAAATGCTTAATTTTAAAAAGTATATGATCCAATAACAAGGGAATGTTTGTGTTTTTAATGATTTTTTTGGTTTGTATTTGTTCATGTACACTTAACATAGGTTTGTCAAACTACCATACAGTTTTAACTTCATTTTATATGCATTGTGTTTAACAAAAGCAGAAAATAGAAGCAAATTAAACAATTGAACTGAAAAATTGCTGATATGTTATCCCTCAACTCAATTTAAGGGAACAAAGCTCGTAACACATTTCTTCATTCTGTAATTTCAATGTGTATCTTGTTTTCAACCAGCAACTTAAAGAAAATTTTAATGTTAATTTTATCTTGCAGATGTCGTACTGTAGCTTTAGAGACTGGTGCACAAAACACTCAGCTCTGCACAACCATTGTCCAGCTCTCCTTTACACCTGAACAACTTGTACTCATGTTCACGTTTCCACTCATCTACAGTGTTTTTCAACTTTTGTTTGCAGCTATAATGATTGGATGTAAGTTTTTGGTTTTTCCTTTGTCTTCAATAAAACCATTGAATAGAATTAAAACTCACTGGGAAGAAGCATATTAGGCATACCTGCACTTGGCAAGGATAATACAGACAACATTTCAGTTTCCCATTTGGACAAACATTGGGCAAACCAAAGCTATACAGACCATTTGCATTGAATTGCATATGGCATGGAGGTACAATGGTTAGCACTGTTGCCTCACAGCTCCAGTGACCTGGGTTCGATTCTGGGCTTGGGTCACTGTCTGTGTGGAGTTTGCATGTTCTCCGCTTCTGTGTGGATTTCTTCCAGTTTCAACCCACAGTTCAAACATGTGTGGGTTATGTGCATTGGCTATGCTAAATTGCCCTAATGTCCCAGGATGCATAGGTTAGAGGGATTTAGGCTAAATATGTATGGGATTGCAGGGACGTGCCTGGGTGGGATTGTTGTCAATGTGGACTCGATGTGGCCTCCTTCTACACTGGGAGTTTCTATGAATTGATACCACTGTCCTTGCACAGAGGAAATATTTAAATTAATAAAGCATGATAGAATGACAAAAGGCAGATTCAGAATGAGAGAGAAGTGAAGGAAACTGCACATTATAGAGTGGATCAGGAACAGGGTATTTGTTAGCTTTTAGTTCCTTCGGCTTTACTGCGGTATGTAATTTACAAAGGTTCATTAGACTGGTTCCTGGGACAAGTGAGTTGTCCTATGATGGGAGGCTCAGTAAATTGTGTCTATATTCTCTGGCGTTTAGAAGAATGAAGGGTGATCTCATTGAAACATTCAAGATTCTGAAGAAACTTTCCAGAGTTTTCAGTTGCTTCCCTTGGTTAGGGGAACTTAGAACATAGGGACACAATTTCAGGTGAGGGGTCGTTTAGGACTGAGTTAAGAAGAAATTTCTTTGCTCAGAAGGTTGGGAACCTTTAGAATTGTCAGCTTCACAGAGATGCAGATGCTCCATCATTGAAAGCAAAATTAGTAGGTTCTTTTGGTCTCGCAAGAAATCAAGGCAGCAGGCGGAAAAGTCGAGTTGATTCAGATCAACTATGGTTGTTTGAATGACAGAGCAGGCTTGAAGGGTTGTACGTTCCATTCCTGCGTTTACTTATGTTCTTATATATTTGTAGCAAACAGGTGATAAAGGAAATCATTGAAGCATTGAGAAAATTTAAAATGCAAACAAGGGCTAGAAAGTAAATCTTTTTGTTTCACACTCCAGCACAGAAGTTGCACTACTGAAGCAGGGAGCTAGGATACTATGAAAAATAGAAAATTTACCTGTTGTAGTTACTAATAGACTTCAGTAGCTAACAGAAGACAAGGCATCGGATCTAGATGGACATCATGAGTGTACTTAAAATGATTACTGAATTCAATCTCATTATTGCCACTTGGAAATTATTAGAAATAAGAGTACTGTGATCAAGGATTGAAAAAAAAGCAAACACAACATCAATCTTCTGAAAAAAAGGATCATGTGTTAATGAGAAACCTACACGCCAGTGAGCCTGTCATCTGTTGAATAGTAAGTCTTTTGAAAGAGGGTAATGGTAAGGAAGGGCTGCTGTACAAATTTACTAGTATTCCAACTTTACTTCACCTTTAAAGTGGCTATGATAGCTCCAAAAATGCTAATGCCTACTGTTCACATAATGTAGCAATATAGACCCTGTTAACCTCTGTTCCTAATCAGACTGAAATATTCAGGGTCAACTCATTAAATCTTTGGGGAGGGCACCTCACCAGAATTGGTGCATCTTTGTGAAATGTAGGAGAGATAAGGACAGAATATGATAGGAGTGGGGAGATATTGGTGGTGACATGTTGTTGCTGCTAAAATGCAAACTGTACAGATGACTAGCTCTAACAAATTACCGACTGCAGTTATGTAATTCTACAGCCCGATTCTGTTTGAAGGTTATGCTGGACTCCATATTTGCCCTTATATAGTGATTTAGACATAATATTCATCCAAGTGTTAAAATCACCAGTCAAATAAGAGTTAGGACAACAAAAATGCTACCACAGAGGAGTTCTCCCTTCAACCCTATTGCCTTTAATGTTAGGATCCACGTTTGGTGTGGACAGAAGTTACATCTGTTTCAAGCCCCATTGGATACTGACAATAGGGACCAGGTCTTCTCAGGTTATTGATCTGATCATTCTACTTCCTGGCTGCATTCCAGATTTCCTTCATGAATAAGCCTCAGGCCCTTTCCTGACCTACTGGCTTTTAATTCCCTGGCATGCACCCGCCCTTAAAATTTGCCATTCTTATGGGTCTTTCTCTTGCCCATCTCTCATTTCTTACACATCACCTGCTTGTGCCTTCAGGCATTTCCGCAATATCTTTGGCACTTGCAATCCAAATTCCTCTGCCTTTCCCCATCTATGGGGATGCTCCTTAAAACCCACTTTGTTGAGCAAGTACCTCCTCCAATGATATGGTGTCCATTCTTGTCCAATAATGCCTGTGAAGTTATAGACTATGTTAAATGTGCTACATAAATGCAAAATGTTATTATGAAGCATATGATGCTAATATTTACAATTTTAGCAAACAAAGTCTAAACATTTTATGTATTTTACTCAGTGTATCAACTTTACAAACGATATGGCAAGAGCAGCACAGATAATGCTTCAGAATGTGCAAACGACGAAGAGAAATCTATTCCAGCCCTTGCTTTAACGAATGGAGGATTTCAAACAGATGAAAAAGTACCAGTTGCTGTCTTAACAAATGGGGGCCCCCATTTAGAAGTGAAATACCCCAATGGCATCTTGAAGGGGGAACTCAGAGCAGAGGAGAAGCCACCAAGTCATGTTTTGGACACAAGTACAAATCTATAAATGATTTTGCTCAATGTGTTCATATGTCATACAATACTGTTGACAAGGTCATTTGGGTTTTACCTTTACACACGTCAATGGATTCTTCTTTGCAAAAAACTTAAAATCTGCGCCGTGTCCTCCTTTATGTAACTTCCCTTTGTCATTTTGTGTACAAGAGGGAAGAATGGAACTGGAAACACTTTCCAGCAGATCTCAAAAATGTGGTGTGACCCTGGCCAACCTAATGCAATTAAGAGCCCTACCTCCCAAACTATTGCCACTTCCTGATCAGTCATCATATCCAAGCACTTCTATTATTTTCCATGAATTAGCATAATGGTGTAGAAAAGGAAGGAAAACTGTCACAAGTAAAAAAGAGAGGAAACAGAATGGAAGGAGAAAGCTAAATGAACAAAAATGATGGTTGTCCTCTTTATAGTTCTAAGTTAGTGGGTTATAATACACTAGAGAAAGACAAAACCAAAACATGTTCAAGAACCATTCACTAACTTCATGAAGATTAATGCAGTTCCATCAGCAATATTTGACCATACGCAGGTAACTGTGACCACCTCCTGTCTCTCATTTTGTTTTAAAAATTACATGCATTTATGTTTTATTTAAATAGTAAAGATTTATAACTTATCAAATCTTGCGTAGATATTTATTATGAAAATTCCAACGTATTGTGCCATTATGCGATCAATTCTTGCAGTGTAATTTCCGAAAGCTAGACAAAATAAAGGGGGGATTAATTGCGCTGTGATACAAAAGCTGCTGATTTCACTATATATAACATTACATGCTAGCTCCCCGCTCCTGACTGAGAGAAGTTCACAGTGCACTACTCAAGAACTGTTGAAAAATCTGATTTTACACCAGTGTTGAAATAGCATTGGTGGTTGTCATGGTGAATTTAAAACACGTCGAAAAGTTTGTACACTTTGGAGCTTAATGATTAAATTAAGAAATATGATCACAATGCTGTTTTTATTATTCAGCCTCACATGAAATTATAAATATATGAAATACTGCATGGTGATAAAATTAACTTAAATAAGTGTGCAGAACAGCTAGGTAATGGTCCATCGTGTGTGATAGAAAACAATTTGCAGTAGCAATTAGAAGAGAAAACTGCACAGAAGATGCCTTTCCAAATTTTTACCAATTGTGTATATTTTTTTTAAATGGCGATTTTAGAAATTAAAACTAAAGAGCAAGAGTTGATTAACAGAACGGAACTAATTTTCATCAGGGGAAAGAAGATTTTGAGGGATTCAGCCCAGTTCTTGAAAATGTAGCAATAAATGCCAGAAGTATAACAAACTAGTAAAACTCATAACTACAACTGCACATTCCAAGAGATATGAACGTAAAGCTGAAAATCTGCAAGATAATAGAATTTATTTCTTGCCTTTTACCACCTTAACATACCCTCAAACAGTTTTAGAAGAGAAAATACATAGAGCCACGTTCTTGGTCCTTTCATAAACTACCAGAAGCCTGGTTCTAAAATTATTAAAATAGACAAGTCAAAGTGGCACAAGTATAAGGCAACACTTAAATTATGCATTTCTTCTTTCAAATTCATGCCAAGAGAAATGCATTTCTTCAAGTTTGTCTGGATCGTCAAATATTTCACACTTGCACTGGTTTTTAAATTTCAAGGATCTATATACCAATTGATGCAAAAATGTCATCAATCTCATTGTCCATCTTGGGCAGAACTGCTGAATCTCCTCCCACAGAACCCAATGGAGGTGCCATATTTTTGAGATTCTGATACAAACCACTGTTTCCAGCAAGTTCAGCAGACGTGTCTCCAGTAAAACACAGTCTCTTTATGGCAGCTTGTGCATCAAATGCAAAATGTGGAGTGGGACATAATGTCCTTTTGCCTCTGTTCTTTGCATAACGTCTAACCCTTGTCCACTTCTTCCTGAGTGCGTACTTCTTTATCCTTGGCAATATCTTGTTTAATTTTGATTGTTTCACCTTATGGTTCTGGAGAGGGGTCACTGTGCTCTTGCATTTTTCAAACATTTTATCTTGATGCAATTTTCCCCTTTCAGTGAGGTATCTGCAGATGGCCATTTTTATAAAATGGAACTTCTTTGGAAAACTATATTGTTAAGTGAAAAGAAATAGTCATTGTTATGATTCAGCTTTTATGATATTTATAATTTACTGTTATTTTCATTCAGTTAATACACTATTTTCACCTCTGGCCTGGGTTTGAATCTAGTTTCAGTCTCTATGATTCATTCTTCATATTGCTGAAAGTTTTAAATGTAATAGAATAGACCTTGAAGCCCATAACATTATGGAAGAAAACTGTCTTCATTTCAGTAGTGTAAGGCCAGAAGAGTGGCTAACATGGAAGTGGAAAAGGCACACAGATGCATTGGTGGCTGGGTGAGATGGGAAATTTGATATGGTCTTGAGCTGCGACAAAATTGTCAGGGATTGCAGAAAATGTGACAAACTTTCAGAATAAGCAGCATTTCCTTCCTTTCCACCCCTTAGAGAAAGCACAACTATTATAGAAGAGATAGTGAATACCCACATTCAACAAGTGAGAATGACTTGACAACTTCTAAGTAATAAGTGTGAGCAAATTCTATTTTGAGAAAGGAGCACTGCACTATTCCCAGCAGTGTTCTGATTAAATAATTAATTAATATGTTTTTATAGTTACAAGAATCATAGAATCCCAACAGTGCAGAAGGAGGCCATTTGATCCATAGAGTCCGCACCAACCACAATCCCAGCCTGGCCCTATCCTGTAACCCCACATATTTACTCTGCTAATCACCCTGACACTAGGGTCAATTTAGCATGGCCAATCCACCTAACCCGCACATCTTTGGATTGTGGGAGGAAACCGGAGAACCTGGAGGAAATCTATGGGGAGAATGTGCTCAGTGCAGTCTCAGTTGGTTGAATGGCCTCCTTCTGCATGTAGGGCTTTATGAAAAGGGACTTACTTTTCTGGACACCTACAACTTGATTTAAATTTTGTTACAGACTTATATTTGCAGCTGAATGTTTCACCACCAGAACACTAAGAACAGTAAGATTTTATTTTCCTGTTCTCCAACCCTCTCCCAATGACTATACATACCTGTAGCCAAGAGCTTCCACCATTCCAAGTCTGTGACATCTGAGAAACTGATTTCCAAAATAGCAGGTTTCATGTTTTAGTTTTCTGCGCCTACACCAATGGAATATTGTCTGGAGCTCCCAACACAGTACATTGAAAGTCTGTGTTGCACCAGCCCTTCTCACAAACTCGTCCAGCAAAGGATATGGTTGCTTATTTTTCTTCAAACTGCAGTTAAATTCCTTCACAAACTTCTCAGTATTCTGCAAAATCAAAACTTGTTTTTTTATAAACAAAAGATGGTAGCTAAATAAGAGATATATATTATCTTGTACAATTATAGCACTAAAAAACAAAACACTGCAGATGCTGGTAACCTGAAATAAAAACTGAAAATGCCAGAAATGCCTAGCAGGTTAGGGAGCATCTGGAGAGCGAAACCATGTGAATGTTTCAGGTCAATGATCTTTTGCAAAATTAAAAAAAGTTAGAAGTGTTACAGGTTTCAAGCAAGCATAAAGGTAGGAAAGAAGGCTATAGTGGGGAGAAAGGAACAAAAGACCGGAATGATTAAATGACAAAACCAATAATGGAACCAGGTAAATGAAGAAATAAAAAAGATGGATCCAGGAGTGCTATAAATGACAATAGCAGAATCAAAACCAGAGCTACTGTCTGAAAAAAACAGAATGTAGAGATGCCAGCGTTGGACTGGGTAAACACAGTAAGAAGTCTCACAACACCAGGTTTAAGTCCAACCAGTTTACTTGATAGTAATCCCACAAGCTTTCGGAAACAGTGTTCTTTTGTCAGGCGTGTACAAGGTTCTGTTCAGAGAAAGGCATATAAAGACACACACAGTTTACAGAATATTGATTAGAATTTGTAGCTAACAGGAATACAGGTATAGCATTCTAATCAGTATTCTGTAAACTGTGTGTGTCTTCATATGCCTGTGGAAAAAACGGGAACAGTGATTACAATCTTAAATTGTTGAATGCAATATGATGTTGTAAAGAACAATGTAAAAGACTAAGGAGAGTCAGAGTGGGGACAAAGGATTAAT
Source organism: Carcharhinus amblyrhynchos (assembly GCF_965287045.1). Lineage (NCBI taxonomy): Eukaryota > Metazoa > Chordata > Chondrichthyes > Carcharhiniformes > Carcharhinidae > Carcharhinus > Carcharhinus amblyrhynchos. Next base: position 42,260,509 of record NC_137333.1, on the reverse strand, counting down.
AATAAAGTGTTAGAGAACCATACTGACCTCCGAATAGTTTGGATTGTGAACTTGCTGGGACTTCATTCCTTTTCCCAACTGAAATCCAATCTCTTCAAAAGAAATAGAAATTTTAATTTGATTCAAAAACAAATTGGATTCTAAAACTGCAGTAAACATGCTGGTAGAAAGTATATAACATAACTATACATTATTTTGGAGAAGTATGAGTACAGTTTAGAATATTATTGGAATATATTATTAGAATATTATTAAAGTGCCAAAGCAATACAACAATTTACTGCAATAGCATCATACAAATGCTCACCTATTTCACAAAGTGTTTGGTTCTGTACAGGGAGTCCGATATCTAGAATCTGATTTGTTTTAGGGGTGATGCTGTCATTCATTTTATTTCCTTCAGGTGTTGCATCTTGATCCCCTTCCAATAATAAAAGTTCAGGCCCCGAAAACAATTTGTCAAGTAGGTCTGGCTCTTCTGAAAGCTTTCCACTCATCTGAGATGGCAGGCTTGAAAACTTCATTTCTATGATTTTGGAATAGGAAAGCCCAAGCCATTGCCTGATACTAACAGGAAAGGAAAATTCCTTAAAGTAGGCCAGATGTTGAATTTTAGTCACCTCATTCAGTAACAGGAACAGTTTGTCATACAAAAGATCTAGGCTTAATAAAACGTTTATAGATAGGACCCTAAAAGGAAAAGAAAAACAGTGAAACTTCAGCAAATTTCTTTTTCTGAAAAATAATTAGTAAATTCAGGAAATACAAATAAAATTTCAATAGAATCAGTTTTTCCACTTACCACAACCTGCTGAGCAATCCTGTAACAACCAAATTTAGGACTGTAAATTCTTCGCAACGGAGATATTGAATCGTCAAACTATTGTACATTATAATTAAGGTAACCCAACTGTCAGAATACTTTTAATGAGTGTTAGACTAGGACCTCCAGAAGACAATGGCAAAGCCCTACAGTACTTTGCCAAGGATATCCATGGACCAATACACGAAAGCTCATGATTACCATTGACCTCCTGAGGTTATGAAACCTGGAGAGAGGACGAAGATCAAAAAGAATTCCAATCTCCATTCACTTGAATGGCAGCAGCTTATCAAAGATAAACATGTTGGATATATCATTTCAAAAGGTTTTTTTTCCTAACCAAATCAAAACAGCAGTGCTCCAAATAGGTAATTTCCTAGAAGCTGACCCTTTCAGGGCATTGTTATTTCCACATTAAATCCTCAATTCTGCGACAAGGGCAGGCATGAAGTCAGCTTCCACATATATAACAAATAACATCCAGATCTCTCCACATTCCTACTGAGTCCTCTAACTCTCACCTTATGCTGCCATATTGCTTTATCCAGCAATCACTCTTAAATGATCTTCAAATTCTGGAGAATTAAAGCAATATTAAGGCAGTACAAAATTTCATATCCTTACCAGAGACTTCAGCCCTTTGCTTGGAGCCTGTTTCAGGCTGAACTAGAGGGTTTGCAATGCAAAACTCCAGTTAAGCTTCTGAGCAACGCACCCACTCTTTTTTTGCAATCGTGTGCGTAGGTCCTTTAAACCTTTCCATGCTGAGGGAACTTCAAAGAGCTAATTTATGTCCAGCATGCATGGGACTCTTTGCATTTTTGCACAGCCACTTAGAGGAAGCATGGCTTCTGAATCAATACTTTCTCATGCCTTTTAGGCATCTTCTGCCTTATCCATCTCCATAACACTCTTCTGGCCAGGCTCACTTGTTCCATGAACTTCAGCTCAAAAACTCTGTCACCTGTTTTTACCATCACTGCTAACTTAAATTGCATCCAGCACCTTAATATCTCCCACTCTGAATTCTGACTCAGGTTTAAATTCTCACATTGCTGCCACCATCCTTCACTTGACCCTGAACACTCCATCTCCCTCTTTCTGCCCCACAATGCTTATGACAGCCTGGAGCTCAATCCGTAATTGCCCTTTCATAATCTCTCCATCTTTGACTTTTGCATCAGTATGTTTTTGTCCTCTTGTAAAAGGATATTTTTTGAAGAAAAAGGAATTATAAACTGGTTGTTGCTATTAGATCCTTGACAGAAAGTAAACAAATAAAGGAATTATCTGCATCAAAATTCAACATCTTAAGAAATTAAAAGTAAGCAAGAATCTTTTAAAATAATTAAATTTTAGTTCACTGAATTTAAATTTGGAAAATACTAAAACATTCAAGACAAACAAACACAGTCTCTTCAGCCATCAATAAAAATGCACCATGCAAAACTATGCCATTGCAATGGTATGTCCATCATCTCATGTAGATGGAAGGATGGCAAATGGGGTGGATGGGGTAGATACTCAAAACATTAACATAACTATTTGAACATAAGCAGAATATTTGATCACTGGTTGTGGTTAGAAACATTGCATATCCTATATATCTACAATGCCTGGTTGTTACTAGGTATATTTTAGGAAGACGCAAAGAGTACATTTGTCTAAATATTTCAAACACAGTAGTGATTAAACACTTCTCAATAGAAGTTTAAATCTTCTTCAATGATGATCACCTGCTAATGAGTATGGTTGTCCACTTAAGAAACCCTTTGCTAATGGACATAGGTTCTATGATCTTTGTGTAGCTGATGAGCTCAATCCTCGAGCTGCATCTTTGAGTGCACACTTAGCAAGTGTTTCTGAGACGTGGGTTCAATCCCTGGACCAAAGATTGCTGGCATTCGTTTCTCAGGCTCTCTTTTTGAGCATCCTCTAGCAGTTGGATAAATATGACCGTGAAGAATTGTGACCCTTCAATTGACACATAAGTCTCCTCTGAGCGAAAGTCTCCCATGCGTTGACATCTACGTTGCACTTCTAGAGCAAAGCCTTCAGGGTGCCTTTGAAAAGCTTCCTTTATCCTCCTCTTGTTCGGAAGCCTTCCTTGTGCTGGACGAAGATTTACTTTGGATTTGCAACTCTGACATCCTAAGCATATGGCCGGCCCACAGGAGTTAGTTTCAGATGATGGGCTCAATGCTGGTGCTCTTGGCTCTTTCAAGAATGCTGATGTTAGTATGCCTGTCATCCCAGCTGATCTGCAGAGTCAGTTTCAAACATCATTAATTGGACCTCTTCAGAGCCTTGAGGTGACGTTTGTACGTTGTATATTTCTGAGCCATATAAGAGAGTTGGAAGGACGACTACCTTGTATGTGAGGATCTTGGTGTCAGCACGAATGTTGCAGTGATTAAATACTCTCATCCTTAGGGCCTCCAAAGGCGGCACTCATGGATTGGATACGACATTGGATCTCCGAATCGATGACAAGTTTAAAATATCATTGTTTAACCCATGCCTTTCAATATTTCAGCCATTTGATCTTAAAATAAATTAAAAACAAGATACTCATCCATTGGCACACTGTGCAATGTTAGTGATCGAATACGGGTTTGTGCAATGCTAATGATTTGAACTATGTGACTGAGCTACTCATCCAAGTCATACAGTTGACGGAGAGAGAGAGGAAGAAAAAGGACTAAAACAAGACAGAGGAAAAAATACCACGGCACAATTACACATCTTTCATCACCCAGTTCAAAGCAACTGTTAATTGGCTGCATGCAATACGTTATTTGAGAAATAAAACAAAAGGAAGTTTGTTCTCTTGAAAAGAAATAGCAATCAACATAAATTGTATGATTTCAAGTCATGACACATGACCAAATATCACCAAATTATCCACTAATTTTCTGTTGCCAAATTCTGCAGCTATATATACCTTTGAAAATTGCAGGCAGCACTTTTGCTAATAGGTCAGACATGAAAGACAGAAAGCTACACTTTGAGTAACAATGATCTTTATCATTAATACATCAGCAAATTTCAGACTGGGACACATTACGACATACACATAGTATGATATAACCAAATTGAAGGATACAGAAATGCTTTGGAGCACATATCCAATAGACGCAGCATCAACTTTGAACCACCCAACACTTTCAGCGCCATCCACTCCAGAGCTGGTTGGCTGGGGACATATTTTGTCTTAACACTTTGTATCTTTGGTGTCCTGATGTTTTTAAAAAAGATTAATTTTAGTTTGTAATTTTAATAAGAAACAGGAATGGATCATATGGATCCTTGAGCTTACTCTGCCTTTCAATTCGATCAAACTGATCTTCTGCCTCAAGTCTACTTTCTCGTCCACGCCCCATATCCCTTAATTCTCTGAGACACCGAATATCTGTCTTAAATATATTCAACGATGATTGATGATTGCAAACATTCACAACTGAGTGAACATATTGGGTGGCATGGTGGCACAGTGGTTAACACTGTTGCCTTACAGTGCCAGGGATCAGGGTTTGATTCTCGGCTTGGGTCATAGCCTGTGCAGCGTCTTCTCCCTGTGTCTGCATGGGTTTCCACCGGGTGCTCCGGTTTCCTCCCACAATTCGAAAGACATGGTGGTTAGGTGCATTGGCCACGCTAAATTCTCCCTCAGTGTACCCAAACAGACACCGTAGTGTGATGACTAGGGAACTTTCACAGTAACTTCGTTGTAGTGTTAATGTAAGCCTACTTCTGACACTAATAAATAAATTTTAAACTTTTATTTCTCCTCATATCAGTCCTAAATGACTTAGCCCCATGCTATGACTGTGATTGTTTTAGATTTCAGTAAGAGGAAATAATCTATCCTGTGAAGCTTCTTAAGAATCTTACGCGTTTCAATGAAAACACTTTAAATTCCAGTATTGTCAGCTCAATTTACTCCCATCATACAGCAACCCTCTTACCCCACAAACCAGCATCACCTCAAAGGTTAATGTATCCTTCCTTAGAAAGATCAAAACTGTACACAGTAGCTTTAGTTCCACCAAAATCCTATACAATTGTAGCAAAACTTCCTTATTCTTAAATTCAAATTCCCTTGCAATAAAGGCCAGTATTCCATTTGTCTTCCCAGGATTTGCAAGGGTATTTCCCAGGATTTGCAAGGGGATTTTCACGGTAGTTGCAGTGCCGCGTGAATGTAAGCCTATCTGTGACTAGTAAATAAACGTGCAATTGCTCGCTGTACCTACATGCTAAATTGCTGTATTCCTTCTGTGAGCACAGCAAAGTCTCCCTGATCAAACATAAGAACATAAGAAATAGGAGCAGGAGTAGGCCAACTAGCCCTTCGAGCCTGCCCCGCCATTCAATAAGATCATGGCTGATCTGTCGTGGCTCAGTTCCACATTCCCGCCCTCTCCCCATAACCCTTAATCCCCTCTCTTATCAAAAACCCATCAACCCACGTCTTAAAAATATTTAGCGAGGTAGCCTCCACCACTTCACTTTTACAGGTTTCTTGTCTTTTTAAAAATATTCTGCTTTATTATTTCTATGACCAAAGTGAATAACTCACACGGCCACACAAATTCTACCTACCACTTTGATTTTCACTTGCTTAGCCTAGCTACATCTCACTTTGCATCCTCATCATAGCTAACAATTCCACCCAACGTTGCACTGTCAGTATTATTGACTGCATTACCCTGCTGTCTCTTTGTCTGAGTCATTAATATTGATTGCAAATAGATGAAGACCCCAGCAATGCTTCTTGCGCCAGTCAATTAGTTATGACTGCCAACTTGAAAATGCCTCAATTATTCTGATTCTCTGCTTCCTGCTCATGAACCAATCCTTCATCCATGCTAATATATTCCTCAATCCATCAACACTTATTTATTAACTTTTTGTGTAGTACCTTCTGAAACGTCTTTTGAAATCCAAATACACCATATCTACTGGCTCCCCTTTATCTACCTTACTAGTTGCATATTCAAAAACCTTTAATAACTTTGCCAAACACAATTTCCCCTTTGTAAAACCACCTTGACCGTCTGATCATACCATGGTTTTCCATTTGCACTTTTAAGGCTCCTTAATAGAATCACAGAACCTCTACAGTGCAGAAGGAAGCCATTTGGCCCATTGAGTCTTCACCAACTCTCTGAAAGAGCTTTTTAACCAGGCCCACCCATCCCATCCTACACCTGTAAAGCAGTACATTTGTCATCTACCTAACCATCTTGAGATATTCAGTGGCAATCCAATATGGCCAATCCACCTTACCTGCAGATCTTTGAACAGATTCCAGCATTTCCCAGACAAATGGTATCAAGCTAACTGGCCCATAGTTTCCTGTTTCTTTTCTCTCTGCTACATTTATGAAAAGATAAACCTGTAGACTAACACCTACTCCATAAATTACCTTAGACACATTTCGATCAGGTCTTGAATTGAATCTGAGAGTTTCATATCGTGAAGGCGCTTAATACATTGTTCAATCTAAAAATTAATGAAATAAATTCATGACATAATTTTAAATCTGTCAATTACAGAATTAGGTACAGTACACTTATAGTTGCATGAGAATACATAAATGAAAACAAACTACATCAGTTTCAAACCCAAATTTTGCACACTGCTTCATCCCTTCGCTTTGCTACAATAATTATAATGAAAGTGAGATTTTAACAAAATACTAAGCATCATGAGAACAATTGATTTTATTAAGTCATAATTTAGCACTGTAGTAATCATGCACTAGATCCAGCGTTAACACCAATTTTTGGACTAGCATACTAACCTGCTTCAATGCAAGATACGGCTTGTGCTGACGTAACCTGTTGTGGAAAACATACAACAGAGAACGCAGAACATTAAGCTCTACTGTAAGAAGCTTACTCCTTAACGCTGTTAAGACATTTTCACAGGCTCTTATAAGATCTTGTATGCATCCATCTAGAACAAAATAAAAGGGGAATTCTGTCACTTATATTTACTTACGCCACATTTTAAACACTTCATTCCAACCAACCTATTAAGAGGATCTGCTTTTCTAAGAAAAATAGTTTCTAATTGTTTCTTTTTGGGCTGGAGTTTTAAAAAAACAAACTATGATTTTATTAAGACAATGGAGGATTGTCAAGCAGCCACCTATATAACCTGCATTTCACTGAAGTAGGATGAAAAGGGAACAGACACAAAGCTGTCGCCCTCTTTTGAAAGTATTGTTCCAGGATTTGCAAAGTAACCACCCTGAGAAGGAAAATCTATTGCAGACCAAGACCTTTAGAGAATAAAACATGGAAATCTGTTCTATACAACTGCACCTAGCAAGACAATTGAACAACACCCTGCAACACTGAATCATCATAAGACCAGCCAAAGAACAGTTCACCCCATACTCCTTTGTTTTATCTTCTTTATGAACAGTAAAGTACCCTTCAGTTGTTCTCCTTTCTTACAAATTTATACTAGTGTGTTGGGGCCCAGGAATGTGTGTAACATATGAATGCTAGTTGCAATTTACTTATTTTTATAAAAATTCATGAAGTAGTTCAATAAAGTTGTCTTGCTCTTTAAATTCATAACTTGTCTGGCACATTCTTTATAATCTGCACATAGTGGCACTCCTGCAGTATTGGCAAATCACATATTTTGGTGGACATATTATAGACTTCTCACTATAATATGGGTACCACCATGAAACTGAGACCTCTGCCATGCAAATTTAGCAGGCTCAAAATTACACTGGCACTTCTAATATCATACACTCACCAGGTGTAAAGGAGTCTTCCATAACAAAAACCATGCTAACTGACATCAAACTGTTAGTTAAATTTTCATGTTGGGGATTAGGAGATTGCACCATCAGCTCTTGATATTAAAATTTTAAAAGTTCCCATATGGGCATTTTTTGAAACTTATAGTGTATTAAGTGCAAGTACTAATAGGATAATGTCTCCTTCAACAGTCTCACAGCTTTTGCTATAATGGCCTGCAGTCAGGTTACTAACTGAACTTTGATTCAATGTGCATGGAAAATTATTTTAAACTGACCAGCCAGTATAAGCACAGCTCCACAGGGTTTTATCAACGGTATATCATGTAATGGTTTTACTGGTACCCGTACGATCCCAGTAACTGCAAGTAGATACTTTTGCGCACTTTAATTAACAGGATTCTGGATTTCAATTTTAAAATACTACTGATAAATGGATTGAGGAAGTGGCAAAAGAAGAAGCAATCCTGACTTTGAAATTTATTCCATGGAAATTAACCACCTTTTCAAGAATAGCAGACGAAATTGGAACTGATTACAGTCTTGATGCTGAATTCAGCTGAGAAACTGTTTTAAATGCAACAGATGACATTTCTAGATAGGTTTGTTTCTTCTGGGGAAATGGGGCTCCACAGTTGTTTTATTTTGATTTCAATAATTGTACAGAAAATATGTACAGTTAAATTTAGAACATTTTACACAGATGACAGTTAAGCAACATTTTCTGATGAATATTACTTGTGCTTATCCATTCAACCACAGGCAAATAAATCTCCTACAGTTGTTTCTCACTTAATTCCCAACCAGCTCCCTCTGGGGTGCTTCAAGGACTGAATATTGTTCCCCATCTCACTTTTTCAAATAAATGCAAATCCTCAGCAATATCACGCACAAATCATATCCTACGTGTATGCTGACGAGCTTAACATCATCTCACTGGATTCCTCCAGTGCCTCTGATTTGTCGTGTAATATTGGATACTGGACAAGCATCATGAGCAGAAATTTCTTCCATTTGAACATTTGGGAGAGCAATGCCATTAACTTCAGTCCATGTCACTAACTCTATCCCCTAGTTATCGACTCTGAAGCTCTCTTTAATAATTACCTGAAACTGAATCATGGTTTGCAAATTTGGCATTCTATGATTCTGAGTTTCCGACCTTTTATCTTATCCGCCACCAAACCCACCTAGCTCTATCACTCTAACACTGCCCGTCTCCATCCACGGCTCAGCTCATTTGCAGCCGAAACCTTCACTCAGCTCATCACCTCCTGACTGAATACCACGAGATTAGCCTCCTGTTTTTATAAGGATGTACTCATCGGCACTAAGTCCCATTCACCCAAATCCAATTTGTCTGCGTTGACTCCTGATCTAGAAAAGCTTGGAATTCAAAATGCTCATTCTTATGTTCAGATCCTCCAGTCTCACCCCACCTTATCTCTAACCTCTTCAAAACCAATACTCATTGAAAACTTGCATTCCTCTACTCTAATCTGATACATACCTCACCATTGGAGGCCATGCCAAGCCCTGGAACTTCCTTTCTAAATGCTTCTGGCTCACTCTCCAACTTCAAGATGCTCCTTAAATCCAACAGGTACATCTCCTAACATCGCCTTTGTGACACCATGTCAAATGGTGTCTAATAATGCGTCTACTAAGTAGGTTGCAATGAGCTTCTACATTAATTATACTATATAAATACAAGTTACCATTTTTAAGATGTAGTGTTTCTTTGTGAAGTGACATTTGTGTTAGTTTTTTTACTGCTAAATCCTAGGCAATCAACACCTTTGGCCCAGAATGTGTCAGAGCATTAAATCTCGCAGTGAGTCTCATAGTTAGACTTGCTCCTGCAATGCTCAGCTTGAAATAAATTTTACCCTGCAAGTTACTGGTGAGGCATGGGCAACATGGCATCTGTTATCTCGGTTAATGGCAAGACAATGTCTTAACTAGTACTTTTCACTGTATGCCAATGCACGTGACTGTAATAAATCAAATCACTAAAATCAAGATTGAAAAAAACAGTTGTAAGACTTGAAATACAACAGTTTTCAGGACCACATGATGCCCAATAACATTTTACAGCCAACCAAGTACTTTTTGAAGTGTTATCACTGCTGTGATGCAGAAAATATGACAGCGCAAGCAGTTGTTGGCAAGTTGCCTGAAATGAGGACACCGTCTGCCAGATTTCATGATTTGTGTCTTCAGGTGACTCGGCAGGTCAATCCTCAGCAGGTCACCCAGAGAAGACAGGTGTTGCCCTGAGGAATGGGTAGTTTTTGGATCCAGGGTTCTGTGCCCTGTGTCATACTGACTCAAAACATTAACTCTGTTCCACAGAAATTGACAATCTGAGTTTTTCCAGCACTTTGTTCTCCTTTCTGTTCCTTCTCCTTCCACTGAAGTCACTTCTCCACTGCAGAGTTAATGCAGTACATTTCTAACTGTGTCGTGACTTTTTCAATGAGGCATCATCACATGGCACTGATTACAGAAACTGCCACCCCCACCACACGCATTGACATCAATGATACCTTCAGTGTCTTTAGAATGTTTTCTCCGCCCTCTTTGAGATCAGATGGTATACTGAAATTACGGAAAGATGATCGACTTCAGAAACCAATTAACTGACATGTGGTATAGTGCCCTGATCTATGGAACAGATTTCACATGATCATGATTACAATGCTGGAGGAATTAATTGGCTTCAGTGAGGATGATGGAGTTTGATCACCTGTTTTCCTACTTGACTTTTGAGTGCTTTAATCTAGGGACACACCCTGGTGGAAATTTTCCAGCAACCAAAGGTGCATTTGCTGGGTGGTCCAAATCTCAGTACCATGTAAAATGGTGCTGATAACAACAGCAATGTAGACAAAAGCTCTTATCTTCTTATGGAGATTTCTATGGCAAAGACCTGGTTGTGTATTTTTGGGAAGGATTTGCTGCCACAGCCGATCCTTGTGCTAGATTTCTTTGGCGAAGGTGACATTTCGAGAAAGGTAGCTGCTGAGATGTGGGAAGTGTTCCACAATTTCTATAACTTCCCCCTCAAAAGAATAGCTGGAGGTGTAGGTGCTTGTCTGGGGGAGGACAGGAGGAGGATTCTGGATTCACTGATTGAGAGACTAACTCTTTTGTATGCCTTTGCAAGTGAAATTGATGAGGTTGAGAGTGGTCTAAATGTTGCTTACAGTCTATCATAAATGGTGGATATGATGGAACGTCATTTTAGTCTTAGCTCTCAGCCGGTTGAGGTCGAAAGTTTCCTGCTGAATTGAAATGTAATCAAGACCTCTTGTGGAAACTGGCTGTGAATTAATTCTATTACCCCAAGTTTTGAAAATTGACCAGTGAAACTAATTTCTCATGATCAGCCATGCTTGCTGCCAATTCAAATGCGAAAGGGCTCGGTCTCCAATTCAGTTGGATGTTTGCTGCTACAGTCACACGTGGGTTGCAGGATAGAAACAAATTTTGCCAGACATCCAAGTGTCTGGAGGACTTTCTAAATGATTGTAAAGTTGATTTGACTATAAGAATATGGATGTTTTAATACAATTGTATAGGGTATTGGTGAAACCACACCTGGAATATTCTGTGCAGTTTTGGTGTCCTTACCCGAGAAAGGATCTTCTTGCTATAGAGGGAGTACAACAAGTATTTATCAGGCTGATTCCTGGGGTAGCAGGTCTGTCTGTTTAAGGAGAATGAAACCAAAAGGCCTCCTTACAACTGCAGAGAACGATTTTAAAAAAGTCTTAAATGTACACTAATGGCACACAGGTCATATGAGGAGAGACTAAATTGGTTAGGATTATTTTCCCTGGAGTTTAGATGATTAAGAGGGGATATTGTAGAAACATACAAAATTCTAACATGATTAGACAGGGCAGATTCAGAAAGAATGTTCCCAATGGTGGGGGAGTCCAAAACTAGAGGGCCACAGTTTGAGGATAAGGGGTAAACCTTTTAGGTTTGAGTTGAGAAGAAATTTCTTCACCAAGAGTGTGCTGAATTTGTGGAATTCCCCAGCACAGAAAGTAGTTGAGGCCAAAATGTTGTCTGATTTCAAGAAGAAATTACATATAGAGCTTGCTAAAGGGATCAAGGGATATGGGGCAAGGCGGGATCAGGATATTGAATTTAATGATCAGCCATAATAAAATTGGCAGAGAAGGTTCAAAAGGCCAAAATGCCCACTTCATTTTTTTCTATGTTTCTATGATGGAGTCAAAACCCTTTGAGAGATCATAAAGGCCACATAGTGTTCTTCCCGTTTGGCAAGCAATAAAGATCATATCTGTGGTTCCCCTGGATGACACAAAACCAGTTGGATCTCTGCAATAATGTATTTTTTGACAGGTAGAAGGTCATCTAGGAGGATTGCATAAATAGCAGGGATATGTCTTTATAGTTCCAATAAATTGATCTATCACCTTGTGAAAATGAAACAAAGATGGCATTGTGAAAGTCAAGAGTTAATACTGCTTCTTCCCAATTTATGATAATGACCAGATAATCTGTCTTTGTTGTGATAAGGAGGGATAAATATTGGCCAGGACACTAGATGCATTCTGCTGTTCTCATGTGAAGTAATGCCACTGGATCAATTCATGTCCACCCAAAGGAGAGATGGTGCCTTGATGTATTGTCTCACGCGAAAGATGGCATTTCCAACAGCGATACAGTGAGAAGGAGACTGGGTGGGATAGTGGTATTTTCACTGGATGAGCAATCCAGAGAACCAGGGTAATGCCGGTTGGAATCCAGTAGTCGGTGGAATTTGAATTCAGTAGATATCTGAACTTAAAAGTCTAATGATGGCCATGAAACCAATATTGATTGTCACAAAAATGGTGCTATAATCACCACCTGTTTTCAGGGAGGAAAGCATAACAAACATAAGTCCAAGAAAAATGTAGAGTGGCATAACTAATACCTTTTCTTTCACCCTGATCAAGTGTCCCTACACATTAATGCAAGTCCTCATAAAATTGAGGTCACAATGTTGTATCATAATAACAGAGTAAATATAGTTGATGCAAGTCAGTCATAATCAGAAAATCAACATTTACGAGTTGAATTGATGCTGGCAAAGGTTCACAAAAAGAGAAAATGCTAGAAAGTCTCAGCAGGTCTGATAGCACCTGTGGTGAGAGAACAGACCTAATGTTTCAAGTAGTCATCCAGAGGACCACTACCTCCTCAGAGTGGCAATCAACGTCAGATGACTAATCTGTACTCATTTATCCGCTCTAAGTTTCTTCAGTGACTGTTTCACCAACTTTGCTGACTGAGACCTGATGAGATCCAGGCAGCTTGGAATCATCGGGTGATCCCTCCACTAGCCCTTCCCGGACAATTCTAAAAGAATCACAGAGAAGGACGATGCGCTTCCTTTTCTTTTTACAGCACTAGCTGTTACAAAGCATAGAGTTTAAAGGTCCCATTGAAAATAACAGGCCAGGAAGAAGGTGTTAAGGTAAGTGTTTGGGATTTTGGGGGTGAAGGGGTCAGGCTGCAGAGAAGGGAGGTACCAGGTTGGGGTCCAGCCAAGCCACATCAGGGAATCAGGTCAGGTCAAGGGCCATATAGCTGGGTCAGGAGGTTGGGGCGAGGTCAGGGTTCAGTGGGTTCAAGTGTCAGGAACACAGAGGGAGGGTGCTTGGAGGGAATTCCCTGTGGGATCAGCACTGGGGGGGTGGGGGGGAGAAAGAGTCCCCCACAGGGACCAGTCTGGGTTATTTAAAATTGCTAAGCTGAGGACAGAAGTAGTATTATTTTGGGGTTTTTTTTTCAGAATAACTTAGCAGAGCCATCGTAAGTTAGCAATTTGTTTTCTCAGATGGTTCCCACCATAGCATAATTGTCTGGGGGAAGTTAGCGCTTTTGTGCAATCACTGGGTAAACCCTTACCTGGGAACTCCTGAGAAGGATTCCCAAAAGCACCTTTAGGGTACCCTCCAAATCTGGTGCTGAGGAACCAGGAAATTAATCAAGAGTTAACATTTCAGGTCTGATGCCTCTGACAAAAGGTCACACATCTGAAACACTTGGCAGCTTTAAAGCTCTCCCTGGTGTGCATTTAATCAGACAAGGGGAAGTCTGGTGGGGTCCCCGCCACCTTGTTGTCCATCCCACTGGCACTAAACTCCCACCCATCTGCCAAAGGAACAGCCAGTTCCGAAAGCTAGTGGTGTTTGCTACAAATAAACCTGTTGGACTGTAACCTGGTGTTGTGAGACTTCTTACTGTGTTTACGCCATTCCAACACTGGCATCGCCACATCATGATTAAAGCAGCAACAGGCAGGGAACTCATTGTGCAGGGGGCAGCACACATTCCTGTCACCTCTTAAATATTAGTCGTTTCTCTCTCTGTACGTCCCTGAACAGAGTATTAACAACATTTTCTGGCTTAATAACCTGTTCATATTCAGGTAAAATGTTCACCATTACATGAAAATCTATACAGCAAAATTGAAATATTATGAGGGGAAAGAGAGGAGAGAAACATACCAGGCCAAGAACATACAGAAAACAGCTCGAATCAAAAACCCTCACAATCAGCAAAACTACAGAGGGCCATTCTCCCATTAACCAGGTCAGGGTATTCTGGGTCATTTTTAAATAGTATATGCAGATTCCTTTGCAGTGAATGAGCACAGTGCAGACACACACACACCCCCAAGTTTACACGGCAGTCTTGTACCTGGACTGCTGCACGCGGGCACAGCCACGCTGCAGGAGGATCCCGGGAACGGAATCTCCACCACATTCCACACCGCCGCCATCTTCCCTCAGGCCAGCCTCGCGCTGCCCCTCCGCCAATCAGAGCTCAGAGTAGCCAGGGGGCGGGGTTTGCTGCAGCTGCGCTCGTCAAGGAGCGCGAGCTTCAAACTCTATTTAACTGACATCCGCGGGGACAGGAGCCGCAACAACTCGGATATTATACAGGCATAAACCCCGGAATCTGCAGGATAGATAACATCGAGATATAAATCCCGCAGTCTGCAGGGAAAAATAAATCAAGATCCTATAAAATGGAGAGGTGAAGAAGAGGATGTCAGAATTGATATCACCGACACCAGTGAACACAGTTCATCCAAACTCACACCTGAATCCTGGTAACCCGGCTCTGCTTTCCGCTCGTATTAGTTATTCTCTTTTTGGAATTCTAAGGGCATCAAAATCTGGAAATTGATGCCTAATGCAAATGCACAATCATAACAAATCTCTTGTCAGCATCTCGAGATATATGATGGCAAATGGGAACATGGGTTTAAACGCTATTGGCCCACACCTACCCCAAAGTGGGACAGTGAGTAAATTTAAGGGGGAGTTAGACAGATTTTTAATAGGTAATGGGTTTACGAGTTATGGGGAGAAGGCAAGAAAATGGTGACGAGCAGCATATCAGTCATGATCGATTGACAGAGCAGACCCGATGGGCCGAATGGCCTAATTCTGCTCCTACATCTTATGAACCTTACCCTATGTCATTAGCAGCCTGAGAAAACAAGACTGAATTAATTAAATGGTTTGTTAAAATGAAATGTGGCATGTGGTACAGGGACATCATTCCAACAAAGCAATGAAAATGCATTCAAGTATAAATGGTTGAGAAAATAAAGTTAACAAAAAGCATGGAAAATAAAGTGTTAACAAAAAGCATGGACAAGAAACTTAGGGATGGGAGCAGGGCAGTGGGGGAGAATCAAAGAATGAAAGTGAATAGGTTGTCACCACAGCTGTCATATATCATAATGTGGAGATGCCGGTGTTGGACTAGGATAAACACAGTAAGAAGTCTCACAATACCAGGTTAAAGTCCAATAGGTTTATTTGGTAGCAAAAGCCAATAGCTTTTGAAGCGCTGCTCCTTTGTCAGTAAGTGGGAGTTCTGTTCACAAACACGGCAGAGGACGAACATCTTGCCAAGGCCATTCCCACACCCCACTTCTTGCCTTCAAACAACCAGACAACCTCAAACAGACCATTGTCCTCAGCAAACTACCCAACCTTCATGAGAACAGTGACCACGACACCACACAACCCTGCAAGACGTGCCGGATCATCGACATGGATGCCATCATCTCACGTGAGAACACCATCCTCCAGGTACACAGTACATACTTTTGCAACTCGGCCAACGTTGTCTAATTAATACACTGCAGGAAATGATGTCCTGAGGCATGGTACATTGGGGAGACCATGCAGATGCTACAACAATACAGGAATGAACACAGCTCAACAATCACCAGGCAAGAGTGTTCTCTGACTGTTGGGGAATACTTCAGCGGTCACGGGCATTCGCCCTCTGATCTTCGGGTAAGCATTCTCCAAGACGGCCTTCATGACACACAACGCAAAGTCGCTACGCAGAGATTGATAGCCAAGTTCCGCACTCATGAGGACAGCTTCAACCGGGATCTTGGGTTCACATCATACTATCTGTAACCCTCCACAACTTGCCTGGGCTTGCAAAATCTCACTGTCTTGTCTGGAGACAATACACATCTCTTTAACCTGTGATTAATGCTCTCTCCACTCACATTGTCTGTACCTTTAAGACTTGATTACCTGACTCGCATTCCAACCAATATTTTATAAATTGAGTTTGTGTCTTTAAAAGCCCTGTTTGTGAACAGAACTCCCACTTACCTGACGAAGGAACAGCACTCCGAAAGCTTTTGCTACCAAATAAACCTGTTGGAATTTAACCTGGTATTGTGAAATATACAGTAAGAAGTATATTCTTACTGTATATTTCATCATACCCACTGCTTGGGAGAGTAGGATGAGTCATTGCTTTAAAGTTGCTAAAGGTAATGTTCAGTTCAAAATACTGAAATAAACTGTGTTGGTGCTCCTGCAACTTGCCTTAGCTTCTTTAGAATGGGAAAATTAAATAGCGAGCTGAAATTGCCAGCCAAAGGAAGATCAGAATTACAGCTGCAGACAGGATAAAGTTGTCCAAGCAGTCAACCAGCTATGTTACTGTGGTTTGTGGAATAGCACTGTTAGCAGTTACACCCTCTGTGATCTTCTTCCATGCCAAGGTGCTAACATTTTAGGGTCTGCACTGACTCTCTGATAAGAGTATCATACCCAGACTTGCCATATCCCTAAAACCCATGGCTAATCCACATAACCTGCACATCTTTGGGCTGTGGGAGGAAACTGGAGCACCCGGAGGAAACCTACATAAACACAGGAAGAGCATGCAAACTCCACTTATTGTTACTAAAATTGAAATGATCAAAATGGAAGTTGAAATTCTCGCTGTAGCCAGCAAACTAAGTTCTTATTTCTCAGCAGGGTAAATGGTAATCACCATCACTTGGTCACTGACCACAAAATCTGGGCCACAAACACTAACAGGGAATTACGATGTTAGTGTAATTTTGGGATTACAACCAATTAATCATAGAATCTCTATTATGCAGAAGGCAGCCATTTGGCCCATTGGCTCTGCACTGACTCTGATAGGAATATCATATCCATATCCCCATAACCAATGGCCAATCCACCTAACCTGCACATCTTTGGACTGTAAGAGGAAGCCGGAGCATCCGGAGGAAACTTACACACATATGGAAAGAGTATGCAAACTCCACATAGACAACTGGAATTGAACCCAGGTCCCTGGCGCTCTGAGGCAACAGTGCTAACCACTGTCTGCCCTTAATAACACTTCTCAAAATTTTTGGATATTTTTTGAGGTGAAAAGAGCCTCCTCTGTCAGCTTGTGAATATTCAATAATGATCGCGTGTATGAGATTCTTCAACCTCCTTCTAGTTTATCTAATACATTTTGAATATTTGTCTGACTTTTTAATGATTAAATTTATGTGACTTTCATACCATTTATCTGACATATTAAAATAATTTTGGATTTTTTTAACAATATTCTGAATCTTTATGACTTTACAATCCTGCTTACATACATAGGACTTTGTAAACATTGGCTTTATTATGTCAACAATAATCCTAAACATTTTGAGCTGTGTCTTTTGCTTCAGTGAGTTTTGACAGATTCTGTGGCTGTGATTTCCATTCTTGGTCCATGTACTCTGAATGCTCACATTGAAGTATCCTGCAGAGCTACGATGGAGTCCACATTGTGAGGGAATCCCTTTGCCTTCCCAGTAAACTTCTTGTTAGGACACCACATTAAGTAAGTGGGCGCTTTTGCAGTGATCAGTAGTGAAAGCTGTGTCTTTGCCGCTATGATTTTGATCAATTTTGGAAGGTGCCTAGGATAGAAACAGTGCAAGCAATGAGATTATGGTATATCGGCATATGTTTTCCTTGATTTCAATATAAAAAAATTACATTTATGTAGTGCATGGTGGTACAGTTGGTAGCACTGCTGCCTTAGAGCTAGGGTTCAATTCTTTAAATGTGATGACTGGTGCTCAAGAAGTGTCATGAGAGGAGATTTTAAAACCTCTTCATCCTGAGCTTTCGAAGCCTAGTGGTATTATCGTTAGACTATTAATCCAGAAATTCAGCTAATGTTTTAGGGATCGAATTTGAATCCCACCACGGCAGATGGTGGAATTTGAATTTAATAAAAAGTGTCTGGAATTAATCTACTGATTACGATCTACACAGACATGAAACCATAGTCGATTGTCAGAAAAATCCATCTGGTTCACGAATGTCCTTTAGGGAAGGAAATCAGCCGTCCTTATTTGGCCTAAATGTGGCTCTGTCATCTGTGTGGAGTTTGCATGTTCTTTCCGTGTCTTTGTGAGTTTCCTCCGGGCAACTAGAGGTGTGCGATAAATGCTGGCCAGCCAATGACGCCCATATCCACGAATGAATAAGAAAAACCAATGCTAAGCAGAGCTTTTTGCACATCAAGACTGACGACATGCTGTTTTCCCTAAGTTCAGTTCCCCTCTGAAACATTATTCATTCCCATCCCTATCTCCTTTACATTGATACCAAAACCCTCCTCTAAGCCTTTGACACCTTCAGATGTTTTTGACACCTTCATTGCTGGCTTCCTGAACTGTAACCTCCACAAAATACAACTGATCCTGAGCCATGGAAAGACATAGCAGAGATTCACGAATATGACACCAGAATTGAAAGACTGAGACAATGTGGAGCTCTTTTCATTAGTAGGAAATAAAATGTAGAGGAGAATTGATAAAGATGCTCAAGTAACAATCTATTTTCATTAGTCGGTAATTTAGTGATTACAGCACATTATTGCAAATAGTCATCAGAGGAGTGAGAGGTATGACTTTTTTAAAGTAGGAAAATAGAGAGCTGTTGGATTAGGATATATATTATACCAAAAGTTTATTTATCAATCACAAGTAGGTTTACATTAACACTGCAATTAAGTTACTGTGAAAATTGCTTAGTTGGCACACTCCAATGCCTGTTTAGGTATGAAGAGATGGATTTAGCATGTTCAATGCACCTAACCAGTATGTCTTTTGGACTGTGGGAGGAAATTGGAGCACTTAGAGGAAACCGATGCAGACATGGGGAGAATGCGCAGACTCTGTACAGACAGTGACCCAAGCTGGGAATCGAACCCATGTTCCTGGCGCTGTGAGGCAACAGTGCTAACCACTGTGCCACCGTGTCGTGTGTGTGTATGTGTGTGTGTGTCCCTCCGAAACAGTAATGGAAATAGAACCCATAATAGATGTAAATAAATATTTGAAAATTTATATGGGTTACCAGGAAGGGCAGAGAGATGGAATTTAGTGAAATTCTCCTCCAGAAAGTCGGCATGGAGAAAATGGTCCCTTTCTGTGCTAAGCTGAATCTTTTAAGTGGTCACATCATACCAAACAAAATTGAATTCAAAGTGACAACAGAAAACAATGAAATAAAAATCTGTAGCAGAGTAGCCCTGATCAACCTATTGTACAAATAATGAATTAGCAGTACACTTACTGGAGATAGCTAGATTTTTATTGGCTATGTATACACATCGTCAATTTAAAAACATCACATATTTTTACTGAGTATATACAAAATCGAGTTACATCAGTTATTTTGTTTTTCTAGAGCTGCAATTAGAAGAACAAAACATTTAAATACGAATGCATGTTCATCATGAATCTGAACTATACCCTGAACAGTTTAGTAAGAGGCAAACAAATGCTAAATCTTAGTTTATTATTGAAATTAGGTTGTAGGTATTATTCTTTTTTATTGCTTTTAATTGTATTTTCTTGCTTTTTTTGGTTATTTACATTTTCCAGCAGTCGATCTGATCAATTATAATAAAACCTAACGCTAAATGAAAGTTTGTGTCTAACCTCATTCACATTGTAATTATTTAATAACTTGCACAAATGAATATTTTACTGGTAAAGTTGGTGGTGTATTATTTACATACATAAAGAAGCCCCTAAGTATAAACTGCAGCAACATTCAATTTAAATGTTCCAACATTGGAAAATTCATTTTATTTTAAGTAACAGTGAATATTGGGGTAAAACAATTTCTGGCCAATAATTTTGTTGGAAGTTTCACACTAGCCATTCATTACACTTATATTACAAGTTAGATCTTTTTAAGTTTTACTTATTTGTATCTATGATCACCACACAAATCACTTAAATCTTATTTTTACTGAAGAATTTCTCTAATCCATGAAAGGACCTTGGCATTAATCTCAGCCATGATGTCTTCTTTTGCTCTTCCTTTAACTTCCATTCCATGGCTACCTCCTTCCACCCAGTGTACTTTGACAGCCATTGGCATTTGGTTCAATATACTTTCCATCAAATCCTACATGTACAAATTGTTTTAAAATCACAATTAAATACAATTATCAATATGAATTTAGCAATTTGATGGATGTAACAATACATGAAATAAAAGTATCATGTAACAATGAAATCTCTGTTCTAACTGCTTACTCAAACACTCATTTATGTTTACTTTTTTCACTATACGTAATTACTTGTAAAATACATAGTCTACAGCAGATAATACAACTAAGTTGTCTCATCAGTTACTAAATATAGCTGCCAGAAATACACATCTCTTATTTTCAGGCTATGGTAATGACACTTGCAGTATCCCCAGATAAATCTCACATTAAGGCACTGAACCAACTCCAGTTAATGCACACGGGAAAGGATACTACAGCTACTATCAAAAATTCACTTTTGAAGATTCTGGACATTACATGAAACATCTATGTCTAAAACAACATTAAATTTTACACTGTGAAAAAAAATCAATTCATGTTACTATTGTTGTGGTATCTTATCAGACATTGAGCGATTTGGTGGCACAATGGTTAGCACTGCTGCCTCACAACATCAAGGGCCCGAGTTCGATTCCAGCCTTGAGTGACTGAAGTTTGCACGTTTGAGTTGATTTGATTTATTATTGTCACATGTATTAACATATCGTGAAAAGTATTGTTCCTTGCGCTCTATACAGACAAAACATACCATTCCTAGAGAAGGAAATGCGAGAGTGCAGAATGTAGTTTTACAGTTATAGCTAGGGTGTAGAGAAAGATCAACTTAATGCAAAGTAAGTCCATTCAAAAGTCTGGCAGCAGCAGGGAAAAAGCTGTTCTTGAGTTGGTTGGTACGTGACATCAGACTTTTGTATCTTTTTCCCAAAGGAAGAAGATGGAAAAGAGAATATTGGGAGTGCGTGGGGTCCTTAATTATGCTGGCTGCTTTGCCGAGGCAGCGGGAAGTGTGGATGGAGTCTTCACTTCAAGTGCGGCCTAACTAAGGTTCTATAAAACTGCAACATGATTTGCCAATTTTTAAACTCAATGCCCTGACTGATGAAGGCAAGCATACCATATGGCTTCTTGACTATCTTCTCCACTTTCAATGACCTGTGTACCTGTACACCTAGATCCCTTTGCCTATCAATACTCCTAAGGGTTCTGCCATTTACTGTATATTTCCTATCCTTATTAAACCTTTCAAAGTGCATTACCTCACACCTCTCCGTCCAAGCCTCTAACCAACCTATACCCTGCTGTATCCTCTAATGGTCCTCATTGCTATACGCAAATCCACCAATCTTCGTGTCGTCCACAAACTTACAGATCAAACTAGTTACATTTTCCTTCAAATCATTTGTATATATTACAAACAGCAAAATCCCTGAGGAACGCCACGTGTCAGAGCCCTCCATTCAGAAATGCATCCTTCCATTGCTACCCTCTGTCATATTTGACCGAGCCAGTTTTATATCCACCTTGCCAGCTCACCTCTGATCCCATGCGACTTCACCTTCTGCACCAGTCTGCCATGAGGGACCTTGTCAAAGGCCTTACTGAAGTCCATGTAGACAACATCCACTGCCCTACCCTCATCAATCATCTTTGTCACTTCCTCGAAAAACTTGATCAAGTTGGTGAGACATGACCTTCCCTTCACAAAACCACACTGCCTCTCACTAATACGTCCACTTAGTTCCAAGAGGGAATAAATCCTGTCTTACATAAGAAATAGGAGCAGGAGTAGGCCATCTAGCCCTTCAAACCTGCCCTGCCATTCAATAAGATCATGACTGATCTGAAGTGGATCAGTTCCACTTTCCCGCTTTCTCCCCATATCCCTTAATTCCTTGTCTATCAGAAACCTATCTACCTGTGACTTAAATATATTCAGCGAGGTAGCCTCCACCACTTCAACGGGCAGAGAATTCCAGAGATTCACCACCCTTTGAGTGAAGAAGTTCCTCCTCAACTCCGACCTAAACTGCTCCCCCCCCCCCTTTATTTTGAGGCTGTGCCCTCTAGTAAGAACATAAGAAATAGGAGCAGGAGTAGGCCATCTAGCCCTTCGAGCCTGCCCCGCCATTCAATAAGATCATGGCTGATCTGAAGTGGATCAGTTCCACTTTCCCACTTTCTTCCCATAACCCTTAATTTCCTTGTCTATCAAAAATCTATCTACCCGTGACTTAAATATATTTAGCGAGGTAGCCTCCACCACTTCAACGGGCAGAGAATTCCAGAGATTCACCACCCTTTGAGTGAAGAAGTTCTTCCTCAACTCTGATCTAAAATGCCCCCTCCCCTCATCTTGAGGCTGTGTCCTCTAGTCCTGCTATCCTTTCTAAATGGGAAGAATCTCTCTACCTCTACCCTATCCATCCCCTTCATTATCTTATACATCTCTATAAGATCCCCCCTCATCCTTCTAAACTCCAACGAGTACAGACCTAGTCTATTTAGTCTCTTTTCATAGTCCAACCCCCTCATCTCCGGTATCAGTCTAGTGAACCTCCTCTGCACTCCCTCCAAGGCCAATATATCCTTCTGCAAATGCAGTGACCAAAACTGCACACAGTACTCCAGCTGTGGCCTCAGCTGTACACTGTACAGTTGCAGCAAGACCTCCCTGCTTTTATATTCTATCCCCCTCCCTATAATGGCCAACATTCCATTCGCCTTCTTGATCACCTGCTGCACCTGCAGACTGGTTTTTTGCGATTCGTGCACAAGGACCCCCAGGTCCCTCTGCACCGTATCATGCTGAAGCTTTTTGCCTTTTAAATAATAATCCCTCCTACTATTATTTCTACCAAAGTGGATAACCTCACATTTGCTAACATTATACTCAATCTGCCAGGTCTTCGCCCACTCACTCAGCCTATCCAGATCCCTCTGCTGACTTTCCACACCCTCCATGCAATTTGCTTTTCCACTCATCTTCGTGTCATCAGCAAATTTTGTTACCCTACACTCAGCCCCCTCCTCCAGATCATCTATGTAAATGGTAAACAGTTGAGGTCCCAGCACCAATCCCTGCGGCACTCCACTAGTCACCAACTGCCAATCAGAATAGCACCCATTGATTCCAACTCTCCGCTTATTGAAGAATCATCTCCAATAATTTCCCTACCACTGATGTAAGGCTCACTGGTCTGTAATTACTTGGAGTATTCTTGCTACCCTTCTTAAAGAAAGGAACAACATTGGTTATTCTTCAATCCTCTGGGACCTCCCCCGTAGCCAGTGAGAATATAATGATTTCTCAAGGCCCCCAGCAATTTTCTCCCTGGCCTCTCTCAGTATTCTGGGGTATATCCTCTCAGGTCCTGCGGACTTGTCAGCCTCAATATTTCTCAAGAACCCCAAAAGCTCCTCCTCTTTGATCTCAACATGACTCGAACTATCTACATACCCTTCCCCAGACTCATCATCCACCAAGTCCTTCTCTGGTGAACACTGATGCTAAGTACTTATTTCATATCTTGCCCATTTCCTCTGGCTCCGTGCATAGGTTCGCTCCCTTGTCCCAGAGTGGGCCAAGCCTCTCCCTAGCTACTTTCTTGCTCTTTATGTATGTATAAAAAGCCTTGGGATTTTCCTTAATCCTGCTGGCCAATACTTTTTGTGACCCCTTTTAGCCCCCTTTTACTCCTTGCTTAAGTTTCTTTCAACGTTCCTTGTAATCCACACTTGCTTCGTGTGTTCCCAGCCTCCTAGCTTTGACAAATGTTTCCTTGTTCTCTTTGACTAGGCTCACAATATCTCTCATTATCCAAGGTTCCCAAAACTTGTCATACTTAGCCTTCATCCTTACAGGAATGCGCCAGTCCTGAATCCCTATCAACTTACACTTGAAAGCCTTCCACACACCAGATGTCAATTTGCCTTCAAACATCTGCCCCAATCTACATACTTCAGTTCCTACCTAATATTGTTTAATTAGTCTTCCCCCAATTTAGCACCTTAACTACACTTACCTTTATCCATCAGTACCTTAAAGTTTACTGAACTGCAGTCACTGTTCCCAAACTGCTCCCCTTTTGAAACATCGACCACCTGGCCAGGCTCATTCCCCAAAACCCAGTCCAGTAAGGCCCCTTCTCTAGTTGGACTATCTACATATGTTTCAAGAAGCCCTCCTGGATGTTCCTTACAAACTCTGCCCCATCCCCACCCCTAGATCTAAGTGAATCCCAGTCAATATAGGGGAAGTTAAAATATCCCACCACAACAACCCTGCCTACATATCTGTTCCTCTATCTCCTGCTGGCAGTTGGGTGGCCTATAGTAAACTCCCAATAGTGTGACTACACCCTTCCAATTCCTGAGCTCTACTCACATTGCCTCGCTGTATGAGCTCTCCAAGATGTCCTCCCGCAGTACAGTGTGATATTGTCCTTAACCAGTAGTGCAACTCCCCTATCAATCTATTTTAAACCCATTTCTTCTAGATATGTTTTCATACACAGAACAATGACATCAAATTAATGCACAGCAGTCTGGTGGACATCTCTCATTACTATTAATCAGGAAGATTTTATTGTAACTCACTTTCTTACACATGTCATCTGCTGTTCCGGAAATCAGAAGGACTGGGTGGTGCACAAGAAGCAGTTCCTTTGATCGGAGTTTACTTTGCTGCTTTGGTGGGTGTAGTGGAAATGACAAACAAATTAGACCTTTCACAAGCTCTTCATCACGGCTGTCCTTGACAATGCAGGCAGCAGCTCTAGATCCCATAGATCGACCTAGAAAATAAAGATTGCTTACATATCTACAATTCTGGCAATCAAATTTTTTGAAGAAATCAATTTTTCATACACATTCTATTCAATGTAGAAATTGTTAATGATAACATTATTAACAGGGAAAGGTTTTGCTTACCCCCTAGAAACCAGCTTTTTACTTCATAGTCCTTTGATGTTTTTAGATATTCCTGCAATAATTATTGTTGAGAAGGCAAATTACAATGTACAATAATCCACATTAAGAAAAAGTGTGATTTTCAAAAGATTTAAGTGAGCTCCCCAATGTTCTGTAAATACCGAGATCTGCAAACTGGACAGGTTCCAAAGTTAATAACCAATCTGTTCTAAGTTAGTTGATCTCAGACAGACTGACTGGCAACACCCCTGGATTAGGGCAAGGAAACTCAACCAGGGTTTCATTCTTGATTATTTCCAGTAACCACTGCAACATGTGCACATGTACACATTGTACAAAGGCAACACTGGAGTAGTAGTAGTAATGCATTCCTACAATTGCATAATCTGCTGACATTCAATGTCAAAGTTCACACTTGAATGTGGATTAGTCTGCTAACTACTGGAGCCTATGAAAGAGCACCCAGCATTGGGTTAATATTAAAAGAGATGAAGAAATGATAAACAGGAGGCAACAAAACACTGGAGCAGAATATTTATCACAATTTGTTGTAAACAAGTACCACACAGAGTAACTTAATCTTACCATCACTGCCCTGTAAGCTCTAATTCTATAGTCTAAGTTGAGGCCTTTGCATGTGAATCTAAGACACAGGATCCCATTAGATGCAAGGTATTTTGTCATGGATACAAGCTGATGAAAGTTCATATCTCCACCTGCACCATGCGTGAGGATTACTCCATGTGTGAAAGGAGCATTTGGTACAGTATAGATTGCATTCAGAACTTTTTCCCCAAATGGTATCTTTAATTGAGCCTAAAAAAATCAAGAACATGAATTACCATTTCTTGTGACATGCTACAATATAATTAAAAATCTTAATATAATGCACCAAAACTAACGTGAAATCTAGCATTCCAATTACCCATAATCTTAAATTATTTTTGTACTGAAAGCATCAGCACAAAAATTGATTTATTTCTTTTTGACTTGGAAACAGAAGAAAATATTTTAAGAAGGTCATCTTTCATAGATTCATTGAGATTTGGAACATGGAAACAAATCCTTTGGTCCAACTTAACCATGCCATCCAGTTTTTACCACTAAACTAATCCCAATTTCCTGTGTTTGGCCCATATCCCTCTATACTCATCTTACCCATGTAACTGTCTAAATGCTTTTTTAAAGACAAAATTGTATCTGCCTCTACTACTGCCTCTAGCAGCTCGTTCCAGATACTCACCACCCTCAGTGAAAAAAATTGCCTCTCTAGACACTTTTGTTACTCTCATCTTAAACCTGTGCCCACTAGTTTTAGGATTGCTTACCTTTGGGAAAAGATGTTGACTGCCTACCTTATCTATGCTTCTCATTATTTTGTAGACCTCTATAAGATCCCACACATTTCTCACACACCAGGGAAAAATGTCCCAGTCTATCCAGACTCTCCTTATAACTCAAACCATCAAGTCCCAGTAACATCATAGTAAATCTTTTCTGCAGTCTTCCTACTTTAATAATATCCCTTCTATAATAGGACGACCAGATCAGTACATAATATTCCAAGTATGGCCTTACTAATGTCTTGTACAACCAAGATGTCCCAACTTATGTATTCAATGTTCTGACCAATGAAACCAAACATGCCAAATGCCTTCTTCACCGCCCTGTTCACCTGTGACTCCACTTTCAGGGAGCTATGAACCTGTAATCCTAGATCTCTTTGTTCTATAACTCTCCCCAGTGTCGTACCATTAACTGAATAAGTCCTGCCCTGATTTAATCTACCAAAATGCATTGCCTCACATATATCAAAAGTAAACTCAATCTGCCATTCATCGACCCACTGGTCCAATTGAACAAGATCCCGTTGCAAGCCTAGATGATCTTCTTCACTGTTCTCTATGCCACCAATCTTGGTGTCATCTACAAACTTACTAACCGTGCCTCCTAAATTCTCATCCAAATTATTAATATAAGTGACAAATAACAGTGGAGCCAACACTAATCCCTGACGCATACTGCTGTTTACAGGTCTCTAGTTTGAAAAACAACCCCTTACAACCACCCCCATCTTCTGTCGTCAAGCCAATTTTGTGTCCAATTGGCCTCACCCTGAATCCTGACAGATTTAACATTATGCAACAACCTACCACGCGGTTGTCAAAGACCTTGCTAATGTCCATGTAAACAACGTCAACTGCGTTGCCCTCATCTATCTTCTTGGTTACCCCTTCAAAAAACTCAAATTCATGAGACAGGATTTTCCACTCACAAAGCCATGCTGACTGTCCCTAATCAGTTCTTGCCTCTCTAAATGTTTATCAATCCTGTCAGAATACCTTCTAACAACTTACCCACTACTGACGTTAGGCAGACTGGTCTGTAGTCCCCAAGCTTTTCCCTGCAGCCCTTCTTAAACAAAGGCACAACATTTGCTACTCTCCAATCTTCAGGCACCTCACCTGTGGTTGTCAATGATTCAATTATCTCTGCTAGGGACCCACAATTTCCTCCCGAGCCTCCCGCTGCGTCCTGAGATATATTTCATCAGGTGCCAGGGATTTATCTACCTTGATGTGCTTCAAGACTTCCAGCACCTCCTCTGTAATATGTACACTCCTTAAGACATCACTATTTATTTCCTCAAGTTTCCTAACATCCATGTCTTTCTCAACAGTAAACACCTATGAGAAATATTCATTTCAGATCTCACCCAGCTCTTGTGGATCCACACATAGATAACCTTGTAGATTCTTAAGAGGCCCTACTGTCTCCCTAATTACTCTTTTGTCCTTTGTGTATTTTTGTCACTCTTTGGATTCTCTTTTGCATTATCTGCCAAAGCAATCTCATGTCCTCTTTGCACCCTCCTGATTTCTCTCTTAACTCTACTCCACCAACTTCTATACTCTTCAAGAGATCCACTTGATCCCAGCTGCCTATGAATGTCATGTGTCTCCTTCTTCTATTTAATCAGCCCCTCAACATCCCGAGTCATCCAAAGTTCCCTACTTCTACCAGCCTTGCCCTTCACTCTAAAAGGAATCTGTTTACCCTGAACCCTGGTTAACACACTTTTAAAGCCTCCCCCATTTACCAAACATCCCTTTGCCTGCCAACAGACTCCCCAATCAATCAACCTTTTAAAGTTCCTGTCTAATACCATCAAAATTAACCGTACCCCAATTTAGACTTTTAACTTTTGAGTCAGACTTATCATTCTCCATAGCTATCTTAAAACTAATGGAATAATGGTCACAGGTCCCAAAGTGATCCCACACTAGCATTTCTGTCACCTGCTCTTCCTTATTTCCCAAGAGAAGGTCACGTTTTGCCCCCTCTCTAGTCAGGCTGTCCACATACTGAATGAGAAATTCCTCCTGAAACTATAAAAAGTCGTGAATGTAGCCCAATCCATCACGCAAACCAGCCTCCCATCCATTGACTCTGTCTACACTTCCTGCTGCCTCAGCAAAGCAGCCAGCACAATTAAGGACCCCATGCACCCTGGACATTCTCTCTTCCACCTTCTTCCATCAGGAAAGATACAAAAGTCTGAGCTCATGTACCAACCGACTCAAGAACAGCTTCTTCCCTTCTGCCTTCAGACTTTTGAATGGTGGACTGACCTTGCATTAAGTTAATCTTTTTCTACACCCCAGTTAACACTACATTTTGCACTCGCATTTCCTTTTCTATGAATGGTATGCTTTGTATACTGTGCAAGAAACAATACTTTTCACTGTATGCTAGTACATGTGAAAATAATAAATCAAATCAAAATCAACAAATTTCTCTCCATCCAGGTCCCTAATATTATGGCCATTCCAGTCAATGTTGGGAAAGTTAAAGTCGCCTACTATTACCACCCTATTTTTCTTGGTATCTGTCATCCCCTTATATATTTGCTCCTCAATTTCCTGCCGACCATTTGGGGGCCTGTAGTACAATCCCATGAAAGTGATCTCTCCCTTCTTATTTTTCAGTTCTACCAATATAGACTCAGTGGGCGAACCCTTAGATATATCCCTTTTCAATACTGCTGTGATCTTCTCCCTAATCAAAGTTGTGACTCCCCCATCTCTCTTACGTCCTGTTCTATCGTTCCAATGGTACCTGTACCCTGGAACATAGAGCTACCAGTCCTACCCTTCCCTTAGCCATGTTTCAGTAATAGCTATAATATCCCAGTCCCATGTATCCATCCATGCCTTGAATTCATCTGCCATGCCTGTTAGGCCTTTTGCATTGAAATAAATACAGTTTAATCTACACTTCTCTTGCTCTCGGCCCTGCTTTTTCAGACCCTATGTCCTGTCGTGTTTCGTAAGTCTCCCTGTGTTTTATTTCTCTTAGCTTTAGTTGACCCATTCACTGAGTTCTTCAGAGACTCTGTACTATGGCCCTTTTCGATTTTTGTCTTTGGTTTCTCTGCATGCTGCTTTTCCCCTTACTGCCTTTTGTTTCTGTCCCTACTTTACTTCCCTCTGACTTCCAGCGGGCAGTTCCCATCTCCCTGCCACATTAGTTTAAACACTCTCCAACAGCACTAGCAAACACTCTTCCTAGAACATTGGTTCCAGACCGTCCAATTTGCGCTGGTCCCATCTCTCCCAGAACCGGTTCTAATTTCCCAGGAATTTGAATCCCTCCCTTTTGCACCATCTCTCAAACCACACAATTTATGTTTTGATTCAATTTCGGTCTGACACCACAATCAGTAAGGATGGGCAACAACATTTCCTCCATGATCGTCCTCAACACCGGTGCCCCACAGGCTGGTTCTCATCTCCCTACTAGACTCCTCATACACCTATCACTATGTGACCACAATCCCCTCCAACTCGATTTTCAAGTTTGCTGACAAAACCATCAAAGTGGGTCGCATCTCCAACAATGATGAGACAGAGTACAGGAATGAGATGGAGAATCTGGTGAACTGGTGCAAAGACAATAATCTCTCCCTGAATGTCAACAAAATGAAGGAGAGATTGTCATCGACTTCAGGAAGTGTAGTGGAGAACATGCCCCTGTCTACATCAATGGGGACAACGTAGAAATGGTTGAAAGCTTCAAATTTTTAGATGTACAGATCACTAACAACCTGTCCTATATTACTATATTTACAACCTGTCCTGGCCCCCTCATGCCAACACTATTATTAAGAAAGCCGACCAATGCCTCTACTTTCTCAGAAGAGTAAGGAATTTTGGATGTCAGCCACCACTCTCACCAACTTTTACATATGCACCATAGAAAGCATTCTTTCTGGTATATCATAGTTTGGTATGGCTCCTGCTCAGCCCAAGACTGCAAGAAACTAGGTATCTCAGCCATTTAAAAATGTTGCCTGCAGAGCTGCAGTCATACATCTGACTTAGTTTAGACTATCAGAGCTACTGTGCCTCCCCACTGGCCTCAACCAGCTGGCTGACATGTGTGTTGGGGGTGGAGGTGAGGAGTTAATTATAGTGTGTGTGGGAGGGAAAGGAGCTGATTACAGTGAGCGTCAGGGGAAAGGGCCTGGTTACAGTGAGTATCGGGGAGAGGGGCTGATTACACTGTGTGTCAGGGAAGGGGCTGGTTAAGTGAGTTTCGGGGCGAGGGGCTGATTACACTGTGTGTGTCGGTTGAGAGGCTGATTACACTGTCGGGGAGAGGGGCTGATTACAGCGAGTGTTGGGGAAGGGGGCTGATTACAATGAGTGTCAAGGAGAGGGGCTGATTACAGTGTGTGATGGGGAAAGGAGCTGATTACAGTTTCAGGGGAGAGGTTTTGATTACAATGTCAGGGGAGAGGAGCTGATTACAGTGTGTGTTGGGGGAGAGGGGCTAATTACACTCTCGGGTAAAGGAGCTGATTACAGTGTCAAGGGAGACGGGCTGATTACAGTGTGTCGGGGAAAAGAGGTTGATTACAGTGAGTGTCAGGGGAGAGGGGCTGATTACAGTGTTGGGGCAGAGAGGTTGATTACAGTGAGTGTCAGGGGAGAGGCGCTGATTACAGTGTTGGAGAGAGGGGTTGATTACAGTGTGTCAAGGCAAGAGGGGCTGATTACAGTGAGTGTCAGGGAAGAGGGGCTGATTACAGCATCGGGGAACGGGGTTGATTACAGTGTATGTCAGGGGAGAAGGGCTGATAACAGTGTCAGGGAGAGGGGCTGGTTACAGTGAGCATCGGGGAAAAGAGGTTGATTACAGTAAGTGTATGGAAAGCTGGGTGACGGGCCGATTATAGTGTGTGTCAGGGGAGAAGGGCTGATAGCAGTATCGGGGAGAGGGGCTGGTTACAGTGTTGGGGAGAGGAGCTGATTACAGTGTCGGGGAGAGGAGCTGATTACAGTGTCGGGGGAGAGGGGCTGATTACAGTGTGTGTCGGGGGAGAGGGGCTGATTACAGTGAGTGTCGGGGGAGAGGGGCTGATTACAGTGTGTGTCGGGGGAGAGGGGCTGATTACAGTGTGTGTCGGGGGAGAGGGGCTGATTACAGTGTGTGTCGGGGGAGAGGGGCTGATTACAGTGTCAGGTAAAGGGGCTGATTACACTGTCGGGGAGAGGGGCTGGTTACAGTGTCGGGGAGAGGGGCTGGTTACAGTGTGTCGGGGGAGAGGGGCTGATTACAGTGACTGTATGGATAGCTGGGTGAGGCCTGGTTACAGTGTATGGAGGAGAAAGGTGCTGATTCAAGTGGGGGTAGTATTAATTACTCTCTGTGTGGAAGGGACGAGAAAGGGGCTGAAATCCTCAAGAGAAAATCAGAAGTTTTTTTTCATTCTCTGACGCTAAAATCGATGCAGCAAGGTGGCACAGTTGTTTCCACTGCTGCCTCACAGCGCCAGGGACCCAAGTTGAGTTCCGGTCTTGGGTGATCATCTGTGTGGAATTTGCACATTCTCCCTGTGTCTGTGTGGGTTTTCTCTGGGTTCTCCAGTTTTGATTTGAGTTATTATTGTCACATGTATTAACATATAGTGAAAAGTATTGTTTCTTGCATGCTAAACAGACAAAACATACCTTTCATAGAGAAGGAAATGAGAGAGTGCAGAATGTACTGTTACAGTCATAGCTAGGATGTAGAGAGATCAACTTAATGCAAGGTAAGTTCATTCAAAAGTCTGACAGCAGCTTAGAAGAAACTGTTCTTGAGTTGGTTGGTAAGTGACTTCAGACTTCTCTATCTTTTTCCTGAAGGAAGAAGGTAGAAGAGAGAATGTCCAGGTTGCTGGGGTCCTTAATTATGCTGGCTGCTTTGTCAAGGCAGCGGGATGGGTAGGCAGAGTCAATGGACGTGTGGGTCCCAAAGATATATAGGTTAGTCATGGTAAAAGCACAGGGTTACGGAAGAGGCGAGCGGGGGTGATGAATCTGGGTAAGGTATTGTTTTGGAGAATCATGCTGTCTTGAAGAGCCTTCTGCGCTGCAAGGATTCTATGGTTAAAATGGCGCTTTTTAGAAAACCTAACTAAGGTCCATGAACCGGCATGACTCAGATGAAGGAATGGAACAGTGAATACATAATAACATTTTTACAAATTACTTTTAAAACTTACTTTTGTATATGTTGATGTATAATACTTGAATGTTGATAATTTTATACTAAATGTTATTGAATTGTTTTTGTCTGAGGCCACGAGAAATTTCAATTATAAAAGTGGGGTCCCATTGGATAGTAATGCGAAGCGCAGCTTCAGGGATCCCTAAATGACTGCAGGGGACGACGGAATTCACCTGAAGCTGTGCAACTTTCTTGCATCGAATACTAGCCGTTTACTCTGCCGATTGTAACATTGTTTCATAATATTATAAACAGATCAAACTTAAGCCAAAAACTTATTGTATCAAATTGGAGCCGCTGCTGTTAGTTTACAAACAAGAGCTTTCAAATACTTTAAATATCAAAACTGAGGCCCCGATTTCCCTGATCGTGAAAAACGTGCTCACCCAGCCCCCACCCCCGGTCACAACCTCCAAACAACCCACAGCAAACAAAAATCAACAAAGCTGCAGCTCGAAACCTTCGCAATTGTTGAGCACAATTTTAAAACACACCGTTTCCACTAAGGGCAAATCCTTCAACTCATACATTATCCTTTAGCCCCAGCGCTGCGGAAAATACCTTTCCCGGCCGGAGCGGCTCACCAACGCCCCACTGCCCCATCATTTGCCAACTCAGATGTCAATCACATTCTCTGAACAATAATTTAAATTAGGACGCTCCTAAGTTTCAAACATGTCTCCGTTGTAATCTGTATCATCGGTTTTCCTTTCACCCACGCCACCTCGTCCCTGACCCACAAATGAATGATACACAGTCTAGCATTGTTGCCAATGGACGTTGGCACGTTTAATGCAAGAAGTATTTTAAATTAGAACAACTTGCAAAATTATTTAATGTCCTTGCATTTTAAAAGTACGGAAATTGTATTATTAAATTGTGGTATATCTAGGTCTGTAGAATAAAATACTGCCGATGCTGGAGATTTGAAATAAAAACAGAATGTGCTGGAAAAAACACAACTGTCAGCACTCTTGAAGAGATAACCAAAAGTTTATTTTTAAAACCTTTTTCAGTTACAAAGCCAATGTGCGGAGTGGATTGGGCAAGCCTGCTTGCTCTAGAAAATAATTCAAATTGAATCCAATTCATGGTCCCCACAAGAGAGATAACTGGATCCAAGCTGACAATAACAGGTATTACACCTGATCTCGCACTTGACTCTATATTTGATCTAAGCCAAAAGGCCAAGAAACAAAGTTAAATGCAACGTAACTCCTTCGGATCTGCGGAGAGGTAGAAATCTGATGAGTTTTTATGATGTTATAGTTGCGGTTCAGTGGCGTGCCGGGCGGGGGTCAGTGATCAGGTAGAACAAAAGGGAAGGTCAGGAAAAGATTAGAGGACGGGTGTTTATGATAGTGGTAATAGTTAAGAAAAAGTGATGGTCTGAAACAGCTAAGATAAAAATAAAATACTGTTGATGCTGGACTCTGAAACAAAAACAGAAAATGCTGGAAAATCTCAGCAGGCCAGAGCTCTGACAGGGTCATCCAGACTCAAAACATTGGCTCTATCCTCTCCGCACAGATGCTCAGACCTGCTGAGATTTTCCAGCATTCTGTTTTTGTTGGTCTGGAGCATCTGTTGTGCAAAATGGTGCTCACCAAACATATAGCGATCCGATCACCATATTCAACTCGATACAAAATATATGCAATATTAATAAAACAAATGTGCAATATTTTTAGGTTTGATGTTTTAAGCCATCAGCAATCAAAACTGATGCACTCACTGCTTAGGCCAGGAAAAGGGCTTTTAAATGTTTTGCAATCCAACTGTTGCTCAAAGCAAATGTGCTGTATACACTCTCAAAGGGTGGTGATAATCTATTAATTGTAGTGGCTTAGTTCTGACAATGTGTTTCAGTTTACCTTTTTTTCAAAGAAACTTCAAAACTTAAGGACTTAATTTTATCAAAATTGATATATTAGGAGGCCACAGGGAGGGAAAGGAATCAACAAATCTCTAGGTATTGGATTCTGCACTCTGATCCTGCCTTGCTTACACTATATTAACTGTCATTTACAAACACAGCACTTAATAGACCTTTGCTCATGGTCAACTTTCTGTAACCTCTCATTTTATATCAGTACTGCTCTTTTCTTTCCAACTGATCATTTCATTAGATCTATTAAGAAGAAGGCTGAAGACATTTAGATGTTGCTGCACTGCCCCAGCATGACAAATTTGCACATTTCAACCTCCATTGGCAATAATCCGAGATTGTGCATCACTCATTTGGTGCATGGCTCATTTGTGGGGATGGGATGGGGTGGCTGGGTGAGTGAGCAGAAGGAACATGGGAAAGCTATAGTGCTAGAGGATTCAATAGCTAGGGGAACAGATGGATATTTTGGTGGCAACAGATGTGACTCCAGTATGGTGTATTGCTTCCCTGGTGTCAGGGTCACAGTGCCAGGAACCCAGGTTAGCACTGCTGCCTCACAGTGCCAGGGACCCAGGTTCAATTCCAGCTTTTACACATTCTGTTTGAGTCTGCATGGATTTCCTCTGGATGCTCCAGTTTCCTCTCAGTTTAAAGATATGCAGTTAGATGGATTGGCCATGCTAAATTGCCTCTTAATGTCCAAAGATATGTAGGTTACTGGGATAGGCAGGGGTGAGCTCTAGGTAAGATGCTCTGTTGGATAGTTGGTGCAGACTTCATGGGCTGAATGGGGTTCTTCTGCACTATAGGATTCTGTGATGTCACTGAATGGCTGCAGAGAATCCTGATGAGGAAGTGAACAGCCAGTGATTGTCATCCACACAGTACCAACAACATAGATAGAAAGAGGAATATGGTCATGCAATCAGAGTTTAGAGAACTAGGAAGCAGAACCTCAAGGATAGTAATCTCTGAATTAATCCCGCAACTATGTGGAAGTGAGTATAGAAATAAAAAGAGACCACAGGTGAATGTGTAGATAGAGAGATAATGCACCAGGGAAGGCTTTAGGTTCCTGGTTCTGGGGAAGATGGGACCTGTACAGGCCAAATGAGTTGCACCTAACCAGAGCAGAACGGGGATGAATTTCTAGTGCTATCATGGAGGATATAAACTAACTTGGCTGATGGCAACCAAGAGAAGAGAAGCAAGGTTCAGAGAAAACTGGGAGTGACAGATATCTCCATTGTAGGAAACAGTACGGTAGTAGTTGGGGGTAAGAACAAGATAGAACGCAATAAAATCTAAATCAGTAAAGTTAAAATTTATTTATTAGTCACAAATATTAGCCACAAACAAATCCTGAAAGAGATAGAGGATAAAATGAGGTAGAAAAACAGTGTACGGCAAAGATATCAGCGGATAGTATGTCTGAGAATTAGGCTTAATGTCAAAGGTTCAGAGAGGATTTGAAACAAAAACAAATAAGGGTAACAAGAGGGAGTATGAGAAGAGACTGGAAGCTAACTGAAAAGGAAATCCAAAAGTCAAAAAGGCATATACAAAAGGTCATAGGAGGAGGAGTGAGGCCAATTAGGGATCTAAAACAGAGGTAAAGGGCATTGGTGAGTTACTAAGTTAATACTTTGCACCTGACTTTACGAAAGAGGAAGATGCTGGTCAGGTCATGTTGGAAGAGGAGGTAGTTGAAATACATGATGGATTAAAATTGGTAAAGAGGAGATATTGAGTAAGCTGGCTGTTCTTAAAAATTGATGAAAATCAACCTGTGATTTGTCAAAATCTCTAAAACCAAGGATAAATTATACTTGGTTGAAAAAGATACCTTAGCCAATAAGGGCTGCAAAACTGCAAACAATGCTCCAGATGTAGCCTTACCCAACACCTTATACGATTGCAGCAAAACATCCCTATCATTTCAGTGACTGATGCACAAGAGCACCTGGGTCTCACTGAGACTCGGCATGATTTGGACAGGCTGTGTGTGGGGGCAAATGCATGGTAGATACATATAATGTGGATATATGTGAGGTTATCCACTTTTGTAGCAACAATAAGAAGACAGATTAATACTTGAATGGGTGTAAATTGAGAGGTGGATATTCAGCGAGACCTTGGTATTCTCGTGTATTAATCGCTGAAAGTAAGCGTGCAGGTATTGCAAACAGTAAAGAAGGCAAATGGTATGTGGCCTTCAAAGTGAGAGAATTTGAGTATAGGGATAGGGATGTTTTGCTGCAATAGGGACGTTGGGTGAGGCCACACCTGAAGTATTGTGTGCAGTTCTGGTGTCCTTATCTGAGGAAGGATGTCCTTGCTACAAAGGCGGTACAGCGAAGGTTTATCAGGCTGATTCCTGAGATTGGAATTCAGGTCAGAAATTCCAAAGTGTGTTATGAAGTCTGCCTGGATCATAAGTTTGCACTTTGAATTTGGCTAGGGTGAGTATGAGATGCTTCACTTCAGGTATGATTCAACTAACCATGAGGGAACTTTTATAAAACAAAGTTTATTTAACAATATAGTTAATAAGCATAGAAAAAAAATCAGCAATAACTTTTACCAATTACAAACAAAAAGAAACAACCATGATATTGTATAATCCTTAATAAATATATGAAATGTTCCAATCAAACAAACTTCTCTCAACAAAACCCTTGTCACAGATTTAGCACGGAAATACAAATGCTCACATGATGCTGGAACTTAGTCCTTTGGTTGAATGCTGCAGTTCTCTTGATGCACACACAGACAAGCTTGGAGTCAGAAAAGCTTCCCAAAAGACCAGGGAGAGAGAGAGGTTCATGGTACTAACCAGCAACCCACCAATAGCAGAATTTTAATTCCTGGAAGGCTAGGAGGCCTGCTTCCACTAGCCAGCAGAATGTAAAATACCAGAGAGAGAAAAACTGCCTGCCACTGGACAACCAGGACAGCTTCTGACACTAAGACCAAAACTGAAAGTAAGTTATTGAATTCTACTGAGGAGGAACCATCTGACTTTGACTTTGTCAATCAATCTTCCTTCACACAATGCAGGGTCAGAAAAGATCCCAGATAGTACCTGAGACTCAGAGTAAAAATTAACAAAACCCCATTTAAACCATTGAAGCTGCAGTAAAAGGGCTTCTAACCACACACCCTAGCAACAATGAAACCAGAAGGCCTGCTTACAACTGCAGATATGATTTAAAAAAATTATTAAAGATATTCTAATGAAACACAGGTCTGTTATATGAGGAGAGACCAAATCAGTTAGAATTATATCCACTGGAGTTTAGAAGAGTGAGATGGGATTTCATAGAAACTTATAAAGTTCTAACAGGGTTAGACAGGATAGATTCAGAAAGAATGTTCCCAATGTTGGGGGAGTCCAGGACTAGGGGTCATCATTTGAGGATAAGTGGTAAACTTCTTAGAACGGAGGTGAGGAGAAATTTATTCAACCAGAGAGTGGTGAATGTGTGAACTTCACTACCACATAATGTAGTTGAGGCTAAAACGTCTGACTTCAAGGGATATGGGGAGAAGGAGGAATCCGGATATTGAATTCGATGATCAGCCATGATCAAAATGAATGGCAGAGTAGGTTCGAAGGCTGAATAGCCTACTCCTGCTTCTAGTTTCTATGTTTCATATGAGATGACAAATTGCTTGAAGCTATTTTGAGTAAGAACTCGATTAGTGCACTCCAAAAAGGTTGAAAATGTAGCTGTATCTCTACAAATAGAAATTTGATTTTGTTAATGAGAGAGACAGAGATATTTCTTGTTGAGAAGAGAAATAGACTGTAACTGGCTCATATTACCAGAAAGGTTGACAATAAGGAAGTCATTACAAATGACGTTTTCGGGTATTTGTAAAAGCATCATTGTTGGCAGTTCTGTCATCCAATTATCATTTGCTTGACTCAAAAATTGCACTTGGTCTTGATTCCTTATTTTAACATGGTGTGAGTCAATTAGTATTACCTACTTCAACAAGAAAGATTTTCATTTCATTCCATTCCATGCAGCCCAAATTAACATGTAAAAACCTCAACAAAAACATCTTTGCACAAACAAAATGCTGACCATCTGGCTATTTTCATTGCTCACAATGAACATAAGAACATAAGAAATAGGAGCAGGAGTACGCCACCTAGCCCTTCGAGCCTGCCCCACCATTCAATAAGATCATGGCTGATCTGAAGTGAATCAGTTCCACTTTCCCGCTTTCTTCCCATAACCCTTAATTTCCTTGTCTATCAGAAATCTATCTACCCGTGACTTAAATATATTCAACGAGGTAGCCTCCACCACTTTAATGGGCAGAGAATCCCAGAGATTCACCACCCTGAGTGAAGAAGTTCCTCCTCAACTCAGTTCTAAACTGCCCTCCCTTTTTTTGAGGCTGTGCCCTCTAGTTTCGTTAAGGGGAAGTCGTGTCTGACAAATTTATTGGAGTTCTATGAGGATGTGTCTAGGGTGGTGGATAGAGGAGAGCCAGTGGATGTGGTCTTTCTTGATTTTCAGAAGGCGTTTGACAAGGTACCTCATAAGAGGTTATTGCAGAAGGTAAGGGGGCGTGGAGTTGGGGGTAGGGTGTTAGCGTGGATAGAGGATTGGTTGTCAAATAGGAGGCAGAGAGTGGGGGTTAATGGGTGCTATTCGGATTGGCGGTTGGTGACTAGTGGAGTGCCCCAGGGGTCGGTGCTGGGGCCTCAGCTATTTACCATTTATATAGATGATCAGGAGGAGGGAACCGAGTGTATGGTGTCGAAATTTGATGACACCAAGATTGGTGGAACGGCAAATTGCGCGGAGGGTGTGGAGAGTCTGCAGAAGGATCTAGATAGGCTGGGCGAATGGGCCAGGAACTGGCAAATGGAATTTAATGTTGGCAAGTGCGAGGTGGTCCACTTTGGTAGGAATAATGGTAGGAAGGACTATTACTTACGTGGCGAAAAACTGCAGCAGGCGACGGTGCAGAGGGACCTCGGGGTCCTTGTGCATGAGTCGCAAAAACCCAGCCTGCAGGTGCAGCAGGTG
Source organism: Carcharhinus amblyrhynchos (assembly GCF_965287045.1). Lineage (NCBI taxonomy): Eukaryota > Metazoa > Chordata > Chondrichthyes > Carcharhiniformes > Carcharhinidae > Carcharhinus > Carcharhinus amblyrhynchos. The sequence goes on along the minus strand of NC_137333.1, from coordinate 42,220,757 downwards.
GTCAGGAAGGCGAATGGGATGCTGGCCTTCATTGCGAGGGGGATTGAATATAAAAGTAGGGAGGTCTTGCTGCAGCTGTATAGGGCATTGGTGAGGCCGCAGCTGGAGTACTGTGTGCAGTTTTGGTCGCCGCACTTATGCAAGGATATTTGGGCCTTGGAGGGAGTGCAGAGGAGGTTTACTAGGCTGATACCAGAGTTGAGGGGGTTGAGCTATGAGAGGCTGAATAAACTAGGCTTGTACTCGTTAGAGTTTAGAAGAATGAGGGGAGATCTCATTGAGACATATAAGATGATGAATGGGATGGATAGGATAGAGGTGGAGAGACTCTTCCCGCTCAGAAAGGACAGTAGGACTAGGGGGCATAGCCTCAAGATAAAGGGGGGGCGGTTTAGAACGGAGTTGAGGAGGAACTTCTTCACTCAAAGGGTGGTGAATCTCTGGAATTCTCTGCCCGTTGAGGTGGTGGAGGCTGCCTCGCTAAATATTTTTAAGACGCGGGTTGATGGGTTTTTGATAAGAGAGGGGATTAAGGGTTATGGGGAGAGGGCGGGAATGTGGAACTGAGCCACGACAGATCAGCCATGATCTTATTGAATGGCGGGGCAGGCTCGAAGGGCTAGATGGCCTACTCCTGCTCCTATTTCTTATGTTCTGCTATCCTTTCTAAGCGGGAGGAATCTCTCTACCTCTACCCTATCTAGCCCCTTCATTATCTTGTACATCTCTATAAGATTCCTCCTCAGCCTTCCAAACTCCAACGAGTACAGACCCAATCTATTCAATTTCTCTTCATAAGCTAACCCCCTCATCTCCGGTATCAGCCTGGTGAACCTTCTTTGTACTCCCTCCAAGGCCAATATATCCTTTTGCAAATAAGGGGACCAAAACTGCACACAGTACTCCAGCTGCGGCCTCACCAGTGCCCTGTACAGTTGTAGCAAGACCTCCCTGCTTTTATATTCTATCCCCCTCACTATAAAGGCCAACATTCCATTCGCTTTCTTGATCACCTGCTGCACCAGCAGACTGGGTTTTTGCAATTCATGCACAAGGACCCACAGGTCCCTCTGCACTGTAGCATGCTGCAGCTTTTCACCCTTTAAATAATAATTCCTCCTATTATTTCTACCAATGATGCCTGCATATACAATTATAGAATTGTTGAATCCCTACAGTGCAGAAGCAGGCCATTCAGCCCATCAAGTCTGCACTGAATCTCCTAAAGGGAATCCCAGCTCCATCCCACCCCTCACATTTACTGTGGCTAATCCACCTGACCTACACACCTTTGGACTAAGGGGAAAATTAGTATGCCAATCCACCTAACCTGCACACCTTTAGAGTTTGGGAGGAAACCAGAGCACCCTGAGGAAACCCATGCACACACAGAGAGAACGTACAAACTCCAAACAGTCATCCAAGTTATTATGTTTACCGCTTCTAATATTTTATTTTTGTGTGTCTTTATTATGCATTTTGGGCCATTTTTCTATATTAAAGGCACAATACAAGAGTTATTTATTGCTGCTGCAATTTCTGTAGTGCTCCAAATGCTCATCAAGGTAATTAAAAACAGTTTTATATTTCATTGTGTTATATCAAAGATTCTGGATAAGATTTTACTGCCCCAAGCAGTGGGGTAAAAGCCAGGAGGGCTGATATGATGCAGTTCCACTGCAGGGCAATATTACGAGTGATAGGAATGGCAGCGGCTCAGCTGCCCAACCGCCAGGAAAGTTGTCAGCATGGTTCCATTGCCAATTCTTGAGGGCCCAGGACTTGCATTTAGTCCCAAAGTGGGGTCTTAACCCTTCTAGGGAAATTCTGACTTCTATTTCTAAAAGGTGCAATGAGTCCATTGTTTGTTTTAAAATAAACTTCCAAGATTTACAAATTGGAAGAAAAGTTAACTAAATTTGTATTGAACTCAAAAGAAAATGGGTTTCATCAGTGTACTATTATTTTCACATAATGTCAATTTTGTCAATGTAAATTTAAATCAGCAATACCCATTGAATTTATTATTGTTTTCACTAAACATGCACAAGCAACTTAAAATACTTCACAGTCTTAGAAAGTTATGCCCTGGTCTGGAGATGCCGGTGTTGGATTGGGATAGGCACAGTAAAAAGTTCACAACATCAGGTTAAAGTCCAACAAGTTTATTTAGTAGCACAAGATTTCAGAGTGCTGCACCTTCATCAGGTGAGTGAAGAGTGTTGCAGACTGGCACATTCCAAGGTCCAGGACTACGTGCTGAGGGACGCGCTGAAGCTTGGGGCAGCCGCCGCAAAGGCACAATGGGGAAAGGCCACACTATAAGGCCTTTTAATGGAGGCGGACCGAGGGCCCGGGAACTGCAGAACACCCTCGACCTGCGTAACTGTGTGCCAATCTGAGCAATAACGGCACACAGTAATTTATTGAGACATGTATATAGCTTCAAGTATTGAAATGTAATGACTGTAATTTGTACAAAAGTGTAAAAATGTTTTGATTCTGCACTGTTTGCAATTCAAAGCCATGTAGATTTAAGAACATAAGAAATAGGAGCAGGAGTAGGCCATCTAGCCCTTCGAGCCTGCCCCGCCATTCAATAAGATCATGGCTGATCTGTCGCTGCTCAGTTCCACTTTCCCGCCCTCTCCCCATAACCCTTAATCCCCTTTCTCATCAAAAACCCATCAACCCGCGTCTTAAAAATATTTAGCGAGGCAGCCTCCACCACTTCAACGGGCAGAGAATTCCAGAGATTCACCACCCTTTGAGTGAAGAAGTTCCTCCTCAACTCCGTTCTAAACCGCCCCCCTTTTATCTTGAGGCTGTGCCCCCTAGTCCTACTGTCTTTTTTGAGCGGATTTTTATGAATAAAGTATACTTCTGGAAAAAAAGGAGTTGGGTTCACAAACAGGCATATAAAGATACAGACTCAATTTATAAGATAATGGTTGGAATGCGAGTCTTAACAGTTAATCAACTCTTTACGGGTACAGACAACGTGAGTGGAGAGTGGGTTAAGTACAAGTTAAAGAGGTGTGAATTGTCTCAAGCCAGGACAGTTAGTGAGATTTTGCAAGCCCAAGCAAGTCATGGGGCTACAGGTAGTATGACATGAACCCAAGATCCCAGTTGAGGCTGTAAAATTATGCCCAGGATATTATTTTACTTAATATAGTTCACAAAATTAAGCATGGCTAAAAGATGATCAAAAACAATACCACTGATTATCCTGATATAACATAAGAACATAAGAAATAGGAGCAGGAGTAGGCCATCTAGCCCTTCGAGCCTGCCCCGCCATTCAATAAGATCATGGCTGATCTGTCGTGGCTCACCTTCCCACCCTCTCCCCATAACCCTTAATCCCCTTGCCTATCAAAAACCTATCAACCCGCGTCTTAAATATATTTAGCGAGGCAGCCTCCACCACTTCAACGGGCAGAGAATTCCAGAGATTCACCACCCTTTGAGTGAAGAAGTTCCTCCTCAACTCCGTTCTAAACTGCTCCCCCCCCCCAATCTTGAGGCTGTGCCCTCTAGTCCTACTGTCCTTTCTGAGCGGGAAGAGCCTCCCCACCTCTATCCTATCCATCCCATTCATCATCTTATATGTCTCAATGAGAGCTCCCCTCATTCTTCTAAACTCTAACGAGTACAAGCCTAATTTATTCAGCCTCTCCTCATAGTTCAACCCCCTCAACTCCGGTATCAGCCTAGTAAACCTCCTCTGCACTCCCTCCAAGGCCCAAATATCCTTGCGTAAGTGTGGCGACCAAAACTGCACACAGTACTCCAGCTGTGGCCTCACCAGCACCCTGTACAGTTGCAGCAAGACCTCCCTACTTTTATATTCAATCCCTCTCGCTATGAAGGCCAGCATCCCATTTGCCTTCCTGACCACCTGCTGCACCTGCAAGCTGGCTTTTTGCGACTCATGCACAAGGACCCTGAGGTCCCTCTGCACTGTCGCATGCTGCAGTTTTTCACCATGTAAGTAATAGTCCTTCCTACCATTATTCCTACCAAAGTGGACAACTTCACACTTGCCAACATTAAATTCCATTTGCCAGTTCCTGGCCCATTCGCCCAGCCTATCTAGATCCTTCTGCAGACTTTCCACACCCTCCGCGCAATTTGCCGTTCCACCAATCTTGGTGTCATCAGCAAATTTCGACACCATACACTCGGTTCCCTCCTCCAGATCATCTATATAAATGGTAAATAGCTGAGGCCCCAGCACCGACCCCTGGGGCACTCCACTAGTCACCAACCGCCAATCCGAATAGCACCCATTAACCCCCACTCTCTGCCTCCTATTTGACAGCCAATCCCCTATTCACGCTAACACCCTACCCCCAACTCCATGCCCCCTGACCTACTGTAATAACTTCTTGTGCGGCACCTTATCAAACACCTTATGAAAATCAAGAAACACCACATCCACCGGCTCTCCTCTATCCACCGCCCTAGACACATCCTCATAGAACTCCAATAAATTCGTCAGACACGACTTCCCCTTAACGAAACCGTGCTGCGTCTGCTCTATCAAACAATTCTCCTCAAGATGCCTCGCTATTTTCTCCTTGATCACAGATTCTATCATTTTACCTACAACAGACGTTAAACTAACCGGCCTATAATTCCCTGCCTTTTGCCTGCCACCCTTCTTAAACAACGGCGTAACATTAGCCGTTTTCCAATCTTCCGGCACTTCCCCGAAATCCAGCGATGTTTGGAAAATAATCACCAAGGCATCCACTATTAGCTCCGCCATTTCTTTCAGAACCCTTGGATGCATTCCATCCGGTCCTGGGGACTTGCCCACAATCAGACCCTCCAGTCTTTTGAGCACTGCCTCTCTAGTAACAATAATGTCATTCAGGCCCTCCACTCCTACCATCTTTCCATCGCTAACACCCGGCAAATTATTCACGTCCTCCTCCGTGAAGACCGAAACAAAACATAAAACCGAAACAAATAAAATGAGATTGCAATCCGATAGAAAATATAAGCAACCTGTCTCTGCAATACTTCTTGATTTCAGCTGTACAGTACAATAGACAAATTAAAAACACAATTTGCATCTGTGTATGCTATTTCCAATACTTGCAAATCCCAAGTAATGTCTCATAATGAATATCTAGTGCATGATCAGGATAAGAGCCACACTTTTGTTTCTGACTCCGTTCAAGACAATTGTAACAAATCAGAGAATGTCCTTCTGCCACTTTTCAATTAAATTTTGCTGATTAATCTATTTTCTACGTCGCCAAGATTTACACAAGTTAAGAAACGAACTAGTAAACAGCCATCAGACTTCTATTGTTACACTGATTTGGTTCACATAGTGCAATTTGCGCCCCCCCCATCCATTCTATTATAGTGGAAAAATGAAAGCCCATAGAAGAATCTCACCACATTGTAAACTGCTTTGTGGCAAAGTATTTTGTTAATCTCCAGTGTGCTATACTCTAGGCTTGAAAACACCTTCTCTCCATTCTAAAAGGTACTAATGAAGCCCAGATTAGCCTTTGAATGATCCAAGGCAGATCAAACTCTTTCAAGTAAAGAAATAAGGTCAAAATTATTTTGATGAGCTATTCTATTTTAGTTCCTTTCAAAAATGATACAAGATGAAACACAAGTTAATCTCACACAAAATACTGTTAAAATACTCTTACTAAAAATAATTTTGGCACAGATGGTAGGACTTCATAAAGAGCATTGGTAACAAATTCAAAATTGGGCTCATGCAATGATGCTTTTTATTAAATATATAAGGCAATTTTCATTAAAAACATTTCATGACGAACCAACCCCAAGATATAAAAATGCTTGTAATAAGGTCAAATTTGGTAATAAGTGTACATTTTTATTTTAAAAAGTTTAAAAAACAGTTAAATGCTCACATATGTTTTGAAAATGATAGAAGTAGACAATTTGTTTACAAATGACTATAAATAGCACCAGTTGTTATATTATTCTTTGTTCAGTTTTGCTTAAAATCAATTTGTATGCATCTCAAGCACCACCCTCATTTTGTCATGATTTATTTGTAACTGATACAGTCAAGCAGATAATTACCCCAGCTAAACCTGTGTGTTTGAAATCTATAGATACATGATGAAGTGCAGGCTGTTATAAAGGTTTTTAGAAAAAAAAGGAGAACACTACCCAAGAGAAAGTTTCACAAAATAAACATATCTTCAGACTTTATATCCATGAATTATTTTAGTATGTTAAATTTTTATTCATTTACTCAACAATTTTTTATTCTGTCATGGTTTGTGGGTGTCGCTGGCAGTGCCAGCATTTGTTGCCTTGCCCTAATTGTCTTTAAACTGAATGGCCATTTCAAACGGCAGTTAATAGTCAACCACATTGATGTGGGTCTGGAATCACATGTAGGTCAGATCACGTAAGAAAGGCAGGTTTCCTTTCCTAAAGGGCATTAGCGAACTTGAAGGGTTTTTACAACATTTGATAATCATTGTCATGGTCACCATTACTAAAACTAGGTTTATACTCCAGATTTACTAATCGAATTTAAGTTCCATCAGCTGCTGTTGGGATTTGAACCCAGGTCTCCAGATTATTAGCTGGGCCTCTGGATTACAAATCCAGTGATATGCAGATGTCGGCATTGGACTGAGATAAACACAGCAAGAAGTCTCACATCTCACATTGTCAGTACTTTTAAGACTTGATTACCTGTATCTTTAACCTGTGCTTAACCCTCTCTCCACTCATATTGTCTGTACCTATAAGACTTGATTACCTGTAAAGACTTGCATTCCAACTATTATTTTGTAAATTGAGTTTGTGCCTTTATATGCCCTGTTTGTGAACAGAACTCCCACTTACTTGATGAAGGAGCAGTGCTCCGAAAGCTAGTGGCTTGTGCTACCAAATAAACCTGTTGGACTTTAACCTGGTGTTGTGAGACTTCTTACTGTGTTTACAAACCCAATGACATTACCACTTCATCACCATCTCCCCTTGAAGGAACATGTACTTCTTACGCACATTAAAAGGAAATTATTGAATTCGGAATGAGTTTTTTTAGTTAAACTTAAAAAATCGTATGAATTTCATACTAATAAATAAATATTTTATTCAGCTGAGTAATAGTTTTTGGGGCAATGATGAGGTATCTCATTCCAAGTGTAAGTCACTGAATGTTTTTCCTTTAGCATATTTATAGCAACCTGCACGGAATTTTGAAAATATTCCAGAATTGCTTACTATTAAGGTATTTTTGTGCAGTTGACACTAGAAACCGATGCCTACATAACCAATTTGTTCCATTGTCTTTTCTTCATCTTTGGAGTCAAAGTTCATCTTTGGTCTGTAAACAGAATTTTATAAATATTTTAATGTTCCTGTTTGGCATGGAGAACCTTTATTGTTTCATTATATTGTGTGAGCAAAAAAATCCATTTTATAGCCTATAATAAGGTACATTCATATTTAATTATTTACATAATGTGTTGAATCTTGCTGGAAAAACAATGCAATAATTTTGAATATTATAATTAATTGCACAAATCACTCAACAACTCCAGCAGATTAAGAGATGTGCAATAAGTTGCAAATTTCCAGAACCTGGTGGTTGATTTACGCTGTTTCACCATAAACGAAATCCTGTCCTTAGCTTCCGTTAGCTTTAAGTTAAATATAAATGGAATCCATACTCTCATATGGGGGTTAATAAGAACTGTTGGAGATAATTTAGTAGCATGGTGGGGGTGGGGGAGGGAATGACAAAAGAAAGAGACAAAATAAATGATTTGAAAGAGAAAGGGAAATGAGACAGAAACACGAAAAAAATTCAAAAAGGATAAGAAAATGAAAAAGATGAAGACAGGGAATGAAGGAGCAATAAAAAGAAAAATTATTAAACCAAGGAAATCTAAAATGTATTAATAAAGTAAGGAAGAAAATATTATTTTACCAGTTGGGGGAATGAATTAGAGCAGGTAGGTGAATTAAAGGTGTGGAAACATCTGTGAAACACTGACCATAAAATAGGATTACACAAAATGAAAGGAACATTAAAAGAATGAAAAACTGGTAAAAGGCGCATAGCTCAACAATGGGAAATATTTTGACCAGATGTGGAAAATGTATAAATCCAATCCGTTCCAGTAACAGCAAAAAGTCTATGTTTAAGGTCTGGATTCCATGGATCAATAAGCAAATCAGAATCAATTCGCAACTAAATGAAAATCATTTAGTACTTACAAGGCAGGTAATAAATGGAAAAACTTGAATAAATAGGAAAAATACATACGAAAACTACAAAAGAGTTTAGACAGATTATAAGGAAGAGATAGTAGCAAAAATCAAAAAAGACAATAATGTTTCAACATGTGCAGTAAAAGTAGATAGGGGAGATACAACTAAGGTCACAAGAGTGCCAGGAATACTAAAAATATGAGCTGAATATTTAGATTGTAAAACCACCAAAGGTAATTATGATTTTAACGACAGGTCGAGGGAAGATATTCAAATTTAAAATATGCAAATCATCCGGATCTGATGATTAACATCCATGAGTCCTGAGGAAAGCTTGGGAAGAAATAGCAAAGACTACAATGATCATTTTTCAAGCTGAAGAGCAACATATCTGAATTTCATAGCCTCAGACTTGAAACCTTAATTAGAGTGTAGTTGTATAGTGCGCTGTTCCAGACAGCCCATTTTTGGAAGATATAACATGTCAAAGATTCATAATCATGCTATGGAAGGGTAAGGAGAAGTTTGCAGTTTGATATTTTTCACTATAATTGAGAAGGTGACCCAATAAAAATTTTATGTAGCTATGACCAGGAGTTTTCGAATGGCAGGGTCTCCCATCAAACAGCTGAACAGTCAGTTCGAATGCATCCCGCCGATACCAGCGAGCCTGTCACCCATTGCAAGGGTCCAAGAGTGTTAATTTACTGGAGGTTGATCATCCGCCCCTCAATCCTGACTCAGAATGGCTGGCAGCTTTGAGGTCCCAGCAGCGCCAGATGCAGCACTAGCCATTAAACTGGACCACCCACTTTCTTGGTTTGTCCCTGTTCAAGAATTATAGAAGCTGTTATTTGATGAAAGTTACGTTCCACACACCAAGGTTTTAGATTCCCCCACTGAAGAGTTTGCAGGCATGAGGTGGGGGCCATAGAATTCCCCAATGGCCTCCCCCCACCCACCTACCTTCCATCCCTCCCACCTGCCCCAACCTGTCTGTAATTTTATGATGGGCGACGCCTAGGCCAACCCTTGCCTCAGTTAAAACCCCACCTGGCAACTAACATGCGTATAAGGGTCGTTTCCCACTTGGCCTCAATATTGAGACAGGCAAGAGGGGTTTCAGCAGGAGTGGGAGCCACAAATCAGAGCAAGAGCTGGGAGTCAGAAAGCAAGAGCTGGGAGTCAGAAAGCAAGAGCTGGAGAGCTGGGAGACCGAGGGCGGGAGACCGAGGACGGGAGCCGGAGAGCGGGGGAAAGTTGGAAGCCGGAGAGAGGGGCTGGGAGCCGGAGAGCGGGAGCCAGAGACGGAGTCAGAAATGGAAATGGGGTGGCCTAGAGAGGTAGCAGAGGCGATAGCCAGTTTGGAGATGGGGGAGGGGGGCTGGGAGAGACAGCAGAGGGAACCGGTGTTGCAGGAGAGCTAGGGGAGGGGGGCAGGTGAGTGAGCCCAGGGGGTTGGGGGAGCAGGAGAGAAAGCCGGGGGAATGCAGGAAAGGGAGCCTGGGGGGCAGGAAAGGGAGCCTGCGGGGCAGGAGAGACATTCATGAAGGGTCAAGGGCAGCAGGGAACTGTATGTACAAGGTTGAAACAGATTTTTGGTCTTTCAGGGAATTAAGAATTAAGAATTATGGACAATGAGCAACAAAGTGCAGCTGAGGCAGAAGATAAGAGGTTTCTTATTTAAGACACAATTGAGAAGTTTTTTTTCAGTAGGTAATGAATCTTTGGAATTCTCTTCTTAGAGAGTGGTAGAAGCTGGGTCATTGAATACTTTTAAGGCAGAGATAGATAGATGCTTGACTAATAAGGGAATCAGAGGTTTTTGAGATAGATGGAAATGCGGAGTTGAGGTCACAATTAGCTGTAACCTTATTGAATGGTTATAGAGTCATAGAGGTTTCCAGCATGGAAACAGGCCCTTCGGCCCAACTTGTCCAAGCTGCCCTTTTTTTTAAACCCCTAAGTTAATCCCAATTGCCTGCATTTGGCCCATATTACCCACATAACTACCTAAATGCTTTTTAAAAGACAATATTGTACCCGCCTCTATTACTACCTCTGGCAGCTTGTTCCAGACACTCACCACCCTCTGTGTAAAAAAATTGCCCCTCTGGACACTTTTGTATCTCTCCCCTCTCACCTTAAACCTATGCCCTCTAGTTTTAGACTCCCCTACTTTTGGGAAAAAGTATTGACTATCTAGCTGATCTGTGCCCCCCATTATTTTATAGACCTCAATAAGATCACCCCTCAGCCTCCTATGCTCCAGAGGAAAAAGCCCCAGTTTATTCAGCCTCTCCTTATAACCCAAACCATCAAGTCCCAGTAGCATCCTAGTAAATCTTTTCTGCACACTTTCTACTTTAATAATATCTTTTCTACAATAGGGTGACCAAGACGGCACACAGTGTGCCAAATGTGGCCTTACCAATGTCTTGTACTGCTTCAACAAGATGTCCCAATTCCTGCTGCAGCAGGAAATCCTGGTGCAGCAGGCTCGAGGGCAGAATGTCCTACTCCTGATTCAAACGCTCGTAGATATGTTCATATAAGATCAATCATGATCTTACAGAATGGCAAAAAAGGCTTGAGGAGGCGTGAGGTCTGCTCTGATTTCTTATGTTGTGATGATGTTTACTGATTGTTAGGAGTAACCAGCTAATCAAATTCTTCTCAAATTATTCTCAGATCTAGCATTTAACCTATCATGAAACATGAAGGACTCTTCTAAGAACCTTGTTTTAAATCCATACTCTTACCTTTGTTCTATGACACATGCAAGGGAAAAGGTCATCTTTTGGCTGCTCCACTAGTTGCATACCATCTCTTATCTTTGGTTCACTCACCTGAAGATCAGCATACTCCTGTTTAAAAACACAAACATGTAGATTATCACTGATATAATACAAGGAATTTGGATACATTTGCTATCCATTTTTACATTCTATTTTATTGATTCTGTCCTTTTTAAATATATTTTCCAATTTTCCTCACATTACAAGACATTCACTAATCAGCAGAATGATCAGTTGACCAAATTATTTTGTTAAGACCTAATTGGTACTCACTATTGATTGCATTCCAGTATTGTCCTCCTCTATGCAGCATGCTTGGCCTGTGATTGACACTGAACTAAAGATGGTGTAATGTGCATCAGAAATGCATCCCCCCACTCTTCCAAATATTTTGGCATAGGGCAAAGCCACCCAGTTCATCAAGCTGGTGTTATTGACTCTCATTCCACTTCCCTATTCTGTCCCACTTGGGGTGGAAGTTTACGGCTCCATCATGGCAGGGGTGAGGCTGGAAAATGTGGCAAGTCATTCAAATGTCCATTGAGTTTGGCAGGACTGGAAGATTCTCTCAGTGGGAGGGGCTATAAAAATCTACCCTTCGTGTTCTGCAGTTTGAATATACATCTGAGAAGCTGAGAGTGCTGCACCTCTGCACTGCATTTTTCTGCATTACTAACTTCAATTGACCAGGGAGAAAAGACCTATAAACTTTGATTATAACATGCAGCTTTAGTGCTTTATGTTGCACATTTACCCTCATATTGCATCACTACATGTATTTTTTGGAACAGAAAACTTTAGAATCTTAGTACCTTCTCTGGTGGAAACTAACATGGAGTATGCAGATTTCATAAAACTGCAAAACTTTGGGGTGAGGGGAAAGAGGAATAACAGGAACTGTAGGAGAGTTCATGATGATTTATACTGTTCTACCAAGACATGGTGTAATGTAGGTACCTCAAAGGTAGGGCATTTAATGATGACTCTCAATATGGTGACCATCTTCAGTATGCCATCTGGTAGCAAAGCTACTGTTACCCAAAGAAGCGCAACATTACCACTGGATAATTAAGATATAAAATCAAAACATTGCATCTGGTATTTTCTTCCCAGTATTTACAGAAGATATACATCAAATTAACTTTTAAGCAAGCTTTGAGAGTTCAGCTATTTCATTCAGCCACTTCATCTCAAGTAAATTGCACTAATTGTCTATGTGCATCTCTTTTTGGGTAATTTTACATCTTTTTCCACTACTTTAGAAATAATATTTTGTTGGCTATATTGAAGTAAAGGTAAGCAATTAATTTAAAATAAAATCAAGATGCTGGAAACATAGAAACAAGGAGGAGGAGTAGGCCATTTGGCCCTTCGAGGCTGCTCCACCATTCATTTTGATCATGGCTGATCACTGAATTCAATATCTTGAGCCCCCTTCCTCCCATATCCTTCAATCCCTTTAGCCCCAAGAGCTATATCTAATTTCTTCTTGAAATCAGACAGGTTTGGCCTTAGCTACTTTCTGTGGTAGTGAATTCCACACATTCATCACCCTCTGGGTGAAGAAATTTCTCCTCATCTCAGTTCTGAAAGGGTTACCCCTTATTCTCAAACTATGACCCCTAGTTCTGGATTCCCAAACCATTGGGAACATTCTTTCTGAATCTACCCTGTCAGAATTTTATAAGTTTCTATGAGATCTCCTCTCACTCTTCTAAACTCCAGTGAATATAATCCTAACCGACTTAGTCTCTCCTCATATGACAGACCTGCCATCCCAGGAATCAGCCTGGTATTCCTTTGCTGTACTCCCGCTGTAGCAAGGATATCCTTCCTCAGATAAGGACACTAAAATTGCACACAATACTCCACATGTGACCTCACCAACACCCTATACAATTGCAGTAAAATATCCCTATCCCTATACCGGGACACACAGTGGCACAGTGGTAAGCATTGCTGCCTCTCAGTGGCAGGGATGTGGGTTCAATTCCTGACTTGGGCCAATATCTGTGTGGAGTTTGTACGTCCTCGGTCTGTGTGGGTTTCCTCTGGGTGGTCCAGTTTCCTCCTACAATCTGAAAGACGTGCTGGTTAGGTGCATTGACCCAAACAGGCACCAGAGTGTGGCGACTAGGGAAATTTCACAGTAACTTCATTACACTGTTAATGTAAGTCTTACTTGTGACTGATAAATAAACTTTACTCAAATCCTCTCACTATGAAGGCCAACATACCATTTGCCTTCTATACCGCCTGCTGTACCTGCGTGCTTATTTTCAGCGAATGATGCTTGAGGACACCAAGGTCTCGCTGGGTATCCACCTCTCTCAATTTACATCCATTCAAGTAATAATCTGTCTTGTTATTATTGCTACCAAAGTGGATAACCTCACATTTAAAAACTCAGCAGGTCTGGTAGCATCTGTGGAGACAGAAAATAGAGTTAACGTTTCAAGTCTGTATGACTCTTCTGCTGAGTTAAAGAGAGGGAGAATGTGATGGATTGTATACTATATAAGAGGGGATGGAGCAGTTGGAACAGAGTAGGTCATTAACAGCAGGCACTAGGAGAGATTGCAACAAAGATGTGTAGGTCATGAGACTGAGGAAGTATTAATGGCAGTAAAAGGTGCTAGTAGTGGTGAAAATCTCAGATTTCAGAATATGTTAATGGGAGAAACAAAGGTCAGTGCTCAATGAAAGTGAAACTCAAGAACAAGTGGCAGATGATCCTGGGAGGTAGGGGGTTTTGCACAGGGACAAAAAATGTTTTCAATATAAAAAAGGGTCAAGATGAGGAGAAATGTCACAGTCTAAAGATGTTGAACTCAATGTCGAGTCCAGAGGGCTGCAACATGTCCAACTGGGTGTGAGGTACTTTGAGACTTCCTGAAATCTGACAAAAATGCACTTCCTTTCTTACTTTTCTTATTAAAACTATTTGTGTAAAGTGTGCCATGAAATCCACCCTAAGTTCCAGTTTACTACAATGTAATACTTTATATAATGTACTTTTATTAATTATGCCTTCGCTAAAAAAAAAGTATAGGACAAAATCTTCCAGTCCCATGCAAGGGGCTGTCAAAGAGGGGGACTAGGTATCTGGCTTGAATAACAAAAGGGGCAGGGTTGACAGTGGGCATGGAGACGGTAACGGGTGCTTGATTTGAGGGAGAAAAGGCATATGGAGGTGAATCATAATATGATCCAGGATATTTGGGGAAGGTTCATAAGTGACAGAGGGAGATGAATAATGATATTAGCAGGGTCAAGAATGATGGAAGAAGTTGGTAGGTGACTGGAGAGGGTAGAAGATGGTGGAACAAGTCTAGAAGGCGCCCCACACCATTTTTCCAATCAAACCCTAACCATGCAGTTAGTGAGATCCCTCAAAGTGGGAGGAAGGTCTTTTCAAGTGGATGCAGTTTAAGGTCAGCACAAATGGCCGACTAAAGGGTCACCCTAATAATTGAGAGGCAACTGGATGTTAACCGTACTCAGTTGTGTTCTCCTCTCTGTGGTGAAGCCTGCATGATAGCAGGTTTATTTCCGAACCATGGTTCTCAAGGTGGATGCTTCCATGTTTCCAAACATTCATACTCGCAGGTAAATGGTAATGGTTGACAATGGCTCATGTGATTAGTCTTTCTATGCTGCCAAGGCAATGTCTCAAATGTAGTGGAGGCAATGGAATTGTGCCAGAGGGAGGGTTCTCATACATGGCTGTCATCACTCTGGTTAAAGAGCAAGGTCTCCATGTGCAGTCAAGTATGAACTGGAACAGATGTCCTTCACCTGAAATGGGTGGGGCTGGTTGCCATTTCCAGCTGGAGGGCAGGCAAAGGGCTTGGTACTGACCTGCTGGGTTTGAGATGGGGAGAAACTTGTAAAGAACATGCTCACTAAATGTATTACTTCAATTTGTTCACACAACTACTTAGGTGTCAATGACACAGACTACAGATGACTCTCAGTTTTTTGGTTCTCATCCAGATAAGGAGAAGGAAGGCCCATCACCAGTTGGCTAGGGACAAGAAGGAGCAAGGAACAAGAGCCAGCAGTGTCTTTGGAAGATGAACATGCTGACGAACATTGACCACTGCAACAGTGACCCAAACACAGTTAGATCACTGGTGGTACTCATATCTAAAGATAAGAGATAAAGCCCCCTCGTGTGTCCCAGGATGTGATTGCTCACATCTAACAGCTTCTCCAGTATGAGCTGTGGCCATAAGGACTCTGGAGAAGTAATGCAGAGCTCCTGCCTGATGATGAGTGAATGAATGCCTGTCTTAGTACCCTTTAAATATAGCTGCAGGACCATCCTGTCAACTTCATGAGATTCACCAAGTTCTTCTTAAGTACAGTGGGACACCCAATAGGGATAACACCAAATTTCCCATCTGTCACCAGGCTTTAACTCCAGAATGGAAGATTGTACCTATTGTTTCACAATTACCTTTGTTACAATCCTGTTAGGGACCATTAATGTTTAGAGAAACACTCAGTAATTAACTGGCAGAATTATGCCAAAAGATCTCACATTTTTAAACAAAAACAAACTTTATTGTGTATAAAAGGAAATGAAATAAAACATTACGTTAGCACAACACCTATAAAGTCTGATGCTATAAACTCAGTTCTACTCCCACCCAAGAGTTTTTTAACTTATGAAATGTTGAAAGTTCATTCCCCCTTTCTGGGACAATCCAAAGGCACACCCGGTCCTCTAGAATTTACTTTAAATCTGTTCCTTGTGCCACCTTATGCCAAGGTGTATGAGTTATGGATATCAGTCCATTAGCTTTTGGCTAAGCCATCCTCCAATCTTCTTTAAAGACTTTGCAATTGTGGACTCTGCAGTTGCCTGTCATGGCTTTGGACATGCATAGACTGCCTTTTCCCAGTCAGCTCTCACAGCGTCTGTACAGCTCCTTCCGAGCTAACTACATAAGTTTCCTGCCACAAGCTCTGTGAGAACCACTGTAAAATCTTTCCCATATTTCAATGTAGACAAATCTTTTAGATTCTCCCCTCCCTCACAAATTCCAAATTGAACGTAAACCTTCACCCAAGTCCTTGCACAGTGAATGATTACATTATAATTTTCTCTGATTAAATTCGGACCTGGCTAAGATTCGTGTCCTTTGACTCTCCCCACTCAGTGAGCTGCAGTCTAAATCCAGACAAAATCTGCAATTACCCTTTTCTGTTGCCCTGTGTAAATACACAGATAAATTAAACAAAAGAATCTTCTACTCCCACATCTGGTCTCCATGATGACATGGCATGCTCTTGAATACTCTCAAACAGAAGCCTAAAGGAATTGTTTTACCTTCCTTGATTGTGTAATCCATATCAGTAATTTATATTGCTAATGGAGTTTATGGCTCTTTTGTCCACACTCAACTTCAATATAACCTTAGAGATGGACTCATTGTTCAAGCTTATTTTGCTATCAACTCTGACCTTGCAAGATGACTACAGGCTACCTTTTGGGTGTCATAAATCCAGGCATGTTTGAGTTGCATTTACGTAAGAGTTGGCTTGGCTACCGTGCCAAGAACGCAGGTGGTTGTCCAGGACTGGCAGGGCCAGATGACACCAGAGCTTCTGGAGCTCACTGCAGAAGCACCACCGTCCCGTGGAGTGAGTGACCCAGGGGCTCACAGGAACCCCGAGGGAGGAAGGAGGACTCAAGCCCGTGCCTGGGCCTTCCACCCAGGAGACTGCAGCTGTGGTTTCATCTTCTGACTCCTGCCTTCCTGACACCAGGGCATCTCAGGGGCAGCAGGATGAAGAGGATGTCAAGGATACATCCCGGACACCTGGAAGCAACCAGGGCCCTCCAGAGGATGATCATCAAGGACATCACAGACCACAATATTGCAGGAGATTGCAGGGGGGAGAGGGGAGGGGAATGGAACCCACACACGGCAACACAGCCACTAGTGACCAAAGCATGTGATATTTAGCGCTGCTCTCACATGCTTGACCCTTACTGCCGCCAGCCCTGCAGATCCTGGTGGTGTTGCCCATTGTTGTTATCCTCCTATCTGTGTGGAATTTTCACATTCTCCCCATCTGCATGGGTTTCCTCTGGGTGCTCCAGTTTCCTCCCACGGTCCAAAGATGTGTGGGTTAGGTTGATTGGCTATACCCTTAGTGCGAGGGGGACTAGCAGGATGGATATGCAGGGTTATGGGGTTAGGGCCAGGGTGGGATTGTGGTCCGTGCCGATTCGATGGGCCAAGTTAGCCTCCTTCTGCACTATGGAGCTTTTATGATTCTCTTCTATGATTCCTCCTCTTTTCCTTTGTCCTGCTGGATGGTGTCCTTTACAGCGACGTCCAGCTTGTCGGCCTTCACATCCTCTTCCTCCTTGCTGCCGCGCCAGGTTGTGTAAGGCACAACACATCACCACAATGCAGGACAATATCAGGGGTCTACATTGCAGGGCCCCGCCAGAGCAGTCCAGGCACCTGAACTGCATTTTGAGGAGCCCTATGCACCACTCCACTATTGAATGGGTGGCAATATGGGCCTCGTTATATCAGGTCTTTACCTCAGTCACAGGCTTCTGTACAGGTGTCTTCAGCCAAATCCAAGAGAGTACCCCATATCCCCCATGAGCCATCCCCGCACCTTGGGCTTCTCCTCAAAGACCTCCTCAATATAAAACTGTCATACACACTGCTGGGGTGTCCGGGGCAGGTGTGCATGATGTTCAGTTGATGGTCACACACCAACTGCACATTTATTAAATGGAAGCCCTTTCTGTTCATGAATCTTCCTGGATTTTTCACTGGGGCCTTGAGTCTATAACCCCCTGCACATTTGGCATCCCCATGATGACCACAAATCCTGCAGCCCAGCTTCCTGCTGGGCCAGGTGAAATTTAATATACTGGTCAGCCCAGACATACAGGGCATCCGTGACCTCCTTCACACACTTGTGGACGGATGGTTGGAAAATACCACAAAGGTCTCCACTGGTGATCTGGAAGGACCCGGTGGTGTAAGATTAAGCTGCCATCACTTTCACATCCATCAGAAGTGGGTGCCCGCCACCCCCGCCTCCCCATGCCCCAAGGTGCCAGATCCTGCAACAAATGGCACAGGTGTTGCATTGTCTCCTTTTGGAGCTGGAGCCATTGGCGGCAAATGGTGTGTGACAGTTGCTCAAAGGGAACTGCTGTCTCCACTCCCTCCTTATCCTGCCCCACCTTGGGGAGAGTGGCAACCACTTCCTGCCTCTGGCAGCCATCTCTCTACTCCTGCTTGCAATAAGGCCTGGACCTCCTCTGCCTGCAATTCATCCTCCTGTTTCTCCTCCTCAGCTTCAGCATCAACCAAAAGAAAAGCAAGATCAGTGGGTTGCATTGCAAAAGCTATCATGTCAATCTGAAGGAGGGAATGTTTTGGGAAGGGGAGGAACAGGTTGAGGGGTTAAAGAATTCTGTTCGCCCTCAGTCCAGCAAGTCACACTCCCACTGCCCCTCCACAGAACCCCAGCAAAGTACATTCCCAGTATCTCCCAAAGACCTCCAGGAACACACACTGCCCACAGCCCCCCACACACCTCCAGCAACATACACAACACACACTCCCCATAACCCCCACAGCCCCACACAACACATACCCTCCGTGCTCTCCCACACATACCCCCAGCAACACACATTCCCCATATCCCACCACGGCCCCCCAGCAACACACATTCCCCACGCCCCCCCCACAGACGCCCAGCAACACACATGCCCCATAGCGCTCCCCCCACAACCCCCCAGCGACACACATTCCTCATACCCTCCCCACAGTCCCCCAGAAACACACACTCCCCATATCTGCACAGACCCCCAGCAAGACACAGTCAACATACCCCCACAGCAACACATACTCCCCATACCTCCCCCACAGCCCCCAGCAAAACACACTCTCCATATCCCGCCCACAAAGCCCCAGCAACACACACTCCTCATACATACCCCACCACAGCTCCCCAGTGACACACAGTCCCAAATCCCCCACAGAGCCCCAGCAACACATACTGCCCGTAGCCTTCCCCCACAACACCCACTCCCCATATCCCCCCCCGCAGACACCCAGCAACACCCACTCTCCATACCCTCCCAAGCCACTCAGAATGACAACACAGCCCCCCCATTTCTCCTCCTCACAAACAAACGCCCAGAACCCATGCTGTAGTGGCCACAGACAGCGCTGCTTGACAAGTCCTGAGCTGCAGCACTGCCACTTCAGAGAGTTTCCAGCCCATCCCCCACCAGCAGTGCTGTCTGTCACCAGCACTAGGATCCAGAGATCTGACATCAGCGCTCTGATCCAGGGTCATGCTGAGAGGCTGATGTCAGACCCCATGAACAACAGGAGCCCCCCTCCCAACCTGAAAACAACATGGCAGCCATGAAACAACCCCCCCATGAGCAACACGGAGCATTTTTAAAGTAGAGACTTATCTCCTTGCTCACCCTCACTGCTCAAGTGCCTGAATACGACTTTTATACTTGCGGTGTTTTCCTGACCAATCTGGCTGCAGCGAGCGAGGTGGTTAAGGCAGGTGAGCTGGGACAATTGGAGTGAAGCTCACTAATTACATTGTGATGAATGTAATAAAATGCAATTTATGTTTTGTTTGTTTTGGGTGGGGTCCTGATGTTGCTGAGTAAAATGGAAATGGGTGCAAAAACAAGCACCCTTCCTGCTAGTTACATTTTACACCTTTTTCCCACTGCAGAAGGGGCACAATGGGGTGATAAAATTCCACCCTAAGTTTCAGTTCATTGAAGAATTAACAAGGATGATCAAGTTTTAATGTTTCTTTTTCTTTTTTGGCTTCATTATTAAAGTATAATATCTGTCTGATAAAATCAAATTAAATTGAGTTGTGTTCCCCAATTCCAATTTTGATAACAGATAACTGAAGTCCTTGGGTATGCATGAACTCTTATCAACAGAGATAAGGGTGGCTACTGTGATCTGAACACTGGTAGCAGATGGTCCTATGTTTAACACTATGTCTTAGTGGAAAAAACAGTTTGAAAAAATATTTTACAAAGAGTAAATTGTTCACAAGTCAAGGCTTTCTTTAGATCCTAAGCATTTTAGTTTGTTGTTACATAACTGTTCAGCTACTGTCGAAGTACGTGGTAGCAGTCCTCCTTCAGTTACGAAGTTCCAAAGTTTAATAAACATATCTTATAAGATCAATCCCAGATAAAAAGTGATAAAGAAGCATCTGAAGTTTAAGAACTGATAACAAAGACGCATCCATAATCATCTTCTCAAGGCTTCATTTGAAAAGAACGTGCAGTTGAAATGCAAAGGGCTTCTCATGATATGGAATAAAGTCCAATAAAGTGTCGTGCTTAGCCATTTAGTTATATTTCAGAGAAAACTGTTGAGTGTAAAGTTCTAGATAATAAAAATATGAACATAAAAACAAAGTTCAGGGCTTCAGAAGCCAACACCACAAAGCACAAAAACTGTAAATTTTGAGCCACTCTTAAAAGTAAACTTTGAGCTTTTGATGTTAACTCCTGATGAGCTTATGTGCTTGTTGACTTTTATGGGTATCATCAGACAGTGATAATGCTAATTTTCTGATAATGCGGGGTTGTGAGTTAAAGTTCTGAATTTAAATATATTTAATTAAATAAATGTGAAATCTACAATAACAAGCTAACATTGACTGGGACATGAGGATTGGAGGTTCAATTAGGCTCAATCCTGACATCGCTCTTGATGTTAACAGTTGTAAATGTCTTTCAGATCACTGGGATGCTGCTTAGGAGAAATGCACTTAGATACCTTGCCTGCACTTAACACTCCCTGGAACCTTGTGGCTACTTGTGTGTGTCATGGACACATTTTTCGTGGAAGAAAATGTATCATTTTCTGATAATCCCCAATCTTCACATATAAATAATTTCACTACTTTGAAATGGCAAACAGGAAATCCATTGTATTAAAACTGTAGGATTTCATATCAAAGCCCTATGAAATAGTAAAGATTTTAAATTAAGTATTTAAATTTCATAACCTGCTAACTCATTTATTTAGGTCAGTGCATGTGCATTTAGATCATTCTTCAGTTCTGTTAATTTGATGATAACTCTAGTTATACCACAGGTTTCAAACATGGAGCTTTCATGTGGTAAATGCTTCCACTTACCTGGAAAAGTTTAAAATAGTAGCAGAAGATGTGATCTGCCATAAGCCTGTTCCGAGCATAGTCCTGTCCCGCTTTTGCGATCATTTTGGCCTATGAATTATATCAAAAGCAAAAAAATATATTTCCATTTTTGTCATGTCAATATTTGCACTTTCATGTTGGGACCAGAACACCCACAGAAATACCCAGTGTACACCTAGACGTAAAGGAGCTTTCCATTACTTTTACTGGTCTTGAAATACCAGAGTAAGATGTTAATGATCAAGAAATTAGCAATACGTCTATTCTTCTTTATTAAGTTTTCTATATGCTTAGTTTTTATGTCACAAAATACCTGCTATTTTATCTGAGGCACATACCATTATGCAAGACAAGAACACAAATATTAAGAGTTCTGACCAATGACCTGATCAACAGGTTGATTTTAAGAATGGTGTTAAATTAAGACATGGAGGAGAAGGAGAAAGATTTAAGGAATGAATTCCAGTGTATGGAGACCAAGCTGCTAAAAACAGGGTGGTCAAATATTGGACAAAGGGTGGAGGTGCCCAAAAGACAGGATTCAAAGGAACAAGAGTGTTGAGAATCAGAAAGTTGTAATTCTAGAGGAGGTTAATCAACGAATGAGGCATAAGACAGTAAAGAAATTTAAAACTATGATAAGAACTTTAAACTTTGATGTGTTGGAGGAACGGGGTGTCAATGTAATTTGAGAAAGACAGGAGTGATGGGTCAGTGGGATCTGGTATTACATAAAATATTGGAAGCAGAGATTTATATGTACTGAAGGTTATGGTGCCTTCATTCGGGAAATGTTAGGAGAGACATAGAGAACATAAGAACATAAGAAATAGGAGCAGGAGTAGGCCATCTAGCCCTTCGAGCCTGCCCCGCCATTCAATAAGATCATGGCTGATCTGTTGTGGCTCAGTTCCACTTTCCCGCCCTCTCCCCATAACCCTTAATCCCCTCTCTTATCAAGAACCCATCAACCCGCTTCTTAAAAATATTTAGCGAGGCAGCTGTGCATTAAAGTCCAGGAAGGCAGAGCATCAGTGAGGGGCTGGGGTAGGAACAGGATGTGAGAAATTAAAAATCACATGGCAGGGAAGTGAGAATAAAGAGCTTTAAGAGCGACTAAGAGAGAAAAAATAAAGTAGTTGGCTCAGGTCTGGAACAGTCTCCAAGATCTCTAATTATGAATGGATGCAGGTAGCATGCACTTTTATACTAACTTGTATTTACATAGGCTAGATTTTTAACAATGCTCAAGCTTGCGTATGCGTGACCCAGGAGCTCGTTAAAGCAGGCAAAATGCTGCTGATTACGCACAACATTATGGTCGGCGAGCCTGCATAGGAATTCGAAGTGTGCCTGTCGACAATTAAATAGGCAACTAAGTCCATTAAGGAGACAATTGGTGGAGATTTTACATGGCTCATCCATTTTTATGGTTGGTGGATGGGCTAATTGGTCAGGCGACTGTCATATTTTCACAACAAACATTCCCAAGGCGGAACAGAAGATGTGGTTTGAAGGCTGAGGTCTCATGAGGTCTGCTGTCAGGTGCTTGAATTTGCAGGGTTCACAGAGTTCATAGCATTTTTGCAAATCCATTTCATTTAGACAGTACTGCAGCTCCTGAAGCAGTTCCTCAGCAGCTGTCAGCCTTCAGGGAGTTCAGTGGAAATGCTCACCCTCACTTCATTCGGCAGCCACACTCTTCCCACCCTCCCAGCAGCGCTGAGCCTTTCTCAGTGTGTGTTTCACACTGGCTAGCAATTAATTGGGCAACCAGCGTGAAATTATGGTTGCGGTCATATTGCATCTGGAAGGGCATATTGTGCCCTCTTCTGGGCCCGCTGATCATGTGTACCTGATGAGCACAAGATTCAGGTCGTAGTGTCTTTAATGTAGCAAAACATTCTGTGGCACTTCACAGGAGTGTTACCACAATGACACGAAACCAGAGAAGACATTAGCCTGTTTAACTGTAAATTATCTGTTCTGATGAAAAGATCATCGACCTGAAAATTATTTGTTTTTCACTCCAAATTTTGCCAGGACATGCTGAATATTTCCAACATTTTCTGTTTTCATTAAAGAAGGCATTTTAACAGGTGAACAAAGGTTTTGTCAAAAAGCTAGGTATTAGAAAGCATCTTAGAGGACTAGAAGTAGTAAAGCAGAGAGGTTTAAGACAGGAATTCAAGAACTTAGGGCCTAGACAGCCGAAGAAACTTGGATGGGCACCCTCAAATGCTCTTCTCTAAAACTTCTATCTT
Organism: Carcharhinus amblyrhynchos; assembly: GCF_965287045.1. Lineage (NCBI taxonomy): Eukaryota > Metazoa > Chordata > Chondrichthyes > Carcharhiniformes > Carcharhinidae > Carcharhinus > Carcharhinus amblyrhynchos. The sequence goes on along the minus strand of NC_137333.1, from coordinate 42,197,242 downwards.
TCAATCACAATGATGCCATACTTCCACTACTAGAACAAGACACTTATTTATATAAAAGAATGTTTGCTTTGCAAGAGATGATTAAAGAGTTCTTAAGTAGAGAATACAACACATGTCCCACCACAACATACAAGTCACAAAAACGTAAATGTGTTTAATTTAGTCAATACTTGCACAGAATTCCACTCATGCCAATTAGAAAATCACCAAACAGCAATATAAAGTCACAATTATTAACAATGATGTTCAGTTTCTGCAATTAAACAAAAAAATGCTCAAAATTACCTCTTCATCATGAGATTTTGCCCACTGAATTTTATCCAAAAGGTCGCTTAAATCACTCTTAAATGGAATATAATGTTCCCATGGTCGCAGGTCATTGTAGAAATGTTCATAGTACATTGAATCTTGTTTTAGGATAACACCACCTCCTGCTAGTAAATAAGGCATTCTGTAGGCTGCCACAGTACCATCAATGTTGATTTGATACTTGTACTACAAAAACAAAAAGTTCAAAGGACTCTTAGATCTGATGCAACATGCTTAAATGATAGCTCAAGATACACAACACAATGTTTGCTTGTCTGAGAGAAACAGGTGCACGTTGACTATCCAGCTTATTTAATGCCTTGTCATCACTTGACTATTTTAAAAATCAAAGCACCAATTATTCAGTATCATGTTGCTTTTCACATAAACATGAAATAACTCTTCCAGTGACATCAAGAAATAACAATGAATGATGCAATTAATATGCGACCAGTGCAAGTTAACAGATGTCTGGACCATTTCAATGCATAAATGTGAGTGAATATTTATAACACTTTTCATCTACATGAACTTCATAATTATCCTCATATTAAGAATTTAGGTTTGTTCATTCTAGTTTAGGTAATCCTTGTCGACGGGAAATCCTTTAATTATCGAGGTAACAGAGTTCCATTTTATACCTTTAACTCCCAAAGATTAATTTCAAGTGGAAACTGACCAAATGATTTGAGCCTAATTTCGGGAAAAAGATATAATTTCAAAGCCTGTTCTAATATTTAAAAGCATGTTTATATTTCTCCTGGATTTCAAATATTGGTTATCTTACTTACATTAGTGAAATGAGCAAAGTTCTTTTGTCGAACCCTTAGTGTCTCATTCGGAGTAGTTTTTATGGCAACTTTACAGTCCACAAACACATTAGAATTCCACAATGCAGTTGTTGAATTTTTATTATGCCCATGATGCATTCAAACCTCAAGGTTTTTGAGGTGTGTAGTTTCTAATGTCTATAAAAGTAATTCTGTGGTTTATTACCCTGTAATTTTGCAAGGCTGATGATAGCATTTTGAAGCTCAAGGCCATTTTTGAGATGGTGACTATAAGGTTAATGTGCCATAGAAATGAAGGTTATTTTTTACAATCAAATAATACATTTACATTAATCTCTAAAGTAGCAGAGTAATGGCTGGTTGCATAACTGGAAAATGGAATCCATGCTGGTGCTTGCTGCAATAAAAGCAAAAATTACAGGAAGTATTTGGCTGATCAGGCAGCGCCTGTGAAGAAAGTAATGGAGTTAACATTTCAGGTCAATGACCTTTCATCATAAGTGAAAAAAATGGAGGTGTAACAGGTTATGAGCAAGTACCAAAGCAGGGAAAGTTTTAGAGGGTCAGAGTGCTGAGGGATAGAGTGATGATAAAAGAGGTGTCAAAGCAAGGCAATGAAACAAGAAAGGAATCAAAAGATGGGCCTAGTTTCATAACTGCAAGTGACAACCGCATATTCATTATTAAAAGCTGCAGTATGAAAAAGACGAGAAGTGGCTTTTAATCTGATTTTTAAAATTCAACCTAAGATCTAAACGTATGCAAAGTATCTAACTGAAATATGAGGTGCAGTTCCTCAAGCTTTCTGTTGTTTCACTAGAACAACATTGAAGGCTGAGAACCGAGAGATCAGATTAGGAGTGTGGCTGAGAATTAAAATGACAATTAAAATCAACAGCACCTGATCATTCAATACAGCACTTAACAATCTTTTACCTTCAATGCTGTAATCAACAATTTCAGATTCAAATCACTGCTTTTATTTTTCCCAGACAGCAACTTTAATTAAAGATTCTGCTGTTGTCTTTTGCAGCTCTTACAGACCTGTCTTCTGTTTCTTTACTTATCCCACTACCACCCCAGTTCACCCTGCGCCATCATTCATTATGTCATTTCGCCTTTCCTGTTTTATTCGACATTTCTTTTTCCTTCCTTCAGGACATCAAATTGAAATATTAGTTCTCCTTCACTCTCCACAAATGCTGCCAGACCTACTGAATATTTCTTTTATTTCAGATTTCCAGCATCTGCAGCAGTTTCTTTATAATATGAATGCTTGCTGAAAATTGGTGTATTGCTTTTGACTAGTTAGGAAAATGGTCTAATTATGGGTCGCATGAATAAATTTATTATGTCACATTTTTTTCTTTACTTTCACAGACCTGACTCAGGTCCTTATGCCATCAGATGGGAAGAGCACTGGATTAATTTACTCCATTATCCTTGTGTAAAAACTGAAGGATACCCAACAATTTAAAGTGGTAAATAAGAAAAATGATAAGCTTTAATGAAACTTTAACATGGTTGTTCTGGTTTACAGGATGGACGGCACATTGACACAGTGGTTAGCACTGCTGTGCCACAGCGCCAGAGACCCGGATTTGATTCCAGCCTTGGATGACTGTGTGGAGTTTGCACATTCCCCCCGTGTCTGCATGCATTTCCTCCAAGTGCTCTGGTTTCCTCCCACAGTCATGATGTGGGTATGCCGGCGTTGGACTGGCGTAAACACAGTAAAAAGTCTGACAACACCAGGTTTTAGTCCAACCTATTTATTTGATAATATACTCACAAGCTTTCGAGGGACACCCTCTTCGTCAGGTGAATGGAGAGTTCTGGCCTCAGACAGAGCATATAAAGCACAGACAGTTTAGAATCTCAGTTTAGAATCAGTTTAGAGTAATCTCTAAACTGTCTGTGCTTTATATGCTCTGTCTGAGGCCAGAACTCTCCATTCACCTGACGAAGAGGGTGTCCCTCGAAAGCTTGTGAGTATATTATCAAATAAATAGGTTGGACTAAAACCTGGTGTTGTCAGACTTTTTACTGTGTTCCTCCCACAGTCCAGTGATGTGCAGATTTGGCGGATTGGCCATGCTAAATTGCCTTTTAGTGTCCAAAAATGTACAGGTTAGGTGAATTAGCCATTGTAAATGTGCAGCGTTATGGGGGTAGGGCAGGAGAGCTTAAAGTGGGTAGAATGCTCTTTTGGAGAGTTGGTGCAGACTTGATGGGCTGAATGGCCTTCTTTTGCACTGTAGGGATTCTATGATTCTATAACTCCTTAATATTAGATCTTTAGAAACTCCCAATATTTCTGATAGAACATGTTGAAGAAGCTCTGACTATAAAGCCGGAAATTAACAAAAAGAATCAATCATTACTCTCAACAGTTGGTTTGCGAATAGTATCAGCACTAGAGTCCCACTACCTAGATCTGTGCTGCAGATGAACAATTATTCACATCACATACGACAGTTTGGCAACAATAAAATGTCTGGGTCAGAATAAATAAAACCTCTGAGTCAGACATTTAGGGATTCCAGTCTCATTCCAGAGATCTGGAAAACAAAATCTAGGCTAATACTTCATTCAGTACGGTACTGAGGAGGGTGCCGTATTGTCAGAGGTAACATTTTTTGTAGAAATATTACACTATCTCAGATGAACAGAAGGGACCCAATGACAATATTTGAAAAAGAGCAGAAAAATTCTTTCCCTGTTCTCGTCTACATTCGCTCCTCCATCACCACTACTAAAAGCAGATTATTGGATCATTTTCCCTACTGCTATTTTGGGACCTGTGCTTCTCTACATTATTAGAACCAGTTCACTTCAAAAGTACTTCTTTGGCTATGAAGCACTTTGCAATGTCATGAAGTCATGAAAGATTCAGCCAGTTCTTCCTTTCTTTAATGACCCGAATAAAAAGATTCACCAGGAATCAAAGTGCACCATACCTCTATCGGAACAAAATGAAATGTAATTTTTCCATTAAAAAGTAAAACTCACTTATGTCATATGTAAATAGCACATCAATATGAATTAATCTACACTGTAAATTGTTTGTAGTTCCCAGAGAAAGCATTAATTTTCAAAGTTGAGATTAGAGGTACAAGGGTAAAAAGTATAGTATTTAACAGTTCAGTGACAGATGGTAGCAAAGATTTGTTTGTTTTTAAATACGCATCATGTTAGAATCTATGAAGGGATAAACACAATTAATTAGCTCAGACTTAATTTTCTTCTTCAGAAAGTTCAAATGCATCTCATGAACACCAACATAAGCAAAATATTTTGGATGCTGGAATCTGAAATAAAAGCAGAGGATACTGGAAAAACTCAGCAGGTCTGGATGTATCTTCAGGGACATCTATAAATGTTTCAGTCCTTTTGGCTCTTCTTCAAATCTGAAGGGAAGGAGAATGTGTTCAATATTAGAGTGTTGCTGAGAGAGATTGCAACAAAATGTAACAACAAAGGACAGATGTCCTGGTGTGGGAGGTTTTGCTTTGAGGCAATACATGTATTTAAAATTTTAAATAAGGGAGTTTAAGATGGAGAAGAAAGGTCGCAATCTAAAGCTGATGAATTTTAACATTAAGTCCTGAGGATTGCAATGTGACCAACTGGAAGATGAGATGCTGCTCTTCTAGCTTGCACCTGGCTTTACTGGAGCATTGCAGCAGGCCAACGATGGATATGTGTGCACGAGAGCAAGGTGCTAAATTAAAATGGCAGGCAACAGGAAGGGTGAGGTCATGCTTGTGGACTAAGTAAAGGTGTTCTGCAAAGTGGTCATCCAGTCTGTGTTTCATCTCCCCAGTACAGAGGAGACTGCATTGGGAGCTGCAAATACAATAGACCAAATTGAAGAAGGTGAAAGAGAGACACTGCTTAACCTGAAAGGCGTGTTTGGGGCCTTGAATGATGAGAGGAAGTAGACCAGGGTGTCAGTGAGAGCGGTCCCTGCAGAATGCTGATAGCGGGGTGAGGAGATGTGTTTCATGTTAGCATCATGCTGGAATAGTGAAAATGGTAGAGGATGATCCTTTGAATGTTGAGGCAAGTGAAACGTGAAGACAAGGGGGACCCTATGATGTTTCTGAGAGTGAGGGCAAGGGGTAAGGGCAACAGTGCGGGAAATGGATCAAACCTGGTTGAGTGCCTTGTCAACCACAGGTGGGGGGGGGGAATAAAATTTCCACTTCCCTTCCCTCAAATATAATTTCATTCTGATGTTTGTAAGGGAAGAAATAAATAGAGAAAATCTGTTAAATAAATAGTTGTGATTTGGTAATATCTCTATGGGGTTTTACACAGTCAGTAAAGATATAAATGTTGAACACAAAATGTATTCCAAATTAATATCACAAGGTTCTGTAGGGTAATGTAACATTATCCTACAAACCCAATATCTTAATTGATAAGCATAAATGATTTTAATATAAATGGTTTTGCAGCTAATTAATGAAATCATATAAACATATACTTCTGTATTTTTGAAACAATAAACTGGGCAAAATTTTGAAACCAGATCTACATACCTGGAAGAAATCAAAAAATGACACGTGCTTTACAATTGGACCATAAATGCTCTCGTTATGGGGGAAAAAGAAGAAGTTTGTAAATGCAGCATCAATCAAATCAGGGTGTTTGATACTGAGTTTTACAAGCTCTAGACGCTCTCTCCGGCTGTCACGTCCTCTCCAAAATGCTGTACAATTTTTGTTTGCCCAAGAAGGACCAGTGTTGGCTTGAACAGACATCATATCCAAACTTACTCTGTGGAAACCAGGATACAAGATAATTGAATAAATTAGGACAAAGAATATTGAGGGTTAATACTTTCAATAAAAAATCCTTTGATAGAAAGGATTTAATTTTAAGTCACAGAAAGATACAAAGGACAATAAAGAAACTAGTGACAACTTATTTAACGAAGAGGAGAGTTGGTGATGCATGACTTCAGAATGAGCTATGAAGAGCTTTCTTATTTGTGAAGTAAATTAAATATTCCATTGTACTCCACTGCACATTCTATTCACGTGAATAATGGTCTTTTCATACAGCGGTTGGGTTCCCACTGCATTTAGCAAACTATGATCAAATGCATTGAGAATTGAGATAAGGAGGGGAGCCAGTTAGAAGACCTGTCTTGGTTCTCCAAATGATATAGAGATGCTGGCGTTGGACTGGTGTAAACACAGTAAGAAGTCTCACAACACCAGGTTAGAGTCCAACCAGTTTATTTGATAGTAATCTCACTTGCGGTGTCGATGGTAGTCTTGATGCAGAGATGCTGGCGTTGGACTGGGGTAAACACAGTAAGAAGTCTCACAACACCAGGTTAGAGTCCAACCAGTTTATTTGATAATAATCTCACAATGACTTCTTACTATCAAATAAACTGGTTGGACTCTTAACCTGGTGTTGTGAGACTTCTTACTTGGTTCTCCAACACAACAGCCTAGCTCCCAACATATTTTAGAGCTTCCTAAACCTCACCCCTCAATGTCTCACCCACCCATTACCATATGATATTCCTCATGCCATCTTCTGTCATCTCAGATTCCTTCATACAACTTCACAATTTCCCATGCCATCCCATATCCTGTTATATTTCCTCCTTGCCATCTCCATGCTCCTAATTTATTCTTCATAGTCACTCATTCTGCCCACAAAGTTTGCATTGATTCTCTGAAAGAAATTCTTACACAGGCCTACCCCATGCCCCATCTCCGCAACTGAGTGCATTTTCTGTGGCTAATCTACCTAACCTACACTACTTTCATATAAGAATAAGAGAAAGTGATAAAAATTGAGAAAGGGCAATGTTTTCACTTTTTTAACCATACTGAAGGATACAGTATGAGTTCACTATTTCAAGGATGAGGCAAGTTAGCATACTTAGTTCAGGTATTTTAACTGAAGTGACAATTTACTGGAGAAGTTTAAAGAAGCCTACAGCAGAAAGGCCAGTAGGTGGGGGAAGAGCTCACCATTTTCCAAAGGCTCAAGCCACTGGCCATAAAAATGCTTGAGAGCATGAAGGAGCTAAGGGGGAAGAAAGAACCACTTCTCATTTGCATTAATCGCTTCTCCTGTTTCCTGCACCATACTTAAGTTCAGATCTCTTTCGACTTCTGCTCACCTCATCCAACATCTCCTTCTTGCCCATTTCCAAGGTCACACTTCTTCTCCATCCACACTGCGCTTTCCTTTGTCCAAATTCCCCAAAGATTACTTCCCGCTATTTCCCCTTATCTTCACTTCCTATCTTCTTGACTTATTATTGACTAAAATGCACTAAAACCAACACTCATTAAAATACCTACTGCCCCAGCTCAAGAAAATAACTTTTGCTACTTCAGCACAGCTAAACCGCTGAACAGCCAGTACCCATTCTAATAATTACACCAAAAATGCCTCCATTTTATTCAACCTTTCCCTACATAATTGAAACAAACAGATTTTTGCAAATGCAGATGGCTTTTATCTCTGTAACTGCCACCAGCCCATTAACTGCCTGAGATTTTGACACTCCTCAAACCTGGCCTTTTGCTCATTTCTGATTTTTCATCCATCCACAACTGGCAGCCATGCTTTCTGCTGCCTGTGGCCCAATTCTCAAACTCTTTCTCTGACCCCCTCTACCACTCTCTCCTCCTTCAGGACACTCCCTAATATCCAACTATTTCACTAAACTTTTCACCAATTGTTGTGTTATCTCCTTACCTGGTTCAGTGCCAAATTTTGTTTGTTCATGCTTCTGTAATGCACATCAGGATGTTTTACTACTTTAAGGATGCTATATAAATGTAAAACGTTGTTGCAAAAAGCAGCATTGAATATGCTAACACCTAAAATTCCATACAATATTCTTTTTACCTAAGATCAGCTGAATTGTTTGCCTACTAAAGTTTCTCCAAATGATTTACGTTGACGTCAATAGTGCAAACATGCAGTGTTAATTAATGAACCCGAGGATTCACAACTTGAATCTTAAACACCCCATGGTTCTGTTGAATTGCAAGTGTAGCACAATGACTTCTGATTGCTTAAACTAATTTTCATACGCAGACATCTGATCACACATTACAGCATAAGCCCTTGGCCCATGGGTAGTGACCTAGATAAATAGCTATTTCTGAGTCTTTAAAGGTAGGTGCACGCTCTTGTTTCATTGCAGCCTTTTGCTACTGACAGTTCTGAGAAGAAACTTCTGCTTACCAAACTTAAATTGTCAGATCTCACAGAGCATAAAGAAGAGGCAGAGCATAAAACCAGTAAGTAATGGGATTGTGAGAGATAATATTCAGAAAGAAAGAAAGTTGTATCTTTGTTATTTTACAGATCATGAAAGAGGGATAAATTATATCTCTTATAAAACCATATGCTGTTCATTAATTTACCTCATGGAAGTAAGAACATAAGAACATAAGAAATAGGAGCAGGAGTAGGCCATCTAGCCCTTCGAGCCTGCCCCACCATTCAATAAGATCATGGCTGATCTGTCATGGCTCAGTTCCACTTTCCCGCCCTCTCCCCATAACCCTTAATCCCCTTGCCTATCAAAAACCTATCAACCCGCGTCTTAAATATATTTAGCGAGGCAGCCTCCACCACTTCAACGGGCAGAGAATTCCAGAGATTCACCACCCTTTGGGTGAAGAAGTTCCTCCTCAACTCCGTTCTAAACTGCGCCCCCCCCCTCCATCTTGAGGCTGTGCCCTCTAGTCCCACTGTCCTTTGAGCGGGAAGAGCCTCTCCACCTCTATCCTATCCATCCCATTCATCATCTTATATGTCTCAATGAGATCCCCCCTCATTCTTCTAAACTCTAATGAGTACAAGCCTAGTTTATTCAGCCTCTCCTCATAGTTCAACCCCCTCAACTCCGGTATCAGCCTAGTAAACCTCCTCTGCACTCCCTCCAAGGCCAAAATATCCTTGTGTAAGTGCGGCGACCAAAACTGCACACAGTACTCCAGCTGCGGCCTCACCAGTGCCCTGTACAGTTGCAGCAAGACCTCCCTACTTTTATATTCAATTCCCCTCGCTATGAAGGCCAGCATCGCATTTGCCTTCCTGACCACCTGCTGCACCTGCAGGCTGGGTTTTTGCGACTCATGCACAATAACCCCGAGGTCCCTCTGCACCGTTGCATGCTGCAGTTTTTCGCCACGTAAGTAATAGTCCTTCCTACCATTATTCCTACCAAAGTGGACAACTTCACACTTGCTAACATTAAATTCCATTTGCCAGTTCCTGGCCCATTCGCCCAGCCTATCTAGATCCTTCTGCAGACTTTCCACACCCTCCGCACAATTTGCCGTTCCACCAATCTTGGTGTCATCAGCAAATTTCGACACCATACACTCGGTTCCCTCCTCCAGATCATCTATATAAATGGTAAATAGCTGAGGCCCCAGCACCGATCCCTGGGGCACTCCACTAGTCACCAACCGCCAATCCGAATAACACCCATTGACCCCCACTCTCTGCCTCCTATTTGACAGCCAATCCCCTATCCACGCTAACACCCTACCCCCAGCTCCATGCCCCCTAACCTTCTGTAATAACCTCTTGTGCGGCACCTTATCAAACGCCTTATGAAAGTCAAGAAACACCACATCTACCGGCTCTCCTCTATCCACCGCCCTAGACACATCCTCATAGAACTCCAATAAATTCGTCAGACACGACTTCCCCTTAACGAAACTGTGCTGCGTCTGCTCTATCAAACAATTCTCCTCAAGATGCCTCGCTATTTTCTCCTTGATCACGGATTCCAGCATTTTACCTACAACAGACGTTAAACTAACCGGCCTATAATTCCCTGCCTTTTGCCTGCCACCCTTCTTAAACAACGGCGTAACATTAGCCGTTTTCCAATCTTCTGGCACTTCCCCCGGAATCCAGTGAGGTTTGGAAAATACCAATTATTGTTTCAAATATTTGACTCAACTAGATAGCATTTATATAGTTCATTGCTCATAAAGAAAATAGAACTCACATAGCAACATGTGATAAATCTCAGTAACCAGGATACAGGTCAAGGGCTGTCTGTTACGTTCCATGGATCATGCTATATCATCTAGATACTGAGCAGAAATGGATGCAGTTCAGATTGTATAGGATACAGGGTCCATTTATGACAGTGATCAACAATAAAAAAGCAGAGGGAAAATAAAGCATAAAAACTCAAAAACTGTGATAGTGACCAATGTTGAATAAATTTAAAAAAAAAGTCTACTCTCAGTTTTCCTTTTTTATCAGTGTCTTGGTGATTCCATAAAATCTTTATTATTTGAGAAAGAAGGGGAGCCAGGTCATGGATTTATTAATGACCGTTATCATTTTGTTCCCTCCACAACAACCTGGTCCCATTTCTTCAATCGGCCTTAACTCCTGCTTCCTCCCCAAAGTACCTTTCTGTGCAAGTGGAGGAGATCCAACACCTGTCTTTTCACTTCATCCCTTCCCATTGTCCAAATCTTCAAACACGCTTTTCAGGTGAAACAGTGACCTACTTGTGCTTCTTTTAATTTAGAATACTATATTTATTATTCACGATCTGGTTCTCTCAAAATTGTACATACCAAATGTGAATTGGGTGACCGTTTAGCTGAATACCTCTGTCCAGATTACAAGTGTAACTCAAGCACCTGATCACTGGTCAATTCCTTCTCTATCCCACTGAGACCTTTTTTCCCTTCGCATCCAACACTGAACAAATAAAGCTCAATAGAAGTTTGAGGAACAGCACCTCATCCTGCGATGAGGCACCTTCTGGACTTGACATTGTGTTCAGCAATATCAGTTTATAGCCTCTGCTCCCAGTTTTCAAACAGCGCATTTTGCTTTGTCATTTATAGACTCATTGCCATTTACAACTCCTGTAGACCCATCTTTCGTTTATTTACCTGTACCATTTCCCACTCCCTTTTGCTTTGACACATCATCAGCTCAATCATTTAATCACTCCTACTTTCCACTCTGTCACAGACTGACCCTTTTATTCTTTCCTTCCCTGATCTCCCCTCTTTCCACCTGTGTACCTGCTCAAAACCTGTGACATTTCTAACATTTTCCAGTTCTGATACAAATACACAAATTAACAGCAGGAGTAGGCTATCGACCTAAAACAAAGTCACCAAAGTCACTACCTTACTGATCTGGCAATGTTCTCCGCATTTTCTGCTTTTATTTTAAATTTCTGAAAGCTGCTGTATTCTGCTTTTTTTCACAAAGCAATATCACTTTTCTTTCTTTGACTGCAAGATAAGACAGTAAAGAGTTGCTGTGTCAACTTGTTGACATATAAAAACTATTTAATTGACATACTGAAGTACCAATCAATGTTGTATCAGAACTAAATCTATCTGTTTGAGAAATGGTGATAAAATCTCTTGGCAACAGAGCTGCTCAAATTAAAAGTAAATTACTTTACTAGCAAGAACTATAAAGCTGATGATGCTAAGTTTTGAACTGTCTGAAGTTGCTTAGTCAGAGTGTAAAATGATTAATGTTGAAATCTGAGATGTGTTGTACGTACGTCATGTATAACTAACTTTATGAGGTTGGATGATTCAACTCCTATTATTTGTCATGCAAATCATGTTGAGTATACTCCAGTTGGCCTACTCTCCCAAAGTCAAAGACCTATAAAACTTACTTGAATTTCCGTAATAAAATGAGAAAAAAATTGCTAAAGAATCTGTCATTGCTTTAAGAATATCGTGAAATTTAAGTACTACCAGTACTCACATCAAATCTATCAGCCATTTAACCTGTATGTAATCTAACATAACTCTAACATTGTGCTTTGTTTCTTTTCCAAGACATTGTTGCACACAATGTGCACATTATATCATTTTTCAAAATGCTAAATTAAATGTGGTCACTTAGCTAATCTGACAAACTGATCGAGAAACCAAAAAACAGACTAATACACCATATTCAACTGATGTGTGATGTTTTACAACTGATTATCCAAGTGAGTTTGACCATAGCTTAAATACTATGTTCCAAACAGTTGTAAGTAAATATTGTGTAACAGATACCAACAGCTGTAAGTGTGCAGAAAGTATGATTCATATTACAAGTTAATGAAACTTGTGATGTGTAACAGCAAGATCTTAAATGGGATCATTTCTAAATAGTAATATGGATTTGCTGATAAAAACGTGAAGAATAATCAGTTATTCAAGGTGCTATTTCTGTGGAAACAGAGATAAAAATAATTTGAAGACTTGAGCCCAGCCTGAAAATATCAGATATTACAAAATAGCTTCTAAAAAAAAGATCGTCATTCAAAACAATGAAAGCCTATTATTTGAAGTATTTAGCATGTGCAATGTTAAAATTGCCTGACCCCCCACCCCCATTCAACAATTCAATGCAATCACAATTAAAATTGCAGTTACATTTATAAAAGTTTCCAAGCTGTTTAAATTTGATGATGTTAAAAGAATTGAAACTGCAACAACTATGTGTAGTTAAAGGTTAATATATTAGCATGAAATATAAACATCAATTGTAACTTATTTATTTTCTATGATTTAATTACAGCAGAGGTATGACTTCTTGACGAGGTTAAATTTGTATAAATATTTACCTACTTCAACCAATTAATTTAACAAAATACACCATACAGCAAATTACGGCAGCACTGTGGCACAGTGGTTAGGACTGCAGCTTCACAGCTCCAGGGGCCTGGGTTCGCTTCCAGGCTAGGGTCACTGTCTGTGTGGAGTTTGCACAATCTCCTCAAGTCTGCGTGGGCTTCTTCCGGGTGCTCCGGTTTCAAAGAACAAAGAACAACCCAGCACGGGAGACTGGCCCTTCGGCCCAACGAGCCCACGGCCACAGTCCAAAGATATGTGGGTTAGGTTGACTGGCCATGCTAAAAATTGCCCTTAGTGTCCTGAGATGCGCAGGTTAAAGGAATTAGTGGGTAAATATGTAGGGATATGAGGATAGGACCTGGGTGGGATCGTGCAGACACGATGGGCCTATTGGCCTCTTTCCGTACTATAGGGTTTCTATGATTCTACTGCAGATGCAGGAATCTGAAACAAAAACAGAAAATGCTGAAAAATCTCAGGTCTGAAAGCATATAGTACTATACTACAGTTGGGTGTGGGGTGAAGCTGCTGTGGGGATGCTGGAGCACTGGGGGCTAGATAGAGGGCCAGCAATAGGTGGAGGTGGGAAGATTCTGACAAAGATGTCATGGATAAAAAGACAAAAGGGAATGTAAATGTTGGTGATCATGGCGAAGAATGGTGCTGATAGTAGCATGTTAAGAAATCAGAACACGTTAATGGCAAAACAAAGGGAAGCAGTGTGTCAAAGGACAACCTGGAACAGGTAATTGATAGCCCTAGTGGGGTGGTTGAGGGGAGGGGAGATGGTGGTAGGGGGAAAAGATGAAAACCAGGATAAAAAGAGGGGATGGAAAAATGAATCAATAGAAGAAATGAAAATAAATTGATAAAAACAAAATTGGGGTTAAGGTGGAGGAAAGAGTTCACAGTATGAAGTTGTTGAACTCAATGTTAAGTCCAGAAGGCTGTAAAGTGCATAATTGGAAGGTGAGGTGCCTTTCCTCCAGTTTGCATTGGGCTTCATTGGAACATTGCAGCAGGCCAAGGATGGACATGTGAACATGAAAGCACAATGGTGTGTTGAAATGACAAGCAACAGGAAGGTGTAGGTTCTGCTTGTTGACAGATGACAAGTGTTCTGCAAAGCTGTTACCCAGCCTGCATTTAGTCTCTTGGGAGCAACAAATGCAATAGACCATATTGAACAAGATGCACATGAAGCACTGCTTCACCTGAAAAAAGTGTTTAGGCTCCGTAGATAGTGAGCAGGGAGGAGGTAAAGGGGCAGATGTTGCACCTTCTATGATTGTATGGGAAGGTGTCATGGGAAGGGATTGAAGTGTTGGAAGTGATGGAGGACTGCACTAATGGTACCTGTGGAATGCTAAAAGGGGGAGTGGGAAAGATATGTTTGGTGGTGGCATTATGCTGGAGATGTTAGAGGCAGATCCTTTGAATGCAGAGGCTGGTAGGGTGAAAAGTGAGGGCAAGGGAGACCCTGGCATAAACTGTGAAATCTGTGACAATTGAAGAGACTGGTTTCCCAACAGTAACTGACTGTGGACAGGTTAGTTCTCATAGGAAATTACAGTGGTCTGTTTTGAAACTGGCCATTTTGTTCAAGTTCTGAACTCTTCCACTGACAAAACCATCTCTTCAATGTTACTACATGTTTTCACAACCAATTTCTTCGAACTGCATGCAAGCCACTTGTGACCCGATTTACACAAACACTAAAAGGGTAATGGAACAGGGTGAAGCTCGAAGGCAGAAAGGTGTCCTGTCCCACAGTTATTGCACTGACATATTGTGTCTTGCAAATTCAGCATCGATATAATTATTTTGTTTATTGAATAAAAGTAACTGTCAATTGTAATCCAGGAGTAATTTACTGTTGTGGTTTAAGACTATTTCAAATTTCTTACCTGGTAAAATAATGAAGATGGCCACCTCGTGGAAGAAAGTCAGAATTGCACCTATTTTTGACTATAATGTCTGAGGGAAGCCAAATTATAGTAAAGCCTCACACAAAGTTGTAGTTACATTGCAGAAAATTATAGGCTGAATAATATGGGGTGGGGTATTGATCTTCCTGCAGGACTCATTGAATATGAGTTCTCCTCGTAACAGGCAGTGGCCTGCCCTGCTGGAACTCATAACCTGAGCCTTTTATAATGCAGGTCCATGACTGGGCCTGCTGAACTGTAGTCCCAAGCAGGGACGAGTGTGTGTCCACCATGGTAGTGCTTTTGCTTTGCATTCGGTAATAAATTATTTTTCCTTATAGTCAGGTTTCCTGAGTCTTCATAATAATCAGCTTCATCCTTTTTAAATCGGAATTCTCCCTTTCCACACCTGGCCAGGTTTTAAAGCTAATGCAACAGCTCCCACATCCCTAGCAGGGCAGACACCAATCCAAAGTTGGTTTTATCTTACAGGAGAGGAGTCATATCCCGGCCCAGTGTCCTAAATACAATTATTGTCAGAGATCTGTCACCAAGAGGTTACTTTCAAAACTGGGTGAAGCTAATTACAAACCCACTTGAAGAGAACCTACTTCCTACAAGTAGAAGGTGCTTCTCCTGTCTCTGGTCATCTCCAGAACCTACGCTCACATCGAATTTCCAACAAGGATGAGGCAGCCAGGAGGGTTGGGGAGTGGGAGGTCAAGAACAAGGAACAGGCAGAGGGTGGGTCAAGGTGCAGGTGAGGCCACAAACCCGGGAGGTTGGGAGGGAAAGGGTGGGTTAGGAAGTGGGAGAGGCTGCTCCAAAATAGCAGCGATCCAGTCACTTGGCCCTACACCAGGCCGGCATAAACCAACAGTTAAATGCATCTCATAACACTAAATGAGAATACAGCTTTCATGAACAGGCTGACATTAAAGAAGAAGTGACTATGTTAAAATAGGGACAACCATATCAGAGCCAATCCATAAATGGAGACACTATGGACTTCATTGACCTTTGAAGAGAGGGTGTTGCTTCCAGAAGAATGAATGCCGTTGATGGAAGCCCAGCAATATGAGCAACCCAATTCTCTTTCCATTTAAAACAATGACAAATTTCTGGGAAGGAGAATTAAAATCTCTAAAAAAAATCTAAAATAAATAGTATCCACTGGCTACACTTAGTTGGCCTGAATGAGCTGTAATTGATAGCTTGTACAGAGCATTGTCCAACATTTGGGAAGTCTGTGATCAACCTACAAAATTAACATCATTCTCTCGACTGTTCACAATTGAGACTTGAAAAACTGCATGAACAGAACACACAGGCATTGCTCAGCTTTGATGCAACATAACCCCTGACATAGCACTGTGTCATTTTCATTGACAGAAACTCAGAATTATTGTTGGTTTTTCAATTCTCCCTAAAGCTGAATGATTTGAAATGTTTAATTTAAAGTAATATGGGAGCAGACATTTGCAAAGACTTCCCATTCACTGTCCTGTTGTTATGAAAGGAAGCAAAGAGAAATGGACAGTAATCAATATTATCGAATGTCATTGGTGTAAAACTTACACAAGGTCACAAAGGTGGGTGTTTGGATGCTGCAATATTCCATTTTGTTGTGACATTATTGATCTTTGAGGTTACAGTATTTTTTCAAGAGCAGTCATTAAGTCTGAGTTACCACTTAGTAGGGGCATGACAGAAAAAGCAGGACCTTCAACTGCCGTTATTAGAGTTCAAGAAATCCACGCACATAGCACACACATACGCACACACATGTTGAACTACATTATGAATGCACCACTCATGGCATTAGTCCTGGGTGTTGGGATTTGAACCAGGAACAACCAGAGGTAGGGATGCTATCACCCTACCATTAGACCTTCTCCTATTTTCATTGGTTCCAAAAGTATAAAAATGTCCCTTAGGCTAATACCAACACATCCAATTCTCAAACCTTGTCCTTAAAGGGAGGAACTTGCTGTAATTTCAAATTAACAGTGCTGCCTCCACAAATATATTTGCATGCTATACTCTCATCCCAAAGATTTATGTTACAAAGAATTACAAATAAGTCATGCACTTGAAAGTTAACACAAAATGCCACATCTTACTCCTAACATTTTGAACATCTTTTTGCCTTGTGGATACTTTCAGACATTGATCAGGGATTTTGCTTGAAATGTTAGGCAATTATCTTTTTGTGGTATTAAATCATTACTGCAGTTGAACAATTAAGAACATGGTAATTGTTTAGTTAGCTGAAATAATAGGTTTTCCAGGTCTCTCCTTTTAGAATGTTTAGGATTATTGGGAAACTCAGCTGGATAGTTTCCTTTAAGCTCCTGAAACATGGGCACACCTATGTAATGCTGATCATCTGAATTAATATTACATACTTTTCTATGCAGGTTGCCTAGTCAGCTAGCTGAAACATTATACCCTAAACAGAAGTAATATAACTTGAAGAGCCTCCTTGTTTTTCTGTAAAGTTAGTTTAAGTAATTTACGTATATAGTTACTTCACCTGGTAGTTCAGAACTTGAGTATTGCTGAGAAAAACAATCTGGTACTCAAATTAGCTCGTGCTTGCAAAACTCAGAACATAGATCCAACATTACGGGCCCTACTTTACCATTTTGATTCTAAGTGCTGGATGGATTTGAAACTGGCAGTGTTCCAGATCTGACTTTTAGACCTATTCTGAGGCACCCCCTTATGCACTCTGCCTGCAAAAATATCAACAATTCTGAATCACGTTGCACAAGCCTGTGGGCGGGGTTTAACATGCCCTAAATCCTGCAGCTCTGACCAGCACCTCCGGCTGCGCATGCACAGAAGACAGAATACAGCTCCCCTGCCACATCACTCCTGGGCCAGATAATGCCTCCCATGGCCCCCACAACATTGCCCTACCCCCACAACATTTCTGATCCCCTTATCCCCCCCATCCCCTCTGCCACCCAGACCGATCACAGGGAGAGAGACAGCAGACCCTCCCTTCCCCTCCACTGATCTCAGGCAGAGAGGCAGCAGACCCTCCCTTCCTCCCTACTGATCTCAAATGGAGTGGCAGTGGACCCCCCTTCCCTCTCACTGATCTTAAATGGAGCGACAGTGGACCCCCCCCCACCCCCTCACTGATCTCAGGCAGAGTGGCAGTGAACCCCCCCCATCTCCCTTACTGACCACAGGCAGAGTGGCAGTTGAGCCCCCCCCACCCTCCACTCTGATCTCGGGATAAGTGACAGCAGGCCCTCCCCCCTCCCTTCCCCCTCATTGATCACAGGCAGAGTGGGAGCGGAGCCCCCTTCCCATCCTATCCAACCGATCTCAAGCAGACAGCATTGGTCACTAGCACCTACCTCCTCACTATCTGGAGCACCCGAATCAGGCTTTTGTGGAACAAGTCTTTTTCCTGCCAATTCTGGATGGGCGAACGTGGTGGGAAAGGGGGAGATGCAGGGAAGGTTGGGCGTGCAGCCCATTAAGTCAATTTAAATGTATGCAGATATGTTAAAATCACTGTCATGCCGATTTCAGGCGTGGTCCCAATCGTGGCCATTTTCGGACCTTGGTAAAAGGGGAACCAGAGGTGGGCGCGGATCGCACTACTCGCCTCACATCCAACTTTACCAAATTTTCGCATCCGAAAACTGGTACAACTTGATGGTAAAATCAGGCCCTACTTTATTCTTTAACTGGTCAACCCTTGCTAAATAATCTGACTTTACTGACTGACAACCTATTCAGGATTATCATAAGAACATAAGAAATAGGAGCAGGAGTAGGCCATCTAGCCCTTCGAGCCTGCCCCGCCATTCAATAAGATCATGGCTGATCTGTCGTGGCTCAGTTCCACTTTCCCGCCCTCTCCCCATAACCCTTAATCCCCTCTCTTATCAAAAACCCATCAACCCGCGTCTTAAAAATATTTAGCGAGGCAGCCTCCACCACTTCAACGGGCAGAGAATTCCAGAGATTCACCACCCTTTGAGTGAAGAAGTTCCTCCTCAACTCCATTCTAAACCGCCCCCCCTTTATCTTGAGGCTGTGCCCCCTAGTCCTACTGTCTTTTTTGAGCGGGAAGAGTCTCTCCACCTCTATCCTATCCATCCCATTCATCCCTTATACATCTCAATGAGATCTCCCCTCATTCTTCTAAACTCTAACAAGTACAAGCCTAGTTTATTCAGCCTCTCCTCATAGCTCAACCCCCTCAAATCTGGTATCAGCCTAGTAAACCTCCTCTGCACTCCCTCCAAGGCCAAAATATCTTTGCGCAGGTGCGGCGCCCAAAACTGCACACAGTACTCCAGCTGCGGCCTCACCAATGCCCTATACAGCTGCAGCAAGGCCTCCCTACTTTTATATTCAATTCCCCTCGCTATGAAGGCCAGCATCCCATTCGCCTTCCTGACCACCTGCTGCACCTGCAAGCTGGGTTTTTGCGACTCATGCACAAGGACCCCGAGGTCCCTCTGCACCGTCGCCTGCTGCAGTTTTTCGCCAGGTAAGTAATAGTCCTTCCTACCATTCTTCCTACCAAAGTGGACCACCTCACACTTGCCAACATTAAATTCCATTTGCCATTTCCTGGCCCATTCGCCCAGCCTATCTAGATCCTTCTGCAGACTCTCCACACCCTCCGCACAATTTGCCGTTCCCCCAATCTTGGTGTCATCAGCAAATTTCGACACCCTATACTCGGTTCCCTCCTCCAGATCATCTATATATCGTCAGGCTCAGTGTGGTTTACATGTGCTTGCTAGAAGCTAGATATATTCAAACACAATGTCCAGTTGCTTGCAAATAGAAAGAGCACATCCACATATTGCATCTTTTTCAGCTAAGCAAAAGCTTGGGGAACAGCCATTCCCTCATTCGTTCCTCATGGCTATGCCTTGGCTGATCAGGGTTGACCTGTTTAGTGTGAATAAAACAAAAGTCTTGCAGTTAACTATTCCCTGGAGCAATCTCCATGGCAATGTCACTACCAATCAGAGTCCTCTTGCCAACCAATTAGCACCCCCTTCTCATGCAGTATAAATTGTTGTTCCCTTTAGATTTAGTATTCTTGGGAATCTGTCCTGATGAGTACAAGACAAAAACTTCAACATCATGTCTCTTTTGTCAATAATAATCATTTATATTTCCAACACCATCTTGAGTTCAAGTTATACTTGCTTATCATTGTGTCTCCTGCCAACATAAGATGGTCACCAATACCTGTCCCTGCATGGGCACTTGTCCATATATGCACAGAAGCCATTAGTGTCATTTGCAGGAGACATAATGCCAATTGGATCTTATTCAGATCCTGAAGCTGTTCACCCAATTTCTAAATACTGGGGATGGGTATAGGTTGCTTGGCTACTTGCAGTATCTGGGGATTGAGGGAAGGGAGGCTTCTGTTCCACCCAATAATGGCGATTCAGTTTGCAGTTCAACAGCTTGCTCCCGGTGACAGGCCCAAATTAAGGGGAAGAAGCTCCAGAGCAGGAGCCTCAGAAACCATGGGAAGGCTGCAATTGCAAACATTATAAAGAGACTGCTTCCCTTTAGTGTTAATTTGTTACCACTGGTGCTGCAATGTTTGCAATTCCAGATTGTTATGACCATGCCATGTGCCCTGATACACTTTGCCTCCTAAAAAATGGTGGCCGCATTTACAACTGTGCATGCATGGCATTGACAGCATCAAGTCTTTCCTTATCGGCACTAAGAATCATAGAATCATTGAAACCCTACAGTGCAGAAAGAGGCCATCTGGTCCATCGAGTCTACACTGACCACAATCCACCCAGGCTCTACCCCAATGTCCCTACACATTTACCCGCTAATCCCTCTAACCTACGCATCTCAGGACACTAAGGAGCAATTTTAGCATGGCCAATCAACTTAACCTGCACATTTTTGGACTGTGGGAGGAAACCGGAGCACCCAGTGGAAAGCCATGTAGACATGAGGAGAATGTGCAAACTCCACATAGACAGTGACCCAAGCCGGGAATCAAATCCAGGTCCCTGGAGCTGTGAAGCAGCAGTGCTAACCATTGTGCTACCATGCAGCCCAAACAAATACTAAGGTAGTGTTAGGAACCACATTGATGTTATCTGCGAAGCTGTCCCAACTTGAAACACCAGTTTGTGGTGGCATATAATTTTGTTTTTGAAATGGTGTGAAGAATCATGTGAAACACCAGTGAGAAGAATCAGCTCAGTCATTGTTTAACAATTATTAAAGGCTATTTATTAAGTTAAAGAAAAAATAAATCCACATGAACAGGGCCACAGTACTCAAAGTCAATTAAGTATTTAAGCCATGAAACACACACACAATTATGTAGAAATTACCTCATATTCCAAAATATATCTACAATCCCTGATTCCCCTGTCCCAAACAACATCCAAACAAATCTATAAGTCAAATCCACCTTATAGTTACCAGACCATACAAGGTTGAGGATCATGTCTGAGAAATGTCTTTTCCTGTATTTAAACTGCCTTCATGAAGGCATAAGACTTAGATGTGGGCTTAACCTCCTGGCTGTGAGTTGTGCACTGGCCTCTCAGGCTCTTGGGTATAAACTGGATTGCCTGCTTCCAAGGGTGCTGGCAATTACACTATTTTTCCTCTTTGATTCTTCATTCTGTGTATTTGGCTGTCTGCATCTCTCAAATTCCTGAACTCTAGAAATTAGCATGTTTATGCCTCCACTATCTCTTAATCATCTAGGTAAGCTGTTTCCTACTAATACAGCGATTTACACCTGGTTCTGTCTAGATGCCCGCTAATCTTGTAATTGGGAAAATCACATCTTTTGAATGCTGGCTCGTGCTGTCTTGGTTGATTTCTACCTGTTGCTGGGCAGATCACATCCCATCATAAAAGCAAAATACTACGGATGCTAGAATCTGAAACAAAATGCTGGAAAATGCTCAACTCTGAAAGAAAATGCTGGAAAATCTCAACATGTCAGACAGTATCTGTGGAAAGAAAATAGAGCCATTAGAGCTCTAGAGAGAACAAAGTAGTCAAAAGACGTGATTTTCCAGCATTTTCTGGTCATTCATTTTCTGTACATTCATCAGAGCTGTGATGAAGGGTCATCAAGACTCGAAGCGTTGGCTCTATTTTCTCTCCACAGATCCTGTCAGACCTGTGGAGATTTTCCAGCATTTTCTGTTTTTGTTTCACATTCTATCATGCCTAAATTCTTGTTACTTCTATTATTAGGGAGATCCATGACATTAGGCGTACAGCAAAACATTAAACCATTATTCTTGCATACAGTTTGTCTTAACACACTGTATAAATAATTATCCCGTAATCATTGTATAAACAGGAAGGGCAGGAAAATTCAACAGGCCTGGCAGCATCTGTGGAGACAGAAATAGAGTTAAAGTTTCAAGTCTGACATGATTCTTCTTTGGAACTCTTTCTAAAAAGTTCGGATGGAGGGTCATATTAGATTTGAAACATTAACTCTGTTTCTCTTTCCACAGATGCTGCTAGATTGCTGAGTTTATCTAGCAGTTGTTTTTGCTCCAAACCTCCAGTATCCATAATATTTTGCTTTTAATTATTTACACATTTGTCAATTAAAGTTAATTTTAAGTCATGCAATTGTAAATAATGTCTTACCGTCCCATAGTTTCTAGAACTGAATCTGTAATGTCATATGTTGGCATTACAATATCTCTTGTATTATCTGACCCACACCAGGAGAAAATAGGGTGAAGCTTCTCAGTAGTTTTTCTCTTTTCTAAAGGCCAATCTCCAAGATTTACAAAGAACTCTACATCTGGTATTTTTACCTAAAAGTAAAATACATCAGTATGAACATACTGCACCAGCACTTTATAGGCAAATCACTTTTTGTCCGCAGATCTTGTATTTTGTATAGCCAAACCAAACACCTAAACTATAAGAACTTAAAAACATCCATTAGTAATACACAAACAATATTTGCAATGTTCTGCTTCATATATCATTGTCTGTTTACAGTCAATGCTATCTGAGTTCAACCAATTGGATCCTACTTGAATCAAAATTTAGAAAGGTGCTTCTTGGAGCAGCCAAAGGTAGCAGCCTTCCTATTTTCACAAGTCCTGCATGCAGCTATCCCTCTTCACTGGCAATTTCAATCACCAAGTTACTCAGCTTGCCCTTTCTCCTTTTATTTCACTACAATTCTATCCTCCCTTTGCCTCTCCACCCACATAAGCTCTGCTGCTCATATTCACGATCATTTTGCCACTCATTATTTCAATCAGTGACAAGGCCATCTCTGACCATTTCCTTGTCTCTCTTCCCAGCTGCATCCGCAGCCACTTTCCAAACCTGTTTCTTTCTGCATTGATTCCTGAACTCCTGAAATTGCAACATTACTTTCAAATTTTCAATATTCCAACCTTTGACCCTGTATTTATGAATGTCTGTATTGATCATCCACAAACTTTGTTCCCAAGTTCCACCTTCATTCCAGTTCCCGCATTGGTTACTAACAGAGATTGTGCACATCCTTGCCGTCCTATTTGACACTGACTTGGCTGGACAGCTGGTTCATGATGCAGAGTGATGATGCCAACAGTGTGGGTTCAATTCCATACCAGCTGAGGTTATTAATGAAGGCCCCACCTTCTCAACCTTGCCTGAGGTGTGGTGATCCTCAAATTAAAATCAGCACCAGTCAGGTCTCCCCCTCAAAGGGAAGAACAGCCTATGGTCATCTGGGACTAAGGTGACTTTAGCTTTACCTATTTGATGCTGAGTTGTGCTTTTGAACAATATCCTCTCTATCACAAGGATTGTCTATCAATGTACCCACTCAGGTGTGGTCACACAGTAGCCTGGAAATTACTATGCAGTCCTTGCTTTGTGATAAACACCATGCATGCAGAGCTGCACAAAAAAGGCATCATACACTGAAAAGATTGGCAGTGCTGCATACAACTAGATTTTAAAGGAAAAATCGTTGTGTACTTTCAATTTGCATCATTGTCAGTCTGCCCTTGCTTCAGGCTGAAACTTCCATCCATATGTTCACTGCTTCCAGGTTTGACTATTCTAATGCTTTCTTCAGCTTCCCATCTTCCACCCTCCATGAAATTGAGTTAATCCAGAAATTTTAGCTTATTCTACTGCAATTTCTCCTCACCCATCCTACCTTCTGCTCGCTGACTAATATTGTGTCCTGATATCCCTGTGCCTCTAACTAAAAATTCTCAACATTTTTAAATTCATCAATGGTTTTGATCCTCCCCATTTCTGCAAATTTCCTCAGCCCTACAACACTCTCTGAACAGTGCATTCCTTCAACTTTGATCTTTGTATATCTCTTTATTCCCTTTGTTCCACCATTAGCAGCCAGCCCTTCAGCTGTCCAAGTCTCCCGAACCTTTCCACTTCTCTGTTTTAAGATTTTCCTTAAAACCCACCTCTTTTTGAAGCATTTAATCGTCCTTTCACTTAACTGTTGCTTTAGTTTGGCATTCATTTTTGCCTGATTACAGCCCCGGGATATTTTTCTATATTAAAGGCACTATAGAAATCCAAAGTAGTTATTGCTATATGGAAAAAAAAGTTCACAATTGCAGCTACAGGAATGGAAACACCAAGGCAGATGGGAGAGTTTCGGAGAAATGATGGAAGCTTTGGGGGGAAATATAGGGTCAAAAGCCTGCCATGGATTCCTTCTCAGATCTTGCAACTGCAGGCACTTCCATCAATGTTAAAGCTATCTTAATTTTACAGAAAATGTATCAGTGTCTGAAACATTATAGCATAACTCAGGAGTACAACAATACCACTTCCTTGTGTTCTGGATATTTTGCAAAAGTACTTTTTCCAATTTCTCTGAAGGATTAAGAATTGGCAAGATGAGGCTTGACACAAATTGTTAAACTGTTTTCTTTCAGTGTGATAAGCACACAAAACAGCTCTTATGATGGAGGCCATTTCATTCATTCTGCCTAACTCTCCTTTCCCAAAACAAGACAAAGCATCAGAAAAGAGAGAGAATAAATAGAAATAATCAGTCAGTTCAGGGAACCCAAAGGTGAGGAATAGGGTGATGTAACTTTTATGATATCCACCGCTTTTCCCACTTAATGTGGAAATTATAACAATTAAACAACTCACTGGAGGAAGAGGCTCCACAAATTTCACCATCCTCAATAATGGTGGAGACCAGCAAATCAGAGCAAAAGATAACGCTGAAGAATTTGCAGCAATCTTCTGCCAGAAGTGCCGAGTAGCTGATCCATCTTGGCCTCCTCCAGTGGTCCCCAGCATCTCAGATGCCAGTCTCCAGCCAATTCAATTCACTCCACGTGATATCAAGAAACAGTCGGAGGCACTGGATGCTGAAAAGGCAATCGGCCCTGATAATATTCACAAGTGCTGAAGACTTGTGCTCCAGAACTTGCCGTATCCCTAGCCAAGTTCTTCCAGTACACTGGCATCTACTCATCAATGTGATAAATTGCCCAGGTACGTTCTGTACACAAAAAGTAGACCAAATCCAACCCGGCCAATTACCGTACAATCAGTCTACTCTTGATCATCAGTAATACTAATATTACTAATATTGATTGGAATAGCAATAGCTCTAGCTCGTTAGAGGGGTCAGTTTTTACACAAAGCGTGCAGGAAGGCTTTTTTGACTCAGTGTGTAGATAGGCCAACTAGAGGTGAGGCTATGTTGGATTTGGTGCTGGGAAATGAGCCAGGCCAGGTGTTAGACTTGGAAGTTGGTGAGCATTTTGGAGATAGTGACCACAATTCAGTTACATTCACCTTAGTGATGGAAAGGAATAGGCATGAACCTAGGGGCAGTAGTTATAGCTGGGGGAAGGGTAATTATGAGGCTATTAGGAGAGAATTAGGGAACATAGGTTGGACTAGGAAACTACAGGGGCTGGGAACATCCGAAATGTGGAGTTTATTCAAGGAGCAGCTACTGCGAGTCCTTGATAAGCATGTCCCTGTCATGCGAGGAAATGGTCAAGCAAGGGAACCGTGGTGCACTAAAGAAGTTGATTCGCTGATTAAAAGGAAAAAGGAGGCCTATGTCAGGATGAGGCTTGAGGGCTCAGGTAGTGCACTGGAAAGCTATAGATTAGCCAGGAGGGAGTTAAAGAGTGAGTTAAGAAGAGCTAAAAGAGGACATGAGAAGACTTTGGCTGATAGGATTAAGGAGAATCCTAAGGCTTTCTTTAGATAT
This sequence comes from Carcharhinus amblyrhynchos, assembly GCF_965287045.1. Classification (NCBI taxonomy): domain Eukaryota; kingdom Metazoa; phylum Chordata; class Chondrichthyes; order Carcharhiniformes; family Carcharhinidae; genus Carcharhinus; species Carcharhinus amblyrhynchos. Next base: position 42,171,342 of record NC_137333.1, on the reverse strand, counting down.
GTTAAGAATAGAAGATTGGTTAGGACAAGTTAGGGCCAGTCAGAGACAGCAGTGGGAAGTTATGTGTGGAACCGGAAGAGATTGGAGAGGCACTGAACAAATATTTCTCTTCGGTATTCACGCAGGGAGACGTAAATGTAGTTGTGGAGAACACTGGGTTACAGGGTTGTAAACTGGATAGTACTGAAGTAGATAAGGAGGATGTGCTAGATATTCTTGAGGGTTTGAAAAAAGATAAGTCCCCTGGGCTGGACGGGATTTACCCTAGGATTCTCTGGGAGGCAAGAGAGGCGATTGCAGAGCCTCTGGCTCTGATCTTCAGGTCATCGTTGGTCACAGGTATAGTGCCAGAAGACTAGAGGATAGCGAATGTTGTCCCATTGTTTAAGAAGGGGAATAGAGACTTCCCTGGGAATTATAGACTGGTGAGTCTTACTTCTGTTGTGGGCAAAGTATTAGAAAAAATTATTAGGGATAGGATTTATAGTTATTTAGAGAGTAATGAATTGATTGGAGATAGTCAGCACGGTTTTGTGAAGGGTAGGTCGTGCCTTACTAACCTTACTGAGTTTTTTGAAAAAGTGACCAAAGAGGTGGATAGGGGTAAGACAGTTGACGTGGTATATATGGACTTTAGTAAGGCGTTTGATAAGGTTCAACATGGAAGGCTTCTGCAGAAAATGCAGATGTATGGGATTGAGGGTGATTTAGTTAATTGGATCAGGAATTGGCTAGCTGGTAGAAGATAGAGGGTGGTGGTTGATGGAAAGTATTCGTCATGGAGTTCGGTTACAAGTGGTGTGCATCAGGGATCTGTTTTGGGGCCACTGCTGTTTGTAATTTTTATAAATGATCTGGATGAGGATATAGAAGGATGGATTAGTAAATTTGCTGATGACACCAAAGTCGGAGGAGTGGTAGATAGTGAAGAGGGGTGTCATAGTTTACAGAGAGACTTGGACAAGTTGCAGAGCTGGGCCGAGAGGTGGCAGATGGAGTTTAATGCGGAAAAGTGTGAGGTAATTCACTTTGGCAGGAATAACAGATGTGTAGACTATAGGGCTAATGGTAGGACTCTGAATAGTGTTGACGAACAGAGGGATCTAGGTGTATATGTGCATAGATCCCTGAAAGTTGGAAATCAAGTCAATAAGGTTGTTAGGAAGGCATACGGTGTCTTGGCGTTTATTGGTAGGGTGATTGAATTTAAGAGCCGCAACGTCATGTTGCAGCTGTACAAAACTCTGGTGCGGCCGCACTTGGAATACTGTGTACAGTTCTGGTCCCCACATTATAGGAAGGATGTGGAGGCATTGGAGAGGGTGCAGAGGTTTATCAGGATGTTGCCTGGTATGGAGGGAAGGTCCTATGAGGAGAGACTGAGGGATTTGAGGTTGTTTTCGTTAGAAAGAAGGCAGCTAAGAGGAGACCTTATTGAAACGTACAAGATGATTAGAGGTTTAGATAGGGTGGACAGTGATAGCCTTTTTCCTCGGATGGAGAGAGCTAGCACGAGGGGACATAGCTTTAAATTAATGGGTGGTAGTTATAGGACGGATGTCAGAGGGAGGTTCTTTACCCAGAGGGTGGTGAGGGAATGGAATGCCCTGCCTGCTGCAGTTGTAGATGCGCCAAGTTTGGGGGCGTTTAAGAGGTCCGTGGATAGGTTTATGGATGGAAAGGGATTGGTTTAGGTTAGAGGGTCATTGCTTTTTTCTTAATTGGTCGGCGCAACATTGAGGGCCGAAGGGCCTGTTCTGCGCTGTAATGTTCTATGTTCTATGTAACGTGATGGAAGGAGTCATCAACAGTGCTATCAAGCAGCACTTGCTCAGCAGTAACCTGCTCAGTGATGCCCAGTTTGGGTTTCCTCTGAGACAGTCAACTCCTTACCTCATTACAACCTCGGTTCAAACATGAACAAAAGAGCTGAATTCCAGAGGTGAGGTGAGAGCGACAGACCTTGACAACAAGGCAACATTCGACTAAGTGTGGCATCGAGGAGCCCTAGCAAAACTGGAATCAATGGGTATCAGGGCAAATTCTCCACTGGTTGGAGTCATACCTGGTACAGAGGTTACCATGGACCTGAAACTCAACTGGACTTGCCATATAAACAGAGTGGTTACAACAGCAGGTCAGAGGCTAGGAATACTGCAGCAAGTAACTCATCTCCTGACTCCCCTAAGCATGTCCACTATCCATAAGGCACAAGTCAGGAGTGTGATGGAATATTTCTCACTTGCCTTGACGGCTGCAGCTCCAACAACACTCAAGAAGCTTGACACCATCCAGGATAAAGAGCCCACTTGATTAGTACCACATCCACAAACATCCTTCCAACAAACTCACTTCCAACACCACCTACTCTCAGTAGCAGCAGTGTGTATTATTTACAAGATGCACTGCAGCAATTCACCAAAGATCCTTAGATAGCACCTTCCAAACCCATGACCACTTCCACCTAGAAGGACAAGGGCAGCAGATACATGGGAACACCACCACCTGCAAGTTTCTCTCCAAGCCACTCACCATACTGACTTGGAAATATATCGCCATTCCTTCAAAGTTGTTGGGTCCAAATCCTGGAATTCCCTCCTCAACAGCATTGTTGTCTACCCACAGCACGTGGACTGCAGTGATTCAAGAAAGCAGCTCACCACCACCTTCTCAAGGGCGACTAGGGATGGGCAATATGCTGGCCAGCCAACAGCACCCATGTCCCATTACTGAATAAAAAAAAGTTTATACTCCAACTGGTTGATTGTATGATTGTTCAGCTTTGTGTCTATATTCTGCTGTTTTTGGTGATTAACACGTAAACAATCCCTGGCCTTTGTCTCATTCTAAGGTAAGCCTGCTCCTGTTCTGGGAACACTCTTCTATACACATCATCAAGGTGGGATCAGTTTCTAAGCATGATGAAGATGCAGGATTGAGTGATGTTCTCAATGTTAAAATGGGATTTTGGTTTCACAGGATCTTTTCGGCCCACCTGAAGGGGCCTCAGTTTAACATTTTAACTGAAAGATGGCATCTTTAACAGTGCAGCGTTCCCTCAGTACTTCAACGGATGTAAGTTGAGAATTTGTATCAAAATATCTGGAATGGGGCTTAAATTTACAACCTTCTGACTCAGACGAATGAGTGCCACCACTGAACAAGTATTTAAATTTTGTTCTTGGCTAAATGCATTTGATTATTTGGAATTTTTATTATGACTACTAATGTCCTGCATGGATCTGAACTATTCGCCATATTTATTAACAATCTATATGATGGAATAGAAATCCACACATCTAAATTTGCTAATGACAATGAGATAGGTGACATTGTAAGCATTGTCGATCAAAGCATAAAATTACAAATAAATTAAGTGACTGGGTGAAACTGAGGTAAATACATTTCAATGTCGGCAAATCTGAATTTGACCACTTTGGAGCTAAAAAGGATAACAACAGGTTATTTATAAATGAAAAGCTAGAAACATTGGTGACCCAAAGACTTGGGGGTCCAAAGTACATGGATCATTAAAATATAACAAGTGAGTTCAAAAAATATATTAAAAAGCCGGTAGAATGCTGGGTTTACATCTAGAAGATTAGAAAACCAGAGGATAGAAGTGATGCTGCATCTGCACCAAGCATTGGAAAACCCTGGTTAGATCAAACCTAGAGTGGTGTTGGTAGCTCTGAGGATCATAAGTAGGAAGGATATTTTGGCCTTGTACAGAGTGCTGCGTAGATCTACCCAGAATAACACCTCAACTTTAAGGGTTAAATTATGAGGCGAGATTAAATAAATGGAATTTAGGAGTGTTAGGGGTGACTTGATCAAAGTTATCAAGATCTTATTGGGAGTTGAAAGGGTAAATAGAATCTTTATCTCCATTTCTTCCCTCTCTTAAAATCACCCCTTTTCTGTCTTGTCTGACTTCTCTACTCCCCCATTTGTTCTAATTCAATAGTTCAACATCAGCATGCACCATATTACTTCATGCCTTTTTCCCTCTATATTTTTAAATACCATCATGTCTCTCTCCCTCAAACATCAAAAGAATAAAACACGACATAGGAGCATATCAGGGATGCAGCTTCGTTGGTTAGGGAGTCTAGTTATTCGAAGACACAATTCAAAAATTAAAGCTAGACTTTTCAGGGGTGAAATTAGGAAACATTTCTACACAAAGGGTGGTAAAAATCTGGACCTCTTACACAAATGGCAACTGATGCTCAGTCAATTGTTAATTTTAAATCTGAGATTCATAGAACTTTGGTAACATTATCAAGGAATATGGAGCAAAGGCATTTATGGAGTTGGGCCCTCGGTTACCAAGCATCTCTTTGAATAATCAAAACAGGATTGAGAGACCCCTGTTCCTATTTGTAAAACTTACTTAAACACAAGCAAAGATTGCTTACCTTTCGGGTCAGAGATAGCAAAATGGAATCCATGAATATCCGAAAACCAACATGTTCTCCAAATGTTTTCACATAAACCTAAAATATTTTTTAACGTGATTATTATGAGAAATAAATTTAACCCATAATACAAACTTCAGAAGAAATGGAACATGATAGTGATTGTCATTACTCCCAGACCTTTGGTCCTCCTACATTTACAATCCCTTCCTCTGCTTCATTATTGGTGGCAGGTATTTCAGTTTTCTTGGTTGTGCTATCTGGAAATCTATCCCTAAGCCTTTTGATCTTCCTTTAAAAAATTACTACAAAACTTCTCTTCAAATTAGTATTCACTTAAACTCACCTAAATCACTCTTGCATGGATTGGTACTCATTCTGCGAAATGTCAGTGCAAGTTGTTAATGTATTTCCCTGAAGCAATTGATGTGGATATGCAAGTTTATGATGTTTAGGATATGATATTTGTATATTGAATGATAAACTGTTCAGGTAATATTCGTTTATGTCTGTGCTGTTGATTTGTTTGAATGTAAACGCACTTCTTGTTTATGCCAGTAGTGAGTGATTCATTGTGGATTATATTTCTTAAGTGATGTCTGTTGTCCAGGGAAGTATTTTACTTCTTTATCTTATGTAGTTATCTACATGTGAACCATTTATTTTTGTCTGCATTGTTCAGTTTCTGCATGACTGCACCGCTAATGTGTTCCAGGGTCATGTTTTATCCTTTTGATGATTGAGAGAGAGAGACATGGTGGTGTTTAAAAATATAGTGGGAAAAGAATATGGAACAACATGGTGCGTATGGATTTTGAACTATTGAATAAAAATAGTGGGGGGAGTAGAGAAGACAGACAGAACAGGAAAGTGAAAAATGATTTTAAGAGAGGAAAGCAATGGAGAAAAGACTAAAGATATCAGAAAAACATAATTTGCCTAAAAATCTTTTCAATGTATAACAGTTATTAACTTGCTACCTTTAATAACTTAACCTCCCGCTAACCCCTTCCCAGTACCCCACTTACTCCTTCCACAGGCCACTTCCTTATCCTCTAGTTTGTTGAGTTCCTTACACCCAACTCCTCTGAGGCCCTCTCTGCTCCCCTCCTGATGCCCTCCCGACCTCCCTGCAGTTCCCCTCTCACAACCATCTCCCAACCCTCTCACTGCTGCCTGCTTCCACAGCCCTTCACTACCTTCTCAATTCTGACCATTGGTCCACCTCTTGGTGACTCTCTGCTGATGACGCCCTCACAGTTCCTTTCTCGATGCCACTCTCCCCACCCTCTTGATGCTCTTTTCCAGACCTTTTTGTTGTACCCGACTTGACAGCCCTCTCCTGATCCCCACATTGGTGTCCTCTCGATGTTCTCACCCAACCCTCTTGCTGCTCTCCAATCCCTTCTCTGCTCCCCTTTGACTTTCTTTTCCTGAGTCCTTTACTGCTCCCCTCTTGGTGGCCCTCTCCTGACCTCTTCAGTACTCACCTCTCAACCTTCTCCCAGCCAGCTTGCTTCTCACCGCTTAGTCTTTCCCTGACCCCCTCACTCCTCCCTCTTTACTCTCTTGCCTTGATCTCCTTCACTCCTCCCCTCTTTACACTCTTGCAGTGGCCACCTTTATTGCTCCCTTCTTGACGGTCCCCTCCCAATCCCCTTGCTGCTCCCTCTTGGCGCTCTTTCGATCCCCCCCCTCCCCCTTGCTATTTTGCTCTTGGTAGCCTTCTTCCAATCCCCTTTCTGCTTATCTCTTAACACTCCTCTCATGGGTCCATTGCTACTTTCCTCCCAACACCTTTCTCCTAAATCCTTGCTCACAGTTAGGGCTTGGGAGGTGGGTGGCAAGTGGGAAGCAGTGAGGGAGTCAGATGAGGGGCAGCAAGAGGAAGGAATTAAGCAGGAGGGAGTGAGATAGTGATGGGGCGGTATTAGAGGGAATGGAGGTTTGGGAGAGGGACGAGGCAAGTGGGAGGGAGAGAGAAACTGCAAGTGGTTGGGATTGAAAGGTTCAGGAGTGAAATAGTAAGCAGGATGAAGGGGGAAGTGGCGATCAGAAAGACAGCAAAGGGTAGTGGCAGAACAGCAGGAGGGACTGAGGGGATTGGAAGAAGGAAGCAGCAAGTTTGAGGGTTAACAGAGGTGGCAAGCAAAGTGGTGGTGTGTTTAAAATGACTAACTGAGTATGCGTAACTACAATGTGGTTCTTGGAGCATGCAGTGACCACACAAAATCAGCAAAGGAGGTAGCAATATTCAGGTAAGTTCCATTATTTACAAATTGTGCTAAAATGAAACCATGCTATTCGAATGCACTTTAAACTGGGGCTACCTATACACACTCTGCAGTATAACAGCAATGCTGTTGTGTCAGCCTTGCCTCATTTGGTTGCATTAGGCACCTTGGCAACATATGCTTGAGTTCAAGTTTGAACAGCTTGAGCATGAAAGCAAGGTTACTCAGTACCAGAGCAGTACTGAGGGAGCACTCTAAGGTTAGAGGTGTCATCTTAAACCGAGATCCTATCTGCTTGCTCCAGTAGATGTAAAACATCGCATGACACCAGTTTAAGGAGCTGGATGCTACCTCAGGTGCCCTGGTCAACGTTTATTCCTCAAGCAACATCACAAAAACAGATTATCCAATCGTTATTACATTTCTGTTTATGTCTGCAATTTGTCTGCTGCGTTTCCTACATTATAACAGTGACTACACTTCAAAAGAATTTCATTGACTATAAAGCATTTTCAGACATGAACTTGAACAGTGCTATATAAATACAGGTCTTTCTTATTTCTCTTCGCTCTTACCAAATATATTCTGTCTTCAAATTCTCAAGTATTTCATCCTTTTCTAGTGCCATAACAATGGGCTAGATCTTCCCAAATTGGATGGGGGGGTTATTTTGGGCAGGTCCTGACACCAGAGATTTTTGGTGGCCAGAGACAGGGCTTCATCTTGGAGAAGGAAGTATTCAAGAGCCGGCAAGCAGCCAATTAATGATGGAAAGCATTAATTCGGTGCTACTAACCCAATCAGAGGGCTGGTAGCTCAGCAGTCCTGTCAACACCAATGAGAGAGATGGCCATAGCTGAGGTAGCAAGGAAAAGTGAGGGCATATTAACTTTAAGGGGCCCCATCGGGTTGGCAGAATTGTTTTATTTTGTTTTATATTTTAATTTGTTTCTAATTTATTTTCATTTGTTTCTAATTTATAACTATTTTTTAATTACTCCTTTTCCTAATTTTTTTTCTCTCTTAATTCAATCTTGCTTTGCTTTCTGGGCATGATCTGACATCGAATTCAATATTCAAATGTGCACTTTCTGCTTCAAACTCTGCTGTTTGTTAACAACACTCCAAACTGACTGGTAAAGGAGAGACACATTTCTTCTTGCAGGCCTCAGATACCATGTACATTGGCTCCAATTTACAACAACCAGTACAAAAGATTATAGAAATTAAATGGGGATGGCCACACTTTATGAACAGCAAATACCATTCACCTGCTGACTACAGTACAATTTTTGTGCATAATAATTATTTATTATTATTAAGACACCCAGTATATTCGGGATTAATGCAGATTTCCTGTCAATGAACAACATTAATACATTGTAAGAATACAGCTTTTACAAAAAATCTGGAACATCTTTCTAAAACTCTTTCCTTAAGAATAAGAATTTAGCAGTAATGCTAAATCTGTAGACAAGATCAAACATAAATACCTTATTATTTTTTATTGTGTAATGGCACAAACTTTGTCTTTGGCCAAATCTTTTTGCAATTTCAATAGCATTTCTATCTGGATCCACAAAAGGAAAATGAGCCAAATCTTGCTGTATCTGTGGAAAAGACTGAGGACAGTGCATGTCTTTGTACCACTTGGTTCCATCTTCTTGTGGACAATCACAGGATTCATGGTACACATAGCCTGTATGGACAAAAATGCATTATCACCAGTAACCTCTCAAATAAATTCTTAATACAAAGTCACATGTCACCAAAGTAATAATTGCAATAGGAAGCCCTTATATATTCAAGTATTTCTTTGTGCAATTAATGTTACTTTTTGATTAAAGTAGATCCCTGCTTTGCCCTACTTTAATTTGTTTTATTTTAAAGTTGCACTGTTCTTAGGACCGGAATTCCCAATTTATGTGCCCAGTTCTGATTTTACATTATTCTGCATTATTGTCATAATTCATTGCCCTATGCTGTTTTTGTGCCATTTCATGTTGCTGTTTATCAGTGTCATTTTGTATTATTTCATGTCCCTATTTCATTTAGTTTAACTGGTCCCATGATCTGACTGGCCCCATTCTGAATTGAGTGCGAGGATAGACACTCGACTGCACCCATTTGCACTCTTCCCTCCAAAACCTCAGAAGCAAACTTTTCCAAGAAGAATATCCAATCAAACAGGGTTTTTCTGAAAGAAATGTCACAAATATACAAGTCAGGTTATTTGGCCCCTCGATCCTGCTCTGCTTTTCAGTAAGATCATGGCTGATGTGACTGAAACCTCAACTCCACATTCCCACCCATCCCAGACAACCTTACCTACTCCCTTGCTTATCAAGAATCTATCTACCTCTGCCTTAAAAATAATCAAAGGCCCTGTTTCGACTGCCTTTTGAATAAACAATCTCTAGAGTAAGGTTGTCAGGGGTAGGTGGGAATGTGGAGTTGACAACCCTCTTGAGAGATAAAGTTTTTCCTCATCTCCGAAACATCCTCTCCACATCTGCCCTTCAAAGACCCAGTAAAAAGTCTGACAACACCAGGTTTTAGTCCAACCTATTTATTTGATAATATACTCACAAGCTTTCGAGGGACACCCTCTTCGTCAGGTGAATGGAGAGTTCTGGCCTCAGACAGAGCATATAAAACACAGACAGTTTAGAGATTACTGATTAGAATTACTTTGAATTCATTTATATCCTTCGTTAATAAGGAGACCAATACTGCACAAGATAATCCAGATGTGGTCTCACCAATGCCTCGTATAACTGAAGCATAACCTCTCAACTTTGTATTGAGTTCCCCTCGCAATGATATTCTATTAGCCTACCTAAATACTTGCTGGATGTACATACTAAGCTTTTGCGATTCTAATCAGTAATCTCTAAACTGTCTGTGCTTTATATGCTCTGTCTGAGGCCAGAACTCTCCATTCACCTGACGAAGAGGGTGTCCCTCGAAAGCTTGTGAGTATATTATCAAATAAATAGGTTGGACTAAAACCTGGTGTTGTCAGACTTTTTACTGTGTTTACGCCAGTCCAACGCCGGCATACCCACTTCAAAGACCCCTCAGGAGCATATATGTTTAATCAAGGCACCTCTTACTCTTCTAAACTCCAATGGATACATGCCTAGCTTGTCCAACCTTTTCTCATAAGGCAATCTGCCTATTCTGGGTATTAGTTTGGCAAGCATTCTCTGAACTACTTTGAATTCATTTATATCCTTCCTTAATAAGGAGACCAATACTGCACAAGATAATCCAGATGTGGTCTCACCAATGCCTCGTATAACTGAAGCATAACCTCTCAACTTTGTATTGAGTTCCCCTCGCAATGATATTCTATTAGCCTACCTAAATACTTGCTGGATGTACATACTAAGCTTTTGCGATTCAAACACTAGGACACCCAGATCCTTCTGCATTTTAGAGCTCTGCAGTCTTTTATCATTTAGATATTACACCTCTTTTTTATTCTTCAGCCAAAAAAGAGAATTTCACATTTTTCCATGTTATATTGTATTTGCTAGATCTTTGCCCACTTATTTAACTGATCTATATCCCTTTGTAGCCTTTTTATGTCCTCTTCAGAACTTACTTTCCTACCTATCTTGGTATCATCAGCAAATTTAGCAACCATATCTTCAGTCCCTTTATCCAAGTAATTTATATAAATAGTAAAATACTGAAGATCCAGCACTGATCCTTTCGGCACACTGCATTACATCTTGCCAACCACAAAATTACCCATTTATGCCTTTTCTTTTGTATCCTGTTAGCTACCAACAAGTTTATTTGGTAGCAAACACCACTAGCTTCCGGGGCTTTGCCCCATCATCAGTCTTTTCCTTTTTTTTTCTCAACCCTTTACTCTCATTTGTTTAGGAGGCAGAATGATGGTTCTGCTGTTCAGTGAAGTCCCAGATGCCCCAATGCCCTTGCCACCACCAGTCTGAATTTCTAGCAAGTTACTGTGCGAAATCTGTTTCAAGCTGAAAATGCAGGAAAAGACTGAACAGTATACCTTGAAAAATATTTGCTCCAGCAAGATTTGGCCATGTATTTGTACACCAACACATTACATCACTGGCATGTTTCATGGTAATTATATAAAAAATATGAAGTACCTTTTAAATAATATGGTGACTGAGCAACATGTTCATCTTGGAATTTAACTTCAATTACCAGGTCCATGTAGCTTGAATACATTCGGTATCTGACGAGAAATGATCCATCTTTCCGGTCCAATACTTGCACCCAAATCCTAGTGAATTGCTCGCCAGGAGAATAAATGTTCACTGTAAACAGATTTTCACCTGGTGAAGAAGTAAAGCTGTTGACAAAAAAAATTTGATTTATTATTGCAAGTAACAATGTAAATTATTTTAATTAATGCATGGTGAACACCACATTACAGAAGTATACAGTCTAGTATAAGTTTTCAATAGCTACACAGACAAACATAAAATCAAAAATATCAAACACAACATATCAATTTTTTGGTCTTAAAAATGAATGTTTTTTAAAATTTCATTTCAAAAACTCCAAAATGAAAGTAATATTTGTAACTGGTGTATTTTTCCCAGTTTGAATAACAATTTGAAGTTTGCCTTTTTTTTGTTTTTATTCCAATTCAATCCAAATCAAGTCCAATTCAGAGCCTCAACAAGTTGAGACATTCCCGATCCAAGCTGGCAAGACAAGGCTCTCACCTCCTGTCTTGGGCTTGATCTACATGATCCAAGCTGATTGGAGCAGGCATAGCTCGTTCTCCAAAGCTCGATCTCATCTGCATCTTAGCTAAAAGGTCGAAATGCTGCTTTAAAAAATTGGTTCAAGTGAAGTTGAAATGTAACCTAATGACTTCAAACAAGCATAGCATGTCCATACTACACTTGATCTTAGCCAAAAGACCAAGATATGCATCAGCATTTTCAATTAAAAAAAAAGCACACCGATGGCAGTTTGTGTAGCAATGACAATACTATAAGGATGAATAATTACAATGAAGTTGTTACATAGTTTGAGTGATATTCAACATTAGTATTAGAATAATAGTGCCATTAGTAGATGCAAGAATTTAATCTGGAGGCGACTACATGAGGATATACCTATGACTAAAAATACATGTACGATTCACAATATTTTTGTAATAAAGCTTAGTAATTAACAAATCTCCTGTCTAGTAATTAACAAATCCTCTGTGGGGGAGAAATGAAGTGGAGATGGTCAACAACTTCAAGTTTCTAGGTGTCCAGATTGCCAACAACTTTCCTGGTCCTGCTACACTGATGCTATAATTAGGAAAGCCCACCAATACCTCTACTTTCTCAGGAAGCTAAGGAAATTTGGCATGTTTGCTATGTCTGTAACCAATTTTTACAAATGCACAATAGAAAGCATCCTTTCCAGATGCATCATAGGTTGGTATGGCTCATGCTCTGACCAAGTCTGCAAGAAACTACAAAGGGTTGTGAACATAGCCAGTCCATCATGCAAACCAGCCTTCTATCCATTGACTCTGTCTATACTTGCCGCTGCCTCAGAAAAACAGCCAACATAGTCAAGGACCCCACGTACCCCAGACATACTCTCTTCATTCTTCTTCTGTCAGGAAAAAGATAAGGAAGTCTGAGATCACGCACCAACCAACTCAATAACAACTTCTACCCTGCTGTCGTAAGACTTTTGAATGGACCTACCTTATTTTAAGTTGATCTTTCCATGACTATAACACTACATTCTGCATCCGCGCTTTTTCTTCTCTTCTCTGTACTCTTTCTGTACAGCATGCCAGGAACAATACTTTTCACTGTATACCAATATGTGACAATAATAAATCAACTCAAATATTTTAAAATCACAAGTAAACAATGAGGCACTCATTCCCCATAACAAACAACTGCACAAATCTATTTAGATTATTGGCTATCTGTTACAGAAATAAGAGGACAATTAAAGTGGTGTCAGTGTTGATTCAGTGATACCATCCTCATCTTCCAGGATTCAGACAAATAATCTTGGCTAAACTCCAGTTCTGAGGGACACTATACTGTTGGGTCATGCTGCCATTTGACCGAGATATCAAGTCAAAGGCAAGTCTGTCTTTTCAGGTGGACACGAAAAGTACGGGAATTCTTGGCTAACGACCATTTCTCAACAAACACCACTAAAACAGTTTAATTGGAAATGTATCTGCTTGTTGTTCATAAATTGACTGCTGCATTTCCCTACATGACAACAGTGAGTACACTTCAAAAGGAATTTATAGACTTTCAGGAGGTCCTGAGATCACGTTGTTTTCTTTACTTGAGAAAAACACTGAAGGATTGGGACTGAGTCCTAGCATGAGTCACCAGCTTTACTAAAGCAGAAGGTTGGGGGAGAGAGAAAGGAGAGAAGCTAACGGAAACATAATGGTAACTATATGTATGGTGCTCAGACATTGGAAGATAATTTTGTGTTACATTTTAATTCTTTACTATCAATATTATCATCCTTGCTTGCAAATAAACTAATTTTGTTTCTGTACTTGCTTTACAACAGAATTGAACCACTCATTCTCCAGGAACACAATATCTAGAAATACGAGAACTCAGTTGAGTTCATTTCAATAAGACAACTGGATTTATTTTTTAAGCCAAGGACTTATTTATTTACATTTTCAAAGCTTTCTGTCCTATGCTCTTCTTGGGTTTCCACAATTTAACTTAGATGTACAAATTTAAGATGTACAAATATACATTCTTAGTTCAAATACTTCCTCTCAGCCTGTGAAGAACCTCCTGTTTCAGCTTGGTACCATCCCAAAAACCAGGGAATCCAGTATTGAGGAGGTTGAAGAACAAAACTGCACCCTTACATTTTCTTACTAAGGAAGTTTGGTACGTCAGCTACGATTCTCACCAACTTTTACAAATGAACCATAGAAATTTTTTCTGGTTGTATCATAGCTTGGTATGACTCCTGCTCTGCCCAAGACTGCAAAGAACTATAAAAGATTGTGAATGTAGCCCAATCCATCATGCAAACCAGCCTACCATCCAATGACTCAGTCCATACTTCCCGCTGCCTCAGAAAAGCAGTCAGCATAATCAAGGATCCTATGCACCCTGACATACTTTCTTCCACATTTTTCTGTGTGGAATAAGATGCAAATGACTGAGGTCATGTACCAACTGACTCAAGAACAGCTTATTCGCTTTTGCCATCAGATTTCTGAATGGACCTGCCTTGCATTTTGATCTTTCTCTACATCCTAGCTTTGATTGTAACACAACATTCAGCACTCTCTCATTTCCTTCTCTATGAATGGTATGCTTTGTCTGCATAGTGCGCAAGAAACAATACTTTTTGCTGTACACTAATACATGTGACAATAATAAATAACATCAAAAACATTGACAGGTTGCCAGACTTGCTAACTTAGATCTTTACTCAATAATACAGTATACAGTTGTGTAATGAACTTTTATCAATACATAAGATCTTAAGGGATCTTGGTTAACGGCAAATCCACTACCTGATCTGAAGCAAACATTGATATACATGAAGGGAATTTTGGATTTGGATATTCCAACTATTTTGATGTCTAGTCATCATAAGAAGAGCAAAATTTCAAACCTTTGCTACAGGGAGTAGTGGACTTTAATTTGCTTCAAAATGGATTGTTATCTCTTGTCAAGGGTTAAACCCAGACTATTAAAGCATATATTGAAAAAATGTACTCAAAATCAATCCTCATTGTGAGGGATGTTAATGTAACATAAATCATGATTGCAACTCACACTACAGTATTGTTTGGTTAATTTTGTATTGTCTGCTGAGTTAAGACATCATTTAAACATTATTAATATTTTCAAACTTTGGTTTGTCTTATTGCAAGTCAATATATTCAGTTTGACTTCTAAACACATTGCTTTCACAATCACCTAACTGGCCCCTTTCTAGATACAAATTCTGAATAAGAAACCATTATTTCCCAAACTGCAACTTTTGTACATACTCAGGAAAGCTTGATATTTGATTATCAAAAATTAACAGAATGTTTGACTTTCATTTATGCACAGATTTGGGATGTTTAGGGGGCAGTGTGTCAGAGAAACAGATATAATGTAAATCTAACTTATGCAAACCGTAACCACAAAGTAAACTTTAATTGAATGAAATTATGAAATAGGATGGTTGTTTTCAAAACACATTTGTGCTCACTCATTTATTGTAGTATATGGAACCTATAACATAATTCATTAATTTTCCCCAGTGCCTGGATTATGGAACCATATCATCATCTGATTCCAGACCTGATGCCTCCCATTAGAGGAGTGTCAAACGAATGAGAGAGCAAAATCAAAAAGCAAGTTGACTTTACACTGGTCCGGTACATTTCAGTGAACAATCTCTCAGAACTAATCATCTGCCACACTCTCAGAAAAGGAGTAATGCAAAACTCTTGATCAAGGAGAAAATAGTGATTCTTCTTCACTGATTGTTCTATATCAGAATAAATCTAGAGAACAGCATAATTTTATTTTAAATATTAGGTAGCATTTTAGGAAATGTATTTTTATTCTTCATTATCATTTTCGATTTTCAAAGGGTAAAATGGGCAGGTAAAGGAATTATTTTGCCAAAAAAGTTTCCTTGAACGTTCTTTGTAGCTTGCCAATGTTCAGCCTAAATATAAATTGCTTTACAAGTAAAAGTGTAAAGCATGCTCTACTTACTTGACATTGTCTTCTGTTACTGCCTGAATATAGAAATATCGAGCTGGAAGAACAATGTTTGCATCCAGTCCAGGCCCCCAAACTAAACTTCTCGTTTGGCTGACGGTAGGTGTACTTTTTACTGCGCAACTGTTGACAGTAATAAAAAGGAAAGTACGGAGCAACCACTTTCCTGGCATTGTTGGAAAAGCTATTTTATATGATGGAAGCAACTAAGTGGGAAAAAAACTACGTTATTTGACTTAACTTCGGGATTTTAGACTAAAAGCGGTGTGACTCAAAGTAATATTTGATTCATTTTGTTCGGATTGAAACGCCTTAGACAGCACTAAATTTGGATGATGTGGCTCTAACTCTCATCTTGACACTTGGCTTATGAAAATCTCCACATCAATTGCGAGGAGAGCTCGAGCTCAGCCTCGCGCAGGAGCCGCTCAGTGACGCCATCATCCTGCGCCCACGCGTCGACGGTGCATGCGCGGGAGCACCAGCGCCCGCTGGGAAATGTAGTTTTTACTTCTCGGGGGGGGAGGTTGTTGGGGGCAGGTGAAGGCGGCTCGGGGATTGAGACCTGTTTTGTGTCAAAATACACTGGGTTTCAGCACAGCGGCTGTTATGGATGCGACAGTGGCAATGTTAGTACTGTGAGGTGAAGGCCGAATTCACTGCTGCCGAGGGGAGAGCTGGCGCTTAGCCCGGCCTCCGGGACTCTTTACTCCGCCCACTTGGACACGGCAAAACAGGAGCGGAATAAGGACAGGTGCTGATGTGTGGTTAGCAACCAGATTAATCCGGCGCTTCCGTGTATATTCCTAAATACTGTGTTCGGGACCATCGCTCTCACTGTAAGCAATGACCCGAGTGTTGTACTCCCTGACCCTGAGATCAGCTGCGAGGCTCGAGTCGGAGAGTTGGTTGTGAAGAGGCAAGGAGCTGTTGGAATGGAGCCCAAACAAGTCACTGTGACAGGTAACCTTCAGTCCAAAGCCTTTTTATAGCACCCAGGGCCAGCCATGGACTCAGATTAATTAATCATGTCTTACAGGTTCTTTTGTCCCGGTGGTCAAGCGGCTGAGCAGGTGCAGGGAGTGGAGACAACAGTAACACATTGTTTTCTTATATATATATGGCGTCTTTAACGTGTTAAAACGATCCCCAAACGCTTCACAGCAGTAGTATTAGACACAATTTCACACTGAAATGTTAGGCTGGTGAGCAAAATCATGGTCAAGACATTAAGGAATGTCTTCAAGGACCAAAGATATCTAGAAATGCACAAAAGTTTAGGGAAAGAATTCCAGAGCTTAGAGTCTGGGCAAAATGAAGGCATATCCATCAATGGTGGAGCAATGAAAATTGGGACTTGTGTAACCACCAGAATTGGAAAATTGCAGGGATTATGAAGGGTTTGGGGATAGGAGAGATTAGAGATATGAATTAAGCTATAGAGGATGTAAAAACAAGGATGACAATTTTGTCAAGTAGATTTTGCCAGACTAAGAACTAATCATCTTCAGCTGCTTCATCAGTGACCATCATAGTTCAGAAGTGTTCTCTGATGATTGCAGTGTTCAGTACTATTTGTGATACCCCAGATATTGAAGCAGTGCATGTCCAAATACAGCAATGATGTGGATATGCCGGTGTTGGACTGGGGTAAACACAGTAAAAAGTCTGACAACACCAGGTTTAAGTCCAACCGATTTATTTGATAGTAAACTCACTAGCTTTCAAGGTTTCTACATTGATGACATTTTCTTCCTTTGGCCTCATGGTGAACAATCACTGAAACAACTATATGATGATATCAACAAATTCCACCCCACCATCAGACTCACCATGGACTATTCCCCGGAATCAGTTGCATTCTTGGACACACACATCTCCATCAAGGACGGTCACCTCAGCACCTCACTGTACCGCAAGCCCACAGACAATCTCACAGTGCTCCACTTCTCCAGCTTCCACCCTAAACATGTTAAAGAAGCCATCCTCTATGGAAAAGCCCTCCATATACACCGGATTTGCTCAAATGAAGAGGATTGTGACAGACACCTCCAGATGCTGAAAGATGCCCTCATAAGAACAGGATATGGCGCTCGACTCATAGATCAACAGTTCCGATGTGCCACAGCAAAAAACCGCACCAATCTCCTCAGAAGACAAACACAGGACACGGTGGACAGAGTACCCTTCGTCGTCCAGTACTTCCCTGGAGCGGAGAAGCTACGACATCTTCTCCGGAGCCCTCAACATATCATTGATGAAGACGAACATCTCGCCGGGGCCATCCCCACACCCCCACTTCTTGCCTTCAGACAACCATGCAACCTCAAACAGACCATTGTTCACAGCAAACTACCCAGCCTTCAGGAGAACAGTGACCACAATACCACACAACCTTGCCACAGCAACCTCTGCAAGACATGCCGGATCATCGACATGGATACCATCATCACACATGAGGATACCATCCACCAGGTACACGGTAAATACTCTTGCAACTCAGCCAACGTTGCCTACCTGATAGGTTGCAAAAAAGGATGTCCCGAAGCATGGTACATTGGGGAGACCATGCAGACACTATGACAACGGATGAATGAACATCGCTCGACAATCACCAGGCAAGACTGTTCCCTTACTGTGGCGAACACTTCAGTGGTCATGGGCATTCAGCCTCCGACCTTTGGGTAAGCATTCTCCAAGGCGGCCTTCACGACACACGACGGCTATCAGTCTCTGCTCAGCGACTCTGCGCTAAGTTCCACACACATGAGGACGGTCTCAACAGGGATCTTGGGTTCATGTCGCACTATCTGTAACCCCCGTGACTTGCCTGGGTTTGCAAAACCTCACTTACTGTACTGTCTGGAGACAAGACACATCTCTTTAACCTGTGATCAGTGCTCCTTCCACTCACATTGTCAGCCACTTTAGGACTTGAACAGCAGGTTAGGTGTAAAGATTCGCATTCTAAGCAGTAATCTGTAAACTGTCTGTGTTTTATATGCTCTGTCTGAGACCAGAACTCTCCATTCACCTGAAGAAGAGGGAAACCTCAAAAGCTAGTGAGTTTACTATCAAATAAATCGGTTGGACTTAAACCTGCTGTTGTCAGACTTTTTACTGCAAATACAGCAAGACATGGTTGGTATCCAAGCTTGAGCTGACAAGTGGCAATTAACATTCAAACCGCACAAGTACCAGGTAATGACTATCTCCGACGTTGCCCCCTAACATTCAATGGTGTTACTATCGCTAAATTTCCCCCAATCAACACAATGGGGATTATTATTCACCATAGACTAAACTAGACTAGCAATATGAATACTGTGGCTATAAGAGCAGGTCAAAAGTAAGGAATTTGGTGGCAAGTAACTCACCTCTTGACTCTCAGGGCCTGTCCAGTAGCTGCAGGGTATGTCAGGAATGTGTGGAATATTATCCCCTTGCCTGGATGAATGCAGCTCCAATGACACTCAAAAAGCTCAACACCATCCAAGTCAAAGCCCATTGCCTTGGGACTCCAACCCAAGTATTAAATTAATATCCAGTATTAAATTAAAAGCTGATGCGTTCAGAGTGGCTAAAAATAGTGGGCGATTAGAAGATTGGGAAAGATTTAAAAATCAACAAGAATGACTAAGAAGGTGATAAAGAAAGGAAAGATAGAGTATGAAGCTAAACTAGCTCTAAATATAAAAGATGACAGTAAACGTTTTTACAAATATATAAAGAAGAGGAGACTGGCTAGAGTGAATGTTGGACTCTTGGAGGACGAGAGGGGGGATTTAGCGGTGCGCGATGAGGAAATGGCTGAGGCTTTCAATGTTTTTTGCCTCAGTCTTCACGGAGGAGGACACAAATAGTTTGTCGGAGATTAAAGATAGAAGGATGGTAGGAGATAAGGTCCTTAATGCGATTACTGTCACTAGAGAGGTAGTGCTTGATAGACCAATGGAACTGAAGGTAGACAAGTCCCTGGGACAGGATGGAATGCATCCCAGGGTTCTGAAAGAAATGGCAGAGGTGATGGCGGATGCCTTAGTAATTATTTATCAAAATTTGCTGGACTCTGGGGAAGTGCCAGAAGATTGGAAAACAGCTAATGTTATGCCGCTGTTTAAAAAAGGTAGCAGACAAAAGGCAGGGAATTATAGGCCGGTTAGTTTAACGTCTGTAGTTGGAAAAATGCTAGAATCTGTCATCAAAGAAGAAATAGTGAGGCACCTAGAAGAGTGGTTTGATCGAGTAGACGCAGCATGGATTCGTTAAGGGGAAGTCGTGTTTAACAAATTTATTGGATATCTTTGAGGATGTGACTAGGCCAGTAAACAGAGGGGAACCAGTGGATGTGGTGTTTTTTAGATTCCCAAAAGGCGCTTGATAAGGTGCCTCACAAAAGGTTGCTGCAGAAGGTTAGGGTGCACGGAGTTGGGGGTAAGATGTTGGCATGGATAGAGGATTGGCTGTCTAATAGGAAGCAGAGAGTTGGAATCAATGGGTGCTATTCTGGTTGACAGTTGGTGACTAGTGGAGTGCCGCAGGGATCGGTGCTGAGGCCTCAACTGTTTACCATTTATATAGATGATCTGGAGGAGGGGGCTGAGTGTAGAGTAATGAAATTTGCTGATGACACAAAGATGAGTGGAAAAGCAAATTGCGTGGAAGGCACGGAAAGTCTGCAGAAAGATCTGGATAGGCTGAGCGAGTGGGCGAGGACCTGGCAGATCAAGTATAATGTTAGCAAGCGTGAGGTTATCCACTTTGGTAGAAATAATAGTAGGAGGGATTATTATTTAAAGGGCGAAAAGCTGCAGCATGCCACGGTGCAGAGGGACCTGGAGGTCCTTGTGCACGAATTGCAAAAACCCAGGTGCAGCAGGTGATCAAGAAGATGAATGGAATGTTGGCCTTCATAGCGAGGGGGATAGAATATAAAAGCAGGGAGGTCTTGCTGCAACTGTACAGGGCACTGGTGAGGCCGCAGCTGGAGTGCTGTGTGCAGTTTTGGTCGCTGCACTTGCAGAAGGATATATTCGCCTTGGAAGGAGTGCAGAGAAGGTTCACTAGGCTGATACCGGAGATGAGGGGGTTAGCCTATGAAGGGAGACTGAATAGACTGGGCCTGTACTCGTTGGAGTTTAGAAGGGTGAGGGGGGATCTTATAGAGACATATAAGATAATGAAGGGGCTAGATAGGGTAGAGGTAGAGAGATTCTTCCCACTTATCCCTCAGGATAAGGCGGGGGACAGTTTAGATCGGAGTTGAGGAGGAACTTCTTCACTCAAAGGGTGGTGAATCTCTGGAATTCTCTACCCATTGAAGTGGTGGAGGCTACCTCGCTGAATATATTTAAGTCACAGGTAGATAGGTTTTTGATAGACAGGGGAATAAAGGATTATGGGGAGAAAGCGGGAAAGTGGAACTGATCCACTTCAGATCAGCCATGATCTTATTGAATGGCGGGGCAGGCTCAAAGGGCTAGATGGCCTACTCCTGCTCCTATTTCTTATGTTCATCCGCAAACATCAATTCCCTCCATTACTGATGCATGATAGTAGCAGTGGCTACGAGACTCCTTAGACAGCACATTCCAAACCCATCACCACCACCTAGAAGGACAAGGTCAGCAGGTATATGGGACCACCGCCACCTGGAAGTTTCCCTCCAAGGCACACACCATCCTGACTTGGAAATATATCGCTGCTCTTTCACTGTTGCTGGGTCAAAATCCTGAAACTGCCTCCCTGGCAACATTGTGACAGTGCCTACACCACATAGACTGCAGTGATTCAGGAAGGCAGCTCAACACCACTTCTCAAGGGCAACTGGGGAAAGGCAATAAATGTTGGCTTAGTCAGCAAAGCCGACATCTCATGAATGATTAAATAAATGTCTAAGTCAACAAACAAAGAAGTGAGGGGTGAATGGAACTTGCCGTGAGTTGGGATATGAACAGTAGAAATTTAGATGAATTCAAGTATATTGCAGCTGGATGATGAGAGCTGGCCAGAAGAGCATTGGAATAGTTAAGTCTAGAAGCAACAAAGGCATGGATCAGTGTTTAAGAACATAAGAAATAGGAGCAGGGGTAGGCCATCTAGCCCCTCAAGCCTGCTCCGCCATTCAATAAGTTCGTGGCTGATCTGAAGTGGCTCAGTTCCACTTTCCCGCTTTCTCCCCATAACCCTTAATCCCCTTGCCTACCAAAAACCTATCTACCCATGTCTTAAATATATTTAGCCTCCACCACTTCAGAGAATTCCAGAGATTCACCACCCTTTGAGTGAAGAAGTTCCTCCTCAACTCTGTTCTAAACTGCCACCGCCCTTATCTTGAGGCTGTGCCCTCTAGTCCTGCTGTCCTTTCTGAGTGGGAAGAATCTCTCTACCCTATCCATCCCCTTCATCATCTTATACGTCTCTATAAGATCCCCCCTCACCCTTCTAAACTCCAACGAGTATAAGCCCAGTCTATTCAGCCTCTCTTCATAGTTCAACCCTCTCAACTCCGGTATCAGCCTAGTGAACCTCCTCTGCACTCCCTCCAAGGCCAAAATATCCTTGCGCAAGTGCGGCGACCAAAACTGCACACAGTACCCCAACTGCGGCCTCACCAGTGCCCTATACAGTTGCAGCAAGACCTCCCTGTTTTTATATTCAATCCCCCTCGCTATGAAGGCCAGCATCCCATTTGCCTTCCTGATCACCTGCTGCACCTGTAGGCTGGGTTTTTGCGACTCATGCACAAGGGCCCCCAGGTCCCTCTGCACCGTAGCATGCTGCAGCTTTTCGCCCTTTAAATAGTAATCCCTCCTACTAATATTCCTGCCAAAGTGGATAACCTCACACATGCTAACATTGTACTCCATCTGCCAGGTCCTCGCCCACTCGCTCAGCCTATCTAGATCCCTCTGCAGACTTTCCACACCCTCTGCACAATTTGTTTTTCCACTTATCTTTGTGTCATCGGCAAATTTCGACACCCTACACTCAGCTCCCTCCTCCAGATCATCAATATAAATGGTAAATAGCTGAGGCCCCAGCACTGATCCCTGGGGCACTCACTAGTTACCAACTGCCAATCCGAATAGCACCCATTGATACCTACTCTCTGCCTCCTATTAGACAGCTAATCCTCTATCCACGCTAACACCTTACCCCCAACTCCATGCCCCCTAACCTTCTGTAGCAACCTTTTGTGCGGCATCTTATCAAACGCCTTCTGAAAATCGAGAAACACCACATCCACTGGTTCCCCTCCGTCCACCTCACTAGTCACATCCTTATAGAATTCCAATAAAGTCGTCAGACATGACTTCCCCTTAACAAATCCGTGCTGCGCCTGCTCTATCAAACAATTCTTCTCAAGGTGCCTCGCTATTTCTTCTTTGATGACGGATTCCAGCATTTTTCTTACAACAGATGTTAAACTAACCGGCCTATAATTCCCTGCCTTTTGCCTGCTACCCTTTTTAAACAGCGGTGTAACATTAGCCGTTTTCCAATCTTCCAGCACTTCCCCGGAATCCAGCAAGGTTTGGAAAATAATTCAGCAATTCAGTGTTTCAGCAATAGATGATCTGAGGGATGTAGTGGAGACAGCTGATGATATAGAGATTTAAGTAGGTGGCCGTGGTGATGGAACGAATATGGGGCCAGAAATTCAAGTGAGGTTCAAATAGGATGGTACAGTTGTGATCAATCTGGTTCAGTCTCCTGATAGGTGCCAGGGAGAAGTTGGAGTTGGTATCTGGGGAGCAGAGTTTGTGATGGGGCTGAATGGCGTTGATCTTCCCAATATTTATTTGATGGAAATATCTGTTAAGACAAGCAGTGTGATAAAGACAGTGGAAGGATTGAGTAAGGTAATGATGTGGCAGAGTTGGGTGTCATCAGTGTACTTGTGGTACCTGACATGTTTTCTGATGATATTGCTGAGGATCAGCATGTGAATTGGAATAGGAAGAGTCCAATGTGGACTCCTTGTGGAATTCCAGAGCTAACACTGTGAGTATGGGATGAGAAGTCATTGCAAGCTATTTTTCTGCCAGTGACTAGATATAAAGGAATAGAACTGAGTAAGGGCAATCCCACTCAGTCAGACAACTGAAGTCAGGTGTTGGAGGAAGATTGCATGGTCAACTATGCCAAAATCTACAGATACATCAAGAAGGATGGGAGGCATAGTTGACCATGATTATGGTGACATAGGAAGTGATTGGTGACTTTGATAAGAGCAGTCTCAGTGCTATGGAAGGGGTGGAAATCTAATTGAACGGGTTAAAACTGTGGATTGAAAACTCAAGCAAACTTTTAAAATTTAAGTCCAGCTGCTTCTAGATGGAAAATAGATTATGCTTTTGCTTTCAGAATGTAATCCTTGATTAGCCAGGTGAGAAAAAACCTCTCGCTCGAGTCCTTTCATGAAAAGCCACGTCTGAAATGTTAACTCTGTTTTGGTCTCTGCAGATGCTGCCTGACCTGCTGAATATTTTCAGCATTTTTAGGTTTTATTTCAGATTTCCAACAGTTCAAGTTTGGAAAAAGCTCCATTTTTAGCAGTTTAGTTATTGTAAACTGTATGTCACTTCAAAATAATTTGAGATGGATTATCTTTTGATATTTCTCATACTAATTATCCAAGCCAAGAACCATTTTAAAATTTTACTCTGACATGATTTTCAACCAAATGTCTGACCCTGTGAAGTGTTATAAATTTCTGGTAAACATTCTGGCATGATCAAATGTGAGTAATAGTTCCATTTCCAGAAGGTAGTTGTATCATAATATTTACTTGCTTAGTTAATTCAGACAAACTATCCAATTAAATCCTCATCAATCAACAATGCTGCCACTTTCTCTTGCTTTGGTATACAGCTTGGCTCATAGTTGTGAGATATTAGATTGCAATGTACATTTTTGAATGGCAGAAAATTGCATGTTCAGGTTTACAATGTAACTGTAGGTATACAATTAATATATATTGAACAATGTAATATTTGTTTGTTTTCATTGCATTTTAAATTGATTCCTATTCATTCTATTTTCTTTTAGATTCTATTGGTATTGAAGCATCTGAGCACCCTGAGATGAAATGCATGAATTGTTAAACGAAGTGTATAGTTGATTACAGTTACTTAAGGAAGAACACTTCAGTCTATCAAAGAACAGATTCCTAAAAAGCAACATTCAATGCCCAACTCTGTAGAAAATCAACCACCAAATCCTACTGGAAACATAAAGAGTATCAATGTTATTGATGATCTTGCTGCTGGTGACTCACCAGGAACTTCTAATTCAAGCCTATTCTCCTGTTATGGTACGCCATCATTCAGTCTAAGTTCCAGTGCAACAGGACATGGCCCATGGATGTTTCCTGTGGTCCGGGCTCGGGAAGTGTTTTACAATGTCTGTTCAGATTATGGTTTATTAAACAAGGCCACCATAATTGCCAGTACACCATGTCCTTCCAGTGACCCTACTCCAGTACAAGATGGCACTTCTTCAGTTGACTGCCCGGCACATAATTCCGGTTATGTTGACATTCAAGTTGATCCTCCAGATGTAACCCATAGAGGTAATGCAGAAATGGGTGCTATGCCTGTCAACCATGGGAAACAGCTGCTTGCCTGGGAAATAGATACATCAGATTTTAATATTGTAACACCTAAATTGAAAAGTAGAACAGGTGAGAAAATTCCACAAAGAGTAAATAATTAACTTATTAGTTTAGTTCTTAACCAAAGACGAAATACTGCAATGCAGTAATTTCTGAGTGAGAAAGATTCTTTTTGAAAGTCTCTTTCACGAACTGAAGAATATTTGGCTTCTCACTCCTAAAGCATATTCTTTTTAATGTTTATTGTTGACATTGTTCAGTGATACTTTATATACAGTTTCCATATGGGGAATGTTTGTTTTTATCTCCCCTATTTTTGACACCAGTTATGTGGGAGATTTGTGTTTATAACTGTCCTTATGACCATAATAGTTAACTTTGCTAATTTAACTTAAAGAAGGAGTTGAAGGAAACATTCTGGCTGTGATTCTTCCATTATGCTGTGCTAATGTTTTAGCGCAGCAGCTTGGGAGATTCTCGAGGTGGCCAATTTGTTGGGTTCACGTATGCACCCTCTCGCCCAGTGCTGAATTTCCGACGGCATCTGCTCCATGCTGGAAATCGATGGGGAGAACAAAGACCATTTAAATGGTCATTTTAGCATAATTTTAGTGTGATAAGCGGGCTTGGGACTGAAGTCTTTGGGCCCGCTAGCATCCACCCCAATCCAGCGCAAGAGTGGTTCACTCCAGCAGGGATTACAGTAGCTCTTCGCTTGTGTGGAACAGGAGGCCGGCTGGAGTGAAAGGGGAGCAATCAGGGCCTCCCAGAGGATAGGGTGGTGGGAGGGATGCCCCTGGGCATTAGCATCCTGGCAGTGCCAGCCTGTGCCCTAGCACTGTCCAAGGGATAAAGTGCCAGTGCCCAGGGGGCATCTTGGTACTGCCCATCATCGGTGTTGGGGGGGGGGGGGTGCGGGTGCAGGGCGGGGGAAAGAGAGAGAGAGAGAGAGGAGTGAAGTGTTCAGGGCTGGTCCAGGAATGGTCAGGGAGCGAGGAGGGCTGGTGATGTATGTGTTGCGGCCTGGCCAACGACCGACCTGGCCAGCAATTGGGAGGCTGGCAGGGCGGGGCAACAGCGCTTGTGCCAATCTCAGCACTGACAGATCAGCTTATACGTGGCCTTGCTGCTGGCCTCCCGGGCCGAATAGGTCCCACCCCATGATATTTAATTATATCCATGCTAATGACCTCTACAGTGCACAGAGTGTAGGGGATTCTTCCTTGAACCCCCAATGAAAAAAAGCAGTGTGAATTACTCCAGTTTTCATGCAAATACGGCACTTAGAATTTTTTTGGGAGAATTCATCCTCTGTTTAGTACTGCCTTTGACCTTTCATCACATTTTGACCAAATTCAATACATCGCTTGTCCTGTTGTTTATAACCTATTTAAAAATCCATTTACTGGATGATAAATTGATTGGTTTCTCTTCCACTATGTTTAATTTTTAAGTAGCAGATGTGAAATTGTTAACTTTAGTTGTGAATGCATTTTCAACTAATATTCCTTTTCTCAATCCACTTTGTACAGATTTATCCAAGTCATCCTAGTGTCATAGCATCTCTGTGATGCCATAAATTATAAACCAACAAAATTGCCTATTATTCCATTTCTAAAACCACCCCCACCATGATCTTATTTCCATTTAAGTAATTAAACTCTTCATCATTGGGATACACAGGGCATGCAAGTTCTTAGATTACACTTACTTAGAAACAAATAAGTCATTGCATTTCAAACTAAATAATTGAACAGAGGTATGAGATGACTGAGGACTATTTCATGATACTTAATTAGGGAGAAGAGTGCTTGTTATGAAAGCCATGACTTCAATAAGCTTTATTTCCTCTCTAACTGGTAGTATTGAAATTCCAGTGATCCCGTGACTGAGCTTGAGCATTGAAGCCACGTTAAAAGACCAGATTGTTAATGTGGGCTAATAGATCATATTGCTAGACTGAAAGGTATCCTGAAACGTGCATAGACAATTAAACTGCAACAGAAGTGCAAGATATTTCTTCAATTAATTCCTTTTAAAATTGATGATTTAACTATATTTTTAGAAACAAAAAGTTATGGCATAGAAGGAGACCATTCAACTCATCCAACCGTCTCTGTGCTGGTGGAAGAAATGAGTAATACTGCCTCATCCTACTTTCCAGCTCTTGGTCCATAGCCTTGTAGGTTATCACACTTAAAGTGCATAGTCACTTTTTTTTTTAAATGGGCTGAGGATCACAACCCATTTAGCAGTAAATTGCAGATCTCCTCCTGCCATTGAATAAAAACATTTTTCCTTCAACTAGTTTGGGGGCGTTTAAGAGATTGGTGGATAGGTTTATGGACGAAAAGGGATTGGTTTAGATTAGTGGGTCAATGTTTTTTTTTTAAAAATAAGACTGGTCGGCGCAACATTGTGGGCTGAAGGGCCTGTTCCGCGCTGTAATGTTCTATGTTCTAACTGTCCTCTAATCTGTCTACCATTACTTCACAACTGTACTGCTTGATTATTGATCTCTGATTAAGCAAAAAAAAAATTAGGTCCTCCCTATCCATTCAGTCTAGGCCCCCTATATGCCTTAATTAAACCTCCTCTCCTTTGTTTCAAAGCCTCTCCAATCTGGTTAGCACTGGACATTGGTTAGCACTTCAGGGACCTGGTTTCAGTTCCTGGCTTGGGTCACTCAGTGTGGAGTTTGCATGTTCGTGTCTGCGTGGGTTTCCTCCAGGTGCTCCAGTTTCGTTCCACTGTCCAAAGATGTGCTGCTTAGGTGCATTGGTCATGCCAAGTTCTCTCTGTATACCCAAACAGCTGCCGGAGTGTGGCAACTAGGGGATTTTCACAGTAACTTCACGGCAGTGTTAATGTTAAGTCTACTTGTAATACTAATAAATAAACTCACATAGCTAAAATTCTTCGATCCTGGCAACATCCTTCTAAATCTTTTCTTCATTCTCTCTTGTGTGTTAACATTCTTTCTGTAATGTGGTGACGAGGCCTAACTAGTGTTTTGCCCAGTCCTAACATTGGCAGTGCATGCCTCGGCTGATGAAGAAAAGTACCCATATGAATCTCTAACTATCTTATTTACCTGCCCTATTGCCTTCGGGGACCTGTGGGTATACTTGCCTGCATCGTATACTTTTCATCATATACTCTCTAGTTTGCCCTTCCAAATGCATTGATTAACACTGTTAAAGATTGAATTCCATTGACACTTCTTTGCCCGCCTAACCAATCCATTGATATCTTACTGCAATCTACAGCTTTCTTCCTCCCTATCAACCACACAGCCGTTTATGTATTATCTACAAACTTCTTCATCGTACTTCCACCATTTTAATCTAAATCATTGAATGCACAACAAAAAGCAGACACTAAAACTGAGCCCTCAGAATCCCACTGGAATCATCCTACAGCCAGAAGAATACCCATTAGCCTCTACTTCCTATTATTGAGGCAATTTTGAATCCAGCTTGACTTTTCTTGGATCCCCTAGGCTTTTACTTTCCTGACTAGTCTTCTATGTGGTACTTTGTTAAAAGCCTTGCTGAAATCTAGTAGT
Source organism: Carcharhinus amblyrhynchos (assembly GCF_965287045.1). Classification (NCBI taxonomy): domain Eukaryota; kingdom Metazoa; phylum Chordata; class Chondrichthyes; order Carcharhiniformes; family Carcharhinidae; genus Carcharhinus; species Carcharhinus amblyrhynchos. Next base: position 42,142,756 of record NC_137333.1, on the reverse strand, counting down.
TGTACTGGACTTAGATTCGCGGAAGGCATCTGATAAGGTACCACAACAAAGGTTATTGTGGAAAATAGAAGCTCACAGTGCACAGGCTAATATATTGGCATGTATGGAAGGTTGACTAGGAAACCAAGCGTAGGCCCAAATGGATCATTTTCTGGTTGGCAAGATGTAGAGAGAAGTGTGCAACAGGGATCAGTGGTGGGGCCTCAACTTTTTTTAATTTATCTATTTGACTTGGATGAAGAGACTGAAGTTGTGGTTGCTAAATTTAGTGATGACACGAAGATGGGTATGAAAGTAAGTTGTGAAAAGGACATAAGGATATAGCTAGGTTAAGCAAGTGAGTAATGACCGAGTAAATGGAGTATAATGTGGGAATATGTGAAATTGTAAATTTTGGTAGGAAGAAAAGAAGCATATTTAAATGATGAGAAATTGCAGAATTCAGAGGGCCACAGAGATCTGGGTATCTTAACACATGAATTGCAAAAGGTTAGTATGCAGGTAATAAGGAAAACTAATAGAATGTTATTGTTTATTGTAAGAGCAATTGATTACAACAATAGAGGTTATGCTTCAGTTATACAAGGCATTAGTGGAGTTGAAGTTACAATCAGATCAGCCATGATCTTATTGAATGGAGGAGCATGCTCCAGGGGCTGTGTGGCCTATTCCTGCTCCTAATTCATATGCTTTTACTGCTGTAGTGGTTCATAAGTTCTCAACAATTTGGTCATCCATCTCCTTCTGTTTGAGGGTGGCCTGGTGGGAGTAGAGAAGGGGTCAGGCAGTGATGGAATCTATTACATGGGCAGGGGGGCTTTAACTTAATTTTGAGATCAGTGTGCCCTTTAAAAAAGGTGTCTCAATCCCTAAGGAGTTGGTTTTACTGAAGTCCTTCATGGTGCAAAGCATCCCAAGCTCCAAAAAAAAGTCTAAGGTTGGGTCAATTGCAATCTGAATTACACTGACCCATCTGGCGGAATTCACGTAACATTTCCTACCAGAGACCACATTTAGAAAATTTTTTGGGAGAATTTTGTGGGGCAGTGGGAGAGTCTATAGTTTACACCCACCAATGTTGTTACCCATTTTTTGTTTCTCAATTAAACTTAGGTGGCTTCATTTGATGTTGGAGTTTGCAGCTGTTCAGAGGCTGTGTGGTCCTGCTTCAATTTGTGGAAGTGAGTGGGTTTGTTTGAGGATTAGTATCATTTTGATGGTTAGATGAAAGAAATATATTTTGTTTTAATATATTGTGAATAATCTAGTCTGTAATTACTGTAAGTATGTTAATACTGAGTATTGTTACCTGTATCAATATTTAATTTGTCTGCTTAATGTATAAGCCTCTGTTCTTTGAATCTGAGTTGCTTGTGTAGAGGCATGAGATGTATTACTGTAAGTTGGAGGAGTGTCAGGATAAGCCTTCTAGACCCCCTAGGACTCACTGGGGACATTTTCACACCCATGTTTGCAATCAGCAAGAATGGCAACACGGGTGCAAAATTCCACAAGAGTCAGGAAATCAGACTTCACTAGCACTATCTTGTTTCCTGATTTTTTCCTCATCCTTCGACAGTGACATAACAAGGTTCCTGCCCACAAAGCGCTGGGGAGCTTGAAGTCAGTTCTGATCAGGATGCCTTTTAAAGATGGCTTTGCAGGTTCTATCAGGCTTCACCCTGCAGACTGACAGCTTAAACCATATCCCAAAATTGTTTTTGTGTCAGTGCCAGAAAATCTGGCATGAAAAATTGTTAATGCATTTGGAGAGCTACTTGACGATTTTCAGTCTGAGCCTGACACTAACAAACTATGGGAAAATTCTACCGACTATTTTTGTCTAGAAGTTGGGCAGATAAAGGCACATTTTAATTTGTACAGAACATGATGTTATTTTGTTATAGGATTGGCTAGTCACACAGAACCTGAGATGAGTGTTTAGCATTAGGAACGAAACATGTAACAGATGTATTGAGATTTTCAGTGCTTGTTCTACTGTCTGTCAGCTTGCTACCTTTACAAGTTGCATCCATTTTTCTACTAAAATGGTGCTTATTAGGAATTTAGATTTTTTTCAGGGTGCCCCGAAGAAAAGGTGTAAAATGCTGTTATTTAGTGTATTGTTCTGTTTCCTTCTGTTTTAAGTCAGCCCAGATTAAATCTTTGCTTCTTTGCCATAAGGATCCTAAATAAAATTAGTTGTGGCCCATGTAACCCCAGCTTTCAGTGGCTTGGGTCCACTTGACAAACCTATGCAGAATTCAACACTAACTAGCATAAAGGTAGGAACTTACAAAGGCTGAGCTAAAGGACGGCTGATGTACGAAGTGATATCTTACAGCTGTGCAGTAATGATCTTGAGCTGAAATTGATTTGTAATATACTGTAAAACATCTCTGTTACTGAATCTGGCAGCTCTTATCCAACAAATATGAGGCTCTTGCCGCCTGTGCGGATGCAGGAAGGTTCGCAGGGTGGATGAGCAATTGACTTTAGTTCCATGTTACATTAATTTACTCAAGTGGAGGGAGTGAAAAGGAATGTGATAGGGTTCATTATAGTTAGGGAGAAAGACACTGGCCTCTGTAGCTGTGGCCAGGAGCTCTGAAGGTTGTGTTCCCTGGTGCCATTGTGGTGGACATCATCTCACAGCTGGAGAAAATCTTTGAATGGGACAGGGAGGATCCAGCTGTAATGATCTGTCTAGGAACAGGCAACTTAAGTAGAACAAGGAATGAGGCTCTGCCAAGAGAATATAAGGAATGGTACATTTATTGTCACAAATAGGCTTACATTAACACCGCAATGAAGTTACTGTGAAAATCCCCTAGTCGCCATACTCCAGTGCCCGTTTGGATGCACTAAGGGAGAATTTAGCATGGCCAGTTCAGCTAACCAGCAAGTCTGGATACTCCGGAGGAAACTGGAGCATCCAGAGGAAACCCACACAGACACGGAGAACGTGCAGACTCCCCACCGACAGTGACCCAAGTCGGGAATTGAACCTGGATCCCTGGCGCTGTGAGACAGCAGTACTAACCACTATGCCACCTAAACAGAACCTCAAAATTAATCTCTGGAATGCTTCCTGGACTATGCGCAAAAAGGCACAGAGTGAGACAAATCAGCAAGTTGAATGTGTAGCCGAGCCAGGAGTTTTGAAATATGGCTCCAGTGCTGAAAAAAGAGGGCTCTGTTCCTTTTAGAGCAGATTCCACTTAAACCATTTCCTCATAAATTGAATAAATCAGCTATTGATAAAGCTTTAAAGTTGGAGTTTAGATGAAAATTATGAATCTAAGAAGAAAAGTCAGACCCATAGAACAATGTCGCAGTTAGGGTAAATATAAACAGAGGGTGGGATTTTCTGGCCACGCTCGCCCTGAAACTGGAAGACCCTGGCCCAGGTCAACGAACCTTTCCTTGGTCTGCCCCTCACCTGCTATGATTCTTATGGTAGGTAGTATGGGAAAATTCGTCTCAGAGTATCGCAAGAAGGAACAGGGTTTAAAGGTTAATGGGCATTAGTGAATAAGAACAAATCAGGCAAAAATGTTGAAGTTAAACTTGCCTGAAAGATATGTTTATAACAAGGTAGACAAATTAATGGAGTAAATAGATTTAGATGGATTTCATCCAGTTGTCATTTTAAAAACCTCATTGCATGGGGATTAAAATTGGAAAATAAATGTTCCAGGATGCTTGACGTTTTGAAAAGACAGACAAACTGGAAAAGGAGCATGAATAGCCCTGATAAAGAGTGGGATAAGGACTGTAGTGAGGAATAATGTTGGCTTGGAGGGCAGCAAGTAGAATCAATTTGTAGAAATAAGAAGGGATAGAAAACACCAGTGCGACTTACCATGCTATTGGAGAGGGTATTAATAAAGAAAACAGGAGTTTGTAACAAAGGCAGTGCAATATAATCTTATAGACTGAATAAATTGGCAAAAGTAGTTTTGCGGGTAAGCTCTTGGAATGCATTGTTTCCTAGATATTTAAGATCTTAACTGGCATAAGAACATAAGAAATAGGAGCAGGAGTAGGCCATCCAGCCCTTCGAGCCTGCCCCGCCATTCAATAAGATCATGGCTGATCTGTCGTGGCTCAGTTCCACATTCCCGCCCTCTCCCCATAACCCTTAATCCCCTCGCTTATCAAAAACCCATCAACCCGCGTCTTAAAAATATTTAGCGAGGTAGCCTCCACCACTTCAACGGGCAGAGAATTCCAGAGATTCACCACCCTTTGAGTGAAGAAGTTCTTCCTCAACTCCGTTCTAAACCACCCCCCCTTTATCTTGAGGCTGTGCCCCCTAGTCCTACTGTCCTTTCTGAGCAGGAAGAGTCTCTCCACCTCTATCCTATCCATCCCATTCATCATCTTATATGTCTCAATGAGATCTCCCCTCATTCTTCTAAACTCTAACGAGTACAAGCCTAGTTTATTCAGCCTCTCCTCATAGCTCAACCCCCTCAACTCCGGAATCAGCCTAGTAAACCTCCTCTGCACTCCCTCCAAGGCCAAAATATCCTTGCGTAAGGGGATAGGGTTAATTAGAAATCTCGTTGTAATGGATTCTTTGAGGAAGAGTCATTGTAATATGATGGAATTTCACCTTCAGTTCAAGAGTAAGATACGTGTGTCAGAAACTAGAATATTGAATTAACAGTATGAAAAGTAAATCAGCAAATATAGATTGGGAATTTAGATATATTATGCTGAGAGATAAGCAATAGAAAATATTTAAACTATTTCATAAATTTCAACTAATATACAATTCCACAGAGAAATTAAAAACTGTACAGTAATCCATTCACGACTAACAAAAGAGTTTAAGGATAATTTTTAGATTAAAAGATGAGGCTTACAGTATTGCCAAGACAGTGGTAAGTCTAAGGATTAGAAGAGCTTTAGAAACCAGTAATTGATGATGAGGGAAAAAATAGAATACGAGAGTAAACAAGCAAGAAATATATATGACCAGATTGTAAGAGCTTCTCCAAGCATGTTAAAAAGGGAGTAGCAAATGTAAATGCGGGTACCTTTTAGGCTGAAACAGGATAAATTATAATGCACAATACAGAAGTGGCAGAGATGTTGCACATTATTTTCCATCTTTCTTCACAGTAGAAGTTATTAACATACCATGGATAGTGGGGAACCAAAGGTCTACTCTGATTTAAAATAATTAATATTAGTAAACAGAAAGTACTGGAAAATCTAATGGGATTAAAAGTGGACAAATCCCCTGGTCCTGATGGCTTACAAGTGGAGATTCTAAAAGGAGATGATGACAGTGAGAGTGGATGCCCTGGTTGTGGTCTTCCAGAATTCCCTAGGGAAAGATAGCAATGTGATCTCTGCCATTCAAAAAGGAAGGAGGAGAACAATTGATGAACTATAGATGTATTTAGATAAGTGCATGGAAGATAGAGGGTTATAGGTAAGCCTAGTAATCCCGAGGGTAGGGACGTGTTCGGCGCAACTTTGTGGGCCGAAGGGCCTGTATTGTGCTGTAGTTTTTCTATGTTCTATAGACCAGTTAGCTTAATGTAATTTATTGGGAATTTGCTGGAATTAATCATTAAGGAAGTGTAAATGGCATTTACAAAATCTTCATATGATTAAGCAGAGTTAACATGAGTTTATAAAAGAGAAATTGCATTTGACAAATCTGTTGAGAGTTTCTGAAGATTTTACACTAAATCTTTAAAAGTTCTGGTTAGGTCACAACTGGAATTTTGTCTACAGTTCTAGTCACCACAATTTAGGAAGGATGAGAGAGTCCTTCAAATGGTGCAAAGGAGTTTTACTAGAATGGTTTCAAGTATGAAGAGTTTTAGCTTCAAAGTTAGGTTGAAGAAAAACTTAAAGCGTCAAAACAAACAAGGCTACACATCAAGTTCTGGAAAATAGGATTAGAATAGAAAGATACTTCATGACTGAAGCAGACACGATGGGCCAAAGAGCTTCTTTTTGTGCAGTAAAACTCTATGACTCCAAGCTGGACTATTTCTTCTGGGAACACAGGAGATTGAGGGAAGCTGTGACAAGAGGAATACAAGATTATAATTTTTATATAAGATTGGCAAAGAGAATCTATTCACATTCCCTGATAGTGGGCTAAGGAACACAGATTTAAGTTTATGGCAAGAGATGTGGTAGGGGGAATGAGTGTGAGAATCTTTTAAGCAGTGTGTGGTAATGAGTTGCCACACAACCTGCTTACATTGTGGTTGAAGCATTGCGATGATCAGTGACTTCAAAAGGATACTGGATGTGCACTTGAGGGAAATCAACCTATGAGGCTTTGGGATAGAGCAAAGGAATGAGACTGAATGGATTGGTCAGTAGAAAGTCAGTGTGGACTCAATGGCTAAATGGCCTACTTCTGTGCTATAATGATTTGTATGACTCGATGTAATTAGGGTAAATAAAGGGAACTAATAGATTTAGTATGTTAGGATATTCAAAAAACATTTGATTAGGTGCAGTGTGAAAGGTGGTTGCCCCTGGAGCCCTTATCTTGTGCAATGCATTTGCAGATACAGAGGGCTGGTTAAATGATAGAAAACAGAGTGAGAATCATTACATTATTTTTAGAGTTGGCAGGTTGATACTGGTGGGGTGATGCCTGGATCAGTGTTTAGGTCTTTATTCATAATCTATATTAACAATTTAGATAAAGAAATTGTGTAATGTATTCAAGTTTGCTGACAATATAAGGCTAGGTGGAAAAGTGAGTGTGAGGGTACCCTGAGCCTGCAAAGGGATAAAGACATGTTAAGTGACCAGGCAGCAAAGTAGCAGAGAGAGTTTGAGGAAATGGGGTTATTCAGTTTGGCCCATCAAATCGGCACCAACTCTCAAAGAGCATTCCGCCTAGGTCCTCCTCTCCACCCTATCCCCATAATCTCATGCATTTACCATGACTAATCCACTTAGCCTACACATCTTTGCACACCAAGGGGCAATTTAGCAAGGCCAATTCTGGGCTGGTTTTGAGGTTGGAGTAGAGAACCTTACTAGGTGGAGTTTAAAGACCCAGCTCTGCGTCACCAATGGCTTTGTCTTGTTCGGTGCATAGGGGTCCAAGACTCTTTCCCCATACTCAGTGAAGAGCTTGTGGCACAGTAGACCCTCTCTGATCTTTTCCTGCCTTCCCTGATTATGATGTGGATGTGCCGTCGTTGGACTGGGGTAAACACAGTAAAAAGTCTGACAACACCAGGTTTTAGTCCCACCGATTTATTTGATAGTAAACGCACAAGCTTTCGGGTTAGTCCCTTCGTCAAGTGAACGGAGAACTCTCCATTCACCTGACGAAGGGACTAACCCGAAAGCTTGTGCGTTTACTGTCAAATAAATCGGTTGGACTAAAACCTGGTGTTGTCAGACTTTTTACTGTGTTTCCCCTGATTATATCAGAACTTCTGCTAGTCAAAGAAGAGAATGTTTGAGAGGAGTTGCATGGTACATAGGTTCACTGCACTTCAGATCAATCCACGCTCCCCCCTTTGTAAGATGGCCTACTTTTGTGTGGCACATCATCACTGGAGCAAATTGGACAGAGTTGTGGACCAGTTACCTACAGAGTGCAGAGCACATCCACATGCAAGGGGAAGGCTCATATATGCATGTGATGTGGAGGCTGCTCATTTCTTCAGTGCCAATGCCTGGTCTCCCCACTTTGGCCAACTGCATCCGTGCCAGGATTGTCTCCCTGCTAGGCCTGTTCCATCTATATACTGGGAATAAAACGTTCCTGCTGGCCTTAGCGTGGTTGAGGAGAATGACCAGAGAGTTGTCATTGAACTTGGGGACTTGACCTTTACCTCCTCTTCCTGACATCTTGTGCAAATATTGCCAACAATGGGGATGTCAGGTGCGTTTAAATAAGGCACCCAGATGATGGTGGGTTACATGCTATCCAGACCTGCCTCGGCACTGAAGATAGTGTAATTCCCTCAGTTGCATAATTAATAAGGTTGGGGCTGGAAGATTTGATGTATTTTACCATCAGCTGCCACAGTGAGAAATACTCCATATTCCCAACCCGCCATGGAATTTAGTCTCAAAATGGGAGAATTCCCCCATTGTCTTCCTAGATTGTGTAATCATCATTGGTTTTCTCAGTACTTACACTATTGGCATATGTAAAATACCAGAACATTTTATTTGATGTTTTGATAACTGGGTTGGTCATAGCAGCCATTTGTTATTATCGTGGCTTGCTACAGCTGATATAGGATGGTTACAAACCCATGTGCAATATCAATATATTGCATGAGCACAGTCTTTTCAAATTGATATGGGAGTTACACATCCATAATCCAGCAACTCAGCAGTTGAAGTACTTGAGTTCCAAAATTATTTGCTTTGAAACTACAACAAATTCACTGAAAAACAAATCAAAAGCCAAAACATGTTTCCAGATTGAACTGGAAAAGGAATTGCCATCAATTGATAAAGAATTGACACAGTGGAATTCAACCAGTATTTTTGTAATTGAAAACATGGAGATATCATCCTGAGGAAGAGTGTCCTTTCAGTCTAGTGGCAATTGTTAAATAGATGTGTTGTAAATAAGATACTTGAAATGCTCAGAAAAGGGAAAATTCCTGTTGCTGTGGTGCAAATTACTACATTGAATTGGAGTTAAAAGATTTGCCCTACATGAATATTGTTTCTTAATTTCTCAGAAGAATTAAAGCTCGATAACTGGAGAACAGAGCACTTTCCTCCTTCAAAGTTCACGTGACCAAAAAGTAGCTATGGATTTTTTTTATTTGTAGCTCTGCAGAATATCATGTGTGTGCTGTTAAAACTACTGAAGTCTGAGCTATATATGTAGTTGTGATGACATTAGGAATGATTAGTCCTCAAGTACGCTGAATATGGTAATCATTGAAAGAAAATATAATTATATATCAGCCCATGGTGCTTTTCATTGCAGTTAAATTCCTGTCGCATTGTCAGCAATCCCAATGCCTATTATAACATCCTTTAGGAACATCTCAGTAAGTATGGGCTATGGTTATAAGCATCAATGTCACAAGATAATTGGAATTTTCAGCATGTTACTGAGAAATACCTGGACAATAGACTAAAGACGTTGTATAATTTTGACGTGAAATAGATGTTTTACTTTGGTTAGCAGCTGAGCCTAAAAGAAAATTTACAAAAACGTGGTTTATAAGAATATTATGTCTGAGATGGAATGTTATGAAGACAATTCTAGTTTGTCAGCATGAGCCCCACATCTGATTCTCTTGGGAAGACCCACTACATCATGTATCATTCAGACATTTGACAAACCAGCTTGAGGGTTAGGAAAATCCCCACCCACTGAGAGATGCCAACCAATCAGAGGCCAGCAGCTCCCTTCAATAGCAATGCCACCAGCTATTGTTGGTACAATACCTAACAAGGCCTAGGATCACTGCTGGATCCTTGGCCACAAGTGACTGAAGGTGGGAAGGGATTGCCTGCAGGGGACCTTGGCAAAGTGGGGAAACAAAGGCAGTTGTTTTCAGAGTGCCTCCCCCCCTCTTTATCATGCTCTTTTGCATGGTCAGCCCCTGTAAGATGAGGTCCCTATGTGGGAATTAATTGGCTACGTAAAGAGCCTTAATTGGCTGGACGAGAAGATCCCCATAGGCCTTACAGTATGAACTTTATTGGCCTGGAGTGGGAAAGTGATTAAATGCTTGCCCACCACCAAAGATAAGGATCATGTGACCTGTTCTAAAGTCTGCCTAACAACAGATATGAGTGAAATGGCTGTTATAGATTAAAGGGACCCCTGGGTTCTTTGCTGGAAAGAGGGTATAAAGTGTTCACACTTCGAGACAATTACAGCAGCTTGTACGCTAACAGTGGTTAGGCTGCTAGTTTCCAAAGTACTAGGATGGTGCTGAGAATACCAGGTTGTAAATAGTTGTGCTTTAAACTGTCCATTTACTTCCAAGATTAAACATTTTTTTGGGGGGGGTCTTGTGGATATTTATCAGTGCTTCTACCAGGAAGGCCCATGTGATTCACATTGCCATGAAAATGGGCTTTGAGAGGATAAAGGTTTCTCAGATATTCCTAGAAACTTTCAGGTATCAGCCGCCTGCCAGGATTTGGGAGAGGGGGACCAGCTAAGGCCAAAAGTCTTTGGTTCACCACACAGAAATGCAAATGGGAACTTGTGATTGCATGATCAGATTTATTAGTGTTTGAAATGAGGTTGGGAGATTTGTCTAGTTTGCACTAGAGGGCTCCAATGAAAGACATTTCTGGGGTTAAAAGTTCAGGGTAGGAAAGGAAAAGAACCAAGTAAACTCTCAGGAGCTCAGAAACTCTTTGGACTGACTCTGTTAGAAATGAATGTCTATTTAAGGCACAGTGTGAAATATATCTGTGTAGAGGGTTTTTCAGTTGTGTCAAAACTAAAAGGGAAAGTTCTGTTCTATAGTAAAAATACAATAGTGTTTAGTTAAGTGTTTTAGTCTGTTACAGTAAAATTGATATGAAATTTTGTCATGTTATCCTTTCAGCTGTTAATAGTTCAAATTTCTCTTTAAAAGTTACTGGTCTCTACAGGCATCATAAGAGATCAGAGGGCAGCACGGTGGTACAGTAGTTAGCACTGCTGCCTCACAGCTCCAGGAACTGGGTTCAGTCCCAGCCTCAGGGGATTATCTGTGTGGAGTTTGCCCATTCTCCATGTGTCTGCGTAGGTTTCCTCTGGGTGCTCCAGTTTCCTCCCACACTCTTTAAAAAAAAAGGCAGGTTAGGTGGATTGGCCATGCCAAATTGACCCTTAGTGTCGTGGGATTACTAGGATAAATATATGGGGTTTTGGAGATTGACGATGCAGCCTCGATGGGCTGAATGGCCACCTCCTGCACTGTCGGAATTCTATAATTCTATAGTAAATTGTCCCTTAGTGTCCAAAAATGTGTAGATTAGGAGGATTAGTGATTTGATTTGATGAATTATTGTCACATGTATTAGTATACAGTGAAAAGTATTGTTTCTTGCGCACTATACAAAGCATACTATGCATAGAGAAGGAAACAAGAGCGTGCAGAAGGTAGTGTTACAGTCATAGCTAGGGTGTAGAAAAAGATGTGAGGTTACGGGGATAGGGCGTAGGGGGTGGGCCTGTGTAATGTGTTCTTTCAGAGAGTCAGTGCAGACTCAATGGGCTGAATGGCTCCCTTCTGCACTGTAGGGATTCTATGACAATGAAAGGTACAGAAATAGGGCAGTAATGCCCTGTTATAATTTCAACCTCAATATCAAAGTAGATTTCCTTAGTGGTTTCCAAATGTGTTCTCAAACCTAATTTTCCAGCTAAAGTTAATTTTACTTTGCAGCCTTGTTAGTTAAGTACAACCATTCATTAACGTACACATGTTTTGTATTAAACTTCTAAAGGCCTTGATGGTGCTGTTTTTGAGTAATTGTCTTTCTTCTGTGCTGTATGTCACTCTTTGCATCAGTTCTAGACTTCAGTCTTTTTTGATTTTAATATAAGGGTGAGCGTAAGGTATTTTGTTCCAGGTATGATTTGATTGACCCACTGGGAAGCTTTTATTAAAACAAACTTTATTTAACAAAATTAAAATCTAACAAAAACATTAGCGTAGTTTTTCCCAATTGAAACACATAAGCATGACAAGGTCTCACTCTTAATTATCTCTATTGTTCCAATGTAAGCAAATCTCCACAGACATACATTTTTCTTCAGACTCAGTTAGTACAAAAACAGGTGCTCACATGTGGGTGCTATATTTCCAACATTTTGACCTCTGAGGGCAGATACAGAAAGACATCTCTCTCCTGACTCCCAAGAAACAGAACTTCAGAGAAAGATGCTTATTTCCTGACAGGTCCCAGTTTCCAAATCTAGAGAGATAAAGAGAAGCACTTTTAACAATCCCAAGCAGCGACTGACTTGATTTTTCTGTGTAAAACTAACCCAACCCATGATTTTCCCTGTCAATCGACCTAATCAAGCCCTACTTTGAAAAGCCTCAGGAGAAAACACTAAAATAACAGAACTGTATTAGTCTGGACTTTAGCAATTAAGGTCAATTATGCTTCAGCAGTATCAACAGAGGCTGCCAGTTACAGACAGGTGGCACCAGGTGAATAGAACCAAATGCTTAAGAAACATACTGCATAAGAAACATAATATAAATACATTTCTTAAAGGCACAGTATTGTCAAAACCCTCTTCATACTTTTGCACACTGTCTCATATTTTTGCTGCATGAAGATTGCATGAACTTTGTAATCAAAATTGAAATAAATTAAAACAAGAATTAGTACAGATGTTGGCGGGTGATGGGGCTGGGAAATGACAGAGCAGGTGCAATGATTGTGTAGTCTGAAATCAAAATGTGTAATGCCAGGAAGTGGTGAAAAATGAATTTATACCATTAATGTCACAGTACAGCATATGTTGCTATGGAGCAATACTACAAGGAGACCCATTTCATTGTCATGGGAAAGATAGATCGCCCACCCCCAACTCACTGGGACATGGCTGACTTTCCACCTGGGAAACAATGATAACAAGATATAAATCATGTTATGATTACAAGTCATGGTCCTGAATTTTTAAAAATCTACAATTTTAAGAAACACAATTATTAACTGGATTAAATATTCACCTGTATGACACACAACTCTTGGAAATATCCTAACTCTGTTCTGTACTGCAGCTACAGAGCAGAAATTCTTTGCACAACTAAGATCTTGTTTCTGAGTTTTCGTTAGATCTGCAGAAAATATAATTTGACTTGTTTCAAAAATCTCAATTTGGTTTAATATTTTCCAGAATAGATTTTTTTTTTGTAACCATTGTTTGTTATTGATCATTCTAGACCATTCTGTTTGAGTGAAGACTAATTTCTTTTGGAGTGAGACAGTTTCTAATGGCAAGCTTCCTGATTGTAAGATTAGCAATATTAATCAACAGAATGCAAATGCTATATAAAGTTAAATGTGATGTAACAGCTCACTTACCACTGAAGCCTATTTTTTTAAAAATTGTATGGTAAGATTACATTTAATAAACTTAATGTCTGATTGGTTTGCCCATGATTTTATACACTGCATGTTTTTTTTAAAATCTTGGTTTCCATTACAGTTCATCTTCCATCTGCTGGATGCTTGGCTGGCTAAAGCTTCAAAGTGATCCAAACCCATATAAATTTCACTTCAGTTGCTTTGTTGCACCCATGAAAAAGAACTTTGTTTGTTTGCAGGTAGCTTAAAGAAACAAAATGCAAAGAAGATGAAACCATTGGAGAAACACAACAAAAAAAACAATGATTCCTCGCCATATACTGTTTTGGAAGAAATGAAACAGCGCAAGGTTTTGGATCTTAGGAGATGGTAAGTATTTCTATTCGTTTATTCTGTTAATTTGTTTTACCACTTCATAATTTGAATATGACTGGCACATTGCATGCTTAAATGTAAAACTTAGCTGCATATATACCAGGTACGTTTATCCGCACTTCTTATAGTATGCGCATTTCACTGCATGAAAAGCAATACATGAGGAAAGTTGTTGTAAAATTTAAAACTTGCACAACGTCAAAGAGGAATAGTTCCTTTCCAATTGTGTTCATTTGTAGTAATATCTTCTGGCATAGCTTTTTGTAAGTAACATTGTATATCAGTTTTGAGAAAAGTACCATATTTTCTTCATCACAAGGCATTTGGATAACAGCAATTTTTCCCAATCTGTTTGTGACAATTGTGATAGATTAGTTTGTTCTTTATATGTAGCTGTCTCTATAGGTCTCACTTTTGTTACGGAGAGAAAGATATTGCATTTATATAATGCCTCCTGTACTCTGAGGCTGTGTCAAAGTTTTTCACAGGCAAAAAATACGTTTTTAGAAGTGTAGTTAAGGATGTATCAGAAAATGCAGCAGCCGAAGTCCAAATAGCTCAAGATCCCACAAATAGTAAATAAGTAAATGACTAGCTAATTGTTTTTCTTTCGCTGTCATTGGCAGAGGGACCTGTTAAGACCCACGCTAAAGATTTCAAAGTGTTTAGTGAAGTTAGAGAACTTAAGTTTTACAATTGATTTTGGCATTGGTAAATATAAGGTGCTTCAGGTATGATTCAAGTCACCCTCTAGGAAGCTATTGTCAAACAAAGTTTATTTAAGAACACAGCTAAAATATAACAAAAAGAATCAGTATAACTTTTACCAATTACAGGATTTAAACATGACACAGCATAACTCCTAGCAGCTAGCTATCTCTGTTGTTCCAATGTAAAGCAATAAGCCACACCGCATTATAGGAAAGATGTGGAAGCATTGGAAAGGGTGCAGAGGAGATTTACCAGGATATTGCCTGGTAAGGTGGGAAGGTCTTATGAGGAAAGGCTGAGGGACTTGAGGTTGTTTTTGTTGGAGAGAAGAAGGTTATGAGGTGACTTAATTGAGGCATGCAAGATGATCAGAGGATTAGATAGGGTGGACAGTGAGAGCCTTTTCCCTCGGATGGTGATGGCTAACATGAGGGGACATAGCTTTAAATTAAGGGGTGATAAATAAAGGACAGATGTCAGAGGTAGGTTCTTTACTCAGAGGGCGGTAAGGGCGTGGGATGCCCTGCCTGCAGCAGTAGTGGACTCGCCAACTTTACGGGCATTCAAATGGTCATTGGATAGACATATGGATAATATTGGAATAGTTTAGGTTAGAGGGTCATTAGATTGGTTCCACTGGTCGGCGCAACGTCGAGGGCAGAAGGGCCTGTACTGCGCTGTAATGGTCTATGTTCTATAAAGTTCTCCAGTATTAACACAAAAACAAGTATGTTCACGTTACGCCAGATTTCCAGCTTTTTAACACTTCTGGACAGCGAACCCAACAGCTGTCTTCAGAGAAGGATATATCCTCAAAACAGCCAAACTTCTCTGGCAGTTTCCAACACAATAAAACTTAAAAACAAAAATCCCAACTCCACTGAGAGGGAATAACCATTGTTGCTTCTTTCAGCTTCAAACTGCTTCTGAAAACGAAACCATGACCTTGAATACTCTGTGAAAAATAACTGTCCCCAGGCATGTCAGCTGACCTGTCAACTATCCCCAAATCGAGCTCGATTTGACAATCCCAAGGGACCATTAAAAACACATAACACTGCGTTTGACCAGATTAAAATCAACATGATATCAATTATATTGCCTCAGTAACAATAAAGGATACCAACTACAGACAACATTGTGCCGACAGAAACAGCCTGCTGAAAAACATGATTAAAATACAGTTCTTAAAGGCACAGTATCATCACAGACCAGTGTGGGTAAGGCACTGTGGGAGCTCATTGCTCTTCTTTAAAAGGCAGACAACGTATCAACTAAATGTCCAATCTAAAAGATGTCCCACTTTAATGTAGCAAATATTTGTTTGATAGTGCTAAACTTGACTATTGCTAAATAAAGAGACATCTTGCACTCATCAGCACAGATTTGCAAGAATATCATTTGTAAAACGAAGAACCATTTATGTGTGAGAAGCCAGTGCTGATTAGTTTGCAAGTGGATTATGATAGGTGGAGTTATTGCCATGGAGAATGCACCAGGAACAGTTAACTGCCTAGCTTTTGTTTAAATTCAAACCAGGCAGTTTGACTCTGGCCATGGCATTATCATGGGGAATGAACCAGCAAATGACTGATCTCCAAGTTTTTGTTTAGTTGAAAAAGGTGCAATGCAGGGACATGCTCCTTCTGTTTGCTAAGGATAGGTCCTGTGTATAAATATATGTAGCTTCTAGCACAGACAAGTAATCCACACTGTGAGCCTGATTGACAATCTTAAATCAGTTGTTAATGTAATTCTTAGCACAAACAAGATTGTTTAGCATGTGCTATACAGTCTTGGAATTGTGTGGGATGCTGTTTTGCGTTTTGTAAGCACAGTTGGTTGGGTCAGTACTTCGTTGTAAACAGCAGAAGGGGTGTGCTGTTTGATGTGACCTGCCAGTCATTATGATGTCTGTTCAATATATGTGTCAGCACACCAGCACCGAAATTTATACACCTCATTAGTCATTTGTGTGATGGGCAGGACATATTTTTGACTTGACAGTGGCGCCCTGTAAATGGAGAATGCCACTTGAGTTGTGACTACATATTTACAGTATGAACAGCTGGTTTCATCTGTTGTTCAAATTTTTGATGCACCTTCCTCTTTGAGTGATCTGAGGCATACATGGCACTTTTCAGGCTCATCCATAGTTTGTGCAATATACAACAATCGGTGTAGTCAATATCCTGCAGTTTGGTTTTGATGCACCCTATTTCAGCAGCAAGATTGCAGTGAGAAAATAGTTTGGGCCCTGTTTACAGAGTTTCAATTAGGCCAAGTTTGTAGCATGTGAAACTGTAGGAATCACAACACGTATATTGATCAGTGAAGGTAGGCTTGCAGTAGACAGTAGAAGAGAGCACATTCGCAGGTTTCTCAAGGAAAATTAGCACATTACACTGCACTATTTAAAAGGTGACTTTGAGCACAGAACGGAGCCCATTAAGGAAATTCTAACATGCAGCTGCACTTTCAAATACAGCAAACATGTCACCCATGTATCAGTATTGTGCAAGAGGTAGGAGGTTAAATGTCATCCCATCGAAAGCACGTTTCTCATGGAACCCAACAAAGATGTTTGTAAGGGCTGATCCTGGAGGGGATCCTGTGGTAACACTATCCGTTTGGACATACGTGGTTTTGTTAAAACATGGTGGACAGAATTCTCCCATTTTGAGACTAAGTCCTGTGGTGGAAGTGGGAGCATGAAGTGTTTCGTTCTGTGGAGGTGAAAAACATGCCGAATCTCCTGCCTCCAACCTTATTAATTATAAGAGAATTCCACCCAGTGTCGTTATCTTTTTCAACGCCTGAGACCTTTTTTACTTATCACTGCATTTTGCTCCCTGAAGGATTTTGATTTTATTTATTATTGTCACATGTATTAACATACAGTGAAAAGTATTGTTTCTTGTGCTATACAGATAAAACATACTGTTCGTAGGGAAGGAAACAAGAGAATGCAGAATGTAGTGTTACAGTCATAACTAGGATGTAGAGAAAGATCAATTTAATGCAAGGTAAGTCCATTCAAAAGTCTGACAGCAGCAAGGAAGAAACTGTTCTTGAGTCAGTTGGTACGTGACCTCAGACTTTTGTATCCTTTTCCCAAAGGAAGAAGGTGGAAGAGAGATTGTCCTGGGTGCGTGGGGTTTTTAATTATGCTGGCTGCCTTGCCGAAGCAGCGGAAAGTGTAGACAGAGTCAGTGGATGGGAGGTTGGTTTGCGTGATGGATTGGGCTACATTTACAACTTTTTGTAGTTCCTTGTGATTTTGGGCAGAGCAGGAGCCATACCAAGCTGTGATACAACCAGAAAGAATGCTTTCTATGGTGCATCTGTAAAAGTTGGTGAGAGTTGTAGATGACATGCTATATTTCCTTAGTCTTCTGAAAAAGTAGAGGTGTTGCTGGGCTTTCTTAACTATAGTATCAGCATGGGGGGTCCAGGACAGGTTGTTGGTGATCTGGACACCTAAAGCCTTGAAGCTCTCGACCCTTTCTACTTAGTCTCCGTTGATGTAGACAGGGGCATGTTCTCTTTTACGCTTCCTGGAGTTGATGACAATCTCCTTCATTTTGTTGACATTGAAGGAGAGATTATTGTTGCCGTACCAGTTCACTAGATTCTCTATCTCATTCCTGTACTCTGTCTCATCATTGTTGGAGATCCGACCCACTATGGTGGTGTCGTCAGCAAATTTGAAAATCCAAATTGGAGGCGAATTTGGCCACACAGTTATAGGTGTTTAAGGAATATAGAAGGGGGCTGAGAACACAGCCTTGTGGGGCACCGGGGTTGAGGAGGAGGTGTTATTGCCTATCCCTACTGATTGTAGTCTGTGAGTTAGGAAGTTCAGGATCCAGTTGCAGAGGAAATGCAAAACTTCCCTTGTTTAAATCTTTCAATTTGGTGGGCATTTAGCTTCTAGAGAAATAGAGGTTTACAGCATGGAAACAGGCCCTTTGGCCCAACTTGTCCATGACGTTTCTTTTTTGTAAAATCCCTAAGCTAATCCACACTGCCTGTATTTGGCCCATATCCCTCTATACCCATCTTGCCCATATAACTGTCTAAATGCTTTTTAAAAGACAAAATTGTACCCGTCTCTACTACTACTTCTGGTAGCTTGCTCCAGACACCACCCTCTATGTGAAAAAATTGTCCATCTGGATACTTTTGAATCTCTCTCCTTTCGTCTTAAACCAATGCCCTCTAGTTTTAGACTTCCCTACCTTTGGGAAAAGATATTGACTCTATAGCTGATCTGTGCCCCTTGTTATTTTATAGACCTCTGTAAGATCACTCCTCAGCCTTCTACCCTCCAGAGAAAAAAGTCCCAGTCTATCCAAACTCTCCTTATAACTCAAACCATCAAATCCCACGACATCCTAGTAAATCTTTTCTGCATTATTTTTAGTTTAATAATATCCTTCCTAGAATAGGGTGACCAGAACTGTACACAGTATTCTAAGTATGGCCTTACTAATGGCTTGTATAACTTCAACAAGATGTCCCAACTCCTGTATTCAATGTTCTGACCAATGAAACCAAGCCTACTGAATGCCTTCTTCACCACTCTGTCCACCTGTGATTCCACTTTCAAGGAGCTATGAACATGTACCCCTAGGTCTCTTTAATCTGTAACTCTTCCCAATGCCCTACCATTAACTGAGTAAGTCCTGCCCTGGTTCAGTCTACCAAAATGCATCACCTCTCATTTGTCTAAATTAAACTCCATCTGCCATTCATCAGCCCACTGGCCTAGTTGATCAAGTTCCTGTTGCAGTCAGAGATCACTTTCTTCACTGTCCACTATGCTACCAATCTTAGTGTCATCTGCAACCTTACTAACCATGCCTCCTATATTCTCATCCAAATCATTAATATAAATGACAAATAACAATGGACCTAGCATGATCCCTGAGGCACACTGCTGGTCACAGGCCTCCAGTTTGAAAAACAACCCTCTACAATCACCTTCAGGCTTTTGTCATCAAGCCAGTCTTGTGTCCATTTAAATATCTCATCCTGCATCCTGTGAGATTTAACCTTATGCAACAGCCTACCATGCAGTACCTTGTCAAAGGCTTTGCTAAAGTCCATATAGACAACATCAACTTCACTGCCTTCATCTACCTTCTTGGTTACCCCTTCAAAAAACTCAATCAAGTTTGTGAGACATGATTTTCCACTCACAAAGCATTGCTGACTGTCCCTAATTGGTCCTTGCATCTCTAAATGGCTGTAGATCTTGTTTCTCAAAATACCTTCCAACAACTTACCCACCACAGATGTGAGGTTCACCGGCCTGTAGTTCCCAGGCTTTTTCATGCAGCCCTTTTTAAACAAAGGCACAACATTTGTCATCCTCCAACCTTCAGGCACTTCACCTGTGACTATTGATGATTCAGATAACTCTGCTAGAGGATCCGCAATTTCCTTCCTAGCCTCCCTCAATGTCCTGGCATATACTTTATCAGGTCTGGGGATTTATCTGCCTTGATGCGCTTAAAGACTTCCAGCACCTCTTTCTCTGTAACATGTACACCCATCAAGACATCATTATTTATTTCCCCAAGTTCCCTAACATCCATGCTTTTCTCAACAATAAATACTGATGAGAAATATTCATTTAAGATTTCATCTATCTCTTGTGGATCCACACACAGATGACCTTGTTGACCCTTAAGAGGCCCTACTCTCTCCCTTATTATTTTGATCTTTATGTATTTGTAGAAGCTGTTTGGATTCTCCTTTGCCTTATCTGACAAAACAATCTCATGTCCCCTTTGCACCCTCCTGATTTCTCTCTTAACTCTACTCCTACACCTCCTCTCCTCTTCTTGACCAGGACCTCAATATCCCAAGTCATCCAGGGTTCCCTACTTCTGCCAGCCTTGCCCTTTACTCTAAAAGGAATGTGCTGACCTGGTTAACACACTTTTGAAAGCCTCCCATTTACCATAAGTCCCTTTGCCTTTCCACAGACTCCTCCAATTAACTTTTGAAAGTTCCTGTCTGATAACATATTAAAATTGGCCTTGACCCAATTTAGAATTTTAACTTTTGGGCCAGACCTATCATTCTCCATAGCTATCTTAAAACTGATAGAATTATAGTCACTGGTCCCAAAGTGATCCCCCACTAATACTTCTGTCACATGCCCTTCTTTATTTCCCAAGAGGAGGTCAAGTTCCCCCCCCCGCCCCCCCAAGTTGGGCCATTCGTATATTGAATGAAAAATTCCTCCTGAATACACTCAACACATTTCTCTCCATCCAGTCCTCTGATACTGTGGCTGTCCCAGTCAATGTTGGGAAAATTAAAATGTCCTACTATTTATCACCCTATCTTTCTTGGAGCTATCTGTAATCTCCTTACATATTTGCTCCTCAATTTCCCACTGACTATTTGGGGGCATTTGTACAGCCCTATCAAAGTGATTTCCATGGGTTTAACTTTTTCAGTTCTAGTCATAATTATGTATGGGTCTGGAGTGAGTACCAACACATGCAATAATTAGCATTGTTACAGATCTGTTAGAATGAATTATTAATGATGCTTGCAACTCAACACTTAATTATTTCCCCCCCCCCGCCCAAACACATCCTGTTAGTAATTTGGCACTGGAGCATTTATTATGTAACTGTTCTGCATAACTGGTTGGGACATTCACTCTTGTTAACAAGAGGATTCCATTAGCAGTGATTACAAGGGCAGAATCTGGCCCTGACAGCAGTAGGTGGAAACAGTGCAAATCCCGACCAAAACTCTACCAGACCGGATATCTGCATTGGCCTCGGGCAGGATTTTACAATCTTGCCCAATTGAGGCCGTAAAATTCTGATTTCCCCCATGTCTGGCAGCACAGATTTGTGACTTTCTATAAGATGTTTTCAAACATTAGTTTGTTACTTAACCTTATACACTGATAATAGTAAAATATCAAATGTAAACATTTTGAACATCAGTAGATCAAATGATAGCATTCACTGATACAAATTTCAATTCGTTTGTTTTTTTGAAAAAATAAATCAGCATTATATAAAAAATTCTAATTGTTGTGACATAGTTTAGCTGGTATTGTATTAATATTTTCTTGCTGCATTTACATAAGCATTTTTCACTGTGTCTTACAACAGAGTTAGAGCTGTAATTTAAGTGAAATTAAGTGAACAAGCATGTCATTTTTAAGTCTGCTCATATGACCTTGTGTCAAATTGTGCTTTTTAACTAATTACTGGTTTTTGCTAATTTTGTCCTCTTGAAGGCATTTATCTCCTTATTGTGAAATAATACCAGGCTCCTTTTAAGTACCTTTGTCCAATTAGCCTTTATTAATGTATAAGCTTGAGGTGTGTGTGAGCAGGACTGTGGCACTGCCCATTTCTGTTCTCATCCAATAGCCTCACATACAAACAGTACTCAAAGAAAAAGCCTAAGAGAAAAGTAACTAACACTTATTGTGCCGTTCAAAAATTCAGTTACACTTGAATGGGACTGCTCTGAGTTTGTTTTTGCTACAAGAGCAAAGTACTTTGGATGTTGGCAATCTGAAATAAAGACATAGGCCGCAATTTAATGGCCCTGTTGATCGCGGGCGCAAATCCTCTAATGGCCAATCAAGCTTGGGAGCGGCCAGAAATAAGATTTGTGCCAGCGAGGACTCAATTTGCGATGCCCTGTCCCCGTTGGTGACGTGATCAGTAATGCACCCTTGAACATATATGGCGGGGAGGGGAGGTCCTTTTATTTAAGTCAGAAATTGGGGCCATTTAAATATGGCACCCCAACCTCAGGATTCCTGGCCTTGCCTACATCTTTAGGCCCTTCCAGCTGACAGTGTGAATCATACTTCACCTTTTAAAATGGACAGGTTTTGTTCAATATGGCAAGAAAAGCTGGCTATGAAGTCTACAAACTTCACCTGTGCTAATGCTACATTTTTGGGAGGATTTCACCCATAAAATGCTGTAAAGAAAAATAATGCTATACATGTTCAGCACACCTGGCCATATTTGTGAAAAGAGAAACAGAATTAACATTTCATATCTATGATCTAAGAACAAAGAACAACCCAGCATGGGAAACAGGCCCTTCGGCCCAACAAGCCCGCACCGCCGCATCACCCTACACCTATTCTACCCTGCGTATCCACAAATAGAACCCCTGACTTAGCCAGATTCAGAATAGTGTCAATTTGGTAAAACCAATCAGCCTAAGAGCACGTCTTTGGGGTGTGGGAGGAAACCGGAGCGCCCGGAGGAAACCCACGCAACCACAGGGAGAATGCACAAACTCCCACAGACACAGGCCCAAATCCATGTATCTGCACAGCTAGCAGTGCTAGTCACCGAGCTGTTGCGGCGCCCGTCTACCGGTCCAGGATCAAGCACACACACCGACACGAAGTACTAGGCCACTCCCGGAACCTCCAGGAGCAGCCCACGCACAACCCACCATGTGCATGCCCCTCGTTTGACAACGAGGTGGCCCTCCACCTGCGGAGTGAAAAGACAAAAACGTTAATCACAAGCCTGCCTTTCCGGTGTCTCCCGAGGTTCTAACCCTTATTCAATAACCCCTACCATAACCCTCCATCCTCGTTTCACTCATGTGCCTATCTAACTGAACCTTAAACGAGTCCAACGTTCCCGCCTCCACCACCCCACTCGGTAGCGTGTTCCATACCCCCACTACTCTCTGCGTAAAGAACCTTCCTCTCATATCCAAATTATACCTCTCCCCCCTCACCCTTAAATCATGTCCTCTTGTATTCATAACCAATCTAGGGAGCAGTCTCTCACTATTGACCCTGTCTATTCCCTTCAGTATCTTATATACCTCTATCATGTCACCCCTCAATCTCCGTCTTTCCAAAGAAAACAGTCCCAGTTTCAATCTGTGGAATACCAACCTGAAACACTGGGCATAATTCTCCCAAAACATTTCTAAATGTGGTCTCTGGCAGGAAAAGGAGGACGTGAATAATTTGCCGGATGTTAGAGATGGAAAGGTGGTAGGACTGGAGGGTCTCGATGACATTACTGTTACTAGAGAGGTGGTGCTCGACAGACTGGAGGGGGCTGATTGTGGACACGTCCCCAGGACCGGATGGAATACATCCGAGGGTCCTGAAAGAAATGGCGGAGGTGATAGTGGATGCCTTGGTGGTTATTTTCCAGACGTCGCTGGATTCCGGGGAAGTGCCGGAAGATTGGAAAACGGCTAATGTTACGCTGTTGTTTCAGAAGGGTTCCAGGCAAAAGGCGGGGAATTATAGGCCTGTTAGTTTAACGTCTGTTGTAGGTAAAATGTTAGAATCCGTCATCAAGGAGGAAATAGCGAGGCATCTTGAGGGGAGCTGCTTGATAGAGCAGACGCAGCACGGTTTCGTTAAAGGGAAGTCGTGTCTGACAAATTTATTGGAGTTCTATGAGGATGTGTCTAGGGTGGTGGATAGAGGAGAGCCAGTGGATGTGGTCTTTCTTGATTTTCAGAAGGTGTTTGACAAGGTACCTCACAAGAGGTTATTGCAGAAGGTTAGGGTGCATGGAGTTGGGGGTAGGGTGTTAGCGTGGATAGAGGACTGGTTGTCAAATAGGAGGCAGAGAGCGGGGGTCAATGGGTGCTATTCGGATTGGCGGATGGTGACTAGTGGAGTGCCCCAGGGGTTGGTGCTGGGGCCTCAGCTATTTACCATTTATATAGATGATCTGGAGGAGGGAACCGAGTGTATGGTGTCGAAATTTGCTGATGACACCAAAATTGGTGGAAAGACAAATTGTGCGGAGGGTGGTGAGAGTCTACAGAAGGATCCAGATAGGCTGGGCGACTGGGCCAGGAAATAGCAAATGGAATTTAATGTTGGCAAGTGCGAGGTGGTCCACTTTGGTAGGAATAATGGTAGGAAGGATTATTACTTACGTGGAGAAAAACTGCAGCAGGCGACGGTGCAGAGGGACCTTGGGGTCCTTGTGCATGAGTCGCAAAAACCCAGCTTGCAGGTGCAGCAGGTGGTCAGGAAGGCGAATGGGATGCTGGCCTTCATCGCAAGGGGGATTGAATATAAAAGTAGGGAGGTCTTGCTACGGCTGTATAGGGCATTGGTGAGGCCGCAGCTGGAGGACTGTGTGCAGTTTTGGGCGCCGTACTTACGCAAGGATATTTTGGCCTTGGAGGGAGTGCAGAGGAGGTTTACTAGGCTGATGCCGGAGTTGAGGGGGTTGAGCTATGAGGAGAGGCTGAATAAACTAGGCTTGTACCCGTTAGAGTTTAGAAGAATGAGGGGAGATCTCATTGAGACGTATAAGATGATGAATGGGATGGATAGGATAGAGGTGGAGAGACTCTTCCCGCTCAAAAAAGACAGTAGGACTAGGGGGCACAGCCTCAAGATAAAGGGGGGGGCAGTTTAGAACGGAGTTGAGGAGGAACTTCTTCACTCAAAGGGTGGTGAATCTCTGGAATTCTCTGCCCGTTGAAGTGGTGGAGGCTACCTCGCTAAATATTTTTAAGACGCGGGTTGATGGGTTTTTGATAAGAGAGAGGATTAAGGGTTATGGGGAGAGGGCGGGAATGTGGAACTGAGCTACGACAGATCAGCCATGATCTTATTGAATGGCGGGGCAGGCTCGAAGGGCTAGTTGGCCTACTCCTGCTCCTATTTCTTATGTTCTTATGAAACCTGATGCAAATCCCACCAGATCTCAATCCACCCACAGTTAGAAACTTTTTTGGACATGGGGATGATTTATGCCATTAAAGAGATGTGCGGGCCCAAAAATGACGGCAAGACTGGCTCCTCAATGAGATGGAATTGATCTCAAAGTGACAACCCCCCTTCGATCCACACCAGCATCGGATCTGTGGGGCATCAGGCAATGTTATCAATCCTAGTGATGCAACGAAAGCTAGAAAGTGAGTAGAAATTTTGCTGCAATTGGTCAATCTGCCAGAGATGCAGGCCGGGCTTTTCTCGCCCTGTCATGGTAGGATCTGTCGCAGGAGATTTGGCGACCTGGCCAAAAGCCTGTTGACTTTTGGCAGGACTGAACAATTTCAATGCCTGGCAGGATTGGAAAATACTGCCTACAGAATATTGGAAGCGATGTTAAACTGAGTTTCCATCTACTTGCTGTGATGCATAAAATATCTTGCTGCATATTTCGAAGGAGAGTAGGTGAGATTTCCTGTTTCCATGATTAATATTTGATTCCTTACCCAACACCATGAAAAACACACAACACCGGCCAGTCCTCTCATTACTGTTTGCGCATAAGAACATAAGAAATAGGAGCAGGAGTAGGCCATCTAGCCCTTCAAGCCTGCCCCGCCATTCAACAAGATCATGGCTGATCTGAAGTGGATCAGTTCCACTTTCCCACTTTCTCCCCATAACTCTTAATTCCCTTGTCTATCAGAAACCTATCTACCCATGACTTAAATATATTCAGCGAGGTAGCCTCCACCACTTCAATGGGTAGAGAATTCTAGAGACTCACCACCCTTTGAGTGAAGAAGTTCCTCCTCAACTCCGATCTAAACTGCCCCCCCTTATTTTGAGGCTGTGCCCTCAATTTCTGCTATCCTTTCTGAGGATACCTCTACCCTATCTAGCCCCTTCATTATCTTTTATGTCTCTATAAGATCCCCCCTCAGCCCTCTAAACTCTAACGAGTACAGACCCAATCTATTTAGTCTCTCTTCATAGGCTAACCCCCTCATCTCCGGTATCAGCCTAGTGAACCTTCTCTGCATTCCCTCCAAGGCCAATATATCCTTTTGCAAATGCGGTGACCAAAACTGCACACAGTACTCCAGTTGCAGCCTCACCAGTGCCTTGTACAGTTGCAGCAAGACCTCCCTGCATTTATATTCTATCCCCCTCGCTATAAAGGCCAACATTCCATTCGTCTTCCTGATCACCTGCTGCACCTGCAGACTGGGCTTTTGGATTCGTGCACAAGGACTCCCAGGTCCCTCTGCACCCTAGCATGCTGCAGCTTTTTGCCTTTTAAATAATAATCCCTCCTACTATTATTTCTACCATAGTGGATAACCTCACATTTGCTAACATTATACGCGATCTGCCAGGTCCTTGCCCACTCACTCAGCCCATCCAGATCTCTCTGCAGACTTTCCATGCCTTCCACGCAATTTGTTTTTCCACTCATTTTCATGTCATCAGCAAATTTTGTTACCCTACACTCAGCCCCCTCCTCCAGATCGTCTATGTAAATGGTAAACAGTTGAGGTCCCAGCACCGATCCCTGCAGCACTCCACTAGTCACCAACTGCCAACCAGAATAGCACCCATTGATTCCAACTCTCTGCTTCCTATTAGACAACCAATCCTCTATCCACGCTAACACCTTACCCTCAACAATGTGCACCCTAACCTTTTGCAGCAACCTTTTTGAGGCACCTTATCAAACGCCTTCTGGAAATCTAAAAACACCACATCCACCGGTTCCCCTCTGCCTACTGCACTAGTCACATCTTCATAGAAATCCAATAAATTTGTTAAACACGACTTCCCCTTAACGAATCCGTGCTGTGTCTGCTTGATCAAACCGTTCTTTTCTAGGTGTCTCGCTATTTCTTCTTTGACGGATTCTAGCATTTTTCCAACTACGGACATTAAACTAACCGGCCTATAATTCCCTGCCTTTTGTCTGCCACCTTTTTTAAACAGCGGCGTAACATTAGCCGTTTTCCAATCTTCCGGCACTTCCCCAGAGTCCAGCAAATTTTGATAAATAATAACTAAGGCATCTGCTATTACCTCTGCCATTTCTTTCAGAACCTGGGATGCATTCCATCCGGTCCCAGGGACTTGTCTACCTTCAATCCCATTTGTCTATCAAGCACTACCTCTATAGTGACAGTAATTGCATTAAGGACCTCATCTCCTATCATCCTTCTATCTTTAATATTCAGCCAGCTATTTGTGTCCTCCTCCATGAAGACTGACACAAAAAACTTATTTAAAGCCTCAGCTATTTCCTTGTTACCCACCGCTAAATCCCCCCTCTCATCCTCCAAGGGCTCAACATTCACTCTAGCCAGT
Organism: Carcharhinus amblyrhynchos; assembly: GCF_965287045.1. NCBI lineage: Eukaryota > Metazoa > Chordata > Chondrichthyes > Carcharhiniformes > Carcharhinidae > Carcharhinus > Carcharhinus amblyrhynchos. The sequence continues at coordinate 42,115,554 of NC_137333.1, read as the reverse complement.
CTCCTCCTCTTTATATACTTGTAAAAACTTTTACTATCATTTTTTATATTTAGAGCTAGTTTAGCTTCATACTTTCCTTTCTTTCCTTTCTTTATCTCTTTCTTAGTCATTCTTTGTTGTTTTTTAAATCTGTCCCAATCTTCTAATCGCCCACTATTTTTAGCCGCTCTGAACGCATCAGCTTTTAATTTAATACTCTCCTTTATTTCCTTCGATAATCACGGCTGGTTACCTCTTCTCTGCTGAGCAACTGTTCTGCTGTGCAACTCTGCTGAGTACAAATTAACCATCATATATGGCTGTTGTGATCTCAGTTCATAAGAAATGAATTAACTATAAAGCGTTTTAAAATATCTGGGGATGTGAAAGATGTTTTCTTCAAGTTCCTCTTTTACATTAATTATCAGCATTTGTCTATTAAGTGCCAATCCACCAGTTTAATTAGTGGTCTAAACAAAATTGGTGCATTTGTGCAAACACTTCTAAGTTCTTTTCACAGCCATTTTGCTCTTGTCAGGGAATACTTAGACACCACTCTACACACAATTACCACTGGTATAAAGTGTTATATTAAACAGTTACTAGACTTGCTTTCTTAAATTGTTTCCAAATATTTTATTAAAGTGTTTTTCTTTTCATTTTGCATCAGGGATCCTTTTTTTCAAGAAGACCAGCAATTAGTGGCAAGATATCAGTTCATTTGGAACTTGGGTTGAGACAGACTTCTTCCTTGTAAATAGCAGGAAGAAAGGAAATATTTTGTTTGGTCAGTCTAGGCTGGATTCAAACTCTAATCCCAGAATTTAAAATATCTGAATCTTGCCATTGAATGATGTAATTGCATATTGAAAGGTAAAGGATTGTGCTTTAGTCATTGCAAGCTTATGGAATGATGTTACGTTAATTGTAATCATTCATACCAGTTAAGTTAGTTTTATAAAAAAAACCCCAAAGAATACAGTAGCTTGCCTTTAAAGTTGAAAAACATTCTAAGACATTTCAGTGAGGCAGGAGGAACATGGACACTGAGCCAAAAAAAGTGAGATTAAGAGAAATGACCGAAGCTTGATCAAAGAGGTAGAATGTGAGGAGGAGAGCATGGTGAAGGAGTTATGGAAGGAAATTCCTCAGAGTAGCACTTGGGTCTCTGAAGGCATTCTTGGCCCCATTGGTGGGGCCAAGAAAAGAGATGAGAGCCCAAGTCAGAGGAAAAGAGAGTGGAGGGGTGGGTTTGTTGATGCATTGCATAAACAGAATACCTTATGAATGTACTGGAAAGTATTTTGCATCTTCTAAACGTATATATTATGAATCTTAATTAATCTTTAATTTTTCTCTCTCTCCCATCTTATCCCAGGTATTGCATCAGTCGTCCACAATACAAGACTTCATGTGGAATTTCCTCTTTAGTTTCATGCTGGAATTATTTATTCAGTACCTGTGGAACAGGAAGGTGTGGCTACTCTATTTTTTTTCCCCCAGTGTGGAACGTCACCATCACTTCTCTTAATTTAAAGACCCATTTTATTTGTTTTATGTGTAGCTTTCAGTCACAGTGGCAATTTCTATCAGAGTTAACACAGTATTTCATGTAATACTAGAATTATGTTTTCTTTTGTGGTAGAATGAACATTAAGACCTTTGATGTTCTGTTTTCACCTGGCACATTATAGAAAAGTGAAACTTCATTGGTATAAAAGAGAACTTCATTATGCAGTAAAGAGACTTGGGTTCACAGCTACTATCTGCTGCACCATAAATTTTACATACAAATCATTAGGTCAGACAGCATCTGTTGAGAAGAAAAGGAATAGCGGGCAAGACAGGGAATTCCTGCCAGAATTAAATGGGCATTTTGCTGGGTTGCTAAATTTTACATTCTGCTTGCAACAAAAAATCCTGGCCGGAAAGTTAACATTTAAGACATTTAGTCACTCCTGGGAGAAGCTACAGGTGAACAATGACAATAACTTGTATTTATATAATGCCTTTATTATAGTAAAATGTCTCAAGCTGCTTAGCACTGACCATGTCAAATATTGCTATGGAGTTAAGGAAGGAGCTATCATGACAGATGCTTGGTGGTAATATGGGTTTCAAGGAGCATCTTGAAGTGGGGGGTAGAGAGGTGGAACAACTTGGGGAGAAAATTTCAGAGCTTGGGGCCAAGCCAGCTGAAAATACGCTACCAGTGATGGGACAATTTAAATTGGGGGTGTACAAGAGACCAGAACTGGAGAGCACCAAGAATTTGTTAATTTGTGGTATTGGAGGAAGTTACAGAGATAGGGAAGGTCAAGGAGGGATCGGAAAACAAGGATGAAGACTTCAAAATTGAGTTATTGTTGGAATAGGAGCCAATCTATTTGATTCACGGGGTGCGTGGGGTCCTTAATTATTTCGCTGCTTTGCCGAGGCAGCAGGAAGTGTAGACAGAGTTAATGGATGGATAAGAAGACTTGTTGAGAACTAAGATTCAAACGAATTCTCAATGAGTGTAAGTTTTTACATGGTGGAAGGTGAACTTGCTGGCCAGGGGAGCATTGGAATTGTCAAATCCAGAGGTAACAAAGGTTCAGATAAGACTCTCTGTGGGGAAATGAGCCAAGGCAGGAAAGTGTTGGGTGATATTTTGTAGGTAAATTCACAGTCTTGGTGATGGAGCACATGTGTGATTGGTAGTACATCTCTTGATCAACAGCTTCCGTTGTCATACTGTTGGAGGAACTACGTTAAGCATTAAATGCTGGACAAATGACAAGTATGATGTGAGTCAGTGGAGTGATCAAAAAAACTCAGTGGCGTGATAAAGCTAAATGTCATCAGCTTATAGGGAGAAACAGTCAAAGAAAAGGGTTTGGTAGAAAAAAAATGCTAGGATTAGGTGGAGGATGGGAGATGTGACAAAAGGAAACAATAGTGAGAAAAATAAAGTATGTATCTGTGTAAATAAATACCGATGAATAGAAAGGAGCATGAAAGATTTTGTAACAAGGCAGTCGATGGTCCATGATACAAGAGCATGGTTTGGAAAAAAAAGGATAGGTGACATCCTGTGTCCAGGGGAATTCCTATTGCAAGTATTGGCCCATGGTCCTTCTGTGCTGGTGCACCCATTCTATTTTAGTAACACGTGCTGTCTGAGAGGAAATAGAGGTAGTAGTAAGGATCTAAGGTTGTTAAGGTCAATGTCAGTGCCTGTTAAATGGTAATATGCTGTTCTCAAAGCTTGTGTGAACTTATTGGAGCAGTGTAGGAGGCAAAGGTCTGAGAGTCCAATGGGATGGCGGAATAAAGTGGTAGCTCAAGGTCACTTTGCGAACGGAATGGAGGGGTTACTAAAAGAATCCCACAATCAGCATTAGTTCTCTGCAATGTAAACTACATCATATTGTGAGCAGTGAATGCAGTACATGAAATTAGAAGTTTAAGTAGATTGCTGGCTCACAAGGAAAGATGTTTGAGATCCTGCACAATGGTATGCAGAAGGTAAAGGCATATTTTGCAACCATCAAACACGTCACCCCCTCTCTTCCCCTTTAAGCATTCCAAGATGACTGTTTCCTCTGTGAGCTCCTAGTCCACTAATCTCCACCCCTAACTCTTGCTCTCCTACCCCAGCACATCTCCATGTAAACTCAGGGGATGTCACAATTTTCTTAAATTTCTTCTCTCCTACCTTCCTCTTCAAGAATGGTATTCTCAAGGGTGTCAGATGCACAGGAAAAACAAAATGGATATAGGGAAGAAATTCATCACTGGAGACTTCTTAATGGACAGTTTCATAATCTCAATACATTTGCGATTTCCTGTTTCATTCCAACATGGCAAATTATGATTTTATAAAATTCAAAGCAGAAATGGACCAGATATGCATATTTAAAAAAGAGTAAATCATACTATTTTCTAGTAAAGATCATTCTTTGAGAATAGCATAAGCCAATATCCAACCACACATCTAGCTGCTTTTCAGTAGAAATAAAGTCTACTTTGTTGCTGGTTGAAAACATCATATTCCAAAAGGATAGACAGGTGTTGCTGTTTAAGATGGTGTAAAGATTTATTGTGATGTTTTCCACAGTCTTCCACCAATTACGCAGGAGGAAGCTTTACATATCTTGGGTTTCCACCAGCCCTATGAAGACATTAGATTTGGACCCTTTACTGGAAACGCAACACTTATGAGGTAAGTCATAGAAAGCTGATCAGCACTTTTTATATTATCATTGTAGCAAAATAAATTTCTTTTCATGATTCACTGCATGACAATTTTTCATGAAACGATTTACTGGTTCTGCTCCTCATCGGCTATACTATAGTTATTTTTTTTATGGTACTCCCAAGTGGCAAAGCAGAAAGATGATCCAGATGTCATTAAAACTAAGAACAAACCTATCTGACTGATAACCGCGCTCTTCATATTATACGTTTTTCCATTTTTTTAACCCAGTAGTGTTGTTTTTGCTCTAATGACAGTTTGCTCAGTAATCACATTCATTAACTTGAAAAGGTGGTCATTACCTTGCTTCAATATTTAGAAACATGAAACAGTTGTTAAAAACTTTAAGTGAATACACATAGGTAGTCAGGTCCACGTAAATTGATGCATGAACAAATCTGAATTCTAAACATACTCCTTACAAGAAACACGGTATGCACCTATTTGTTAAAGGCACTGTATCATCACAGTACTGGATCTTGTGGTGGCAATCGACTAACTTGAGATGATAGTTTGTGCCTTGGTGATCAACTCTATATTAAGCATTGCCTGGTGTGGCTGATGAACTTCACTCTGTAATGGCAATCTCTTCCATATATGCTGCAAAGGAAGACAGAGAGCAGAGAAGGTGCACAATTTTCTGACTTTTTTTCTCTGGGCCCTCTTCTCAGCCCAAAGCTTTTCGTATCTGCTTGTCTCTTCCAAGCCTCCAGCGGTCAGCAGTAGTCTCTAAATTGGCATAGTCAATATCACAAAAAAATCCTGATCTTCACACCTCGCTTGCAGTTATCATTGTAGCAAAAGTAAGGATGCCCAGGAGGTCATGACCTAGTGGCCAATTTGTTATACGGAAGGTCTTTGGATATATGTCTTCCATGATTTGATTAATGTAGCCAGCCCATTGTGGTTCAGCACAGGAACTGAATGGGTCTTGCCTCTCTCCCCCCTGCCATGTAAGTCTTAGGATCCCCTTGAGAAGCATCGGGAGTTCTTCCTGTGCCCACAACATAAGCAATGGAGTTCCTCCTCCCTCAGCACACCTTTGCAGTTGAGGGGGCACTCTTTCCCCACCCACGTAGGCATCAGCCTCTCCCAACAATCATTAGGGGAACCCCTTCCATGCGGCTGCCTATCGGTCCCAGCCTTGGCACTGCCTTTTGACTCAGATTGGCACAGTGCATTTCCTGATTCTCTCTGATGGTGAACATGGGCTGAAAATCACCCCCTTTTGTTTTGTATTATGTTTACAGGTGATGTCATTTAATTGAGTCATTTTTGTGATTGAACTTTAAAATTAATTTCCAGTTATAAGAAATAAGCGGGTAACACCTTCGCAATACCCAAATTTAATTCATGGTGATTTTAACTTGCTGTGCACAAATCGGTTGCTGGTTTTGTTCATATAAAAATAATTGTGTTCAATAATTATTTAAGATGTTTTTCAGAGCTATAATAACACATGGTGTAAATGCAAATATATTTACTAATTCCAGGGAACATCTTTATCTAATGAATGCTCTGGCAGAATAGTTGTGATCGAAGAAAATGTGTTATGAGAACCACAAAAGGTGCATAACACAAGTTTTGATTTACTGTGTTGGAATGTGCCCTGTAGCAAAGATACATTTGAAAAAAGACCATTGTAACCCATCTGGCCACTGTCAGATAAATGTTTACATCATGCCATTAGTCTAAAAATTCTCTGACCAAAATTAAACCAAATTAATTTAGATTTAAATGATTACTAAAATTTTACTTCTCCTTTTTCTTTGTCTTTTCACAGATGGTTCAGGCAGCTTAATGAGCATTTTCATATGAGAGGCTGTTCCTATGTGCTGTACAAACCCCACGGGAAAAATAGAACAGCTGGAGAAACTGGTACATGAAACGCATTGTTGCTTTATTAAAATATTCATGAATCTAATAATGACTGCATGAGCTTACTGAAGTTTTAAAATGTGTATATGCTTGCATTATGCAACATTTATAAAATTGTGTCCAATAGGAAAATAAACTATCAATTTTTCATCAAAGGGAGGGATATTGATCTCACAAATGGAATATTTTTCACTTTTACTACCCTATGTGAATCTGTGATCAGGCATAGTATGGGATGGATGTGAATTTGACGAGAGAAAAATAGAAAACAACAAAACAATGGGGATAGAGGTTACAATCTAAAATTGATTAACTTAATGTTTAGTCCAGAAGACTGTGAAATGCCCAGTCAGAAGTGAGGTGTTGTTGCTTGAACTAACATTGAACTTCATGGGAACACTGCTGGGAACTCAGATTCATGTGTGTGAACTAAACAGGTGTTCTGTAAACTGGTCATCCAATTTGCATTGGTCTCTACAATATTGAAGAGGGCACAGCATGAGCACCAAATACAATATATTAAACTAAAAGAATACTAGTAAATCACAGTTTCACTTGGAAGGACTGTTTGGGGCCTTGGAAGTGAGAAGGGAGGAGTTGAAAGGGCAAGTGTGCAGCCCCTAACTTGCAGGAAAAGGTTCCATAATAAGTGGAGCAGTCGCTGGAGATGATTGAAGACTAGTCACGAAAGAAAATCGTCCCATTGGAATGCTGAAAGGGTGGGGAATATGTCTTTGGTGGTGGCATTTTGCTGGATGTGGTGCAGAAATGGTAGAAGATATCAGTTGAATACAAAGCCTGGCAGGATGGAATGTGAAGATGAGGGGAACGCTATCATAATTTGGGCATTGTGGGGAAGGGATGAGAGCCAACGTGCATGAAGTAAATCCGATGCAGTTAATGACATTGCCATCCATAGTGGGGGGAATTCTGAGTTGAGGAAAAAGAAAGGTAAATTAGAAATGCTAATACAGAAAATGGCATCATGGGAACAGATGTGACTGAGAAAGTGGGAGAATGAAATACTTGCTTACAGAAAGCAAGGTATGAGCAAGTATGGTGAAGGTAGTTATGGAAATCAGTGAGCTAATAGTGAGCTTTGGTCACTAGCCTTCCACAAAAACGGACACAGTCAAGGAAAGGAAGAGCAGATTGCGAGATGGACCTTGTGACAGCAAGAGTAGGGTGGAAATTGGAAGCAAAATTGTGATAAAAGTTTTCCAGTTCAGGTTGAAAGCAGAAGACTACACAAATAAAGTTGTCAATTTACCAGAAAAGAAGGTTAAGGAAAGACCTTGAGAAGGTCTGGAACATATAGAGTGTGGTTTTCCTGCCACAGTATGCTGTTCGAGTTGCACAGCAGGACAGGAAATTGAAGCAGGAGGTCAAAAATGGAAATCGTGTCGAACATCTGGCCATGCACGATCTTCCCGGGTCGTTTTTTTCTGACATAATCACCTCATGCTGCGGAACAGCGTGAGGCTGATTACAGTACTCATTCCCTCATTTCAGTCTAGTTAGTGAGCCCAGGATGGTATTGTCCAGGCTCACTTATGTTTTCGACCCAGCTGGTGGAGATCTACACCAGTGGGATTCAAGTATGATCCCTGACAAAGGGCACCAGGTGCGATGGCCTCACTGGTGGGACCGGAGACATTTGAGGTTCCCTGGGAGGTCAGAAATAAGGGTGCAGTGCCTCTTGGGCAATGCCAACCTGGCACTGCCAGCCTAATACACTGGCAGTGCCCACCAAGCTCTGGGTAGTGCCAAGGGGGTGGAACCTGAGGAGGCAGGACCTCAGGGGCAGGGCCAGATGGGGTGGAACCAGATGGTAGGAGGTAGGGGGGTGAGGGAAAAGGATAATACTGCACAGGTGATGGGGCTGGTAAATGGAGGCTGTGGCTGGCCATCAGGAGGTCGGCCATCACAGTGGGGTGATGAGTGGGCTGCAGTGCTGTCCGGAGGGAGGGGGGATCGGAGCCAATGCCCAGAGTGAGGACTGGCCTCTGTGTTGCACAGTGTGCCATAAATTAATTTAACTAAGCTCACCCAAAAAACTGAACGTGAAGCCATTGTTACTAAGATTATCATTGACCCTATTTCCTCTGGAAAACTTCATGCAAGTCTTCCAAACTCATCGTCCCATTGGTCACTTAGAATATTTGGGAGGAAATCATGCCCATAATGTTCCACATATCCCATAAAAGGGCCATTGTAGTTAAAACCCATGCAACTTTCCACAATGAGATATTTCATTTGGAGAAAGCCTTTGGAATTAAATGGTTGTTCAATGTGGGAACAAGTGCAGCAGGTGGATGGAGATGTGACGGATGGAGGCTGGTTGGGCATCCATTCAAAGATGAAGCAGGGAATCCTTAAATCGTAATGGTGTAGAAAATGTTTATGTCCATGGTGAAAAGGGGTCAGTTAACGTCAAGAAACTGGAAACTGTTAAAAGTGACCGAGGGCACCGGAAGAGTCATGGATGCAAGTGAGAAGAGATAAGACAAGGGGAAAATAAGCAAGACAAAATGAGATAAAACCAGTTCAGTGGAGCAGGAACAGACTGAAACAAATGGTCTACAGTCATGTTTGTTGAACTTTGCAGGGAGGTAGAAGCAGGCTTTTAATTATTGGGCACGATGAGCTTGGAAGCAAGATTTCGAGAGGAGATTGGTTCCAACATTGTCATTGACCGTATGGCTTGTTGTTCAGTGGTGGGAGTCATGGTCCAGGAGGAGATAGGAGGAAGAGAGTTGGTATGAAACCTCCACTAGATGGAAGTCAGTATACCAAATAGTCAGCAGGTATGATGACAGTTTTTTAGATCGGACCCAAGAGAACAGAGTGCTGCAAGTTCAGAGGGAGCTAGGTTAAAGTGAGTGAGGGAAGCAGAGAAGTTTGGATGGTTGATCTCATGGCAGTGGTTTTCAGTTAAAAGTGGAGGGAGAATCCTGAACACAGCTACAAGGGTCCTTAGGAGATCTCAGTGCCTGACTGAGGACTAAGGTTGATCGGATTTCTGGTGCAGAGCTGTATAATTTATGCAAATCCTTATTTTAATGTATTTTACCTATCATTAGCAGACCTGGGACTGAAGTCTCTGGCTCACTAGAATTCTCCCCTAGCAGGAGTGTTTCACTCCAGCAGGGTTAACAATAGCTCTGCACTTGCTTGGGGAGCCGAGGCCAGCGATGAGGGGTCGCAGGGCTGGCTGGCAATCGGCAGGCTGGCAGTACAGGCTACTGTGTATGCACCGATCTTGGCGCTGACAGATCGGTGCATGTGCAGTGACCCGCTCAGTGCTATGCTGGCGGGAATAGCTCTGCCCACTGATTTTTAATGAGATTCACACTAGTGCACTCTGCAGTGCACAGTGTGTGGGAGATTCATTTTGAAAATCCCGCTGAATAAACCAGCGGGATTTGCTCCAGTTTTCACAAAGTCAACACTTGGAATTTTTTTTGTAAGAATCGTTCCTTAGATTTATATTCCAGATTTTTTTCAAAATTGAATTTAAATTCCACCAGTTGGGATCATGGGATTTGAACCCATTGTTGACCCTCAAACTAGGGTTCAACTGACCATGACGGACAAAGAGACACAAACAAGAGATATTCATACACAACTCTTTTATTATTGTTTAAAAACACTTGATAAACACTAAATTGTTCTATTTTCACATAAATCATTTGTTAAACTACTTGTTATCTGTTTAAAACATCCAGTAGACACTGAACTGCCCTTTACATCATTTGTTAGAATACTATTTGTTAGATATAATGAATCACAAGATTCAGCTTAAGTAATACCCGTGGCAAGGTGAGATGACTAGACTTCCTTCAATGGATTGTCATCTTCTGAGTCCTGAACTTGGGGCAGTCTTCTTGTGTAATGATTGATACCGCAGCCTCGCTGCTGAGCCTGTTAACTTCTCTGTTTTATCCAGTTTCTTCCAGCATTGAGAAAGTTATTTTGCCAGATATATAGATGACTTGTTTCCTCAATGCTAGCTTGCAAAAACAACGCACATCTGCTGGTCTTGCTCTCTTTATCTGTTTTCGTCTACATTTTTTAAGCAACCGCAGCAATTTCATGTTGAGTACATTTTATCACATGCTTGTGAAACAAGCTGTTTCACAGATCTTATGGTGTGTAAGGTTGACTACTTTCCCCATCATGTTTTACATAAGTTTAGCTGTTGGCAATCAGCTACAAAAAGCTTTAGATCTGGCTATAACATACCCTAGGACATTAACCTGGGCCTCTGGATTACTGTTTGAGTGACATTACCATACACCACATTCTCCCTGTTTTTGATCCTTTCTCTCTTTCACTGACATAAAGTCACTCGCATTTCCAACTCATCCTTGTTGAGATGAGGAGTCATCGACCTGACACATCAACTCTATTTCTTTTTCCACAAATGCTGCACGATTTGATGAGTATTTCCAGCATCTTGTTTATATTTCAGACTTCCTGCATCTATGATATTTTGCTTTTGTAAATTTTTCTATGTTCTTGCACTGTACATTGAAAATTCACAGCTACGCCATATCCTGCTTTCAATATCAGCTGCCTTTGTGTTGAGCTTCGCTGGAACATTGCAGCAGGCCAAGGACAGACATGTGGGCCTGGGAGCAGGATCTCATTTTTCCTGCTAGGTACATTACAGCCTTCCAGTCTCAGCCTCAAATTCAACAACTTCAGATGATTAGCTCCACTCACCTTGACCCCTTTGTTTTCATTTGATTTATTTTTAACTGTTCTGTATCTTTTATTTCTTTCTTGTCTTCCTTTATTTTTCTTTCTGCCCCACTCTCTGCTACTATTTTATCCCCCTTTCCTTACCTTCCCCCCTTTGCTTCACCTTTCCTCCTCTTTTCCTCAATTTTACCTCTCTTCCCACCCAAATCCTTCCCCCAAATATTCATCTGTCACAGTTTACCTTCTGATTTTGGCTGATCTGCCGTTTGGCTATTCACGCCTTTCTTTCTCTCTATGGGCTGCCATTAGCTGCCTTTCCCCTTGTTTTTGCGGCTATGACTCATCTTTCATTCCCACACAGTACAAATATCTCCCACTTTATATGCCTTTTAGTTTTGACAAAGGGTCATCTGGACTTGAAACATCAGCTCTTTTCTCTCCTTACAGATGCTGCCAGACCTGCTGAGATTTTCCAGCGTTTTCTCTTTTGGTTTCAGATTCCAGCATCCGCAGCAATTTGCTTTTGCCTTCTCAATGTGTTGACTTCTGGTGGGTGCAGTTCTGCATGCACTGTTCAGTGTCTTGTGTAACTGCCAATTATTCATGTGCTGAGGGACGTCAATATACATTCAAGTGCACTCCCAAAAATAATTTATTATTAGGCTCAAGAATGGGAACTCCAGAGGATTATTATTTTTGCCTCTCCTTTCCTAAGCCAGGAATTATTGTATCCTTTTCATTACCCAAGCTGGCCTGATGATCACTATTTTGTCTTCCATATTTTGGCTATGACCAATATAATCTGTTGAAGCATAATAGCATCCGTTAAATTTGTGGCGAAGTGAATGTAGATCATGTAATATTTGATTTATGTTTACATTACAGCTGAAGGGGCATTAATGAAATTAACTCGAGGACTGAAGGATGAGTCTATGGCTTTTATCTACCATTGCCAGAATCATTACTTCTGTCCTATTGGATTTGAGGCAACCCCTTTAAAGGCATCCAAAGCATTTCGGTGAGTATGTATTTCTCATAACTGCATTGTTTCTTCCCTGGCCAGCATCTCAAAGCTGTTTTTGCGTGTGGATTTCAATGTTAGACTGCCAGAAAGTGCTGATTTTATTTAATTTTAATCATTGGAACAGGAATAAGACAGCAGTTCTATCAAGAAAAAAGTTAAATATTGGCTTTTTCCACTGAATTGCAAATAAGTTTCCATAATGATTGATGTTTAAAATGTTTCAAATACAGATCATAATGTATTGCTAACATAGACAAGTTGTACATTTCAGGGAACTGAATTGGTCATATTGAATTAAATGGTACCATAAATATTGTGAAGAGGCAAAGTTTTTCAATTAATATACTAATTAACTAAAAATAAATGAACACATTTGCAGGCATTTTACTTGTACAGCGAGCCTCTTATTTACTATAATACTAAAATGTTAAGATACCTGCAATATGTTAATGACACAGTAAAGGTGGTTAAATTATTTTTCATGTGTAGTCATATATTTAAGCAAACATTTCATGTTCAAAATAACGTGTGCTGGTTCAACAAGTTCATGACACAGTATTCTATGTTTATCCTTTCATTACCCTTATCAGCACTAAAGAGGAATAAATCTTGAGCCTCTCTGCACAATTGTAATCTCGCATTTCCAGTAAATTCCTAATAAACCTATGATTCAGCTTTTCTATTTCTATGATTTGATTCCCCAAACTATATAGTATTCCAACAATGGCCCTATTAGGGAGTTATATAAGTTCTGTATTAGTTACTTGTTTTTATTTTGTGCTTCCATAATTAAAGCAAAATATTTGGTTTGCCTTTTTATGGTCTCATTTGTAGGGATGGCTGCTTTTTGATCCATTCAAAATCTTACTATTTAAAGTGTGTTTCGTTTTCCCCCATTTTTGATGCTAAATCTTTTATCATATTTTGTTTCTAAATTGAACAAAAGCAGTCACTTGTATGCCTGAAATTACTTGCAGAGGATAAAGGAGAAAACAAAATTCTGTGTTGTTTTTTGCCTTTGATAACAGAGGCAGGCTCCCCCTTGAAGAAATGGAATTTTGGATTTTAATAGGTGAACCAAGCAAGAAACATCCAGCTATTCACTGCAAGAAGTAAGTTTGACATTTAAACATTATGGTTACATTCCAAAAGTTGCCTGGTGGCACAGTTAGATAAAACACTGAGCATTTGAACCACACAATAGTAAGAACCAAGGTTTGATCACAGGTCAGTGCTCAGCTAGCTGTCTCAACAGGGTGAAGGATTTATGTTCTTAAGTGCTATCCAGTAACTGTATGCATAAACGTGTATCAAAAGAGGAGGAAATAGGGTTAAATCTGGTGATGTCTGCAGAAAAAGAGCCACATGACACACTGTCTCGTCTCAGAGAAAAAAATTGTACTTGAACAATAGAATAGCCTAATAGGAGCTATTTGTACAGAGAACCTCTTACAACTCCAATATTCCTCCTCTCTCTTAAAAGGGTGATCTCTTTTATTCTGAGACCATGATCCCATGTTCTAAGTTCCAGGGAAACCATTTTTTCAGCATTTATCCTATCAAATCACTGAAGAATTTTATATGTTTTGATTAAATCATCTCTCATTCTACTGAACTCCCAGGAATATATTCACTCCTCATTGGATGTTACCCAAATCCCAGAACCAGCCTAATGAGCTTTGTTAGACTCCCTCAACTTCTTCCAGGGAAAGTTTGTCCTCCTTTAGATAAGGAGGCCAAAACTGCACACACTGTTCTTGGTGTGATTTCACCAGTGCTCCGTATGACTGTAATAAGACATTTTCACCATTATACCTCAATCACTTTGTATGAAAAGCTAACATATCATTTGCCTTCTTGCATGTAAATGTTCATGATTCATGTCCAAGAATACCCAGTTCTCTCTCAATGCAAACACTTCCAAACCCTTCGCCATTCAAAAAGTCTAACAGTGGATAGCTTCAAATTGAATTCCATCTGTTATGGGACCCATTCATTCAACCTGTTGCAGTCCCTGCGTTAGCTTCATGAAATATTGTTCAGAACAGGGATTTCAGACCTTTACTGTCAAAAAGGATCAACTGAAACATTGAAAATGTAATATTTTTAATTCCACTTTGAGGATATGTCTCAGACAAGTGATGTCAACCACCATCAGCCTGACATCTCAATAATAATCAGTTCACTGACAAGTATCAATGTTTAGATGTCATAAAAGCCTACTACTGCAGGGGAATCTGGCAGATTTGTGTACCACTGTCATAAATAGAGTGACTACAGAACCAACATACTTCAAAATATCTGGTCTCTGGTTTCATAAGGCAATACAGCTTGAAAATATATTTTCTGATAGTTTAATGCAGAATGCACAACAAGAACCTCAGCTTTAATGTAAAGTGGGGGTGTGTGTGTCTCCCTCTCGCTCTTTTTTTTTGGTAGATAGTTCTCATAGTATAGGAAAAAGTTTACTTTGGCTAATCCACCTAACCTACACATCTTTGGACACTAAGGGGCAATTTAACGTGGTGAACCCACCTAGCCTGCACATCTTTGGACTATGGGAGGAATGCCACACACACAATAGCTGCCAGAAAATTGCTTGTTATTTGAATACTCCAGAATTCTTGTGTAGCACTGCTGAAGAAATGCTTTCTCAATTGTAGCTGGTATTTACGTACATGTTTCTAAATATTAGGAGGGAAATAGAAAACAATATTAAAACTTGCGTGCAAAAATGGAACGGCGATAGTTATGGGGGATTTTAATATGCATATTGATTGGTTGACTCAAATTGGACGCGGTGGGCTTGAGGAAGAGTTCTTGGAATGCTGTCGGGATAGTTTCCTTGAACAGTATGTGACGGAATCTACGAGGGAGCGAGTTGTCTTAGATCTGGTACTGTGTAACGAAGCAGATAGAATTAGGGATGATCTTGTGAGGGATCCTCTTGGGATGAGTGATCACAATATGGTTGAATTTCTGATGCAGATGAAGAGTGAGAAAGTAGGGTCCCAAACCAGTGTCCTCTGCTGGAACAGAGGGGAGTATGATAAGATGAGGGTGGAATTGGCTAATATAGATTGGGGGCACACGTTGGTTGGTAGGACAGCTGAGGAACAGTGGAGGATTTTTAAGGAGACCTTTTTCAGTACTTAGCAGAAATATACTCCGATGGTAAAGAAGGACTGTAAGAAAGGGGTAACCAGCCATGGAAATTGAAGGAAATAAAGGAGATTATTAAATTAAAAGCCGATGCGTACAGAGTGGCCAAAAATGTGGGGAATTAGAAGATTGGGAAAGATTTAAAAAACAAAGAATGACTAAGAAAGCGATAAAGAAAGGAAAGGTAGAGTATGAAGCTAAACTAGCTCTAAATACAAGAAATAATAGTAAAAGTTTTTACAAATATATAAAGAGGAGGGGACTGGCTAGAGTGAATGTTGGATCCTTGGAGGACGGTTTCGTTAAGGGGAAGTCGTGTCTGACAAATTTATTGGAGTTCTATGAGGATGTGTCTAGGGCGGTGGATAGAGGAGAGCCGGTGGATGTGGTCTTTCTTGATTTTCAGAAGGCGTTTGACAAGGTACCTCAAGAGGTTATTGCAGAAGGTCAGGGGACATGGAGTTGGGGGTAGAGTGTTAGCGTGGATAGAGGATTGGTTGTCAAATAGGAGGCAGAGAGTGGGGGTTAATGGGTGCTATTCGGATTGGCGGATGGTGACTAGTGGAGTGCCCCAGGGGTCGGTGCTGGGGCCTTAGCTATTTACCATTTATATAGATGATCTGGAGGAGGGAACCAAGTGTATGGAGTTGAAATTTGCTGATGACACCAAGATTGGTGGAACAGCAAATTGCGCAGAGGGTGTGGAGAGTCTGCAGAAGGATCTAGATAGGCTGGGCGAATGGGCCAGGAACTGGCAAAAGGAATTTAATGTTGGCAAGTGCGAGGTGGTCCACTTTGGTAGGAATAATGGTAGGAAGGACTATTACTTACATGGTGAAAAACTGCAGCAGGCGACAGTACAGAGGGACCTCGGGGTCCTTGTGCATGAGTCGCAAAAACCCAGCCTGCAGGTGCAGCAGGTGGTCAGGAAGGCTAATGGGATGCTGGCCTTCATAGCGAGGGGGATTGAATATAAAAGTAGGGAGGTCTTGTTGCAGCTGTATAGGACATTGGTGAGGCCGCAGCTGGAGTACTGTGTGCAGTTTTGGTCGCCGCACTTACACAAGGATATTTTGGCCTTGGAGGGAGTGCAGAGGAGGTTTACTAGGCTGATACCAGAGTTGAGGGGGTTGAGCTATGAGGAGAGGCTGAATAAACTAGGCTTGTACCCGTTAGAGTTTAGAAGAATGAGGGGAGATCTCATTGAGACATATAAGATGATGAACGGGATGGATAGGATAGAGGTGGAGAGACTCTTCCCGCTCAGAAAGGACAGTAGGACTAGGGGGCACAGCCTCAAGATAAAGGGGGGGCGGTTTAGAACGGAGTTGAGGAGGAACTTCTTCACTCAAAGGGTGGTGAATCTCTGGAATTCTCTGCCCGTTGAAGTGGTGGAGGCTGTCTCGCTAAATATTTTTAAGACGTGGGTTGATGGGTTTTTGATAAGCGAGGGGATTAAGTGTTATGGGGAGAGGGCGGGAATGTGGAACTGAGCCACGACAGATCAGCCATGATCTTATTGAATGGCGGGGCAGGCTCGAGGGGCTAGATGGCCTACTCCTGCTCCTATTTCTTATGTTCTTTTGATTTCTGATAGACAAGGGAATTAAGGGTTATGCGGAGAAAGCGGGAAAGTGGAACTGATCCACTGCAGGTCAGCCATTACCTTATTGAACGGCAGGGCAGGCTCGAAGGGCTAGATGGCCTACTCCTGCTCCTATTTCTTATGTTCTTATAAAATAAAAATAGATTTTGTTCAGTCAAACTGTGTTTGGATTCTGTGCAACTTCCTGTGTGTATAATTTGCACTGTTTTATTATTCATGGAAAATGAAACTGGATTCATTAATAAAATTCAAGTGGGATTTTTTTTACTTTTAATGGCTAAATAGAATAATTTTACCTAACTTGTCAAGTGTACAATTTATAGGAATACATATTACTGTGAATATAATCCAGTGATAAGTAGATTGAATGATCAAATATTTATTTTCAAAAAAAATTGATTTAACTCAAACAGGATTGTTCTATTATCACCCCTTCAAACAAGAAAATACCAAAGCAAGAAATGTTTGTGCCAAGTTTAACTTCCATGGCCGTTATTAAACTTAGACAACTCAGATAATTTCACAATTCTTTGCAAGTTTTTTTCAATGCATGATTCTGAAACTGTTTCAAAATACTCTTTAAATTTAGTATGTTCTGATTTAAAACTTGCTGAAACAATTATCTTCTCATCTTTTTATCCTTCATCTCACATCACCTTACCACGTAGAGCAGATCATTTTGTGACCTTTTACATTTTGAAGTTTTGAACTGAAGAAAGGTCAGTCCACTGCCTCAAATTGGTTCTGCAATTTAGCATCATAAAGAACTCTAGTTCTAGTCTCTCTAATGTCAGATCTGGGGCCTTGCCAAAATGCACAAGGGAATATCCCTCTCAGAAGTTTACAGGTAAGAGTTTGCACAGCAATTGCACAGACATACTAACTTCCTAACATCCTCTGGGAAATAACCCTGTGGTGGGAACCATCAGAAAATGTGATTTAAATCTCTAACAGTGGCACAGTGGTTAGCACTGCTGCCACACAATGTCAGGGACCCAGGTTCAATTCCCAGCTTGGGTCACTATCTGTGTGGAGTTTGCACATTCTCTCTGTGTCTGCGTGGTTTTCTTTGGGTGCTCCAGTTTCTTCTCTCAGTCCAAAGATGTGCAGATTAGGTGAATTGGCCACGCTAAATTCTTAAGTAACTTAACTTTAGATTTATTTATTTATTTATTAGTCACAAGTAAGGCTTACATTAACACTACATTGAAGTTACTGTGAAATTCCCCTAGCTGCCAGAGTCCGGCACCTGTTCGGGTCAATGCACCTAACCAATACGGCTTTCAGAATATGGGAGGAAACCGGAGCACCTGGAGGAAACCCATGCAGTCAGAGGGAAAATATGCAAACTCCACACAGACAGTGATCCAAGCCAGGAATCGAACCCAGGTCCCTGGCGCCGTGAAGCAGCAGTGCTAACCACTGTGCTGCCTTGCTGCCCCAGTTCTCCCCCAGTGTACCCAAACAGGCGCAGGAGCGTGGCGACTAGGGGATTTTCAAACTAACTTCATTGCAGTGTGAATGTAAGTCTATTTGTGACAAATAAACTTTACTTTAACTTCAGATGGTTCCAGCAGAGTTATACCAATAGTTACTCCGAAAGGGTTAGAAGAATTTTGGGGGTGATTTTCCTAGCCCACTGAGCTGCTTTCGTAGCGCAGAGGGCCAGGAGACTCGAGCGGAGGCTGTTTCGCAAGTTCCCTGATGAATGTCATGGCTTCTGTGAGTCTCCGGCAGCCAGCTTTATGGCACCATCAGCTCCACGTTTGGAATCGTGGAACATTGGTATCGCTGGCTGGCCAGCCTTTATTGCCCATCCCTAGTTGGCCTTGAGAAAGTAGTGGTGAGCTGCCTTCTTGAATTGCTGCAGTTCGTGTGCTGTGGGTTGACCCACGATGCCGTTAGAGAGGGCATTCCAGGATTTTGACCCAGCAACTGCGAAGGAATAGCGATATGTTTTCGAGTCAGGATGGTGAGCGGCTTTGAGGGGAACTTGCAAGTGGTGGTGTTGCCATGTATCTGCTGCCCTTGACCTTCTAGAGGGAAATGGTTGTGGGTTTGGAAGGTGCTGTCTGCGGATCTTTGGTGAATTTCTGCAGCGCATCCTGTAGATATCTCACACTGCTGTATTGAGTTTCAGTAGTGGTGGGAGTTGATGTTTGTAGATGTACCAATCAAGCGGCTGCTTTGTCCTGGATGGTGTCAAGCTTCTTGAGTGTTGTTGGAGCTGCACCCATCCAGGCAAGTGGGGAGTATATCATCACATTCTGACTTGTGCCTTGTAGATGATGGATAGGCTTTGGGAAGTCAGGAGATGAGTTACTTGCCACAGTATTCCTAGTCTCTGAGCTGCTCTTGTAACAACTGTGTTTATGTGGTGAGGCCATTTACGTTTTCGGTCAATGGTAACCCCAAGGATGTTGAAAGTGGGGGATTTAGTGATAATATCACCACTGAATTTCAAGGGATGGTGGTTAGAGTTTCTCTTATTAGTGACGCTCATTGCCTGGCATTTGTGTGAGTCGGATGTTACTTGCCATTTGTCAGCTCAAGTCTGGATATTGTCCAGATCTTGTTGCAGTTGAACATGGACTGCTTCAGTGTCTGAGGAGTCATGAATGGTGCTGAACATTGTGCAGTCATTGGCAAATATCCCTACTCCTGACTTTACGACGGAGGGAAGGTCGTTGATGAAGCAGCGGACAATGGTTTGGCACAGGACACTACCTTGAGAGACTCCTGCAGAGATGTTAACACTCCAGCCAATTCGATTAACCCCACAAGAAACAGTTGGAGACACTGGATGCTGAAATGGCAATGGGACTGATATCATTCTGGCAATAGTACTGAAGACTTGTGCTCTGGAACTTGTCACTCCCCCCAGCCAAACTCTTCCTGTACAGTTACAACACTGGTATCTATCCAACAATGTTGTAAATCGCCCAGGTAAGTCCTGTGTACAAAAAGCAGGACAAATGCAACCTGGCCAATTACTGCCCAAACTGATGATAACACAACCTCCACAACCATCTTCCTATGTACCAAGTATGGCTCCAACCCACGGAGAGTTTGTCCCCGATACCCATTGATTCCAGTTTTACTAGGGCTCCTTGATGCCACACATGGTTGAATGTGGCCTTGATGTCAAGGGCTGTCACTCTTGCCTCACTTGTGGAATTCAGCTGTTTCATTCATGTTTGAATCAAGCTGTAATAACGTCAGAATCTGAGTGACCCTAATGAAACCCAAACTGGGCATCACTGAGCAGGTTATTGCTGACCAGGTGCTGCTTGATAGCACAGTTGATGACCCTTTCCATCACTTTACTGATGATTGAGAGTAGATTAATTGGCCAGATTGCATTTGTCCTGCTTTTTGTGTACAGGACATACCTGGGCAATTTTCCACATTGTCGGGTAGCTAAGTGTTGTGGCTGTATTTGAAGAGCTTAGCTGGGTAAATGACAAGTTCTGGAGCACAAGTCTTCAGTATTATTGCCAGAATATTATCAAGGCCCATTGTCTTTGCAGCATCCAGTGCCTCCAACTGTTTCTTGATATCACATGGAATGGATCATTTTGGCTGGAGACTGGCATCTGATTTGCTGGGGACCACTGAAGGAGGCCTCTTCTAACTTCTGGTTAATTATTGTCAACACCCAGACCAATTCCTGCATTGGACATCACCCCATACCCTCAACTACCACCCCAGGCCTTACCCCCACCCCCCTGTCTGATCAGCAGAAATGATGCTGAAGCTGTTTTGTGAAATTGATAATTGTTCTCTTACTTCAAAAGAGAACCTGAAGGACTTCTATGGAGCTTTGCAAAAATGTTAGCATTGCTGGCTGCTTTCAAGTAAAATCATTATTTCCTATATTACAATTGTGACTACACTCCAAAAGTACTTCATTGACTGTAAAGTTCTTTGCAATACCCTGCTGCCAGGAAACATGGTATATAAATGCAAGTTTTTTTCTAAAAGAAATTAGTTCCAAATTTCCCAAATGAGACTGGAACCATTGTATGTCTATTTCTTTGTATCTCTATTGGTTATTCAATTTAAAATTTAAATGTATTTAACTGAATATTTTAAGCTATGCTTTGAGTACAGAAAAGGTTTACAAAAATGGTTCCAGTGATGAGAAACTTAAGTTACAAAGATACATTGGGGAGATTGGAACTGCTGTCCTTGGAGAGGAGAAGACAGAGAAGATTTGATAAAGGTTTTCAAAATCATGAGGCTAGATAGAGAAAAATTGTTCCTGCTCATAAAAGGATTGAGAATGAGACAGTATAGATTTAAAAGAAGCAAATGCCATGTGAGAACCACACAGTGAGTAGTTGTGGTCTGGAATACACTGCCTGGAAGTGTGGCGGAGGCAAGTTCAATTGAGGCATTCTACAGGGCATTGGATGATTATTTGAATCGAACAATTTGTAGGGGCATGAGGAAAAGGCTGGAGAATGGCACAGTCATAATACTCATTCATCAAGCCAATGCAGACATGGACCGAATGACCTCCTTCTACACTAACAGTTGTGATTGTGTAATTGCGAACATTGTGGAACTATTTCAGTTAGTGTTGAGATAATTTCAAGTTCGGCTAATTTCTTAAAAAGATATAGATTTTTTTTTGCAGTTCCTGCAAATTATCCAGGATTGCAATAATTGTGTATCTGCTAATACAATGACTTATTTCTAACTTTAGGTGGGCAGATATTGTGACAGATCTCAACACTCAGAATCCTGAATACCTTGACATTCGAAATTCTGAAAAGGGTATACAGTACAGAAAAACCAAAAAGGTATCAATGAAAGTTTTGGATGTCATTTTTTCAAAATTATTTGTAATGTCAAAAAAAAATTCAAAGTTTTGTACTCCTGCTGTGAATTCTAAGATTACTAACATGTACCACAACAGGACAGACTTTAACATGCATGGAATTGGATCATGTGAAATGGTATGTGGCCTCCAGGATCACTGTCCAGACAGCTGGATACAGAGTCTTGACTGCCCTACCCTTTGTAAGAAACAATTTGGATGTTCAATTTTGAGTCCCCGACTCAGTGCTGGGGTCTTTCAAGTCCCATTTGCTATTAGCAGAATCTTACGGTCCTGCCAAAGTCTATAACATTTTGCATGGCTTGCCCCATCCTGCCACTGGTGGGAGGTGAAGGTCAAATTCAGCAGGTCTGAAAGATCCCACTGTCAAGAATGGTCAGAAAAATCTCACCTATTATTTCAATAAATCAACCAGCTGGGTGAAAATTTGATTTAGAATAATCCTTGACCCATTTACTGATGTGTACCAAATAGAAGAACAGGGCTGAAATCACGATCAAACAGGTGGTTCACCCAGGACAAGGCTAGTTCATTGCACTTCGGGTGTGCTGACACCTGCGATGTCCCCAAATGCAGGATACTTGACTGCAAAATTTGTGGTGGAGAAAAATCAGCTTTTGAATGTGAAGAAATAAAAGGAGTAACTTCTGAAACACTCTAAACATGAGATTTTTGAGAGTACCAACAATGGAACTTGCTCTCCATACACTTTCTCTGACATGAATCTTATTTGTGTGTCTTTGGTGGAAGAAACATCAGTTTTGTCCCTGTTAGCATTTCCTTCTTTCTAAGATGCCTTTTGTGCAACACCTTAATTATTTTAGTGAAAATCACTCAGCAAGCAAATTCCAATAATTTGCAACTTTGAACTTGGGAATCAAACAGTACAACTATGTAAGCTACTGGATCATTTTTGTGTGAAAGTTACATAATTAGCTTAGTTATCCTTACAAACTATTGTGATTGATAATTCTAAACATTTGATTCTTGGCTCTATAAACAATGGCATAGGGTGCCACGTCAAGTGAATTAGGCTATATCTTTAGAAATCACTCGCTCAGTCCCAGATGGCAAAGATGCCAGGGCCTTAAGAGGATATACAGAGAAGATTTACTAGCATGTACCAGATAAGAAATATTTTGGTTATGATATGGCAGGTGGTAATTGTTGGGTTGCCCAAATTCCAAAGGGAAATTTGGACGAACTATCACGATTTGCAATTTGTATTTTGAGAAAGTCTCTGCGTTGAAGTCAGGAGTAAAACATTCAAAGCACTTTAAGGTATTAGATTTAAATGTTTATTTAAAAAGAGAAAACTTAAACATTACAATTGCATTTACATAGTAAACAGTAGTTCTACAAACATTTCCCAAAAGATTTTAGTTAAATTCAGAGCGAAATATCCCTTATTAGTGGGCAGGATTTTCCAGGCCTTGTTGCTGTGAGGGTAGTATTGCATGAGTTTCTCTCTCTCGACTCAATATGGGGAAAAAAAAATCACTGGTTTTTCTCATTAGTCTCTCACACAGTCACACACACACACACACACACACACGTACCTGTTTCACAGTGATATTGGGAAAATATTGAAAAATATATTTTTGTCACACCACTTACATGGCCTAATTAATCTGGGGTTTTTTTTTTGAGCAGAGGAAATTAAGGGGAAATTTTAAGGGGTTTTCAGAATCTTGGAAGGGTTTTGACAGAAGGAAATACTGGCAGGTTTGTTAACCTGAGGACATAAGGTAATTAGCAAAAGAACCAGAAGCAACTGGAGGAAAAATGTTTCACATAATGAGTTATGATCCAAAATCACTGCCTGAAATTGAAGAGGGAGCAGATTCAATAATAACTTTAAATGGAATTGGATAAATACTTAAAAAGGAAAAAAATTGCAGGACTACAGGGAAAGAGCAAGCAAGGGAGACTTACTGCATTTCTCTTTATAGTAGATGAGATACGCCTGATGACCTATGATTATTGTTTAATTATTTGATGTGGTCTCTAATTAGGTTGGTGGAAACCTGCATTGCATAATTGCATTCCAAAAACTGAACTGGCAAAAATTAAGCACTTGGATGATGAACATTGGAAATTTCAGATGTGAAACACGTTCAAAGGTATCAGAATGCAAGGCCAATTCTGCCATCGGTCTAGAAAGAGTTTTAAATGATCGTCATGAACCATCAACGAATGACACAATTAACAGTGATAGATTTCAGCAAACATCAGAATGGAAGCAAATCTCAAGTCCATATGATTATAGAGATGGTGTATCGCCTGAAAGTGACACTGATGAAGAAAGTATTGAATGAATTTGATAGTGTAATAGTGGAATGTACTTGAGGTATGAAGAATTGGGACATAAAATGATTTGTGTTCTTTGGATTCAGAAATTTTGGGCATTACAAGTGTAAAGCGTGGTCTGCGAAAGCTTTTGAGAATAATAAGATTGGTCTCAGCAAATTGTTTTTCCAGTGATGTTAAGTGTTGCAAAAGTGAAGTTGAAAACCTATGTTATAATTGTGTAATAAGTAATACATAGGCCAGTCTGTTGTGTACAGTACTATTGCATAATAGTAGGAATTAAAACCAATGTAAGCACATTGAGGGGTTGTTAAAGAGAAGTCCTGTTTTTATTTTCAATAGCTTTTTTTAAAGAGAATGAATTCCAGAAACCATTGTACACAAAAATAGAATCTCTTTTTCTGAGATTACATTTTAAAAATGAATAAAGTGCTCTTCTGATTTATTCAAGATGTGGGCTGATGTCTGTGCAAGAAATATAATTGGTCATACTGAGGATATAGTGAGGTGGAGACTATTTTAAGCATAGTTCAATGCAGACTGATGAAAAAAATGCCTTAAGAAAAGTCATAGTTTATTAGAATAGAATTTAGAAACATATGCAATAAAATAATTATCAAAATGTCATTAGGAAAGAAAAAGACATCTGGTTTTTCACCATTTGAATAGAACTTCTTTCAAGACTGCAGGATAAACGTTTATACATTTTATGCTCAACAGTATAATATCAGTGTGATGATAGTTACCTTATTCTGCTTCCAGCATGAGCCAATCTAAAATATTTTTTTTAATTGTTGCATAGGCAGACGACAGAATTTCCTTAGAACTGCTAATCTGCTTTACTCCATTACTGTGCTATGGTAGTAAGCCTGAATTGTGCTCAAATTCTGGAATGGATTGAATGGACTATAAAAACCAGCATGGACTGAGGTTGGGCCAGATGGTCTGTTTCTTTGTTGTATATTCTATGAACCCATAACATTATGACTTAGGTAATTTCAGTAGCAGAATGACTTAACAAATAGGAACATCTCTAAGATAGCTCAACAGTGCATTGTACCAGCTGGCCTTTTGATCAACATGACATCTGTTGATTGATTGCAATGCAATCAGCAAATATTTACAGGAAAGTATGGGCCCCTTTTGGCTCAGAGATTCTTGTGCAAGTTATCTGGGTACAATGTTTTCTCAAATTGTTAAAACAGATGTTCTCTTTATTCTTACAAAGACACAGATTTGCACTCAAAGAAATCCTGTCTAGCCCAACAAGCTAACATTCCCAGTGTAAACTTTGTTGAGTTCTATACAGAACTCAAGGTTTACACTGGGAATGTTTGAGCAAATGGCATTTATTATTGACAACTGCCTGGTCCTGTATATTCAAAGTAAACTTATGGGGCAGGGATTAGAGATGTTAAAGTTAAGGAAGGAACACAAAGATCTTGGTTGACTTATCACTCAACATGTCCGAATAATGTAAAGCCACAGTTACATGTGAATCTCCAGAGAACTTTAATGTTCTACAATGCTCTAGCCATTGTAACACTGGGAACTACCAAAAACAAAGATGTAGGCAGAAAGAGCCATGAGGTTGCTCTTGCCTAAAAGCATCAGTTCCTTCCAAAAAAACCAGAAAATTGGTTAAAATAAATAACTCGGCTATGAGGAATCAGGAATCGTTTGATAAAATAAGACTTACATAAGATACTTTAATGGACAGCAAAGTCAAGTTATACTTCTTCCAGATGTACCAAGGGGAGATAGTTGGATTCTTTCTTGTTGGAGATGGTCATTGCCTACACAATGTTACTTGCCACTAACCACCCCAAACCTGAATGTTGTCCAGGTCTAACTTCAACCAAAATCTTGTGATTGTCCTTAATGTCTCCATTCATTGTGTGAACTAGCTTTTGATGTTCTGCAGCGTGATACAGCTGCTAATATTCTGGCCCTGAAAATTCTTTGAATTTTATTGCAGCAGTCTGAATTTGCCTCATTACTGGGAGGGCATCTAATTTACACAAAAGCTAGCAATTTTCAAACAAGCTTCTAACATTTAAAATTGGCATCTTCACTCACTTTAAAGTTATGATAAAGCTTCTCTTGCAATAATGTTTTTCCATGAAACTAATGCTTAGATACAGTAAGAAAATTACGGAATTGCTTTTTTCAGTAACCTAATCACCGTAATAGGTTACAGTAGTTGCTCATGCTGATCAAATGACCATAGTATGGGGAAGTCATCTTTTGGGTTATTCCAAATTTAAACTTTTGATAGATCACTGTATACTTGCTTCCATTTGGAGATCAGATAAACAGTACATCAGAATAAGAATTTTGTAAACTCACCAAGCAACCATTCTAGTTAATACATAATTTAACAGGCTAATGGTATGTACGGTATTTTAAAAACTAATTGGTGATAATGGTGAAGAAAATTAACAGCATTCACATTCTTCTTGCAATATTTGAAGCTCATTGCTGTGACAGATTTGCTTTTAAAGTATCTCGCAGCTCTGCTATATCAGCTGGCGTAGTTCGGCAGCAGCCACCTATAATAGAGGGGTCAATTCAGTTATTAATATTAAATATTAAGCAAACACCAAGCTTAACTATTAGTTATAGACAGACATGACATTATGCTAGATGTTACAGCATATTTTTGTTTAGGCTCATGATTTAAGAATTACACAGCATTTGAAATGCAGATAGTGAAGATAATAGAATTTAAGATTACAGCAAAGTGTTCATGTTTAAAACTTGCTGCTGCTTGAGATAGAGAATACCTAATACATTTCATCCACAAATATATTTGGGTTCTCCAGTGTTTCAGTTCATTGAGATTAGAAACTAATTCTCCAAGATCTGAGTTTTCTGATCACAGTCAAAACAAATATTAGGTGTGCTACAAATGGCCTCAGTGTCCCTATGGTTGGGATGTGAAAATTGGTCAGGGTGCCCACTCCTTGTTCTCCATTGACTGACTGGAAAATAACAAACGTGAACAATCTCAGACATAGTTGTGTTGGATATTGCAGCCTGATAGTCTGGCACTGATATCCAGGCTCACGTTGAATGAGTGATGAATGAGAATGAAACGGGGCAATGAAATCTCACATCAACTAATAAACCCCTTCAGGACAGAAACGATTGGCTTTATATTTAGATAGCAGTTTATTACTTTTGAACTGTAGAGCTTATTATTTAGGTAGGCAATTTGCACATAGAAAAATGTGCAAATTGTTCCAGTAAGAGGTCTAGTGTAGATTATCCATGGTCTACAACTTGTAAGCAGGGCAAGAAATGGCAAAATGTTCCAACCAATCTGATTTAAGAATCCTCAGGTGATATGTAGAGTCCAAACCTGGAAGTAAAGCTATTAGCCTCACTTATTTCAAAACAAAATCTGGGTTATTAATTGTGAAGGGCAATTGGGGATGGTCAAATCTCCTCAAGGAATAAAAAAAAACTTAGTGGTAAGTCATGCATTTATTGAAAAATACAATTGTTTTTAAACAAAATATATCCAGTACTTTAAAACAAAATGCCATAAATAAAAGTAGATTTTCATACTTAGTTTATTGAACAAACAGCATAAATAGAGCTATTCAATGTCCAGATAATTGGTCTATGTATGGTATGCAAGAAAGGAACAAGAAAATCCAGGTGATCACCATATCATTGGAATTGAAATGACTATGGAAATAAAACTATGACACAAAAATGTTGATCTGTAAGAGAGCAATGTTTGCGAGAATATGAAGCAACGTTAGGAAAGACGTTCATTTTGACTAAGTGGTAAAATTTATCTAACCTGCTGGAGCTTTACAAAAAGATCAGTCACCAGGCAAGTGCAATTGATGATTTGTACTTAGATTTTCAAAAGTCATTTGATGTAGTTCAAAAATCACAATATGGTGTGAGATTGAAAAATAGTTTCAAAACAGAAGTCAAATAGTTGTAAAATATGGGAAAAAATACGAGCAGGATAGTTAATCTTAGAATAATTCACCAATTTATATGCTAGTGATTTGCTCAGTCTGAGAATATTTCATAAGTTGCATATCATGTGACAGACTTATTAGGCCACTGACGAGTATTTTGAAAAGCATTTGTTAAATTATCTTGGAATTTTTGGATTGAATTCTATAATTTTACAGCTTTCTATTACACTGTAAAATCAATGGTCTTGATAGTAAATTGGTTCGTTGTGTCTGGGTTATTTGGAAGTACAGGAGTTGCAAATATTAGGAAAATCCTGTGTTCTGCAAGAATTCTGAAAAGTGGGATGCGGGTCTATAAGAGTATGAAATCGGTTGCGGGGGATAGAGTATGTTTCCAAGCAGGGAATAGAGGATTCCAAGTATTTAGTGTATTGGAAGAGCTGAGATTTATGAGTACTTGGGAGGAACAGAATCTGTAGATATAGGAGTAGGATATGCACAAGTTGTGTCGTCTGGTAGTTTGGCTGACATCTCCTGTTTGAGGTCAGTGGAGGGGTGTCCCACATGCACTTGAGTATTCTTCCAGAAAGATTCAAACAGACAATTTCAAATGTATAGAATCTTTGTGGTTGGTTTATTTGTACATTTATTATCTATTTTTGGAACAGCTTTGGAATAATTCTAGTAGCTTAAAAATGATTTACAGTCTAGGCTTCTTGTTTGCAATTGTGTTTGCCCTTAATTACCCACAAGATGAACTTTTAGTCTGAATGGAGATTGTGCTAGAAAAGGCAAAAGGAGAAAATTGCACATACTATCAATTCTTAAGCCCCTCTGCCTCTCCACCTCTTCCTTTAAGACCCACTTTAAAATTCCATTCCCCCTCCCCGCCCACTAGGAGTTTTTCTGTGTTAAAGATGCTGTACAAGTGCAATTGTTCTTGTAGTTACAGGAGAATAGTCAACTTTTAAAGGCATGTAGTTACTTAACATGTGGGGTTAGAAATTGTTTAGCTTCTATTTTCATCTTTTCCAAAAGATTATATGGTCAAAAGGGTAGAAAAACAGATGCAGAAACAGAAATGGAGTAAAAACATACCTAACCTTTTTAAAATGTACAGATTTTTGATGCAGTGGAAAAGTGAATATACTGCTTTGGTTTAAGTTAATGGCGCAAGAGATTTGTGAAGAAGGGGAGCTGTCTATAATCAGTGTAAATGTGAAAGTTCACCATATTCCTGGAGGTGACTGCTGTGAAACAGCAGCAGATGGATAGAAAAGTCCCTGCTAGAAGTATGCTGCTTGCACTCTCAGGTACTAATTCTAGCACTACTCAGGTATTAATTCTACTGTACAAGAACAGTCCTACAAACTTGGATTAATTTATTTTCCTACAAAATTAAGCAATACTGTCAACATCCTGACAACTCTCAATCCACTTCTCATCAGATATCAATTAATATCCCTTTCAAAAGTATCAACTGATCTTGAATTAAGAATCTTCTCTGGAACTTTGTTTAATTAAGATTAGTAAAGACACATTTAATTGTTTTTATTACTGTTTCATTGATCATAGTCATATGGGCGGCATACTGACACACGGGGA
Organism: Carcharhinus amblyrhynchos; assembly: GCF_965287045.1. Taxonomy (NCBI): domain Eukaryota; kingdom Metazoa; phylum Chordata; class Chondrichthyes; order Carcharhiniformes; family Carcharhinidae; genus Carcharhinus; species Carcharhinus amblyrhynchos. The sequence continues at coordinate 42,086,253 of NC_137333.1, read as the reverse complement.
CTGCTGCCTCTTAGCACCACGGACCCAGGTTCAATTCCCAGCTTGGGTCACTGTCTGTGTGGAGTTTGCACATTCTACTTTGTCTGCAAGGGTTTCCTCCCACAGGCCAAAGATGTGCAGGTTAGGTGCATTGGCTATGCTAAATTCTCCTTCAGTGTACCCAAACAGGTGCCAGAGTGTGGTGACTAGGGGATTTTCAAAGTAACTTCATTGCAGTGTTAATGTAAGCATACTTGTGACTAATAAACTTTACTTTCATACAAGGCAATCTGAAAACTTACCGATCCATTTAGCCCCAAGTTCTTTCCATTCCACTGCAAATCTTGCAAGTTGATTATCGATTGGCTTGTTTTCCCAGCTGAGAGAATAAGGCAGTGAAGACACAACATTAAGAAATGCATAGCCTAGGCATTATATAGTATATCGAGAAAGCTGTAGAAAGTGATTTTCTGTGTAGAACACAGTTTTTTAAACTACTGACCACTGTCTCCCAAATATAGAGAAGGTTGCATAATAATCCAACATGTATTTCTAAAACACAATCAATATCTTAATGATAACTTTCATGTGGTCAAAAGCAATAGTGCCACATGGAAATGAATTCCAGTTAAGTCTTCCTTTCTGTTTGATCCCTGATGTGAACTCTTTTCATCATTTTACTGAAGTTATCTGCAGTGGTATATTGTCTCTTCTATTAATTGTGCGTAAAACATGCATTAAGAAGTCCTGCCCCTAAATTTTCAATCCTCTCCTAAAGAGCAACAATTTGCCTGGAACAACATTATGACAAACATTTACAGCACCAAAGGTGGCAATTCAGCCCATTGTGTTTTTGCCAACTCTTTGATAGAGCAATCCAAAATTAATCCCACCAACCTGTTCCTTCCCATACCTTCCTCTTTGTCTTGAATTAAAAGCAGCTTGGGTCTCTGCATCAACTACTCTATGGCAAAGCATTTCATGCTCCACATGAAGAACTTTCTCAAACTATTTTCTTGTTTGTGATAAATTTTAAATTGATGGCCCCTTTCAATAAAGCTGTTTGTTTAAACCTTTGAGACCTGCAACCTAGCCTTTAAAACATAGAAAACTGGCACCAACTCTCAAACTAGAAGAAATAATCTTTCCCTATTTACTATCAAACCCTTCGTAATTCTAAAACTTCTGTTAAATTTCTCTGCCTTTTCTACTAAAGTCTCTTCTCAAAACAAAAGTTTCCAAAGTCTGGTATTATCTTGAAACTATACTTTAAAGTGCTTTAATTCCCTGCCTATAATAACAGTTTCCAAAATTGTAGGCAGTATCATTAACTGGAGCCTAACCAATGTTTTGTACACATTGATTATTACTTTTATTCTCTATACCCTATTTTTAAAACCCAAAATGCTGTTGAGCTTTATTTTTAGGTTTAATTTAATTACAAATTTGGGTTTGTTGCAGGTATTTACTCCAATTTGATAGTGTAAGTTTTCCTTGAAGTGGTCTGGTTGCCCGGGTCTTGCAGAAATTGTTTTTCACTGCCCTACATTCACAAGTGGGGCAGTGATTTCCATGTTCTGGGCTGGATCTCTGTAGTAAGTGTACATTGTTGTGTATGTGTGTTATTTCTATGTTTCCTCACTTTCAGCTTTCTAGTCAAACTGGGGCCCTTTAAGACAAACACATAACATGACTGATTACATCATCAGCTGTTGGCATGGACAGTCTATATTAGCAGCCTGTACTGTTAACATCCTTTCAGTAAAGCTGTTTGTTTAAACCTTCGAGACTTGCAACATAGCCTTTAAAACAATCACATAGAAAAATGGTGAGGTGGTGGTAGGACCATACTTGCAGCCAAAATAAAATAATTAGAAAAGGTACTGTAGACAGACACCCGACAAAAGAATAAATCATTAAAATTAACACGACACAAAAGCTGGCAATGAAAGAGTGCAATGAAGAGGTGCCAAACAACATTCACAGTTGCCAGAGGAATTGAAGATTCTGGAGAAAACAACTTTGGAAAGAAATTCAACATGTACTCTGCCCAAAAAGATCTGTAACAGTACCAGGAGCACTGTGAGTAAGTAGTAAGTACCCTGTTTTTGTCAGGTCAAGATATTCTGGCAAGGAACTATACCAAGTGGATATCCTAGCATCGATAGGACAGTCTCCTACACCATATCTACACAAGACTATGTAATCTGGAGGAGACATGTTGGTCAACTTTAGCAACAAGAACCACTCTGCCAATGACTATCAACAAGAGTATCCACATCACACTGTGCCCAAGAGAAGACATGGATCGTCCTCAGAACATGACATTACCCACACCAACTGGGAAAGACAGCAACTTAGTTGAGAACACTTCATTACTGAATCAACCGCAGAACACTACGTTGACTCTGGCTAAAACAATCACGGATGATGTCAAAACCAAGCCAAAACACCAAAGGCTGCAATAAGCACTAAAAGGCAGATGCCCTAAGTTCACTGACAACTACACAGAGCAATAGCCACTGGAACATCTGACTGTTGTTGTTTATTAATTGTTCATATTGCTGATCTTGATTGTCAACATTATACTGTTATTGGTGTCAAGAACCTTTGGTTTAGGGGTGGGAAAAGCTTTGTGTATTCATGAAGGCCCATCTTCTCAACTTTGTCCCTTGCCCGAAATGTAGTGATCCTTAGATTAAATCACCACCAGTCAGCTCTTCACCTCAAAAAGGGACAACAGCCTATGGTCATTTGGGCCTATGGCAATTTTCATTTCAGTATTTCCTCCCTAGCAGCTTTGCAGCGGTACAGGGAGACCAATCACACAATTTCATTAGCTATTTGCATGGGTAAAGGGGCAGTCTATCATAGCAGCCTGTAGCATTAACATCCTTTCATCAAAGCCCTTTGACTCTTTAAACCTATGAGGCTTACATCCTATCTTTTAAAACCATCACATACATGTTCCCCAAAGGTGGACCGAGGGAACACAATGCAAGGCTTCAACTGGTTTACTTGTAAGTGTTTTATTTCACAGTGGATGAAATGTAAAGACATCTACTAGAATGAAATAACAATAGTGCAAGTCTGCACATATTTGCCACAATGACCCAAGAAGTCTGGGTTAGGTTGATTGGCCATGCTAAATTGCCACTTGGTCTCAGGGGGATTTGCACAGTAAATACATGGGGTTACAGGGATAGGACCTGGGTGGGATTATTGTTGGTACAAACTTGATGGGCTAAACGATCTCTTTCTGTACTGTAGGGATTCTATGAATGATCACATCTACACATCTACCCACCTTTGTTTTACCATTCATCCATTCTGCTGGAATTCTCAATCTTTCATGGATAATCACACTTTCAGCTGAGCATCAATTCCATTACACTGATGAATTTTAATCTTTGCAACATAACCAGAAACCTACTATAAAGCTAAACATATTGAATAACTATCAATTAATATTTTTCTGTGCAACTGATGTAATAAACAGGAATAACCTGTTCAAAGAGACTTAGAGGGATTAAAAGTCTTGTCGGATGATTATGAGACTTTTGTACAAAATGGTTCTACAAGTGTTGGTTTAAATGACACACCGTGTATTAGGATTCCATGTTTCCCCACTGTTGGGATATACAATCCATCCTCCTTTTGGTCTTCTATTTTTGTTGGCAGTACTGAGGAGTGGGCTAACTAAATCAGGGGGGCAGCAGTTTAATCCTACAGCCACCAGCTGATCAGATGTAATTGCAAATTTTACTGCATCATTAAACTTCTCTCCATGAGAAATACATTGTTCATCCTGCAACATAGTTCAAAATAAGGATTAGTTTGAAATAAGGATTAGAAAATTCATGTAAAAATTGCACTCAAGCTGTGAAAATCCACACTGGATGTCCTGGTTGCACTGCTAGTAAAACTGCAAACTCAACATGAAATAACATAGAACATAGAACATAGAACACTACAGCACAAACAGGCCCTTCGGCCCACAAGTTGCGCCGATCACATCACCTACCAACCTACAGACCTATCTATAACCCTCAATCTCATTAAACCCCATATACTCATCCAGAAGTCTTTTAAAAGACCCCAGCGAGTTCGCCTCCACCACCACTGACGGCAGCCGATTCCATTCACTCACCACCCTCTGAGTGAAAAACTTACCCCTAACATCACTTCTGAACCTCCCTCCCCGCACCTTAAATCTGTGTCCTCTCGTAGCGACCATTTCAAACCGGGGAAATAGCCTCTGAGAGTCCACCCTATCTATTCCTCTCAACATTTTGTAAACTTCTATCAGGTCGCCTCTCAACCTTCGTCTCTCCAGGGAAAAGAGTCCCAGCTCCCTCAACCTAACTTCATAAGGCATGCCTCCCAGTCCAGGCAACATCCTTGTAAATCTCCTCTGCACCCTTTCAATAGCTTCTACATCTTTCCTATAGTGAGGCGACCAGAACTGCACACAATACTCCAAATGAGGCCTGACAAGGGTCTTATAAAGTTCCAGCATTACCTCCCGACTCCTAAACTCAATCCCTCCCCGACTCCTAAACTCCTAAACAGAAGAGAATAAATGGGCTATTTTAATTATTGGCATTTGGCAGTCAGTCGATAATTTTAAACAGAAGCTTTGCCCAAGCCCACCATCTCCAGATTGTTCAAGTAACCCAGAGGCTAATCCAATCCAGTCAATACAAACTGAGGAAAAGGACCTGTGATTTGTGCAGGGTGGGAGCCTGAAAGACAGTAGCAGCCCACATAATCCTTATGAAGTTCAAAAGAGCACTCTATTCCCCAGGCCCCACAAGAAGCATTTTCAGACTTGCCTTTCCAATATTTCTCCCCTTAGCAACCAATTTTTATTGAGGTAGAGATCAATGGTGCTGGCTCTGCTTAAGAGGCATAAAATGCATCAGGATCCCATGTATTTGTATGGATTTGTGAGGCTGCCAGGAGTTCCTAAGAAATATGTGCAGGATTTATGCTTCTCCACCAGCAGTTTGAAGGTCTTCTTATCCATTCCTGAATTGTATGAGGACAGTGAAGGCATTAAGCAGCCAATCACACGATCTATTGAGGCCCTCCAGTGGCCAATTAATAGCCACTTAAGGGTCTCATCCTGTCCTCGCTGCCATTTTACCCACAGCAGGGGTCACCCTCTGGCTTATCAACAGATAATTGATTGTTAAATGACAATGCAGCATCCTTTCTTCCCTTGGGTAGGTTCCCACCAACATAAAATTATAAAATCCAGCCCCTGGTAAAGATGGTAAGTCAATCATCTCAATTTTGATGCTGCTAATGCTCCACTTGTGCCAGAAGGGAGGAGTTAAACTTTCTCTTCAAATTCTATCTTTGGCTGATCTCTTTAGATGAGTTCTTACTAAGGAGACAATTCTTCATCAGGTTTTCTGTTTGAACATTTTAGAGCAGTGGAGTACTTCACTAAGGCAGCACGGCTGGGATATACCGTGGTTGGCACTGCTGCCTCACAGCACCAAGGACCCAAGTGCGATTCCCAGTTTGGGTTACTGTATGGAGTCTGCACATTCTCCCCTTGTCTGCTTGGGTTTCTTCCAGGTGCTCAATTTCCTTCCACAGTCCGAAAGATTTGCTGTTTTAGGCGCTTTAGGTGCACTAATAAATAAAGTTTAAAAAAAACTATGGAGGACAATTGCTCAAAAGAAGCCCACTTTGTAATAACCTCTTGCAATAGCCAAGTTCATTTATTAGTGTCACAAGTAGGCTTACATTAATACTACAGTAAAGTTATGTGTAAATCCTCTAAGTTGCCACACTCTGGCACCTGTTCAGGTACACTGAGGGAGAATTTAGTATGGCCAATGCACCGAACCAGCACGCCTTTCAGACTGTGGGAGGTAACCAGAACACCTGGAGGAAACTCACACAGACACAGGAGAATGTGCGAACTCCACATAGGACAGTCACATAAAGCTGGAATTCAACATGGGTCCCTGGCACTGTGAGGCATCAATGCTAACCACTGTGCCATCTGTCCTAACCACTGTGCCTCTGTGCCACCCGTCCTTATTGAAAGGCTGAGCTAAGTATTTAGCTTGCCATTTGCTCCAGCCAAGGTACTCACCAGCCATCCACAGACAAAAATATATTGTAGTGAAGTTTACTGATGCTGCAGGAACAAGACTTAGAGGCTCTGGCCAACCTCCAAATATGCCACCTTGAGAAGCAAATGAAATTTTTTTCCATGGCACCTACTGCAACAGAATCATCTCATCACAAATTTCATCTCTAGAAAAAGTCAGGCTATACATCCTTTCCAGCTCCAGGAATTTCAAATCCCCAAACTTTCCTCAACAAATAAACCTCAAAATTGGAACTCTACTGCTTGGGTAAAATAGCTCAGTATTCAGTTTGCTTTGTGAATTCTGCAATGTTCAGATATGGCCAGCAATCAGTTGACTAGGACTCCCAGATTCCTTCCAGTCTCTTCCCAATCTGATTTGATATAATTCATAAGCTCAATCAGATTCTGTTGCCAAAGTTTTTAAAGAATGTTAGAAATTATGAAAAGTTAGCTTTCATTGATAATTCAAGTCTACGTCCAAGTACCTTAACGGAAAATGACAGCCAAGCTTTAGAGTTAGGAAATTCTCTAAGCAGTTCCACTAGAGCTTCTCCTTCTTTCTGACTAGGAACTGTTTCCATAGCAATGAGATCTACTCCTGCAGTTATCAAAGACTGCAGCTGAGGTCGATGCCAAGCCTTTAATTCCTGCAACAACCAAAGAGATTATGCAGCATTTCAAAATCATTTCACAAATAAAATATTTAAATACCAAGCATCTACAGCTGCAAAGTTATGGTAGAATTTAAACCTTTTCAGTACTGAATTTTTCTTTTAAAAGAAACAATTACATCACCATACAAATTGTCTAAACATTTCCAATGAAGTACCAACCAGAAAAAGTTATAAACCAGATCTTCATTGCACTTAGCTGATCAACCAATTTTTATAAATGTATTAATTAATGGATGTGGGCATCGCTGGCTAGGCCAACATTTATTGCCCACTGCCAATTGCCCTTGAGAAGGAAATGCTTACTTCTGAAGTGTGTATTTTGTGAAAGAAAATCTCGTTTTTTTTTCACATCACAATAAAAGACTAATATCCTCATAATTTGAATATTAGGACTATAAATTTAGTGAATAATTAAGGATTAATTAGGAGTGATTAGGGACCATCAGCATGACTTTGAGAGTCATGTTTCACAAATTTGATTGACTTTTTTTGAAGGCGTAACCAAGAAGGTAGATGAGGGCGGTGCAGTTGATGCTGTCTACATGGACTTTAGCAAGGCCTTCAACAAGGTACTGCATGGTAGATTGTTGCACAAGGTTAAATCTCACATGATCCAAGATGAGGTAGCTAAATGGATACAAAATAGACTTGATGACAGAAGGTGGTTGTCGAGGGTTGTTTTTCAAACTGGAGGCTTGTGCCCAGCGGTGTGCCTCAGGAATCTATAGAACCATAGAACCCTACAGTGCAGAAAGACGCCCTTTGGCCCATCGAGTCTGCACCAAACACAATCCCACCAACGCCCTACCCCCATATCCCTACATATTATACCCACTAATCCCTCTAACCTACACATCCCTGGACACTAAGGGGCAATTTCTTAGTACGGCCAATCAACCTAACCCACACATCTTTGGACTGTGGGAGGAAACCGGAGTACCCGGAGGAAAGCCACGCAGACACAAGGAGAATGTGCAAACTCTACACAGACAGTGACCCGAGCTGGGAATTGAACCCAGGGTCTTGGAGCTGTGAAGCAGCAGTGCTAATCACTGTGCTACCGTGCTGTCCAATAAAGGTATTCGAGGACTCGTCTGGGATTTGAACCCGGGACCTCTCGCATTTCAATGTGATTACCCTAAGTGAGAATCATACCCCTAGACCAACGAGCCAACCAGTCAGGGTCCATTGTAATGTCATTCATATTAATGATTTGGATTAGAATATATGGGGCATGGTTAGTAAGTTTCCAGATGACACCAAGATTGGTGGCATAGTGGACAGTGAAGAAAGTTATTTTGGATTGCAATGGGATCTTGATCAATTGGGCCAGTGAGCTGATGAGTGGCAGATGGAGTTTAAATTAGATAAATGCGAGGTAATGCATTTTGGTAGATTGAACCAGGGCAGTACTTACTCAGTTAACGGTAGGGCGCTGGGGAGAGTTAGAGAACAAAAACATCTAGGGATACATGTTCATAGCTCCTTGAAAGTGGAGTCACAGGAGGACAGAGTGGTGAAGAAGGCATTCAGCATGCTTAGTTTCATTGGTCAGAGCACTGAATACAGGAGTTGGGATATCTTGTTGAAGTTGTACAAGACATTGGTAAGGCCACACTTGGAATACTGTGTGCAATTCTCGTCACCTTACTATAGAAACAATATTATTAAACTAGAAAGAGTGCAGGAAAGATTTACTAGGGTGCTACCGGGACTCGGTGGTTTGAGTTATAAGGAGAGGCTGGATAGACTGAGACATTTTTTCTCTGGAGCATAGAGGCTGAGGTGTGATCTTATAAAGGTCTACAAAATAATGAGAGTCATAGATCAGCTGGATAATCAATATCTTTTTCCAAAGGTAGGGGAGTCTAAAACTGGAGGGCATAGGTTTAAGGCGAGGGGGGAAAGATACAAAACAGAGGAGCAATTTTTTCACACAGAGGGTGGTGAGTGTCTGGAACAAACAACCAGAAGTAGTAGTAAGGGCAGGTATAATTTTGTCCTTTTTAAAAGTATTTAGACAATTACATGGGTAAGATTGGTATAGAGGGATATGGGCCAAATGCGGGCAATTAGGATGAGCTTTGGGGTTTAAAAACAGGGCGGCATGGACAAGTTGGACCGAAGGGCCTGTTTCCATGCTGTAAATCTCTATGACTCTATAATTCAAAGAGACTAGTTGTACAACGAGCATCAGTCTTGCCCAGGCTACTGTAAAGTGCAATGCTAGGCTGGCAAATGTGAGTTATCCAACCAGTATCCACATCTCTCTCGGTCCAAGAATCTATTTCAGACATTTGAATCAAATATTGGCGCAATCATTCTTAGTCATTGTGTAACATAATTTACTGGAGTTCTATGAGGATGTGTCTAGGGCAGTGGATAGAGGAGAGCCTGGGGATGTGGTCTTTCTTGATTTTCAGAAGGCGTTTGACAAGGTACCTCACAAGAGGTTATTGCAGAAGGTCAGGGGACATGGAGTTGGGGGTAGGGTGTTAGCATGGATAGAGGATTGGTTGTCAAATAGGAGGCAGAGAGTGGGGGTCAATGGGTGCTATTCGGATTGGCGGTTGGTGACTAGTGGAGTGCCCCAGGGGTCGGTGCTGGGGCCTCAGCTATTTACCATTTATATAGATGATCTGAGGGAGGGAACTGAGTGTATGGTGTCGAAATTTGCTGATGACACCAAGATTGGTGGAACAGCAAATTGTGCGGAGGGTGTGGAGAGTCTACAGAAGGATCTAGATAGGCTGGGCGAATGGAACTGGCAAATGGAATTTAATGTTGGCAAGTGCGAGGTGGTCCACTTTGGTAGGAATAATGGTAGGAAGGACTATTACTTACGTGGAGAAAAACTGCAGCAGGCGACGGTGCAGAGGGACCTCGGGGTCCTTGTGCATGAGTCGCAAAAACCCAGCTTGCAGGTGGTCAGGAAGGCTAATGGGATGCTGGCCTTCATAGCGAGAGGGATTGAATATAAAAGTAGGGAGGTCTTGCTGCGGCTGTATAGGGCATTGGTGAGGCCGCAGCTGGAGTACTGTGTGCAGTTTTGGGCGCCGTACTTACGCAAGGATATTTTGGCCTTGGAGGGAGCGCAGAGGAGGTTTACTAGGCTAATGCCGGAGTTGAGGGGGTTGAGCTATGAGGAGAGGCTGAATAAACTAGGCTTGTACTCGTTAGAGTTTAGAAGAATGAGGGGAGATCTCATTGAGACGTATAAGATGATGAATGGGATGGATAGGATAGAGGTGGAGAGACTCTTCCCGCGCAGAAAGGACAGTAGGACTAGGGGGCACAGCAGGACTAGGGGGCACAGCCTCAAGATAAAGGGGGGGCGGTTTAGAACGGAGTTGAGGAAGAATTTCTTCACTCAAAGGGTGGTGAATCTCTGGAATTCTCTGCCCGTTGAAGTGGTGGAGGCTACCTCGCTAAATATTTTTAAGAAGCGGGTTGATTGGTTTTTACTAAGAGAGGGGGTTAAGGGTTATGGGGAGAGGGCGGGAATGTGGAACTGAGCCACGACAGATCAGCCATGATCTTATTGAATGGCGGGGCAGGCTCGAAGGGCTAGATGGCCTACTCCTGCTCCTATTTCTTATAATGATGATAAAACTGATCTTCTTCCAATGTTACAGCACAATGGAATATTTTCTATTTCCCATACCAGCCCCCAATGGTCTGAGTAAAACTTACAATTAATACAATTAACTTGACAGATAGAGTAATTATCAAAGCTTAATTTAAAGTCTTACATTTTTAATAACTTCAAGCTTAGTGTCAGCTGTGGCTCAATTGTGGCACTTTTGCCTCTGAATCACAAGGTTCTGGGTTCCTAATAGAGACTTGTGAAACTTTACTCATGACTATGTCCCATTCAGCTGTGCTCCACTAATGTCAATCAGTTATTCATCCAATACAGTATCTGTCTAATAATCCCATATAATCCAATTATATCCAATTCCATTCAATTTATCAAACACTCTGGAAATCAAAGTTGTAAAAGTCATCTACCGTTGTTCCTTAGAGAACTCAACTGTGATCATGAGACAGGATCTCCATTTTCTGAGTGACATGATTGAGGTATGAGTAATGTAATTCTTATTCTTTTTGTTTGTTAAACACTTAAAAAAAAATTGGACAGTGTTCCTTTCACTCTCAAAATTAAACTGAAAAAAAAATCCACCTAAACCAGAGCTTACTTCATTATTTCTTTGCGCGGTATTGGCGACATTGCCAAGCTGGAATTATTGACTGTATTCGGAGTCTAGTTCTCTTGAGAGGGTATCAACTGTCAACCACCAATTGTGGGCTGGAATCTCAGGTTTATTTTCCAGGTGCAATTTACCAAGTTCTTATATGGGAATTGACCTCAATCTCTGTTCAGCTCTGTCACAATTACAATTGTCTGTTTTGCAGAAGTTTAACATCTAATCCTAAATATGTATGAATACATCAGGAAATAATATTCTGTACAGATACTAGTGATTGGATAAGAGAAAATTAGTACTTCATAAATCACTCATATCATATACAATTTGATCCATTTACCTCTTTGGTCATGTTTTCAACATAGTTTCCTGAATATTCAGAAGCATCGTTCAGAAAAGCTCCATAAGGCCCAATGGAACCTGCAATAAGGGGTTTTCCCCTGTCTTAAAATTGCAAAATATTTTAATTATGTTACTGATAATAGGAACACCCAAAATAAACTACATTGCATAAGAAACTTATAGAAAGTGACGAGGCCAGCAAATTTATCAAATGAGCAGCTTAGCTACATTGATCAGCAAGATCTCAGGTTCAATCCCCTGTTGTGAAATACAGGTTGTTCATCACCAGTATGATGATTCAGGTGCCACACAAAAGCATCCTGAAGAAACAGCCTGCATCCTTACTCCTGATCATTAGGGTTCCATGATGTGGATATGCCGGCATTGGACTGGGGTAAACACAGTAAAATGTCTGACAACACCAGGTTTAAGTCCAACCGATTTATTTGATAGTAAACTCACAAGCTCTCCATTCACCTGAAGAAGAGCTTAACCTCAAAAGCTTGCGAGTTTACTATCAAATAAATCGGTTGGACTTAAACCTGGTGTTGTCAGACTTTTTACATTAGGGTTCCACCCATGCTAGAAATGTGCATGTGGGTGTTGAGCTAGAACAAGAACAACTTTGGCTGTGATGCTCCTTATAACAACTTTAGCCAAGTGCTGAAAGGGATGCAAACCTCTTCAGGCACTTATAGGGAGGCATTACACCTCTTCACAAGTCTATGCTTTCAAGAGAGGAGAGAAAATTGGAAATATCTATTAGATATGATATTGAAGATATGATACAAGTAAATTACACTGTACTTAGGATCAGGACATATGTCTATTCTTGTTACAGCACAGGTTACCTGTATTGAGTTTCGATGCCATTAAGACCACCCAAATAGGAGCCCACAGGCTTAAATTCAAACACTGCACTTGATTCCCAAACACCTTTTAAGTTCCATGGGCATTGGTCGTCTTCCTGAAGATGGCCCAGGTCAGTTAAAAGAGAGTTATTAAAGAGTATGGTATAATTTTGCCTAAATAATAAATAGTTTTCAGTTACAACTGTAGGGTATTTTCAAAATCATCTGTTTATTTGATCTTTTCCCATTTTAAACAGGGTTTGCTGATGTAGGGAAGTCGAGAGGTATGAAAAAGTTATTCAGTCCAATGTGCGAGAAGTTAATTAGTACCAGCAGCAACATGGCCATTATTTATATCAGTTGGTTTTCTCGTGTCTCCTATTCATTAAGACTTTCCTATTTGAGTCAATGTGTTGCAATTTTCTTTCCTCCCGAAAATTGGCAAGTTCCAAAATCCAACACAGGTTGCCAGATTTAAGGTACTCTGTGTGTATGAGCTCCACTAATGAAATTAACACTGGCTAAATTTCACATTAAAATTGACAATAGAACAGTGGCGGAATTTGCAGCCCCAGAAAGTAATACTTCAAAAGCAACATTCTATTCAGAAGAAAAATAGAGTTATATTTTTTGTTCTCAATTTGGTTGAAAAAGTTATTTGAAGATTTCAATGGGTTGTGAAGTTAGACTGAAAAGCAAGTCTGAAATGAAAAGCCAACAGTAGCTGCCAAACTTGCCTGAACCTTTATATTCTGAGAGAAACTCATCAACCGCCTCTTTAGCAAGTTGTACTCCTGACTGCAAGAGCAGAACTGCCTCATCTGATTTCAAACAAAGATATTTAACAAATCCTTCCACAGTTGCCTGGTACGTGGCTGTGGTAATTACATCAGCACCACTACAAAGGTACCTAGAAGTGAAACAAAATATTTAAAAAACAGAAACTAGAGTTAGATATATTTGACTCAGATTCTTTCTGCATTGACAAATCAGTTTAAATTACATATGGTAGATTTTCCAATTGCACCTGTTAAAGAGGATGCTCAAAGAAGTGGGGGTGGAAATAGAGAAACATTTAACATAATTTTCCAATCTTCCCTATATATGGGGAGATGCCAGAGGTTTAGCGAGTGGCATGTGAGACAGTTCAAGAAAGTATGTAAGGACACTGCAGTACAGGTTGACTGGGTTAATAATATTGGATACGATTTCAGAAACAATATTAAGAAAGAAAACTCACTAGGCATTTACAAAGGTTTGGAATTAATTAAGAGCCTGCATGGATTTGTAAAACAGAAATCATGCTTGGCTGATCAACCGAGATTTTTGATGCAGTAACAGAAAAGGCTGATGAAGGGAACGTCTATATGGATTTAAAGTAAATATTTGACAAATAATCACTTAAAAGGCAGGTTAACAAAATTGAGGTACATGGAGTTGCAGGATCAGTGTCAGCTTGCACTTAGAAATTGGCAACTGGCCAGAAAACTGCGAGTAGCGATAAATGGTTATTTTTCAGACCAGAGAATGATAGACAGAACTGTGCATTTTGTTTTGAGAGAAATGTAAATGACTTGGATATTGGAATAGTTTAGTTTATTTGTGTAAAAGTAGACTTACGTTAACATTGCAATGAACTTACTGTGAAAATCCCCTAGTCACCTCACTCCAGCGCCTGTTCGGGTACACTGAAGGAGAATTTAGCATGGCTAATGCACCTAACCACCACATCTTGCAGACTGTGGGAGGAAACCACACACCCGGGGGAACCACCCCATACAGACATGGGGAGAACATGCAGACTCTGCACAGACAGTGAGACAAGCCAGGAATTGAACCTGAGTCTTTGGCGTTGTGAGGCAGCAATGCTAATAACTGTGCCACCGTGCCACCAAATATACAGAGAGAAATTTCAAAATTTGCCAATGTTATCAAATTTAGAGATGCTGCAAACAGTGAGAATGATACCAATCAGTTGTGACATGTCATAGATAAGCCAGCAGAACGGGCTGATATGTGGCTGATGGAATTTAGCACAGAGAAGTGCGAGTTGATGCATTTGCCAGATGAGATAAGAGGAGACTTAAAAGTACAATTCTAAAGAGGGATCTGGGGGTTTACCTGTATAGATCTTTGAAAGTGGCAGGATATATTGATAAAGTAATCAAAGGTTATGGGATCGTGGGCTTCACCTTTATGACATTCTGATTTGGCCTCAACTAAAATATTGCATCCAGTTCTGGCCATCACATTTTAGGAAGAATGTGAAGGTCTTTCAAAGGACACAGAGAACCTTTTTATGCAGCAAGTGGTAATGACTTGGAACTCAGTATCTATTAGAGTGGTGGAAGTGGAGATAACCAATTATTTCAACAAGAACTTTTGGATGGGCACTTTGGGGCAATAAACTTGCATGTCCACAGGGATAGAGCAGAGAAATGGGATACCTGCATTGTGGTATAAGGAGCTGGCATGGATTCAATAGGCCAAACAGCCTCCTCCTGTGTCATTATAACATTCAATATAAAGTCATAAAGTAATGATGTTTAATTTAAAAAAAAACTAAGTAATGCTGGATCTCTGCCCTTTTAGAGTACTGTTGAATATTTTTAAATAGCAGGTTTACCAGCACATGAAAATCAATTAACAAAAAATGTATTTGACACCATCTCAAAATCTCAGGATTTACACCCAACATATTGCTGATTAATCTACTTGCCCACATAAAATGGGTTTCCAAGGCTGATAATGCTCTTTATCAATGCAAATTTAAACATCATTTCAGTAATATTGGTAAGAATACTGTGATCAAGTGGCACTTGCTTAGCAATGACCTGCCCACTGACATTCAGTTTGGGTTCCTTCAGGTTCACTCAACTCCTGACTGTATTACCGCTTCAAACATTAACAAAAGTTGAACTCCAGAAGTGAGGTGAGAACTGCCCTCAATATCAAAATATAATTTGGTATCAGGGAGCTTAGCAAAGTTGGCAATGAGGATCAGGAGGAAAGCTCTCCAATGTTTGAAGTCATACCTGGCACAAAGGAAGATGGTTATAAATTGTAGGAGATCAATCAGCTCAATTCCAGAACATTGCTGCAAGAGTTCCTTAGGATAATGTCCTAGGCCTAATCATCTTCAGCTGCTTCATCAATGGCCTTCCTTCCATCATTAAGTGAGAAGTGGGGATGTTCAATATCATTCATGACTCCTCAGATACAGAAGAAGTCCATGTCCAAATGCAGCAACACCTGGACAACATCCATGTGTGGGCTGCCAACTGGCTGGTAACATTCTTGCCACATAAGTGACAGGCAATGACCATCTCCAACAAGAATCCAACCATCTCCCCATTACATTCAATGGCATTAATATTGCTGAGTCCCCCACTATTAACATTCGTGAGGCGATATCACTGACCAGAAACTGAACTGAATTAGCCTTTTAATTACTACGGCTACAAGTGCAAATCAGAGGTTAGGAATCCTGCGAGTAACTCACCACCTGACTCCCCAAAGCCTGTCCAACATCTACAAGGCACAAGTCAGGAGTATGATGGAATATACCCCACTTGCCTGGATGAGTGCAGCTCCAACAACACTCAAAAAACTTGACACCATCCAGGACATTGCGGCCCCCTTGATTTGCACCACATCCACAAGCATTTTTACTTCTTCCTGTTATGATCCCAGTGGAGTTACTACTGGACAGGAAGATTCCAGAACAGAACCCTGGCTCAAAAGATTGAAACTTTTATTTTATTTAGAAAATATGAAGGAACAGAGCCACAAGACTGCTAATTAATTTTGAACAAGAAAAAACATGTATTAAACATGGAAGTTGAATTATAATACAATCCTTCTTTACTCCCTCTTAGCTTCACAAATGTATACAGTTTTCAAAGATAACATCCACTCTGAAATCAAATGGCTCATTGCCACTCAACCGATCTTCCGTGGATTTCTCCTCAAATTTGTCCCAGATGATTTGTCACACAAAAGTGTTTCCAACGCCAAGTCCAAAAAGTCACATTTTAAAATCTTCTTTCAAACAATGCTCTCCACTAGTTGTATTCTTTAAGAATCCATGGCAAGTTTTCCAATTATCAAAGCTTCAAACAGAGCTTCCACTCTGATAAGGAATTCAGCTCCAGCTTTTTCACCCTATCCTTTTGTCTTAGATGTTTTTACACAAACTCTCAAGATTCAGCTACTGATTTCCACAATTATTTCAACTCTCAAACCTTAGAATCGCTTCAGACATCTTGCAGGCATCTCATTCGCCAACTTCTCCTCAACTTTATCTGGTTTCACTGGACAGTACTCTGTTCCAGTTCCACCTCCTCTTTGTTCTTTCAATTTCAGACCTTTGAAACTTTTCATCATTTTTCTATTTCTTTTTAAACTGGCTGTTCCTTAGATTTCTGCACTTTTTATCAACCATTATTCCATGATACTTCCTTTCCTCTAGCAGAGCTGAGAGCTACTCCTTTTCTCGCTTCTAGCCCCAACAGCTAAGAATTTAGCTAAAACTACTCTTAAAAAGCCTCCTTACACTAAAGGTTCCCTAGTTACGAAGAAATTTCTTTTCCTTAGAACAGTACAGCATAGGAACACCAAGTCTGCACCGACCCAGGTGCGCCTCTAATATTTTCTTGTCTCTACGTGGTCCATTATCCCTCTATTCCCTAACTATTCATGTATCTATTCAGATGCCCCTTGAATGTTTTTATAGAGTCTGCTTCCACCACCTCAAGGCATTCGACACCTTTTTGTGAAAAACTTGGCCCTTACATCTCTTTTAAATTTCTCTCCCTCACTTTCAACCTATGCCTCCAAGTAATTGACCCTTCGATCCTGGGAAAAAGACTCTGACTATTCACTTTACCCACACCTGTCATACTCTTGTAAAGCTCTAGCAGGTTCCCCCTCATCCTGGGATGCGTCAACGAAAACAATTCAAGTTTGTTCAACCTTTCTTCATAGTCCATATCCTCCAAACCAGACAATATCCTGGTAAATCTCTTCCACACCCTTTCCAATGCAACAATATCCTTCCGGTAGTGTGGCGACTAGAATTGTACACAATACTTCAAATGCAGCCTAACTAAAGTCTTGTACAACTGCAACATGATTTTCCAATTCCTATTCTCAACGCCCCAATCAATGAAGGCCAGAATGCCATACACCTCCTCGACCACCTGAGTTGTCACCTTCACGGAACTGTGGATCTGCACTTCTCTCTGCTTGTTTAATTTTCATGCTGTAACCCTCTCTAAGCTCAACAGAAGCACAGTTTGAACTGACCAAACCATCACACATACAAACACTTTTGTCTAGCATGAATGGAATTAAGTTTTACTTCTCTTACACAAAATTAAACCCACTCAAATCTATACCTTATTTCTAATATTTAATACAAATAAAAGATATAAAGTCATTAAAGCAGGGAGAGAAATAAGGAAAAATAACTTAAGAGCAGAAGGCTTATTGCAGATATAATTTCATCCTTAAATCACAAATACTACTTTTCTCTTGTACCGATTCCCTTTCATCTCAGAGGTTATAACCTGGTACTCTGTTTCTGTTCCTGACCATTTTGTAGTCTTGTTTCTGTAATAGCCATCCTTAAGTTACTTTTGTACCTATAATTCGTTTTTATGAAAAATACTTAAGTAGGCAACAGAGACTTCTGCTCTTAAGTTGTTTTTCTCCCTTTTTCCTTATTTCTCTCCCTGCTTTAATGACTTTAAATATTTTAGTTTCTCCTTTATCTGCAGTGCATAATGCTCAATTTCTGACTACTAATCCACTCTCTGCCTTTATTTTTTAATTATTATTCCTTAAACTTATCTATCTAAGCCTCCCATCCACCGCATTTACTAACTTACAGCCTGGTGACTAAAATTCCTTGTTTGTGACAGCAGCAGCACAACAGCCTGGAAGATCCTGCACGGACCACTCTCAAACTCCTTTAACATAATACCATATGTTAAAACATAAAAAGATACCACACAGTGAAAACAACAGGCTGTGTATCATAAAAGAAAGAGGGGGCCAAAAAGCTATTTATCCTTCCTGCTAAAATCCTGATCCTTAGCTGGTTCAGATGGAACAGGGCCCAGGAATGCAGTTCCTTCCTTTTCTAGTACTGGTATCAATTGCTTGTGTATCTTTTCTCACCGCACTTCAACAGGCACAGTTTACCTTCCCACTTTGCTTCTCCCTACATGGCTTTAATAATAATTACCACCTTAAGCTCGCTCTCCTCCTTCTTCTTTTGGGCAATATCCTGTTTCAAGCTGGTCAGCATTCTGGCACTCTTCATTCCTTTTCTCACAGATAGTACATCATAGTTGTTGGATCAGATCAACTGCCATGAGTCTTCATTCTATGTTGTTTAGATATTCATTTCTATCTAAATGCACCCAGAAGATAGAAAGATACCAAAGCATGTTTGGGATATATCTCATCTCTTTTAAAGCTGAAAACTTGGATACAGGAAGACAAAGGTCTAATCTACAATTGAATCAAGTTTATCAATTAATGCAATTTTTTAAAACTCCATCCTGTTCAGGATCCCAGCCAACTTGCACATTATCACTTCACCTTGAATTGATTAATTTTAGGACAAATTAAAGTGTTCTGATTTTGACCAGTAGATATATCCATTTAACCCAAATGGCACTTTATACATCAGACACTAAAATGAGCTTGACAGAGTAAAAGTCCATCTGCTCTTTCCCAAATTTATAACAAGCCCGACCTCTGAAGATCATTGCCTCTCACACGAGACATTTTTCCTTCTCACATATTATTTGTGTAACCTCGCTGAATCAGAATGCCAATTTTATACCAGTGAGAACTTGGGACTTTTTTTTATTGTGGGTCCAAACCTACTGAGGCCTGGATTAAAAAGATCCATAATGACTTCAGGCAACAAACCTTTCATCCGATCAGTCCATAAATAAGCATGTTGTTACAAACCCCATGGGGAAACCATAAACCAAAATAACTACATTTACTGAATTGCCCCAAATTAAGATATTGCCAACAAGATTCCACTTTCTGTAGCTTTTACTTTAACACTAATCAGAACTAACAAAGAAGTTTTAAATTTAAACAGGATTTAACTGGCAAAAGATCGTTCAAAAAGAGAAATTTCTCTTAAAATCAAAACAACAAAGCTGCTTTTCACACTAGCCACAAATCATAACCCACATCACTCACCGCACAAACGTGGCACTGTATTGCTTCAGGTCAAAAGTTGTCACAATGTGTGCATGAAAGAAAAGAATGGAAATAAGTGATGTGATTTATCTAACATAAATGGTGCATGTGGGAGATGTAATTTAAGAGCGAAGTACCTGTTGATTATGTACTAATCTAAAGGTACAAAGGAAATGCAGGCATCTACTGTGACAGGTCTTTCTCAAGTCCACAACCACAATAAAGTAATAGGTCTACTTACCAACTAAATTGAGCTGTATTTTTAAAATCAAACAAAAGAACAAATTATTACAAACAGCAAAACAAAAATAGCTGACTCTAATTACCTTGCATGCACATTTTTGATTGCTTGTGGATTAGTTTGCAATGCTCTGGCGCTCCACAATTGATCTCCCTATATAGACAAAAACAGTTTTATTTAAATTAATTTTAGTTTAAGTGAAAACAATGACATTCACCTCCAAATGAATGGATCTATCTAGAAAGACATGAAAGCCATTGATGCAAACTAAATAAGGCCATAATTGTATGCATCTGCCACACAGGCAGTCAGAGGAGACAGTGAGGACAAACTGCAGGTCTGCTGCCAATTTAAGAAACTGGGAGTTAGACGTCATCATGCAATGGTGACAATAGGATGTCTTTGCATAGCTGCTAGTGGATAGAACACTTTGTTAAAACATTTTAAATAGAAGTCAAAGAAGACTTTATAAATGTCAGTTTTACAAACTCTAACTGCAAAGTGCTACCTCTTCATTTTTGTAAAATCCCTACAGTGCAGGTGGTCATTAGGCCCATTGAGCCTGCACTCTTCAACAACAATCCCAGCCAGGCCCTATCCCAGTAACCTCACATATTAATTCTCCTAACCTACACATCTTGGAACACTAGGGGGCAATTTGGCATGACCAATCCACCTGACCTGCACATCTTTGAACTATGGGAGAAAGCCAGAGCACCCAGAGGAAACCCATGCAGACAGGGGGACAATGTGCAAAGTTCACACAGTGACCCAAGGCTAGAACCCGGATCCCTGACGCTGTGAGGCAGCTGTGCTGACCACTGTGAAACCGTGCTGTTTTCTGACCACTACGTCTTCTTGTAAACGTTCATAGCCAACAGCAAAGTCCAAATCACACAGAGAAAGTTGAGAATGGATAATCATGTAGGGGTGGAGTCAAATTTACATAACATATAGGAGACAAGTTCGAATTTACATAATCAAGTAGGAGATGGAGTTGAAGTTAGATACAGAGTGCATGATCCCAAATCCTATTTCCATCCTTCCTCATCACCGCCAAGTCCTGGAGTCCCAATCACCCCCAAGACCAGAAAAACCCATCTTCCCCTCACTCCCCTCGTCAGCATATCACAGGGACCGTTCCCTCCAGGATACCCTGGTCCACTCCTCCATCACACTCACATGTCTTCCCATGCAACTGCAGAAAGTGCAACACCTGCCCCTCTACCTCCTCCCTGCTCACCATCCAAGAACCTAAACACTCTTCATGTGAACTAGCGCTTCACATGCACCTTCTTTAATCTGGTCTATTGCATTCCCTTCTCCCAATGTGATCTACTCTACCTTGGAGAGACCAAGCACAGACTAAGTGACTGCTTTGCAGAACACTTTTAGTCCATCTGCAAGCAGGACCCAGACCATCCTGTCACTTGCTATTTTAACACACCATCCTGTTCATGTCCACATATCCGTCCTTGGCCTGTTGAAATGTTTCAGTGAAGTAAACTGGATGAACAGTATCTTATCTGCTGATAAGGCACTTTACAGCCTTCCAGAGTTAACATCAAGTTGAACAACTTCAGACATAGAACTCTCTCCTCCACTTTCACCCCAATTCCATCAATTTATTTTATTTTTTAAAATTTATTTTCATTCCTTCCATTGTTTCATTTTTCAATGTTTTAAAATCTCACTTTTTATTTTCCCTTACCACTGTCTCCACCCCACCCTAGAATGATCATCTGTTACATGTCTCAGGTTGTTCTTTGACACGCTGCTTAACTTTGTTCTGCCACTGACACATTCTGATCTCTTAATGTCTTGCTTTCAGCACCACGCTGTGTATTAAGAACATAAGAAATAGGAGCAGGAGTAGGCCATCTAGCCCTTCGAGCCTGCCCTGCCATTCAATAAGATCATGGCTGATCTGTCGTGTCTCAGTTCCACCTTCCTGCCCTCTCCCCATAACCCTTAATCCCCTTGCCTATCAAAAACCTATCAACCCGCGTCTTAAATATATTTAGCAAGGCAGCCTCCACCACTTCAACGGGAAGAGAATTCCAGAGATTCACCACCCTTTGAGTGAAAAAATTCCTCCTCAACTCTGTTCTAAACCGCCCCCCCTCCTTTATCTTGAGGCTGTGCCCTCTAGTCCTACTGTCCTTTCTGGGCGGGAAGAGCCTCTCCACCTCTATCCTATCCATCCCATTCATCATCTTATATATCATCTTTTTTGTCTATGACATCTTGTTAAATTCTCCCATCTCCACCAACCACTGGCTTTCTATCCAGCTCCCACTACCTGCCGCTCCCACCACTACAATATCAATCTCATCCTGTTGTCTTCTGCTCTGACGAGGGGCTCATCCTGACTTGAAATGGTCAGTACTGCTGCTGCACAGCTCCAGGCACCCAGTTTGGGTCACTATCTGTGCGGAATCTGCACATTTTCCCCATGTATGCATGGGTTTCCTCCAGGTACTCCGGTTTCCTCAAACAGTCCAAAAGACATGTTGGTTAGGTGTAGCCACCATACCAAATTCTTCCTCAGTGAGCCCGAACAGGCACCGCAGTGTGGCAACCAGGGGATTTTCACAGTAACTTCATGTAAGTTTACTTGTGACACTAATAAATAAACTTAAATGAAGCGTTGGCTCTATTCTCTCTCCATACATGCTGTCAAACCCGCTGAGATTTTCCAGCTTTTTGTATCAGATTCCAGCATCTGCAGTATTTTGCTTTTACCTGTAAGTTCAGGCCCGCCGCCTCCAGCTCTGTTGCTAAAGCACCATCAACAATTGTCACCTCCTTCTCCTCACCCATCCCTCAGCATGTCCCTGACTCCGGCACGGATCACATATCGACGTGAACTCGGCATCCACCGGCACAATAACCGGTAACACACACTCCTGTGCACCCATCAACGTGATCCGCCGGCTCCTTCCGCATTCAGCCCGGAAGTAGTAACGGTGCCTCACTAATACCTGCCCCCTATTGTGACTGCATCGGGAGTGACCGTCACTCGATTCCGCTCCGAGCATTGTGGTTCAGCAGCGGGTGCGGCTATCAGGGGCTTTCCGGGTGAGTTGATAGAACAGTGAAGAGAATTGGGCCGGATAACACCTGGAGAGACTGAGGACGGAGATTAGATGTGAATATTCAGGATTTAATAAACACTCCTTGATGTATAACAAAAACAGTAAGTGCTGGAAATGCCCAGCAGGCCTGGCAGTGTGTGTGGAGAGAGAAACAGTTAATGTTTCGACTGAAATATGGCTCTTCGGATATGAAGGAAGATTTTTTTAACCAATGAAAGGAGAAAGAACAAATGAGAAAGTGTGGGTCAGACTAGAGGACAGGAGAGATTCAATCATAAAGATGTCATAGAACAAAAGGCAGCACTCTGTAACTTTATATAACCGCAATATAACTTCCTCTTGCTCTGTAACATTTCCTTCATTCAAACTACTCATAAATTGTGAAAAATACAGATCTCTGGGTAACACAACTGAGTTCACTCCTATCCACCTGACGAAGGAACAGCCAGTTCCAAAAGCTAGTGGTGTTTGCTACATATAAACCTATTGGACTTTAACCTGGTGTTGTGAGACTTCTTACTGTGTTTATCCCAGTCCAACGTCAGCATCTCCACATCAACACAGCTGGTCACAGGATCAGAGAATGATCCTTTTGTCCCTAGTCTGTCTCTTACTTTCAATATACACTAATACATAATTCTATGTAATTTTTTGCTAATCTTCTGTTTGGCATGTCATCAAATATCTTTTGTAAATCCAGGCAACCTCCATGAAAGCTCTTCTATCCATTGTGACTTGAAAAATACATGACATTTCCTTCATAATTCCATACAAGCTCTCTTTGTGCAATTGGACGTCATCATTTGATCACTCTCACTGATAGATTCCAGTAACTTCTCAATTATTGATATTAAACTGATAGATGGCATTTGGCGGAGATACCATCTTTTGGATGAGACATGATGGCAGAGTGGTTAGCATTGCTATCAAACAATGCCAGTGACACAGGTTCAGTTCCTGGCGTGAATCACTGTCTGTAGAGTATGCATGTTCTCCCTATGTCTGTGTGGGTTTCCTCCAGGTAGTCAGGTTTCCTCCCACAGTCTGAAAAACATGCTAGTGCATTAGCCATGCCAAATTCTCCTTCAGTGTACGCAAACGGGTGCCGGAATGTGTTGACTAGGGAATTTTCACAGTAACTTCACTGCAATGTTAATGTAAGCCTACTTGTAATACAAATAAATAAACTAAACTAAAAACCAAGGTCCATTTGTCTGTCCAAGTGAATATCGAAGATCCCATGGAACTCTTTTGAAAATATAGTGGTGGAGTTATCCTCATTGTTTAGTTTGCAGTCAACATCATGAAACAACTTATCTGGTTGTTATCACATTGATATTTGTGTTAATTTACAGTGTGCAATTTGGCTACCATATTTCCTCATTACAACGATGCCTGTACTTCAAAAGGTATTTCATTGGCTATAAAGTGTTGTGACATGTCTGGTGGGTGTGAAAAGTGCTTTCTAAAAGCAAATCTTTTTTTTCTTGCAGATTATGAGTGATTATAAACAGCATTATGGGAGTGAAAGGACTATGGAAACTTTTGGAGTGTACAGGACAACCTATTAATCCAGAAACTCTTGAAGGAAAAATACTTGCTGTTGGTATCCTTTGTGTAGCAAGAAGAACAACTGGTTCACAGTTCTGGTAGAAGCCAACAAAGCAAATTATAACTACAGGCACTTTGGTGTTGCAACTTCATTAGTTTTGTCTTTACTCACATAATGTTGTGAATCCCAGTGGTAATGAAGGGCTGGTATCAGCTGTGGGGAGAGTGGTCACAGGACAGATAGATTGAGGTTAGCTTCTATGTCAAAGATTCTTGTGTCCTGCCAAATGTTTAGCACTTGAATTGTGCATAAACCAAAAAAAGAAACAAAGTGAAGACTTTGCTGCTTTTAGCCAGGGTTTGACTCCAGATTTGGGCTGCATTGGAATATAGGGCTTAGGAGCAGGAGTTAGGCTATTCAGCCCTTTGAGCCCACTCCATTATTCAATAAGATTATGGTTGATCTGACTGTGGTCTCAACTCTACCTGCTTCTCTGCCCCCATCAAAACCCTTGACATCCATATCAATCTAACTCTGCCTTGCATAACATCAATGATCCTGCCTCCATTCTTTCCTGTGGAAGAGAATTCAACTGACTAATGACCCTTTAAGGAAAATAAATCCTCATTTCCATCTTATTTTTAAACTGTATCCCCTAGTTCTAGTCTCCCCCACAAGAGGAAGCATCTTCCTAGCATCCACCCTATCAAGTTCCCTCAGGATCTTGTATGTTTCAATAAGATCATCTCATTATTCTAAACTCCAATGAATATACGTCCAAATTGTTTAGCCTTCCTTGTTCTAAATGTTTATTTTTGCACACACCTATCCATTTTGCCTTTTGGCAGTATTATTGTTTGGTGCTTTATCTACGTCATTGAAGATTTCCCACTTCTGATCTGTTGACCACTTTAATACTTTTTCTTCCAAGTTCATATTGGTTAGACCGTTTTTACATACTTGAACTTTGTATTTTTTCCTTTAAGTTTACCAAGTTGACAATAAAATATTTTCTTAACCATTGTTAAAAGATATCAGTATTTGGTTAAACCAGGCAGTGAAGGGAGCACGAGATCGCCATGGTAATGCCATACCAAATGCTCATCTTCTGATTTTGCTTCACCGACTTTGCAAACTTTTGTTTTACCGAATAAGACCAGTAATTGTTTTTGATGGAAAGACGCCTCTGCTCAAAAAACAAACCTTGGTAAGTATTGTCCAGTAATATGTTTTTATTTCCGTGATATGTGATTGACTTAGCTCAGTTGACTGGACAACTGGTTTGTGGTGCAGAGCAATGCCAACAGCGGGGTTCAATTCTTGTCCCAGCTGAGGTTATTCATGAATAAATTTGCGCCTCACCTGACATGTGGTGATCCTCAGGTTAAAAACATCAACAGCTAATGGTCATCTGGGGGCAACACAGCATCACACTGCTGCCTCACAGTGCCAGGGACCTGGGTTCAATTCCCTGCTTGGGTCATTGCCTGTGCGGAGATTGCACATTCTATCGTGTCATAGAAACATAGAACATTACAGCGCAGTACAGGCCCTTCGGCCCTCGATGTTGCGCCGACCAGTGGAACCAATCTAATGACCCTCTAACCTAAACTATTCCAATATTATCCATATGCCTATCCAATGACCATTTGAATGCCCTTAAAGTTGACGAGTCCACAAATGCTGCAGGCAGGGCATTCCACGCCCTTACTACCCTCTGAGTAAGGAACTTACCTCTGACATCCGTCCTATAATTATCACCCCTCAATTAAAAGCTATGTCCCCCCGTGTTAGCCATCACCATCTGAGGAAAAAGGCTCTCACTGTCCACCCTATCTAATCCTCTGATCATCAGGTATGCCTCAATTAGGTCACCTTTTAACCTTTTTCTCTCTAACGAAAACAACCTCAAGTCCCTCAGCCTTTCCTGATGAAATCTGTACAATTCTTCGCTGAGTCCTAATGGGTTTTCAAAAACACTTAGAGTCGAGAGGCATTGGGAAGAAAAAAGAGGAGAAAAATCAAGTAGCCCTCTCAACCTGAGTTAGAGGTTGCAGATTCAAGTCTCACTCCATAGATTGGAGTACAAAAATGCAGGCTGACACAGGAGTGTAGCACTGAAGCACAACAGCACTGTTCGAGGTACTGTCTGTCCAATCAGATTTTAAAATCAAGGCCTCCATGTTCCCTCGCATGTGAAAGTAAAGTTTATTGGTGTCAGAAGGAGGCTTGTAATGAAGTTATAGTGAAAACCCCCAAGTCGCCACACACCGGCACCTGCCCGGGCACACCGAGGAAGAATCCAGCATGGCCAATCTGCGGGGGTTTCCTCCGAGTGCTCCAATTTCCTCCCATAGTCCGAAAGCCAAGCTGTTGGGTGCATTGGCCATGCTAAATTCTCCCTCAGTGTACCTGAACAGGTGCTGGAGTGTGGTAACTAGGGGATTTTCATAGTAACTTCATTGTAGCATGCTACTGTGCAGAGGGACCTGGGGTTCCTTGTGCACAAATCGCAAGAACTCAGTCTGCAGGTGCAGCAGGTGATCAAGAAGGCGAATGGAATGTTGACCTTTATAGCGAGGGGGTTAGGATATAAAAGCAGGGAGGTCTTGCTGCAACTGTACAAGGCACTGGTGAAGCCACAACTGGAGTACCGTGTGCAGTTTTGGTCCCCTTATTTGCGAAAGGATATATTGGCCTTGGAGGG
This sequence comes from Carcharhinus amblyrhynchos, assembly GCF_965287045.1. Lineage (NCBI taxonomy): Eukaryota > Metazoa > Chordata > Chondrichthyes > Carcharhiniformes > Carcharhinidae > Carcharhinus > Carcharhinus amblyrhynchos. The sequence goes on along the minus strand of NC_137333.1, from coordinate 42,059,256 downwards.
AGTACAGAGAAGGTTCACCAGGCTGATATCGGAAATGAGGGGGTTAGCTTATGAGGAGCGATTGAGTAGATTGGGCCTGTACTTGTTGGAGTTTAGAAGGCTGAGAGGGGAATCTTATAGAGATGTATAAGATAATGAAGGGGCTAGATACAGTAGAGGTAGCGAGCTTCTTTCCACTTAGAAAGGAAACCAGAACTAGAAGGCACAACCTCAAAATAAGTGGGAGGACAATTTAGAACAGAGTTGAGGAGGAACTTCTTCTCTGAGGGTGGTGAATCTCTGGAATTCTCTGCCCATTGAAGTGGTGGAGGCTACCTCGTTGATTATGTTTAAGTCACGGGTAGATAGATTTCTGATCGATAAGGGAATTAAGGGTTATGGGGAGCAGGTGGGTAAGTGGAACTGATCCACTTCAGATCAGCCATGATCTTATTGAATGGCGGGGCAGGCTCGAAGGCTAGATGGCCTACTCCTGCTCTTATTTCTTATGTTCTTAATGTAAGCCCACTGTGACTAATAAATAAACCTTACGTTAAAAAACTTCTAATTTTGACTATGGTGACTTTACCCGCTGTATGTATTTAGGCAGCAAAAACCTTTTTTATTCATCCAAAATTTACTTTATAAAATGTTGATATTGTCACTTGTTAATAATAACTTCATTTAAGTTCAAGAAAGTTAACAATATTAAACTTTTAATGCAAATTTATAGAAGCCCCTCAGCAAGAGTTGAACCGGTTATTTTTTAAGGACTACAGTAAGATTTACCAACCAGAATCCTCTCTTCACTGGAATTTCTGAAAGCACAGTTTTATTTTAAAGCCAGTAACAACAATGAATTGTAAATCTGCAAAAGTTGTTCTTAGTCTTTATACTGCAATTATTGAATTATTTGATCTGATTTGCTTATTGTGCCTGAACAAATATATACCGTTCGAAGTAACTGACATGGATTTTTAAAAGTCACTCTGAACCTTGTGTCAGTTGTGGTGTTAACTTGGTCTTCACTTGTGGTGGTTTTACTGTGATGCCCAGCTATGCCAGGGGCTCCCAGCAGCTTTCCCTCTTTCCGCAACCCCTCAAAAACACAGCCTTGTCCTTTGTCTAAGGTGCTGTAACTCACCGTTATCCAGTATTTTTGGGTAAAGGGCACCTCCCATTCCCAGATCATACCAGAGAACAAATATTTTACTATATATAGGCATCATGATGGGCTCAAATCTATATTCCCTCTAAGCTGCACGCCTGCAGGACTGGGTAATAATTATGTAGTGCTATGTGCTTAATTAGTACAGCTGAACTCACCCTCCAGTGCTCAGGCTAATGTGTTGTCACTTATTTTCTTGGTACTCTCTTCTCCAATCACAGGCTGCTTGTTTCCCGCACTTGAAGGTAAAAGATTCAACTGCTCCATCTCAGATAAAGCTAACCTCACACTCAGTTTCCTTTGCCAAGGCCGAGTTGGTCTTTACATTGCTTTGTACATACCGTTTTGTTGCAAAATAGCATCTGTTCCTGGCACTTGATGATAATATCTATCTTAGATTAACAGGTGGCAGAGAAAGGAACTGGCAGTTAAAGACACAAAGAAAACTACAGATAAGCTGTTGAGAACCATTCTGAAGCAGCATGCCTTGAAAAATGTTTTTGGTGGCAGAAGGTACTTTAAAGTTTAAGATTTTATTGATGTCAATAAAATCAAAAGTTTCAAAAATTTTATGTTTTGCTAAAGTAATTTTTCTCCTTTGTTATGCACACAGGATGTGAAAACTACCCATATTGTTCAATTTAAGGAAAGTTAGAAAAGGGATATACTTGGGCCATGGGATAGTGTGAAGAGGCAGATGGGAGAGAGAAAGAAGTGTGAGACAAGAAGAAGAGAGTTGGGAGTGAAATAGGACAAGTTGGGAATGAAATAGGACAAGTTGTGGGATGGGACAGAGGGAAAAGAATCATAGAATCCTAAGATTCTTTTCGTTGGACCATTTGGCCCATTGCACCTGCGCCAACAATCCTACCCAGGGCTTATCCCGTGACCTCATGTATTTACCTTGCTAACCTCTCTGACACTAAGAGACTATTTAAGTAAAAGCAAATTACTGCGGATGCTGGAATCTGAAACCAAAAGAGAGAACACTGAAAAATCACAGCAGGTCTGGCAGCGTCTGTAAGAAAAAAATGAGCTGGTAAAAATCTGTAAAGTAGAAAAAAGAGCTTTGACAAAGGGTCATCTGGACTTGAAACGTCAGCTCTTTTCTCTCCTTACAGATGCTGCCAGATCTGCTGAGATTTTCCAGCGTTTTCTCTTTTGGAATTATAATTTATCTCCTGTGGCATGAGACCTCCAGTGGCCATAGCCAGAAACTGCAGGCAAGCTGATAATTTTACTTTAACAATTAGTGTTACATCAACTAAGACAGAATGTGGAAAATTGCAATCAGAGCCCCAATTGCACCCTTAACAGGTAAATTGTAATGGGAAAATATCATAAAGGACATGGGACCTTTGATGAATGCTGTCATGGAATATTGGGAACCACTAAGTATTTTTTAATAAATGAGACTTGAGTATTTATTATAGAGAAGAAGTCTTTGAAGAAGAAGAAGTACGTTGCAGATGTACCAGTAGAGATAAAAGGATGTAAGAATGGGAAAAGTCAAAAGGAAAATAGACAAATGAAATTGTAATTTTAAAAATGAAATGCTTTCTTTTCTCAAGTGATTGGATAAGCTGTTCGAAGGCCTTTGCAACTTTTGGTAGCCTGCTGAATGATGTATAACCTCAGCCAATTTTCTCTAATGCTGTAAAGAGATGCAAAAAGTGATTAAACCTCTGCCTCTAAAAGTGCGCTTGAAAATTTGGTAAAACCTGAAAATTATATCTGATTGCTTTCCACACCATGTGACATGTATTATTGCTTCAAAGTACTGCACCATTGATGTGTAACCCAGTCTTAAATTGTAATAATTCAGACTGGATGCAATTTCTTTCTAAGCAAATTTTAGTTTGATATCAGACCTGAGGAAATAGTTGAAAATCAATTAATGCAAGGTCATAGTCACTTAAGCAGCAAGTCATCAACATGTGTTCAGGTCATTAGGGGACAGATAAATTGCTGCAAATGGCGCAGATCCATTTGTTTGATATGAACATGCTAATGCAAAAGAGAAAATGATCACTGACATGACATAGTAGCTGCAGTGATGTATGGTAGGATTTTCCAGTGAGCAGAATTACTGTGTCTGACTACTGCAGTTCTTTTGCTTAACATTAGGGGCATCAAGAGGTTAAAATTATTTTCTGTTTGAGAAGAGACTGATGCCATCAAATCAATATGTAAATAAAATTGTTAACTGTCACACTGACATTTCTAAAAACAGGGACTGTGGAGAGGGCATGTTGGAGACAGGTTATAAAGTTTTGTGCTGATAAACTCTAATATTTGAAGCTTTTTGATCTTAAATGCTCATCAATATATTTTATTCCAATCACTGATATGAGAGAAAAAGATGAAGTGATTGAAAAATATCATTTGTGAATTAACTTTTCTGTTACACTAGCAATCAGAGAAAAATTTCTATTGGAAATTAAATGTTTTAGCAAAGTATTTATCTTACCAACAGTGATGCGATCATACCCAGCCTTTCTCAGGCGAGAAGAGGAGAACATGAGGACATTTTTGTTCTACCTTCCTTGGTAAAGAAAGAGGAAAACAGGTTTGTTTTTTTTTAAACAGAGCTCTAATGACACTAATCATACAGTCCCCATAGTGCAGTAAGAGACAATTTAGCCCATCAAGTCTGCACAGATCACAATCCCACCCAGGCCCTATCCCCATAACCTCATTTATTTATATCACTAATCCCTGCTATGAAGGGGCAATTTTGCATGGCCAATCAACTTAACCCACACATCTTTGGACTGTGGGAGGAAACTGGAGCACCCAGAGCAAACCCATGCAGACATGGGGACAATATGCAAACTCCATACAGACAGCCATCCCAGGCTGGAAATCGACCTGGGCCCCTGGCATTGGAAAGCGAGCAAAACCCTGACATACTGGGTTTAAAATCATTGGTGAAAGACCCGATGCATATTCCTCCTCCTTTTATCACCTTCTGAAGCATTCTGCATCCATGCCATTGGCCTAGGATACAGAGTCCTGGAAATGGAACAACACACTTCAGGTGTTTTATTCCTACTCATTGCCAGGGCAAGAGGAAATATGCCCACTTTTAGTTTTATCTTCATAATATTTGACTTTGAAGTGTTAACTTGATGAAATTTGCTATTGAGAGTGTATTTATATTCTTTATTGATGTCCTCTTCATACAAGCAATCTTTTACTATTTTTTAGTTCAGATGAAGAGGCAGAAAAGGAGTGGGAAGAACGTATGAACAACGAGAAGCTATTCCAGGTGAAGTGTCTGCATTGATTGTGTGTGTGTGCGTGCATGTACTATCATTGTTTTGTGCAAAAACATCTGCTAGATCCATTGAGGAATTGGATCCATTGGTTCCTTTCACCATTCTTATTCGGTATGTTTTATTTCTTCGCGGATTGTGCAGTGTAGTCAGGTTGTGTCCACTATCATAGGCACAATATTATTGTAATAGAAGTACAGGTTGTTATGTGTTCATTGCAGGCAAGTATATGCTGCTAGTTATTTTGATAAACAATGTGAAATTGTGGAAGGAAATGGATCCCTCAACTGCAGCATTTTGAAAAAAATCATAATTTTATAATTAATTGTTAGATATATGTTAACAACATTCAATTTTACAGAAGGAAAACACTGCAAATGCTTGAATATGAAATACAAAAGAAAAATTCTGGCCATACTCAGTTGGTCAGGTAATGTCCATAAAGAGAGTAAACATTTCGTATCAATTGCCTTTCAAAAGAACTGGCAGATGTTAGAGGTAAACAGTCTTCAAACAACCGCAGAGTCAGGAAAAAAAGGAGACGTCTATGATTGGTTGAAGGGAAAAACTGATTAAATGAGAAACATGTTGATGGTGCATTGCAAAAGAAGGTAATAATGCGGCAAGTATAGACCCAAAAGCTAGGGCCTGAGGAGGTGTAAATCACAGAATCTCAGAATTGTTAAGGTGCAGCAAAAGACCATTCGGACCATCATGTCTGCTCTGACTCTCCAAATGAGCATTATGATGTAGTGCCATTCTTCTGGCTTTTCAACTGCACATTTTTCTATTCAGATAGTTGCTTGTCCTTTTGAATGCCTCAGTGGAACCTGAAATGATCATAATGGAAAAGCAGAGTGGAAAGGAAGCATGGAAATTGTTGCAGAATGTGGTGAAAATAAGGCTGGTAGACACTAAGCAGTTAGCACAAAGGTACCGGCAATGTATATTACTAAATCAGTACCCTCCTTGCATGTGAAATGAGTCATGATCAGCAGAATCCAAACCATCACATAATTATTTGAATGCAGCATTAAGAATGAAGGAACTTGGCAGAAGCAGCAATATTGACTCAGAAATAAAAGTGAAAGGTCAATATTCTGAATTTTATGTCAATGAGCATAACTTTTAACCAGAAAACCTTTGCTCACTTAGTTCTCTGACAGTTTGTGAATAATGATGTTTTCTCTGGGGTAACGATCATATTGATTATTGGTTGAGGAAGAAAGAGAACATGTATTCATAAATGTTATTTTAAATATAGATCTCACTATTACAACATTGCTGCAGTAAAATGTATTGAGTGCAAATCTTCTGTTAAGTATCGTATTATCAATGCTTTTGTATTAGCCCCTGTGCAATGATGCTTTGTGTTTTAAGGAAAGCCAAGTGCTTTTACAACCTTTCCTTCCATAATTTGTTTAAAAAATCTTTTGCATAATTTTCACCTGACAAAAATTGAAAACGAAGCCAATATGGAAGAAGTCAAATGCATGTCTACAGAGCCAAATGCTGTGATGAAGAGTCACCCTGACTCAAACTGTTAGCATCTGCAGAGAGGGAACAGAACCAGAAGAACTGCTGAGATTTTCCAGCACTGTTTTGTTTCTGATTCCAGCGTCTGCAGTATTTTGTCTTTATATTGTATGCATGTAATGTTCCTCTGCCCTCAATATTTGATCATTTTGTTCCTTTTGCCAATCCTGATATATTCTTTTTCTGCAAAAACTCTTTCCAATTGCTGCCATCTCATCAATGCCCCCCTCCAATTCTTTTGTTTTTAAGATCTTTTTATTATTAGGTGACTATTCTTGAACTGATAAATTTTTTAAAGTGCAACAAGAGTCATATATCCTTGAATAGCTGGTCAATGTATACCCTTCTCTTCCTGTTTCCTACAACACAATTCCCTGATTTCTTGACTAATACAAAAATTCTTCAGGATAATTTGAGCTTCAAAGAACAACCCAGCACGGGAAACAGGCCCTTCGGCCCAACGAGCCCGCGCCGCCGCATCGCCCTACACCTATTCTACCCTGCATGTCTACGAATGGGACCCTACTCAGTCAGATTCAGGGAAGAAATAGTGTCAATTTGGTGGAAACCAATTAGCCTAAGAGCACATCTTTGGGGTGTGGGAGGAAACCGGAGCGCCCAGAGGAAACCCACGCAACCACAGGGAGAATGCGCAAACTCCCACAGACACAGGCCCAAATCCATGTATCTGCACAGCTAGCAGTGCTAGTCACTGAGCTGTTGTGGAGCCCGTCTATCGGTCCAGGATCAAGCACACACACCGACATGAAGTACTAGGCCACTCCTGGACTTCCAAGAGCAGCCCACGCACGACCCGCCGTGTGCATGCCCCTCGCTTGACACGAGGTGGACCTCCACCTGTGGAATAAAGACAAAACATATTAATCATACAGCCTGCCCTTCCGGTGTCTCCCGAGGTTTAACCCTATTTAATAGCCCCTACCATATCCCTCCATACTCGTTTCACTCATGTGCCTATCTAACTGCATCTTAAACGAGTCCAACGTGCCTGCCTCCACCACCCTACTCGGTAGCGCATTCCAGACCCCCACAACTCTCTGCGTAAAGAACCTTCCTCTTACCTCCAAATTATACCTCCCCCCCCCTCACCCTTAAGTGATGACCTCTTGTGTTCGTACCCAGTCTAGGGAGCAGTCTCTCACTATTAACTCTATCTATTCCCTTCAGTATCTTATATACCTCTATCATGTCCCCTCTCAATCTCCTCCTTTCCAAGGAGAATAGCCCCAGTCTCTTCAGTCTCTCCTCGTAACCCAGTCCCCCCATGCCAGGCAACATCCTGGTAAACCTCCTCTGCACCCTTTCCAGAGACTCCACGTCCTTCCGGTAATAAGGTGACCAGAACTGGACGCAGTACTCCAAATGCGGTCTAACCAACGTTCTGTATAACTGAAGCATTAGACGGCAGCTTTTATACTCTAAGCCCCTTCCTATAAAGGCTAACATCCCATAAGCCTTCCTAACAACGTTCTCCACTTGTGACGCAACCTTCATGGATTTGTGGACCTGCACTCCCAGGTCTCTCTGTACGTCTATACTCCTAATCGGCCTACCTTTTATCACATAGCTCCTCCCTGCATTATTCCTTCCAAAATGCATCACCTCGCATTTGTCAGGATTAAATGCCATCTGCCACCTATCTGCCCACTGCACCAACCTATCTATATCCTGTTGTATCACCTGACAATCCAGTTCTGTACCCGCCAACCCTGCCATCTTGGTGTCATCAGCAAACTTGCTGATCACACCACCTACTCCCTCTTCTAAGTCATTTATGTAGACTACAAAGAGGAGAGGTCCCAGTACCGAGCCCTGCGGCACACCACTGGTCACTGGCCTCCAGCCCGACAAGGTACCCTCCACAACTACCCTCTGTCTCCTATTTCCCAACCAGTTCTCAATCCACCTAGCTACCTGGCCTCGTATCCCATGCGCCTTAACCTTTTCTACCAGCCTACCGTGAGGGACTTTGTCAAACGCCTTACTGAAATCCATATAGATGACATCAACGGCTCTCCCATCGTCAACCGTTTTTGTCACCTCCTCAAAGAATTCCACCAGATTCGTAAGGCAAGACCTCCCTCTAACAAAGCCATGTTGCGTATCCCTAATCAGATCGCAACGCTCCAAATGCTCATACATCCTACCCCTAAGTATTTTTTCCATTAACTTCCCTACCACCGACGTCAAACTCACCGGCCTATAATTCCCAGGGTTATCCCTACTACCTTTTTTGAACAACGGGACCACATTTGCTACCCTCCAGTCTTCTGTATTATTATTATTATTATCTTCTACTGTATCTTATTTTTAGATATTGAAAAACAGTAACTAATGCTATTTTTAAAATTTCAATTCCATTTAGAATACATTTCTTGAGAATCCTCATGCTGTAGACATTGAATCAGAAGACTTTGCTAGTTTACCTCCAGAGGTAAGACATGAAATCCTGACGGACCTCAAAGAGTTCTCCAAGCGTCGAAGAAGTCTATTGCAGACCATGCCTCAGGTATCTTCATTGTTTTAAAGTGGCAAAAATGCATTACAAGTTTTATGCCGGGGTTAGTTTATGAATGTATGCTTTATCTAATCTTAAAACACAAAACCTTTATACACAAATGAAGAAGGACATAGTAGAGTGCTTGTCTCTGTGTTAACTCGGTGTTATTCTTTGAGGTTTTTCCCTGTCTGGTGAATGCTCTGTAACTACTGTAAGCTGAAAAAACAACCTTTTTATTCAGAATTTTCATCTCACTGAGGAGGCTTCAGACCAATCCACACCAAACAACCTGCACCGAAAACACTGCATACATTTTGGCAGCTGTGACAAATTCTACCATGATGGCTGAGACAATTCACAAATTCTAAAACAATCAACAGCGTTTTAAATAAAACAACCAACAGCATTCTTTTAAAAAAAATCTATTTCCTCTCTCCCAAAGTTAAATCCTTTCGAAAATTCCAGGATGTGGATTCATTTCCATATTGTCACCATCAACTAATAATTTCTTCTGTGGGCCATATCTTATATGTCTACAAGATCTTGTTGAAATCTGTTCATTAGTTTTTGAAATACACTGATTACAACCGACTAACAAATAAATGGAAACATTGGGCCAAATCTTCTGGTCTCCATGGAAATTACCTGGGAAGTTTCAGCTTCCACTGGGCAATTTCCTTGATTTCTGGAACTCTCCATGAAAGCCTCTGACTCTGAGCTAGGACTGGAGAATTAGGAAAAATCCAAGGTACCTGCCTGAACAGTTATCCAGGAAATATTAAACAGATTAAAATCTAGTTTAACATCTGAATAATGACACAACTGATCACTTGTGGCCATTGACTTCTGACCACCCAATTACCTCTACTGACCAGAATATCCAACACCCCCTCTCCCTGCCCTCTAATCTGATAAATTGGAGTTGGAGCTGTTTTTACAAACATGTGCGTGGGACTGAATGCAAAGTTTTGTACGCTCTCAACACTAGGAATTCTTGTCCTCGCTAGGCCAATCATATTCTTAGTATGTTACCTCTCACAACAAGAGGTTCAGATACTATTTATCACTGCAACAATCATGCTGCAAAAACCTATTATTGCTGTGATATCTATAATGTTACAATGTATGCTTTAAAAAACTGAAGAGACAGACTTCCAGTATTTTTACTCTTTCTTTCTCCCTTCTATATAAGCATACACTGATGTTTATACTTTAATCTCTGCAACAACAGATTGCATTGATATATTGATTTTAACATAATCAAACATCCCAGGGTTCTTCTCAGAAATGTTACCAAACAAAATATGACCCCAAACCATGTTAGGACAGATGACCAAATCCGATTTTTGAGCGAGTTTCTACGCCCAATTTTGTACACACAGCGCATGAAAAGATCAGCTAGACCATTCCTAGCTGCTACAGGCAGTGGGCGGGACTTAATTTGCCAGCCAGCTTGCGGAACTATTGCACAAACCTCTGTCTAAACATGCGCAACAGCAGAGGTCTGACAGAGAGAGAGAGAGCTTTGGGCCTCTGTTGTTGCAGCCAGCCTGAACACTAGCCCCATTAATCGCAGGCAGTGAGGCCCCCCTACCCGATCGTGCTTTCCCAGCCTGGCCCACCCCAGGCCCTGCCCATAAGCTACCCCCCCACAAAAGCCCACCCGGCACTGCCCTGTGTGTGCCCAGTGGGACTGGGCACTGCTAGGGTGCCAGGCTGGCAGTGCCCGAGAGGCACTCCTTCCCTTGCCCTCGTCCTCCCCGGGGGGGGGGGGGGGGGTCTCAATGGTGTCCGGTTCTACTGGCAAGGACAACACGACTGTTCCCATTCATGGGAGCACATGCTTTCCTCGTCGGAGAGGACCTCTCCCGGTGAGGCCACAAAGGCAAACGAGCGCAGTCGATTGTGCGCCAGACTCACTAATACCATGCAAATGAACATAATAATAAATTTAAATAATTTATTCAGCCTCCCAACTGAAATGGGCAAGAAGCTACCTCGCCAGAAATCTAGCTCCCATAAGATCGTGAAAGCCAAAAAATAGGGCATGACCATCAATCAGCCAGCACGGTGAACATGGTGTGAGTTAGTCTGTGGCTGAGCTCAAGTTTAAGTTTGTGCAAAATGGGAGGCCATTGGAATAGTCAACTCATCTGCGTATTTGTTATCTCTAGATTTATCGGTTACAGATAGAATGAAGCCGAGATGGGGTTGGGCAGTGTTACAGACGTGAAAGTAAGCATTCTTGACGATGGTGCAGATATAAAATGAGAACCTTATCTCAGGGTCACCTGTGCTACCAACATTCTGAATGGTCTGACTTAGCCTCAGCCAATTGCTAGGGAGAAGGATGGAATTAATACCTAGGGAATAAAGGTTTGTGGTAGGGGCTGAAAAATGGAGTTTGTGTACCCTGTCCTATCAGTTATCTAAGTATTTTATCATCAAAACTTATATTTTATGTTGATATGCGGCTCTTGCATTATGGCTGCCATATCTTTATGCAGTAAGTAATGTTCTACTATCCTGGCAGGAGATAAACCACATAATAGGGGTCTGGTTGGCAGAAAGACAAGATACTGTGACAAAATAGTGCTTTTCTTAAAAGTAATGAATAATTACATGAATTATATGTGTTAATTTAGTGGTTGACTTTTAGGGGAAATAATTCTTTAAGTCAGGATTGTTTATGTCTAAGCAGAGATTTGTTTTGTAAATCCTGTTACTATTCTTTTCAAAGGAGTCAACAGATTTTTCCCAATACCAACTGACAGGTCTTCTTAAACGCAACAAACTTAACCAACATATTGAAGGCGTTCAGAAAGAGATGAATAAACAATACTGCGGGCAAATTCAAATGGAGTGCAATAGTGAGGGGGGATTCATAAAGGACATGGAAACCAAACGGCTTGTATCAGAAGATGCTTCACACTATATTCTGATAAAAGGTACAGTGAATATAATTATACAAGCAACTGATTGCCATGTATCAATAATGGATGTTTTATTAGGATTTTGTATTTACATTGCAACTCCACATACAGTGTCCATTTCATTCAAAGCTTTAGTAACAACTAAGTCAAATTATTTTTCTGCTTTTGTAGTACAGCAGGAAGACACAAAAGAACAATTTCAGGCTTAATTAGTGTCATCAATAAAAATATTTAAAGATGAATGAAAATGGCACATTTTTATGCTCCCCCTGTGTTTATTTGCTACCCTGTTTTTCTTTTTGGCCCCATTCTTTACGCTTTGGACAATGCTCCATTTTCATGCACTGGAATTTATACGAACAGTGCAGTACACATTTGCAATGTGTTCATCAATTTGTATTTATACAAATGATAAGGAAATTACTCCAACCTTTTAGCAGACATTTTCTGCAGATCTCCTTTTGCTATGCAGAAATTATCCCTCTTTAATAAGAAAATATATGTTATTTGTACCTTCTGCTAGTTTTAGATTGACAAGTGACATTTGATTCTAACAGTTTTCAAATGAAATAACTTTTTCCAGTAGATTATTTACTTATCCTAAACTTTATTCACCAGGGGTCTAGTTTTATTTTCTTTTTAAATTCATTCATGGGATGGTGCCTTTGGCTAGGCCAGGATTTTATTGCCCATCCGTAATTGCCCTAGAGAAGATGGTGGTGAGCTGCTTCTTGAACAGCTGCAATCCCTGTCCTGTTAGGGAGGGAGTTTCAGGATTTTCACCCAATGACACTGAAGAAGTGACGCTATATTTTCAATTCGGAGCAATGAGTGGTTTAGATGGGAACTTCCGGGGGTGGTGTTTCCAAGTATCTGCTGCCCTTGTCCTTTTAGGTGGTAGTAGTTGTGGGTTTGGAAGCTGCTACCTGAGGAGGTTTGGTGAATTCCTGCAGTGCATTTTGCTGCTACTGTGCGTCAGTGGCGAAAGGAGTGCATGTTTGTGGATGGGCTGACAATTGGGTGGGCTGCTTTGTCCTGGATGGTGTTAAGTACTTCAAGTATTGATGGAGGTGCACTCATCCAAGCAAGTAGAAATTATTCCATCACACTCCTGACTTGTGCCTTGTAGATGGAGGACAGGTTTTGGCGAATGTGGAGGTGAGTTACTTGCCGCAGGATTCCTAGTTTTTAGTAAGGAGTGATGGAGGCGGAGCATGTTAATTACAACACAGAGAAAATCAAACATTTTCCGATTTATAAACTCTTTTCCATTGAGCATTAATTGTCATTACTAATGAAAGTATTACACATTAATTAAGAAAATCAAAACAAAAATGATTTTGAGTGGTTTACCAGTTTGTTGCATGTTTTATCTTTAATAACCTGAGACTATGACAGAGCCAAACATCTGATTGATGTTCATCGAAGTTCCATAAATCCAATAAATATCCATGGCAATTACAGATGTTATACAAATAATGTGCATTGATGATTAACTGAAGTTCGTTAGAAGGTACTTATTCTCCACATTTCAAAAGATCTGCATGCCAGAAGCATTCAAATTGAATACTATAATCCATGTACTTCCTTAAATTTCCAGGGATCCAATCAAAAAACAATGAAGATAAGGAGACAGATCAGCAAAATACACCAGAAAAAATCACCAATTCAGCAGATGCAGAACTGGTCTCAAACACTGGCTGGAAGCCCATCCAAGATTCAAGTTCATCCTCTCCTCTCACGGCAAGCTCATCCACAGCTCAGAATGACGGTGCTGCTGCTCCTGCTTCCCCAAGGACTATGCTGGCTATACAAGCAGCCATGTTAGAAAGTAGCTCAGATGAGGAAATGGAATTTGGACAAGATAACAACTTGTTTCCTATTGAGTTTGGTAGTACTAAGCATTCGGCAAACATTGCTGCCAAAAATTTAAATTTATCACCAGAAGATCATCGTGCCATCCAGCAGGCTTTACAAGATAATGAACTGACAGACAATGTAAACAAGGACAGCAAGAATGAAGATGATAGTCCTAGAAAACAAAGGGTTAGGACCTGCAGTTCAAATGATGAAGATGTATTTGACAGTGAAAATCAGTTTCTGAATCAGACTACCCAAAATAAACTAGTAATATCAGGAACTGTTCAAGGTTGCAAAACGCAAGAAATGTTTCCTGTAGAAGATCAAATTCCTGATGCTCTGAAAGTGCAGGAAGATCATGCCAAAATGCATTTAGGAAATGATGAAGAAATAATTATTAACGGCAAAGAATATGTTCATCCATCTGCAACAGTTAACTTAGCAGAAAATAGCAATACAAACACTAAAGCAATTCTAAATGTAGATCATCCTTCATTTTCTGATGTTGCTATGGGCATCCAGCTTGTTGAGAGTGTAAAACTGACCCCCCACACACAGACAAAAGGAGAGATAGATCTCAAGAGTTTTATTTCTTCTGTGAAAGAAAAGCAAAGTTCACCAGAAGAAACTGATCATCAAGAAATGCGCACTGAGAATGAAGGTGAAAGTGACTCTGAGGGTAAGCTTTGTTTTTTTTTTAAATCTGAGAAATAGAAAGGGAAGGCTTAAAAAAGTAAGAAATTATTGTCAAATCTCAGCATTTTTATTGATTGATCCAATTCTAAAACTGTACCTCTCTACAAAGTGTAACCAGTCTGAGCAAACTGTTCAGAAACTGCTGACCCTCCCTTATGTTTGGGGTGTTTCCAACTTGTACATGAACTGGATGACCCAGAGCTGGAGAGATTCAAGGTGGAGATATCTACTTTAATCGTAGAAACCCTACAGTGCAGAAGAAAGCCATTCAGCCCATCGAGTCTACACTGGCAACAATCTCACCTAGGCCCTATCCCCACATATTTACCCCACTAATTTCTCCAACCTACACATCCCGGACACCAAGGGGCAATTTAGCACGTCCAATGCACCTAACCCACACATCTTTGGACTGTGGGAGGAAACCGGAGCACCCGGAGGAAACCCATGCAGACACGGGGACAATATACAAACTCCACACACAGTCACCTAAACCAGGAATCGAACCCCAGTTCCTGGAGCTATGAAGTTGCAGTGCTAACTACTGCCACCGTGTTCATTCAGCATGCTCTAATTGTCTGTAAATTCCAGAATGCTGCAGCCCCGACAGACAACCTGCTCTGCCCTACCTTAGTCTTTTTATTTAGCTTTTTTTTGCAGATTAATTTTCCTTTTCTACACTAATCTGCCTTAAGTCGTCAACAAAAAATTTAAATACTTAGTGTCTCAAACTTTCATTATAAGTAGAAGCAAAACACCGCAGATGTTGGAGATATACAGAGAATGCTGGAAACAGGTCAGGCAGTGCATCTGTGATGAGAGATACAGAGTTAACGTTTTGAACCCAGTATGGTTCTTCTTCAGAACTCAAAAAAAAAAGTCATATTGGACGTGAAATACTAACTGTTTCTCTCTCCATATATGCTGCCAAACCTGCTGTGTTTTTTCCAGCATCTTGGGGGCAATTCTGTCAGCAGCACAGCAGGGTGGGGACTCAAGTGGGGGCTGCCTAGGATTCCCACTGGGCGCCATAGCCTCTGCATATCTCCTGATGCAGGTTTTCTGGCATCGTCAGCTCCATGCCAATTTCTAGCGCGGAGCTGTATTAATTATTGAAATGTAGATTTAAATGCAATTTGAATCCCATTAGCAGACCCAGGACTGAAATCTCCGGGCCCACTAGAGTCTCCACTCCCGCCAGGAGTGTTTCACTCCAGTGGGGTTTACAATACCTCCCCACGTGTGGAACTGGCAGTCCAACCCCGCTGGAGTTGGGGGGGGGGGGGTGCCATCGAGGCCCCATGGAGGGCCAGGGGTAAGGGGGGTGCCCCGTGGACATTGCCAGGTTGGCAATGCCAGCCTGACCCCCTGGCACTGCCCAAGGGGACATCTTAACACTGCCCACTAGGCATCAGGCAGTGCCATGGGGATGGGGCCTAATTGAGGGGGGGGGGGGGGGGGGGCTGTGGGGGCGGGGCCTCTGGGGGAGTGCAATCGGTGGGGATGGGGGTGGGGGCAGTTCCACTGCTGCTGTGCAGAGAGATCAGTGACAGAGGGGGAGAGAAGCCAGCGATGGGGGCTGGGCATCAGGGTAGGCTTGCCAAGGTAATCAGGACTGGGGGTGGAGGGGCGGTCAGGACTACCAGTTGGTGGTGGGGGTGGGGGATGCAGTTGATCAAGAGATCAAGACTACCAGGGGAGGGGAAAGATCGAGATGGGCTGGAATGGCGGAGGGGAGGGAGTTGAGGCTAGCCCTTCATATCTGGAAAGGGGCGGTCCAGTGATCAAGATGTGGGAGTTTTCACATGGCCAGAATGTGGGGATCGAGGGGCTGGCCAGCGATCGGGAGGCCGATAGTGCAGGACCACTGCATATGCGCTGATCTAGGTGTTTACAGATTGGTGCGTGCACAGTGATTTTTTTTTGCATGAATCACGCTAATGCAGTGCAATGTGGGAAATCCTGCTGAAAACACCAGTGGGATTTACTCCAGTTTTTACACAAATTTGGCACAAAATTTTTTTTAGGAGAATCCCATCCCTTGTTTTCATTCCATTAATAGTAGCCTGAAGTTTGAAAAGAAGCATCCCTTCCTCCCTCTGCACCTCATTCCCACTTGCAACTTTTCCAACATTAGCTTCCTTAATGGCAACTCTGTGCTATTGCTTAGTTTGGTACATTGGTTATTTATAGTAGGTATGGTAAATATTATTACCAATATTTCAACAAACAGTGATCACGTCCTGTAAATGAATTACAAAAAACCTGCCCTGTTGTTTGCAATTTCTGCTGGTCCACAGGTACCTAAGTTGTAATGTAACAAATAATAAGGTACAGTGAATTCTACTTTCAAAAGAGCTTGAATACAGTATGTGAAATTCTTTGGGCTTGGGTACATGATTTTTTTTTCAATTTCACCTTACAATTTCTAACTATCTTTATTTTAACATCTAGGTAGCTTCATTGAAGTTGTAATTGACACCAGTAAAGCGGACCCACACAATGAGCTCTTTCCTCCAGATATTTTCATTCCCTTGACGCCTGCGACTGAACCCACACCAACATCTAGTGGTAATGTGGAAGTTAATTCAGAAAAAATACAGACAGCTACTGAAAAACAAACGGAGGCTTTTATCCATGAACATTTGGAAGAAGATGCCCAACGGAGGGTGCAAGGGGAGGTGGACCAGCATAAACAAACATGTGTGGGAGAAGCCACAACAGATGACTGGAATGACCTGGACCTGGTAAAGTTGAACTAACCTTCACATTCTTGTTTCCAATTCATTCAGAAACTTACTGGAATCAATAAACTGAAGTCCTTTAGCTGGACAAAAGATCCCATGGCATTGTTTGAGGAAGAGTAAGGGAATTTTGGCCAACGTTTACCCATCAGCCAGCATCACTAAAGTAGTTTGATCGGTCACCCAATTTAATACCGTTTGTGGCATCGTGCTTTGTGCTAGTTAACCGCTGCTTTTCATTACAACAGTGACCATAGTACAAAAGTAATCAATTCACTTTAAAGTGCATCCAGAGACTGACAAAGGCCTATATCAATGCAAGTTGCAGATATCATTTGCTGGCAATCAAGGATCCATGGACTGATTTGGTAAAGGGAACTTAGAACTTTGTTATGGTGCCAACTTGTTGTCTTAGTTGAAGATAATAGGTAATACAGAGAGGCTGTAAGAGGTAAATTTAGACTAAAGTGTATGCATTTACTCCCACCTCCTCCAAAATAATGTGTATGAGGAAAACTCATTGCATATAGTAAAAAAAAATGTGCTGTTTGTGGAAACTGGAAGTGTCTCTTTAAATATGCCCAAAATATTACAGGCCATTCTGTTGACTGTGACACCCATGTGAGTGACCAGTGCATTGGAGATTACACTGTATTGGTATGTTATCATGGATTAATAGGCCTAAAATGTTGTATGCAGCTGTTTGAGCTTAGTGCAGCAGAGGATAGCATCAGAGACAGGGCTGAAAAACATAGTCCTGGACCAGGTCCAGTCACTCAAATGGGTTGAAGTTGTGTGGAGGGTCACATGATAAATACTGCTGACATGAAGTAACAAAAGACATGTAATGGTGAGATGGAGATCCTGTCCTAAACCAAACTGTGTTTCTGATTTCTGATTTACTATTCCTAGAAGGTAGTAAGTCTCCCTGCAAGTTGTCAGAGAATCTTGAGAGGGACAGCTATGCTGAATACAATTTTCTCCTAGTCAGTTGATTTTAAAGCAACAGTTAGAGGCCTAAGAACAGTTCACTGCCTGCTCTCTGCTACAGTCAGTGTATGTTCCAGAGATATCAGAAAAGCTGGAGAGAAAAAAATCAAATTTTTCAGTCGATGTGCTTATCGCATTGCTGATCAAAAAATGTGTGTTCTCTGCATATGTTTTTAAAAAATAAAATATTGAAGCAACATATTATCTGCCATTCTCAAATCAACCATTTGGTTCCATACAACATTTTTTTATGTTTCATATGTGTTAGAGTGAAATAGAAGACCTGGAAAACAACTTGTTTGTTGAGCAGTCTGGCTTACAGTCTCGGAAGCAACAACAGGAACGTATTGCTGCAACTGTCACAGGACAGATGTACTTGGACAGTCAGGTAAAACCATAAGCTTGTGGTGCGCTAGTGATGAATCTAATACATAAACTGAATAACAGATGTTGCTTTTCTAGTGTTACCTAGATGCTTGAGCTTAAATAGACTTTTCTTTTGTAGACTAGTTGAGCCAAGTAAAATCAAATTGTACATTAGGTTGCTTCTCTGCTGTTTAATTGAAGTTTCTGCCTTTCTCCATCTCCTTAAATACAATTTTTGCTGTGATCATCTGTCATCTTCCGTTTAGTTACCCAGTGTCTTTTGGAGGGATTGTCTGCTGAGGTTTCCACTTTTTTAGTATTTGTTTGAATTGCCAGGGAGAGTGTGGTGCCTAAGAACAGAGGAGCTGCTCATCAGATTGAAGAATCCTCACTGAGGCATGCTGGAAATAAAGTCAGGAAATATAAATGGCATTTCAATCACTGAATTGGAAACGAAATGAAGATTGAGGCAAATGCATGGAGTTGAGGAAGAAATATTAAATAGAGGAACAGAATCTAAAGTATATTAATCACCTTTAAAAGTCTGCAATATTACTTTTAAGGATTGAGATCTAGGAACAACTTAGGAGCAGGAGGAGGCCATTCAGCCCTTAGAGCCTGATCTACCATTCAATAAGACCATGGCTGATATGGCTGTGCTGTCAACTCCACTTTACCTTCTACCCCTTTGATGCCCTTGTCTATCAAAAGTCAGTCCAACTCTGCTTTGAATTAATTCAATTACCCAGATTCCACTGCTGTCTGGGGAAGAGAATTCCACATACCAATGACCTCAGAGAGAATTTTTCGTCCTCTGTCTTAAATGATAGATTTCTTATTCTTAAACTGTCCACTGGTTCAATCTCTCCCACTTGTAGAAACATCCTCCTGGTGGCTACCCTATCAGGTTCTTATATGCTTCAATAAGATAATCTCTCATTCTTCTAAACTCCATTGGGGATAGGCCTAACCTGTACAGCCTTTCTTAAGATAAGCTCCTCATTCCAGGAATAAGTCACATGAATCTTTTCAGAACTGCTTCTACGCAATTATATATTTTTTCATATATGGAGCCAAAACTGCATGCAGTATTCAGATGTAGTCCTACCAATGCCACGTATAACTGCAGGAAAACTTCCCTACTTTTATATTTCATTCTCCTTGCAGTGTTGGCCAACATTCCATTTGCCTTCTATTATTGCCAACTTTAAGGGCGTTCAAATGGTCAGTGGATAGGCATATGGATGATATTGGATTAGTTTAGGTTAGAGGATCATTAGATTCATTCCACTGGTTGGCGTAACATCGAGGGCCGAAGGGCCTGTACCATACTGTAATGTTCTATTAAGGCCCAGGCCAGAAATTCCAGGATGTTTTGTGAAGTTAGCCTGGACCTTAAGTTTTACATTTCATTTTGGCATTAGTGAGCATAAGGTGTTTCATAACAGGTATGATTCAAGTGACACACTAGGAAGCTTTTACCAAACAAAGTTTATTTAGGACTATAGTTAGAATATAACAAAAAGAATTAGCGTATCTTTTACAAATTACAAGACTTAAACATGACAGTATAATTCTTAACAGCTAGCTATCTCAGTTGTTCCAATTTAAAGCAATACCCCCTAGACATATACCCTTCTTCAGAATTAGTTAGCACTGAAACAAATATGCTCACGTGATACTAGATTTTCAACTTTCAACATCTATGGACAACAATTTTCAGAGAAGGTTATTTCCTCAAGACAACAAAACAGATAAGTAAACCTAGTCTCTAGCAGACTACAGACTTCATACTTCAGACACTAAAGAATATCTTGCTCTGCAGCTTCAAAAAAAGCAACATTCAGACAGCAGAATCTCTAACTCCAGAGAAGGAAAAAAGAGACACTGCTATCTCTCTCTCTCTCTTGAAGACAATAAGCCAGAAGATAAAGGCAAGGCATCACAGGGAGCAACAAGGGTTGAACTTGAGCCAAAAGTGTTAGAGCACAAAGAAAAGGGGACATGTCCGATCCCAAAATTCTCTCTCGACTCCAAACAGCAACTAAGCTAGAATTCTCTGTGAAAGCCTAGCTGTCTCCAGTCAAATGACCTGACTTGTCAATCATCCCAATTAAGCTCTAGTCTGCAATCCAAGGGAACCCTAAAATAACAGAACACTGCATTAGTTTAGATTAAATCAAACACAGCATCAATTATACTGTTTCAGTAACAATGAAAATACCCATTGTAGACAAAATGGCTCTGATAAAATGCCGGGGACTGCTAGAAGCATCCTACTGAGGAACGTGTTTAAAATACATTTCTGAAAGGCACAGTATTGTCACAATCCCTAATCACCTTGCACTTTTAAATTTAAGTTTTCAAAGCCAGTGAGGTTGGTCAGCCATATATATAATTCCTTATTTGCTGTTTAAAAACTATTACTCCTGATGTTTTTCATCTGTACAGTGTCACAGTGTCAATTCCAGATTCTGCATTTAACTGTACAAATTCAGAAGCAGAAGCTGCTATTAGTTTTATCCTGAAGTTGTGGCAAGCAGTCACAGCTGCACCATTATTAATAAAACAAAATGTAACCAAAAATTAAGTTTCTGCTGTATATCTCTTGCTTCTACAACCAGGGCACCTGTGGTACTAACTGAATCTCATTCAAAGTGAATGGGCTGGATTTCCCATTTTGGATTGGAACCGCGGCATTAGCATTGAATGCTGTTCGTCCACCATGTCAGAACCAGTCACTGTCATTGCACCAAGAAGCTTAGAAATTCCAACTGCCAGTAATGGACCCATGATTTATGAGCTAAATGCAAATTCTGCCTAAAGCCAGCAGTGGTAGTATAGGTTTTTATGATGAGTGTTTTCAACCTTTTAGACTGAGAAAGTTGAATTATTACCTTTATAGCTGTAAAGTATGAATTAGTTGATATTTACTGCTAATCTGGTTTATCCTGTTTATAGGAGTTGCTGCGACTTTTTGGCATTCCTTATATTGTTGCTCCCACGGAGGCAGAAGCACAGTGTGCTTACCTGGATCTGACTGATCAAACCAGTGGAACTATCACTGATGACAGTGATATATGGCTGTTTGGAGCACGTCACGTGTACAAAAATTTCTTCAGTCAAGACAAGTATGTGGAGTATTACGAGTACATCCATGTTCATAACCAACTGGGTAAGCAAAGAATTCTGTAAATTATTAAGTTTGAAATTAAGCTTTTGGTCTGGTTTAGAATGATTGCCTGAGGCAGTCTGAGAGGAATTTTCCTGATTGTGTTTCCATTTTCCTCCAGTTTTTATGTCTCCATCAAATGGTGAGGGTGGGGGGAGAATGCGGTAAGAAGTATCAAGCCATGGCATGAATGTGGTGGAGTTTTAATGAATCAATTCATCTTTTCTTGCCTGTCATTTTCATTTGTTTAGAATGAAAACATGGCTACAGTATTTGTTGCTTTGGGATATGTGCTTGTAAAAGATAGATATATAGAAAGATTAATAAATCATTCAGTTACAAGATCTCTTATAAGGGGTATACAGTGATAAATTAGAATGAGATTTTTTCAGCAATGATTTTATTTGCATTGCAAATTTATCTTTAACTTCTGGGTTGAAATACACTGGGCAACATTCGTACCTTAATACTTTCAGATTAAATTGCTTTGTTCAATATTTCAACATGACATCAACCTGATTAAAATCGATAGATGTGAAATCATTTATCTGTTATTCAAACAAATGATGTGTATATTACTACAATGGCAAAATATTACTTTTCCTTTTGAAATGGTTACTCAAGTTTCCACAAAAGTTTTAAGGAAATATGGTTACGTTGAAGGATTGTGATCAAAGTGTGTTCAGTCCAGTTTTTCAAAAAAAGAGAAGAAAGGTGATTAAAATGTTAATAAGTCATGCTTAGATGTTGGGTAAAACTTCGAGGATGGCAAGCGATCGGCGGGGAAATCTCTCTGGGAATCAGCACCTAACGGCAGACGCCAACTTTTGCACTCCGATGCAATTTAATGCTCAGTTGAACATTGTTTGGCAGTTGGTGGGACTTCCGTCTGTCCTCGGAAGGAAGTCCTGACTGTGAGAGCGGCTCTTCAACCCAGCCAGGCATACTGCTGCAATGGCCAGAAGTGGTACTGCAGTGCTGTGCTTGGGATCAATTCCCAGATGGCCTTACAGCATGAGAGTGAGGGAAACCCAGCAGAGGGTAGCAAACGTGGCTTTGGGAGGGTAGGAACTCCTGAAAGGGAGGGAGTCGGGGGGGGCGGGGGGGGGGGGGGCGCGGTGGTTGGGGTTGCCACTACTCTGAAGTGACCTTCAGAGTGAGGCAACCCCACTTCCCCCCCCCCCCCCCCACCCCTTCCTATAAGGAAATGTGGGAATGTCCACTTACCACCCTCCCTGGACCCGTTCCCACCAGCTGAAGATTGAGGCTGAGTAGGGTAAGGCTTAAGTGGCCACTTAAGGCCCATTGTAGGTGAATGGCAGGTTTCCCATGCCCACCCAAATGTGAAATTGCGTCTGGGTTGGGTGGGCAATGTCTTGGGAAAATCCCATCAATTCCATTTTACTCTCCCTGCCCCCAAAAGCCTCAGAACCCACCTTGTGGGAGCATAGCATTCTGCCCATTGTTTCTTTAAAAATTTAATATACCAAGTAATTCATTACAATGGGCAGGATATTGTTAAAGTATGAGGGGGTCTCATCTGCCGCGGGAGAGCCCGCAAGAGACCCACGCTGCCTCTTTTCAGGTACTCACGCCAGACCACAAGCCGGTCAGATAGCCGGGACCATTGGCAGGTAACCCTCTGGAATCAAGACCCCACAGACAAAGTCTCACTTACCAAGAGGCTGGTGGCCCCCATGCTCAGCAGCGCCACAGTTGAGGCAGTGGCTGTTGCAGGAATATCAGCTACCAGAGTTGTCACTTAATTGGTCACTTAAGAGCCTCAATGCACAGCAAGGCAGGGGGGTTAGCTATGGAACTTTCCACCTCGAACTTAATTTGGATGGAGGAAGGAAGGTTGTGGTGCTTGGGTACACCATTATCCTGCCTAATTACATGCCCTTCCCACCTCCAACCTCGTCATCTGCAAGAGCAGACGATTCTGTCCATTATCTCAGCATCAATAGACTCATTCGTTACGCTAGGAAGTCCCAGATCATGAACATTCATCATTGCTTTGTCAATTTTAGACCTTCCTTTTGACTTGTGAACCCAAAACAAATACAGGCATTAAAAGAACAGAGACAAAGATTGTAAACAGAAAGTTGCAAGGGCAGTTTTTCAGTAGGTTCAGTAGGATAATGTAGCAAAGTAGGATGGCAACACATTGCAGAACCCATCACATGTTCATTACTTTCGTTTTATACTGTAACCTCTCTAGTCTGGAAATTAATTATTCAGAAACACCAATTATCCAGAATTATTTTGACCAGACCTAAGCAACTCTCAGATTCAGCACTACTGTATCTCAGAATGCAGATGTTAAAAATGTAGCATATGGATAAGTGAACAATTTTTATTAAGGCTTTAAGACCATTAGTTTTTAAATATTTACATCTAGACATTCTGACATCATTCTATAATCTAATAAATTCTGAAACCGGGAATAGCTTGCTCCCATGCATTTTGGACTAGAGATGTTACAGTATAAGCAATGGTGGAGTGGTATTGATTGGATTTAGTGAGCCCAGTCAGCTTTGAATATTCATTTGAAGCAATTTAATAACTGATGGAACATTACAGCGCAGAACAGGCCCTTCAGCTCTTGATGTTGCGCCGACCAGTGGAACCAATCTAATGACCCTCTAACCTAAACTATTCCAATGTTATCCATATGCTGTCCACTGACCATTTGAATGCCCTTAAAGTTGGCGAGTCCACGACTGCTGCAGGCAGGGCATTCCATGCCCTTACTACCCTCTGAGTAAAGAACCTACCTCTGACATCCGTCCTATAACTACCACCCCTTAATTTAAAGCTATGTCCCCTCGTGTTAGCCATCACCATCCAAGGAAAAAGGCTTTCACTGTCCACCTTATCCAATCCTCTGATCATCTTGTATGCTATCCAATCCTCTGATCATCTTGTATGCATATCCAGCTTTATCTCACCAGGAATCAGCTGGATCTATATTTAAAAATATTGTAAACATACGATGGGGAGACCATGCAAAAGGAACAACTGTCAAGGTTACAAGGGGGAATCATTGCTACAGCTCTGGAAATGGCTAGAAATGGGTGTTGGGCAGTGCAAGTCTCCTTTGGTACAGAAGAGTTGTGACGTCCACTCTCAGGAGTTAGTGATCCACTGAATCCAAAAACGTAGCTGCAAAAGACCTTTCATTCAAACTAATTATCACGTCTTATTGCTGTTGCCAAAGAGTTTTAGCCCTGGGAGACAATAGAACAGCATTGTTATTTGTTTCATGATACAGCGTTGTGGCTGATGTCTTACTCTGAAGCTACGTTACACTGGCAATATGAAATACTAAATTAAGACTCAATATATTAAACAAATACTGCAATGTGTTAACCCAGCTAACTTTCAAATCTTTTTGAAACTATTCAATGTATTTAGGTGTTGTACAAGGTTCATAGCTACAAAAGAAATTGCATTTACATGGCACCTTTAATGTAATAAAACATCTCCAGGCACTTCTCAGAAGCATTACCAAATAAAATTTGACAGCAAACCACCTCAGGATATGTTAGAACAGATGGCCAAAAGCTTGATTAAAGAGTTAGGTTTACAGAACGACTTAAAGGAAGAGAGAGATGTGGAAGGGCAGAGAGGTTTAGGAATAAAATCCAGAACTTTAAGCTCTATATAGCTGAAAGCATAGCCACCAATGGTAGTCTGATTAAAATAGGGAACGCACAAAAACCTCAGAATTTCTTTTTGTTTTTATTCCAATTCAATCAAATCAAGTCCAATTCAGAGTCTCAACAAGTTGAGACATTCCCGATCCAAGCTGACAAGACATGGTTCTTACCGACTGTCTTGGGCTTGATTTACATGATCCAAGCTGACTGGAGTATGCATAGCTCCGCCTCCAAGGCTTGATCTCATTTGCATCTTAGCCAAAAGCCCGAGATGTCGCTTTTAAAAATTGCTTCACATGAAGCTAAAATGTAACCTAATGACTTCAACCAAGCACAGCATGTCGATACAACACTTGATCTTAGTCAAAAGGCAGAAGTGCAAGAGTACTTTTCAGAGTCACATACAACATTGAGCTTGTAAACTGTCTGCTTTAGTCTCAGACAGCTGTCCAGGAGACTAATGTTTCTTTGTTACTAATATAGTATTTTAGGAACAGTGGAAACAATTTTGGCAAATGTCTCTGTATTTCAGGCCTTGATAGAACAAAGCTGATAAACCTTGCCTATTTTCTGGGCAGTGACTACACTGAAGGGATCCCTGGTGTGGGTTATGTAACAGCAATGGAACTCCTGAATGAATTCCTTGGACCTGGACTGGAACCTCTTATTCAAATTCGGTAAGATAAAACATACTTATGATTGATCACAGTTTCTATCCTGTTGACTTTTCTGGTCAACAATATGGGGATGGAATGTGAATATGATAAGGCCATTTGGCCCTTTCAATTCATTCCTTCCATTGTCAACATAACATTTACCTTACTTACTATGAGATATTTTTAATCTCATGAGGAAAGTGAGTAACAAATTAAGCTCTGAGATTTGTTCATGAGCTCTCTAAAGTTACTTACGAAATTGCAATTGACTAGGCTAACATTCCCACTGACTTTATTCAGCCCTGACCAGTTACAGTCTACAGATACATTCCCACAGTCACTGCAAGACTGGCATTGTTACCTTCATTATGCATTTGATTATCTATATCTATTTTTATCATTGTAACCTGCAGCTTTTAGTATGTATGAAATGGAATGATGTGGAACCAGCTGAACAGCTATCTTTGTCATGCATTAGATATCAGTAGCATCTTGAATTGCCCAAAGTTTGCGTGAATTTTTCCTGAGTATTAATCTTATAAACTAGTGGCTGTAGAAAATATAATTACATTGTTCCTAATCTTCCAGTCCTCATGACAAATTGCATTCTACAGTTCCCTTTTGACAACTGTAATAGGACAATCTTCACTAAAAGCAATTTATTTCAGTAGTATTCTAAAGATGCTCGTGTAAATGCATAAAAATTGTTACAATTAGTTGTCATCTGCAGTACAGAAATTAGTTAGGACTTGCATATGCTATGCTGATTTCATATTTAAATTTTGTAGTAGAACTGACCATTTAGATTTGAAAGCTTACAGTTGAAAGTGGATTGATTCTACATAGAACTAGAAATTTGAATGTCAAAAATACAATGTTTTTTGTAATAGTCCTACAATGTCTCAGAACAAAAAATACACATTCTCTATGCCTGGTATATAAATAGTGAAAGGGTGGTGTCCTTAGTAAAGGCAGATGCAGCTAAGTCACAGTGAAAAAGGAGATGGTTGAGACACTGGATGGGCTAAAAAATGATAGAGGCATATTAGATAGGCTAGCTAGACTGAAATGTTGATTAAATGGCCAGGACCAAATGGGATACATCAAAGAATACTGAGAGAAGTGAGGGTGGAAATTACGGAGGCACCGACCATAATTTTCCAATCCACTTTCAATCAATGGTGGTGCCAGAGGACTGGAACATTGTAAATGTTGCACTTCAAGAAAGGGTGAAAGGATAAGCTTAGTAACTACAGGTTGATCAGTTTACCTTGGTGATGGGGAAGCTTTTAGAAATGCTAATCCAGGACAGTATTAATAGTCACTTTACTCACTTTAATTTTTTGATGAATTAACAGAGCATGGATAAGGGTAATGCAGTTGATGTAGTCTACGTGGATTTCTAAAAGTGACTTGAAGTACCACGTAATAGGCTTCTGAGCAAAGTTAAGCTTGTGGAATAACAGGATCAGAAGCAGCATGGATACAAAATTAACTGAGTGACAGACATCAGAAAACACTGGTGAATGGTTGTTTATTGGACTGGCAAAAGGTCTGTAGAGGATTTCCCACAGGTTAGTGTTAGGGCCACAGCCCTTTTTGGTATAAGCTAGTGGTCTGGACTTGGATGTGGTCACACATTACAGTTAATTTAGGGAATCCAAGTTGGCTGTGGCAAAATGCACTTTTGCTTGCATGTTGTAGTTTGGAGCCAATGATAAAGATAATAGAGGCCCTTCTTTATTTCCATCACACGGCTGACCAAGAAGCTCTCTTGTTCTCACCACATACCATTAATATGTGTTGGAAGGATTTGCAAGTTAACATTCAATCTGTTAAGCCACAGCAGAAAGCACTTTCCTTAACCATCAAGTCTTGAGGTGGGATTTGAACCTAGAGCTTTTGGCTCAGGGGCAGGGATTCTGCCTCCAGACTTGGATGTTCAGGGCAAACTTCAAAATTTGTGAATGATAAAATTTGGAAGTATTGTGAAATGTGAGGAGGATAGCGTTAAACTTCACGAAGACATAAACAAGCTGGTAGAATAGACAGACATACGGCAGATTAAATTTTATGCAGGCAAGTGTAAAATGATTTGTTTTAATAGGAGAGGTAATACACGCAATATATTTATATTGCATGTGTTGAAAAATGTTAAATCTTCAAATACATGTTCTAGATATTATGAGCTAATTCTATGAAAAAGCTACATTCATTAAGAAGCATTAAACATAGAATTAATAAATGAGTTGTCTTTCAGAGACTGGTGGACTGAAGCCCAGAAAAATAAAAAACTGCGAGACAATCCCAGTGATACTAAAGTGAAGAAAAAACTGCGACATCTCGACATTCACCCTGGTTTTCCAAATCCAGCAGTGGCAGAAGAATATCTGAAACCAGTTGTAGATGAATCTAAGGTATCACTGTCCTGGGGTAGGCCAGACCTGGACGAGATCAGAGAATATCCTTTTGTACAAACAAGTAATAATACTAAAGTAGGGTTTTATTATTTTTATAAAATAAACATAATTTTATTGACCATATTTGTTCAATTAGCTATCTAGTATTTCACACTGTGCAATATGTTATACACATTGTGTGTACCTGAGTGAGATTTCCAAATGCTCCTGAGAGAATTGAATGGTGAAGAATATAATGACATTCTTATATCAATATAGTGACACCCATTTTTGGCTGACTGTATCTTGATTCTATTCTTACCCATCTAATAGTGATCAGAGAATGAGCTGCATTACCTTCGGTTCCCACTCCGTGCACTGTTAAACCACTGTCCTACTGTCATCATCAGCAAAGTAATGATAGAATGTGTCATCAACAGTGCTATCAAACAGCACTTATACAGCAATACCCTGCTCATTCTTGGTTTGGGTTCTGCCAGGACCACTCAGCTCCAGACCTCATTACAGCCTTGGTCCCAGCATAAACACAAGAACTGAAGTCAAAAGGGGGCAATTCTCCCATGCTGACCTAATTTTTTGGCAGGTCGAGCTGAGAGATTTGCATGTGGGCCAATTCATGGGATTTGCCCATGCATTCCCGACGTGCACGCATCTCCCAGCAATGGAAATCCAGCATGGTCAGGACCATGCGGGAAACTGGCAGGAACATTAGGTAAATTATTTTAATCTATTTTTAATGTGTTTTAAATGTAATTATCGGGCCTGGAACTGAATTCCCAGGGCCCTGTAGCATCTTCCACCCCATCAGCACAAATTCACTTTGGCAGGGTTTATAGTAGCTCCCCACTTTCACACAGCTAGCGGGAAACCCCACTGGAGTAAAGAGGGGCAGTTGGGGGGGGAGCTCCCAGGAGGTCAGGTGGTGGGGAGGCAGTACCCCCTGGACATGGACACCCTGGCAGTGCCCAAGGGGCAGAGTGCCCATGCTCAGGGGGCACTTTGATATTGTCCACTGGATATGTGGCAGGGCCAAGGGAGGCAGTGGCAAGGGGTGGGGCCAAGGAGGTGGAGCCAGCTGGGGGCAATCGGTGGAGGTGGGGGGGTTCCACTGCTGCTCTGCGCAGGATGAGTCAGGGCTGGAGAGGCGTCAGCAATCGAAGGGGGTTCTGCCTCCCATTGGGAGGTTGGTGGCGGGGGGGGGGGGAGGTGGGGGGCGGTTCGCTGCCAGGGTGAGGATTCTGCCTCCTGTGGGGGGTGTCTGCAGAGGGGGTCATCATTGCTGGGGGGAGGGCTCGAGATTGAGGTGCCCTTGGGCAGGAGGGAGTCAGGGCCAGCCCGGGAATAGTTGTGGGAGCCATGATTGGGCTGTGGAGGGGCAGCCTTGTATGGGCCCCAAGCTGGCCAGCAAACTGCAGGCTGATAGTTTGGGGCCACTATGCATGCACAGAATTCTGGAACTGTCAGACCCCGAGCTTTTAATGAGATTCACGATTTTGACTTCTGCATTGCACAGAGGGGGGAGATTCTAGTATGAACTCCCACTGAGAAAACAATCGTGATTTACACCATTTTTCTCACTAATTCGGCACTCAAAACGTTTTTGGGAGAATTGCCCACAAGATGAGGTGAAAATCACAGACATCAAGGCAACCTTTGACCAAAGGGTGGTGGTGGAGGGAAATTTTTCAGATTGGAGGCCAGTTACCAACATTGTACCACAGGGATCAGTGCTGAGTCCTCTACTATTTGTGATTTTTATCAATGACTTGGAAGAGGGGGCTGAAGTGTGGGTTAGTAAATTTGCTGATGACACCAAGATTGGTGGAGTAGTGGATTAGGTGGAGGGCTCTTGTAGACTGCAAAGAGACATTGATAGGATGCAGAGCTGGGCTGAAAAATGGCAGATGGAGTTTAACCCTGATAAGCCTGACGTGATTCATTTTGGTAGGACAAATCTGAATGCGGATTACAGAGTCAATGGCAGAGCTCTGAGGAATGTGGAGGAACAGAGAGATCTTGGTGTTCATATCCACAGATCTCTAAAGGTTGCTACTCAAGTGGATAGAACCACGAAGAAGGCTTATAGTGTGTTAGCGTTTATTAACAGAGGGTTTGAGTTTAAGAGTCGTGGGGTTATGCTGCAACTATACAGGACCTTGGTGAGACCACATTTGGAATATTGTGAGAGTTCTGGTCACCTCACTATAAGAAGGATGTGGAAGCATTGGAGAGAGTGCAGAGGAGATTTACCAGGATGCTGCCTGGTTTGGAGGGCAGGTCTTATGAGGAAAGGTTGAGGGAGTTGGGGCTTTTCTCTTTAGAGCGGAGGAGGATGAGAGACAACTTAATAGAGGTTTATAAGATGAGGAGGGGGATAGATAGAGTGGACGTGCAGAGACTATTTCCTCGGGTCGATGTAGCTGTTACGAGGGGGCATAACTATAAGGTTCGTGGTGGGAGATATAGGAGGGATGTCCGAGGTAGAGTCTTCACTCAGAGTGGTTGGGGTGTGGAATGCACTGCCTGCTGTGATAGTGGTGTCGGAAACTTTAGGAACTTTCAAGCGGTTTTTGGATAGGCACATGGAACATACCAGAATGATAGGGAGTGGGATAGCTTGATGTTGGGCTCAGACATAGCTTGGCACAACGTTGAGGGATGACAGGCTTGTACTGTGCTGTGCTGTTCTATGTTCTAAATATGGCATCAAGGAGCCCTAGCAAAACTGAAGTCAATGGTAAAATCTTCATGAGTTAGAGTCATATCAAATACAAAGGAAGATGGTTGTGGTTGTTGAAGGTCAATCATCTCAGCCCCAGGGCATAGATGAAGGAATAACTCAGGATATTGTCCTAGGTCCAAATATTTTTAGCTGCTTCATCAAAGACTTTCCTTCCATTAAACAGTCAGAAGTGAGGATGTTTGCTGATAATTGTACAGTGTTTCAGGACCATGTGTAACTCCTCAGATGCTGATCCAATCCATGTTCATATGCAGCATTACCTGGACAGCATTCGGGCGTGGGGCTGAAGTAACATCTGTGCCACACAAGTGCCAAGCACTGATCATCCCAAGCAAGAAAGAATCTAACCATCTCACCTTGGCATTCATTATCATTGCTTAAACACTCACCATCAACATTCTGGGGGGTTACCATTGACCACAAACTGAACCAGATCAACAATATAAATGCTGTGGCTACAAAAGCAGCTTCCAGGCTGGAAATTCTGTGGCAAGTGACTCACCTTTTGACTCCTTAAAGCCGGTCCAAATTTACAAGGCACAAATCAGGAGCATGCAATATTTTCCACTTGCCTAAAAAAGTGCAACTCCAACAGCGCTCAAAAAGCTCAGCACCGTCCAGGATAAAGCAGCTCACTTGACTCTAATGATCTACCTTCCTTTGACAATTGAGGTCCTTAAGTAGTCAATTAATGACCACCTAACATCCTCATTCCACCTTAGTGGTATTTTATCTGTGGCAGGTGGGGAGGATATGCCGTAGGGGAAGACTGGCAACTTTAAATCATTGACTTAATTCAAGAAGCCACAGGCATGTCACATGAGAGATGAGAAATCATAACTCAGAGACTTAATAAATTTATCTGTGAAAATATATCATTATCTGAATCCAGTCTTTGTGTGTGTAGCGTGAGCATGAAACTGAGCATGCAGCATTGCGTTAATTTGAAGTGAAAGAATAAATAACTTTATTTTTTAAACTCTCAAAAGCTCGCCACTGAGTTATTTAATTGGAGTACACACTGTAAAGGGTGAGAGAAGATGCACCTCTTCCCATACCAAGCAAACTGATTACCAACACTAAGAGAGCAAATACATTCTGTTCATGACAAAACCCAAACACAAATTGGCCAGTATCAGAATAGCCAACCACACTTTCACTGGAAAAGGTTCTAGGCTGAGAAAAGATAGGGAATATTAAACAGATCACAGCCACCAACTCTTTTTAGTTAACTCGTATTTTAATAATTTGTCGTATTTGTCCAAACTTATAAGATTTGATCCTCGCTTATATATTTTTCATCTTTTTTCACTTTGTAAAATATATCTTTAACTTTTGGCAAATTTTGTGAAAATCGTTTTGGCTGGACCAGGAAGAAGACTGATGAAGTTCTTTTACCTGTAATGAAGCAACTCAATAACCACCAGGTATGTCTTAACAAAACTCTGATAAGAATTCTGTTGGAGAGAGTCACATTGAACACAGTATTAAGCATTCAAACAGCATCTATAAATAAAATAAGTTTATAATGGAGGTCAGAATGGACCATGTTTGATTTGATTTATTATGGTCACATATTGGGATGCAGTGAAAAATATTGTTTCTTGCACGCTATATAGGAAAAGCTACCATTCATAGCGTAGAGGAGAAGAAAAGGAGAGGGTAAAGAATATAGTGTTACAGTTATAGCTAGAGTGTAGAGAAAGATCAACTTAATATAAGGTAGATCCGTTTAAAAGTCTGATGGCAGTGGAGAAGAAGCTGTTCTTGAGTCAATTGGTACGTAAGATCAGAATTTTGTGTCCTTTTCTGGATGAAAGATGGTGGAAGAGATTATGCCTGGGATGCGTGGGGCCCTTAATTATGTTGGCTGCTTTTCTGGGGCAGAGGAAAGTGGATGGGAGGCTTGTTTGCATGATGATCTGGGCTTTGTTCACAACCCTTCGTAGTTCCTTGCTGTCTTGGTTAGAGCAGGAGCCATACCAAACTGTGATACATCGGAAAGAATGCTATCTACGGTGCATCTGTAAAAATTGGTGAGAGTCTTACCTTTCAGCATTAGGTTAGAAATGTTAAATGCAGACATGCCAAATTTCCTTAGCTCCTGAGAAAGTAAAGGTGTCGCAGTAAGTCACAACACAATTCTGTGCTGCTAGATTCTGCTTTCTGATCTAATGCGGAAAGACAAGACCCTTTCCCTAATGATGTCAAAATGAAATAGATTTGAAGACTTTTAATGGAGACAATTGCAGTATGCAATTGTCCAAAATACTGGAGGTCAGCCAGGTGGTTTTGTTAGCCTCATACTGCTCGGCTAGTTCCTTGACATTCATGAAGCCGTGTGGCTTCTTGGACTTTCTTACCACATGAGGTAGCTCTTCACAGAGAGCCAGCATAGATATGATGGGCTCAATGCCTCCTTCTGTGCTTGTAAGCATTCTGCAATTCTTTTCTATACATCTGACTCCCAGCAATAATGATGTGAGTGTAAAATTTCATGCTGCAGTCCAATTTGCCCCTGTTAACTCTGTTATGTTCACTATCGGGTAGGTTCCAAGGGAGGCTTCATTTGAAGTACAAATGTTCCAACTTAAGGGGAGAAAATGCTGCCGTTTGCACCTGTAATTTTATATTTTGACTTGTTTTAGAGACTTAAGCTTCTTATTTTTTTCTTTTATTGTACTGAAACATTTTTCAGTAAGACGCTTGTTAATATAGATTTGTTCTGCGGATTGCTCTTCTTTCTTTTGCAGTCCCAGCTACGTATTGATTCCTTCTTCAGAATGGAACAACGTGAAAAGCAAGCGATAAAAAGCCAAAGGCTTCGCCGGGCTGTTACTTGTATGTTAAGGAAAGAACAAGAAGCTTTAACAGAGACACAAGAAACTGCTGTTATAACGAAAGCGGCTATTAATTCAGCAGTGGAAGAGAAGGAGCAGGAAGGAACATCAGGAATCAAAGGCAGATCAAATAATTCCCAAATACAGCACAGAAAAAGGGAGCAAATACATAAAGCTCCAGAACAACCTTCTGGAGGAGGTTTTATTGGACCCATAAATTTATCTAAAATATCTGAAGATTCTGCAGCAGATGATTCTGAGGTTAAGTCGAAGCAATATCCCACAGTAATGAGTTTGAAAAGGAAAACCCCAGAAAAGCGCAGGAAAGATGGAATGGATAAAACTAAAGACAAAACTGCCAACATGAGCAGCAGCTCAAGTGATGAGAGTAGTGATAGTGTTTTAGTGACAGCTAAATCTGTGTTTGAAAAGAGAGGGAAGGTTAAGGGAATTAAAATGAAACAAAGAAAAAAGAAGAAAAGTTAAGCACACAGTCATAAGCACTTTATACAATTTATTTGAAACCAACTCAAACCTTCTGTTTTAAAAGGCAAATATTTAGATGTTTTTCTCCATACAAAACTCTCCGATCTCCTTTAAGGTTATGTAGTTGGAACAGTAACCAGGCACAGGCTAAAATCTTGTTAATAAATTAAGCAAAAGCATCACGAGGTTGTTTAGTTAAATTTATTCCACTCTGTTGCCTGGAATACAACTTGAAACATTTTTGCAGGGCTAATATTATCTGAACTGTTGACTATATATCACTAGTTTGAAAGCTACCATTATGAATGAGTGTTTTTTTTTAACATCTCCACCACCAAGTACAAAAAATAATGAACTTCATTTTATAGTAAAAGTGTAGGTATAAAATACTTTTAGGTTTCTATTGAAAACAAAATCATGTGATCAACAGATTCTAACTTTGCATAAATATGTGCAAATGTATGTGTATGTATGTATTGTGTAAATTTATACCATAAAGCAATGACTTTGTAGACAAACTGGCTTGTGCTCGTTTCCTGTTTATTGTTCCAGGAAAGGAAGTAGGCCTAAATCATCTGAGCAGTAGCAATTCCGAATGCATTGCTACCACCACAAAAACTCTCCAATACTGGTACTGCAGAGTGTTTCTTTTGGAATTTTCCAATCAAGGAAATGCATTGTCCCTGGGAAACTCCATCAGTGCAGGGCATGGGGTGGGGCAACGGGGAGGACACACCATCTTTTTATGATAGTAGCTGCCATGTTATTTAAAGGCAATTCTATTAATGAATATTAGTGACTGAATGGGGAGGTGAATGAGCGGGTTAGACTTGGAGGTGATGCTGTTCAAAAACAGTGCAATATAACCCAGCAGCTACAGGCTAATCAGTTTAACCTCAGTGATGGGAAGCTTCCAGAAATGATAATTTTGTTATAAATTTATAGTCACTTGTGCAGACCTGAGTTGCCTAACGAAAGGCAACACAGATTTGCTAAAGGTAAATCATGTTTAATTACCTTGCTGAAGTTTTTTGAAGAGGTAACAGAGGGTTGATGAGGGTAATGCTGTTGATGTACTGTACATGGAGTTTCAAAAGGCATTCAATAAAGTGCCACATGACAGACTTGCATGCAATGTTAGAGCTCATGGAATAAAAGGAAGAGTACAATGTGGATATGAAATTGGCCGAGTGGCAGGAGGTAGGGAGTAATGGTGAACTATTGTTTTTCAGACTGGAGGGAAGTTTATGGTGGAGTTCTGCAGTATAAGGACCCCTGCTCTACCTGGTGTATATTAATAAGTGTCACAATACAGGATTAAAGTCCAACAAGTTTATTTGGAACCACAAGCTTTCAGAGCGCTACTCCTTTATCTGGTGAGTGGAGAGATGGGTTCACAAACAGCGTATATAGACAGAAATACAAAATTGCCAACATAAGCAGTAGCTCAGGTGATGAGAGTGGTTGATAGTGTTTTAGTCACAGGTTTTGATTCTTGGGAGGAAATTGTTGCAGGCCAAAAAAGAGAATCAGAAGAATTAAACACGCCTTTTTACTCAAATCATAATTGACACCATTGCAATGGCAAGTTGTCAGTGAGTTACCTGCCAAATCTGATGATATTTTAAAATGCCTCAATGTTTATTTCAACCTGAGATTCAACAAAATACTAGAGAGAATCAAATTTGATAAGAGATGCTGGCATTGCCAGTCCAATGCCAACATCTCTACATCGTGCATATTAATGACCTAGACCTTTGTGTACAGAGCACAATTTCAAAATTTGCGGCATGAGGGAATTGAAAATATTGTGAACTACGCAGAGGATAATGTTGAATTTTGAAAGGACATAGGTTGGTGGAATGGGCAGTCAAGTGGCAGATGAATGAGCAGTGAGAAGTGATTCATTTTAGTTGAGAGAATGTAGAGAATATAAAATAGAGTGTACAATTCTCAAGGGGGGGTGCAGAGGGACTCGTTTATATGTTCATAAATCATTGAAGGTGGCAAGTTTGGTTGAGAGACTGATAAGCATGTGATGTTCTGGATTTTATCAGTTGGGGTATAGAGCTAAAAGCAAGAAAGTTATGTTAAAGCTGTGCAGAATGCTGTTTCAGCCTCAGCTAGAACATTGTGTCCGGTTCCGGGCAGTACACTATCTGAGGGTATTAGAGACTCACAATGCCATACTGCTGATTGAATTGAGTTGGCAGCCCTCTGATCCACACAGCCATAGCAGACCCATTTCAGGCAGAAATACATTTTGGATAATCCACCAAAAACCCATCAAGCTTGGGAAGACCCATTGTTCAGCAATGAGCAGCAATGCCATTTTTGAAGCCTGTAATCTCTTAAAGCTGTACCCATACTTAAATCTTCAAAATGGATCAAAATTCTACACTTCCAGTTCCCCCAGGATTCACCCATGACCCAGATTAGTCACAGGTTTTGAGTCTTTGGAGGAAGTTACTGCAGACAAAAAAAGAAAATCAGGATCAGAAGAATTAAACACACCTTTTTACTCAATCAGGCCGATTGTAAATGACATCATTGCAATTGCAAGTTGTCAGTAAGTTACCTGCCAAATTTAATGATATTTTAAAATGCCTCAATGTTTATTTCAACCTGATATTCAACAAAATACTGGAGAGAACCAAATTTGATAAGAGTGTCTAAAAATGCAAGGAATCTGTCAATTCCTTCATAAACAATCTTTACATAGATTACTGTGAAAATGATCATTTAAAAACTGAACTAATCCAAGACCGAATCAAGATGGGTGTTGCAGATGTTTCACTCTCTGACCTACAAACTAATGATGATCTTATCCAGGTCGAGGCAGTCCAATTAGACTAGCTGAGGTACATTAACAACACAGGACCATCCTAAAAGGAGAGAATACTACTTGGGGCAGAAAACAACCTTCTGTCCCCCAGATCAGGTCACAAAAATATAGGGACCATCCAAGTCAAGGAAAGCGGTTCCTGAACCGTCCAGCAGACCAACACTGCAGAGCACTATGGTGTGACGCAGCCTCACAGGAAAGATCGGTGTCCTGTGATTATTGCCCTATTGCTTTCACTATAACTGATGGATACTTCACTAAACTTCAAGTCAAAACCCCAGACCACACAGACATCTTAAAAGTACTACACAAGGTCGAGACCAAAAACCCTGAAGACCCACAGCCATTGCTTCTTGCGTAACATCAAAGAATGTGGCTCTTCATTTCAGAATGCTGACATCCTGGTAAATGGACATCGAGCAACCCATGAATCCAAGGCGTTAAGATTTGAACAATATACACTCCATTGTATGGAGTAGGGAAAGTCCAATTCTTAGTATTAGTATGATCCTTGAACCACTGAGGTATGGCAATAAACAGATCTTTGAGCTGCTGTATGTTGTTGGGAATCAGCTTTTCTCTCTGAGCAGAGATACTGCTTACCCTAAATTTCCTCCAGGTGGCAGAAGATGGTAAAGCTACCACTGTCATCAGCCAGCCAGAGGTTGTCCCGAGACATGGTACATTGGGGAGACCATGCAGACGCTATGACAATGGATGAATGAACACTGCTTGACAATCACCAGGCAGGAATGTTCTCTTCCTGTTGGAGAACACTTCAGCAGTCATGGGCATTCAGCCTCTGATCTTTAGGTAAGCATTCTCCAAGGTGGCCTTCACAACACACAACGCAGAATCGTTGAGCAAAAACTGATAGCCAAGTTCCGCACACGTGAGGACGGCCTCAACCTGGAGCTTGGGTTCAAGTCACACTATCTGTAACCCCCATGACTTGCCTGGACTTGCAAAATCTCACTAACTGACCTGGCTGGAGACAATGCACATCTCTTTAACCTGTGCTTAATCCTCTCTCCACTCACATTGTACTTTTAAGACTTGATTACCTGTAAAGAATCTCATTCCAACCATTATCTAGTAAATTGGGTTTGTGTTTATTGTTGCCCTGTTTGTGAACAGAACTCCCACTCACCTGATGAAGGGGCAGTACTCCAAAAGCTTGTGGCTTGTGCTACCAAATAAACCTGTTGGACTTTAACCTGGTGTGGTGAAACTTCTCACTGAGCCAGAGGAGCACAGCTCTGAGTACTCAAACACTAAAGAATAATCAGATTAGATTTCACTTACAATTTCTCTTCTCTTTATGGAGCAGTTTGTCCATCATCATCCCAGGCCCTGAAAAGTCCACAATGACCAGAACAACCTACCACTCATGAAATTACCATAGTAGCTCTGGTGGAAGTTGTACCAGAGAAGGATCAAGAGCCTGAGGAGACTCTAACTTCAGCTACAAAAATGGTACACCAACCATTGTGAACACGTGGCAGCCGGTGTGCCAGAACCACAAGCAATGCTAGAACCTCATGGCAGCCTCAAATCACCAACAGTGAACAGCAGAGATGAATATGCTATCAACCGCCTTCTTGCCACAGGAACATTCTCCCTCAGCATTAGAGAGCTTCCCGATGACCCAAACAGAAAAGGAAGAAGAATAGCCACCACCAGGCAGACAAATACCATTCTTGTCCACCCTGCAAAAAATGATCTAGAGTAACAATAAATATCCACCACTAAACCACCCAGATCAACTAGGCACGGTTTCACATCAAGCAATGGAAGAAGTGGATGAAACCATACCTAAATGCCAATCCAACATCAAAGCCAACAATGAGAACCAGAACCACTAGACTCTACCACTCTCTCAACAGACTGCCTGAATTCTAATTTCAAGGACTTCAACGGGGAGACGGACTAATGAGAATGTTGTTAATGTTAATACTTCGATAGCAATAATCTTGGAATAACATTAAAGTTGTAACAATAAGGTATGCATGAGACTTATAATAATGCAAGACTTGAAGTAACTTTATATCCATGGGATAAAGACTTTGGGGGGGGAGAGGTGTAGTAGTAGGGTCTTGTCCATGAAGTGTGTAACCGAGGACATGTGAGGTAAGAAGCCACATGACCCAGAGCCAGTATCAGTCCAGAGATGGATAAAGACCCAGGGTGGAGTTAGTTCCATACCTATACCTCTAGTGTATATATGTATATGGTTATGGGGTATTGATAAAAATGTGCTGTTCATATGCTGAAGACTACAAAAGCTGGTCTTAGGTGGGTCATAGTTGTGGCAACGTCCCCTATAAGTTGTAAGACCATTCAGCATCCTAAAAGTCCCATGTGGGCTGTACAGAAATAATGTGAAGGGGTGTGGATTTAAATCATGCTCATGCCAAAAAACATGAGAATGTTGTTTATGGGGGAAGCTGATGCATTGTTTGGATGCTAAAATAAGCTCATAGTATAATGGAATTTGTTATTATACTTCTCACACTCTTAATAATCCCATTAAAATGATTAGTTATTTTTAAACATGATGAATAGCAGACACAAACTTCTTCCAATGTCTACAATGTCCAAGTCAATCTTCATAAATCTAATTGTCAGCTACCAAGGGACAATATTGTACTTTAATTTTTAATCAACTCCAGCATCTTGGGGACATAGGAACAGGAGCAGGACAATTAGCCAATCAAGAATTAATTATAATGAATTATAATTAAGTGATAATATACTTACTAAAGTTGATGCACTTGGGACTTTCTTCAATCATTGGAACTTCCGTGAATTCCCCAAACTGAACCCATGCAAGTATATTATCTTCAAAATATCAAATATGATTAAACCAACCGTATTTCTTATTTAAAAAAGAAAAATATCTTTTATTTATTGTGTCTGAGGAATATATTATTCATGACTGAAGAATTGTCAATATTGCTCTTAAATCATTTATCAGGTTTGTAGGAATAGGTTAATTGTGTTTGAGCCCCCTTTTATAAAATTGTCTGACTTCCACCAGCTCATGTCCATTGATGGCTTGATTTACACAGCAGGTCAACCCATATAATTGCAAATTCAAACCTACAACTTAACATTCTGGTTTAAGGTATAAGGTTGACCATGGTTTAGACAAAACAGAACAAACTAGCACTTGATGTGTATTGTCTAGTACTGTGTCTCTCTAGTAGCCGTCCATAACCATGTAGTTCCTGTCGCACAAGGATATCTTCAGATCACAAATAGTTAGGTATAAGGTGCATCTGATTTGATGAAGCCTGGGACCAGGGAGTATGGGTTAAGGTGCAGAGGTGGGACCAAAGGCATGTGTGCTGGCAATTTTGCTTAATGGTCTCTCCACTCACATTGTCTTTACCTTTGAGATTTGATTATCTGTAAAGACTCGCATTCCAACCATTATTTTGTAAATTGAGTTTGTGTCTTGAAATGCCCTGTTTGTGAATAAATTTCCCACTCACCTGGCAAAGGGGCAGCGCTCTGAAAGCTTGTGGCATTTGCCACCAAATTAACATGTTGGACTTTAACCTGGTGTTGTGAGACTTCTTACTATATGAACAAAGCCATATTGGTGTACAAAATTGTAGAATAGCACATTCTCAAATTGTGCATATTGCCAGACACTATGATGTCCAGCATATGTTGTGTTGCATAAATTTCCTTGAGGGATTGGATGACCATGACACTTCTGCAATTTGTTTATTTAAATCCACCGCAAGTAGTAATCAATGACAAAAAGAAGATTCCCCCCCAAATTCAAATAAGTCCTATCCCAGGGAGTCCTATACAGCTTTGATGGAAAAGTGGTAGGTAAAAGTGGTTCTTTTTGTTTTTGGCTGTTTGCAGAATAATTTCTTGCACAGGATGAGTAACGCCCAGCCACTAGGCTGATTGCTGTGCTATTGCACAATGTTTTTGTATTCCTCAATAACCTTGGTGAAATCGCTGAAGAATATCAAGCTGAAGTGTTCTTGGTATAATTATTTTCTAACTGAATATGACGTGCATGTGCTATTCAAAATACTGTTGTAGTATCAGATTAGTAAGGATATAGTCTGTGCATCCTCCCAGACAATATTCTTGGATTTAGAGACATTCTTCACCTTGTTGCTAGGCTTGTTTTATTTCCCACAACTTTTTACAATAGCTGGTAAGTGCTGAATGATTGAGGATGTATCTCCTTCAACCCTTTCGATGAAGTGTAAATCCTCTTGTGTCAGTTGTTGTTTGATACTTCCCTTGCACGTAGTCTGCGATGGAGCCACATCTCATTAATCTTAGTCCGAACTGTTAGATTCTGGTTGGTATTGTTGCAATTTCTTTCATGTTAAAAAGTGTGCCTTGTGGCATATTGTCTGTTTTGATCTTGAAATGCATTCCAATAACATAGTCTGAAAATTCTTTGCATGCCTATGTCGCCACCAATGCTTCTTTTTCTAATTTGGCGTATCATTGTTCTGTTTTTGCTAGTGAACAGTAAACTAGTCTATGCTTGGGTCTGTCTTGAAATAAAACACTCCCCAAACCTTTGGACAGTGTATCTGTTGCTATAATGGTCAGTAATTCTGAGTCATAATGTGTCAAAATTTCAAAAGCGATTAAAAGTTGCTTAATCCTTTTGAAAGCATTTTGCTGGTCCACATTCCCGCATCATTGTTGAGCTGTTGTTGACAGCTGAATCAAGGACTTGTTGACCTCTGCTAAGTTTGCTAGGAACTTGCCAACTCGGTTGACCATTTCAAGGAAATTTTGAAGCTCAGTTAGATTCCTAAGTTCCTGGAAATTCTCTGATTATTTCCAATTTTTGTGGATCAGCTGTGATAATAGTGACTAGTACTGTGTCACCTAGAAATGTGATTCTATCTTTACATTTCCGTTCAAAGCCTGCATCCTGCAATCGGGACTGCTCTGACTCTGCCATCATCTTCTCTCATGGCATCCCTGAGGCATTTTACTCCTTCCATACCTTATAGATTGAGAAACATTGTCCTCTGGAAAATGTCTGGAGTGGGCAACATTCCAAAGAGCAATCCATTGAAACAATAACAAACAAAAGGCATTCTGGATGTGGTCAGCAAGGTGGTTTCTTGGTCCAGAGGCCAGAGCTTCCAGTTTGGTAAGTGAAGCAATCTCGGCTTATTTGGCAAGAGGCCAATGGCTAGGTTGCATGTTCCATTGATTTGTTTAGTTGAATTAAGTTCACTCAGATTTTCAACTATCATTTGGCTTTGGGACTGTAACCACTTCTTAATGCTATTTTGTTGCCATGGTGACTGGTGAGATAATCTCTTGCTACTGCATCTTTTAAATTTCACCCTTGATCTTGTTTAAGAGTGGGTAAAGACCCTTTCTTATTTTAAAGAAACAAATTGGTTTAACATCAGTTTATGAGGCACTTGGTTTATAAATCCACTTGGTATGTAAATAATTGAATGCATTCCTGTCATTCTCATCAGAAGCTTCATCCACTTTATAGATTCAACTCAGTTTTAGGCATGTCTTTGTGTTTAGTAGAGAGGTGCAAGAATTTCTCGGTCTTTACATTCCAGCCTTTAACTTTTAAAGTTGTCCCACCAAGGACCTTGTAATTTGACAGATAAGCTTTGCAATGTTTGAGCCATTTGGTTTAGTCTGCTGAAACAGAAACCCCTGCTCCTGTGTCTTTTTAAACTCAGTGGGGTGTCCATTCACTTTGATTTATTACACCAATACTTGTTTTCAGAATAATTTCCTTCCCCCAAGAAATTTATTTCCTTTGCGTGTGGTTCTTCCACTTGTATGTGTCTCTATTTTAAAATTTTCTCTTTTCACAGGTTGCCAGCATTTCTGAGCAATAAACGGTTTTGAAATGATTTATTTTCCCACAGTTGTGGCTCTCTGCACCAATCTGCTGGCCATTCTTGTGCAGTTTCCTCCCACCACATTTTGCCAGGCTTAGGCTGTGGCATGCTTTCTGTCTTATGGCCTGCAAAACTGAATGGTCTCACCCAATTTTCCCCATGGGACCTCAGCTTCCCTGCGAACAAAAGCTAAATTCTGTTTCCTAAACTACTGCTTACCTGTAGTGATTTATTAGTCTTGAATTCTTTCTTGCCGTAGGAGATTTGACAATGCTTCATCCAATTAATAATGTACCGGACATTCTGAGAAACACAAATTTTAGTGAGGACTTGAAAGAAATCAGTTTAAGTAGATATGTGGTTTTGGGGAAATTAATGGGATTAAATATGGATAAATATCCAGGGCCTGATCATCTTCATTCCAGACTATGTAAGAAAATGGCTCCAGAAATAGTAGATCCATTGGTGGTCATTTCCCAAAATATTTTGGACTCTGGAATGATTCCCACAGATTGGAGACTAATTAATGTAAGCCCGCTCGCTATTCAAAAAAGGAGGTAGAGAAAACAGGGAACTATAGACCACTAAGCCTAACATCAGTACTGGGGAAGTTGCTAGAGTCTATTATAAAAGATTTCACAACTCAGCATTTGGAAAGCTGTGGTTTAATCAGACAAAGTCAGCATGGATTTACAAAAGGGAAATCAAGCTTGACGAATCTATTAGAATTTTTTGAGGATGTAACTGGTAAGGTTGATAGAGGAGAACAAGCACATGTGGTTTATTTGGACTTTCAGAAGGCTTGCAACAAGGTCTCACATTAAAGTTAAAGCTCATGGGATTGCGGATAGTATCTAGAGATGGACAGAAAGCTGGTTAGCAGATAGGAAGCAAAGAGTTGGAATAAATGGGTCTTTTTCTGATTAGCAGTCAGTGACTAGTGAGGATCTGTAGTAGAACCCCAATTGTCCACATTATACATTAATGATTTGAAAGAAGGAACTGAGTGTATTAAGAACATAAGAACATAAGAACATAAGAAATAGGAGCAGAAGTAGGCCATCTGGCCCTTCGAGCCTGCCCCGCCATTCAATAAGATCATGGCTGATCTGTCGTGGCTCAGTTCCACTTTCCCGCCCTCTCCCCATAACCCTTAATCCCTTCTCTTATCAAAAACCCATCAACCCGCTTCTTAAAAATATTTAGCGAGGCAGCCTCCACCACTT
This sequence comes from Carcharhinus amblyrhynchos, assembly GCF_965287045.1. Lineage (NCBI taxonomy): Eukaryota > Metazoa > Chordata > Chondrichthyes > Carcharhiniformes > Carcharhinidae > Carcharhinus > Carcharhinus amblyrhynchos. The sequence continues at coordinate 42,015,259 of NC_137333.1, read as the reverse complement.
CAACGGGCAGAGAATTCCAGAGATTCACCACCCTTTGAGTGAAGAAGTTCCTCCTCAACTCCGTTCTGAACCGCCCCCCCTTTATCTTGAGGCTGTGCCCCCTAGTCCTACTGTCTTTTTTGAGCGGGAAGAGTCTTTCCACCTCTATCCTATCCATCCCATTCATCATCTTATACGTCTCAATGAGATCTCCCCTCATTCTTCTAAACTCTAACGAGTACAAGCCTAGTTTATTCAGCCTCTCCTCATAGCTCAACCCCCTCAACTCCGGTATCAGCCTAGTAAACCTCCTCTGCACTCCCTCCAAGGCCAAAATATCCTTGCGCAGGTGCGGCGCCCAAAACTGCACACAGTACTCCAGCTGCGGCCTCACCAATGCCCTATACAGCTGCAGCAAGACCTCCCTACTTTTATATTCAATCCCCCTCGCTATGAAGGCCAGCATCCCATTCGCCTTCCTGACCACCTGCTGCACCTGCAGGCTGGGTTTTTGCGACTCATGCACAAGGACCCCGAGGTCCCTCTGCACCGTCGCCTGCTGCAGTTTTTCGCCACGTAAGTAATAGTCCTTCCTACCATTCTTCCTACCAAAGTGGACCACCTCACACTTGCCAACATTAAATTCCATTTGCCATTTCCTGGCCCATTCGCCCAGCCTATCTAGATCCTTCTGCAGACTCTCCACACCCTCCGCACAATTTGCCTTTCCCCCAATCTTGGTGTCATCAGCAAATTTCGACACCCTACACTCGGATCCCTCCTCCAGATCATCTATATAAATGGTAAATAGCTGAGGCCCCAGCACCGACCCCTGGGGCACCCCACTAGTCACCAACCGCCAATCCGAATAGCACCCATTGACCCCCACTCTCTGCCTCCTATTTGACAACCAATCCTCTATCCACGCTAACACCCTACCCCCAACTCCATGTCCTCTGACCTTCTGCAGTAACCTCTTGTGAGGTACCTTATCAAACGCCTTCTGAAAATCCAGAAAGACCACATCCACCGGCTCTCCTCTATCCACCGCCCTAGACACATCCTCATAGAACTCCAGTAAATTTGTCAGACACGACTTCCCTTTAATGAAACCGTGTTGCGTCTGCCCTATCAAGCAATTCCCTTCAAGATGCCTCGCAATTTCCTCCTTAATGACGGATTCTAACATTTTACCTACCACAGACGTTAAACTAACCGGCCTGTAATTCCCCGCCTTTTGCCTGGCACCCTTCTTAAACAACGGCGTAACATTAGCCGTTTTCCAATCCTCCGGCACTTCCCCGGAATCCAGCGACGTCTGGAAAATAACCACCAAGGCATCCACTATCACCTCCGCCATTTCTTTCAGAACCCTCGGATGCATTCCATCCGGTCCTGGGGACTTGTCCACAATCAGCCCCTCCAGTCTGTTGCGCACCACCTCTCTAGTAACAGTAATGTCATTAAGACCCTCCAGTCCTACCACCTTTCCATCGCTAACACCCGGCAAATTATTCACGTCCTCCTCCGTGAAGACAGAAACAAAAAAGTTATTCAAGACCTTAGCCATATCCCCATCCCCTACCACTAGGTCCCCTTTCTCATCCTCTCCAAATTTGCAAATGATAGAAGTTGGGTGGGAGGGTGAGCTGTAAAGAGGATGCAGAGATGCTTCGGCATGATTTGGACAGGCTGAGTGTATGGCATGTGCATGGCAGATGCAGTACAATGTGGATAATAGTGAGGTTTCCACTTATGTAGCAAAAATAGGAAGGCAGATTTTTATTTGAATGTGTGTAAATTAAGAGAAGTGGATACTCAATGAGACCTTGATGTCGTTGTGCATCAGCCACTGAAAGTAAGCATGCAGGTACAGCAGCAAGTAAAGAAGGCAATTAGAATGTTGGCCTTCATAACGAGAGGATTTGAGTATAGGAATAGGAATATTTTACTGCAAACGTATACGGCTTTGGTGAGGCCACATTTGGAGTGTGCAGTTTTGATGTCCTTATCTGACGAAGGATGTTCTTGCTATAGAGAGAGTACAGCGAAGGTTTACTAGGTTGATTCCTGGGATGGCCGGACTGTCATATGAGGAGAGACTAAGTTGGTTAGGATTACATTCACTGAAGTTTAGAAGAGTGGAAGCTCTGACAAAGGGTCATCTGGACTTGAAATATCAGCTCTTTTCTCTTCTTACAGATGCTGCCAGACCTGCTGAGATTCTCCAGCATTTTCTCTTTTGGGTCATTCTGCTGTTGGTAGGCAATGGCAGGTGGGGTATGGCAAGGATCAGTACTTGGGCTCCAGCTGTTCACAATATATATCAATGATTTGAATGTGGGGACCAAACGTAATATTTCCAAGTTCACAGATGATACAAAACCAGATGGGAATGTATGTTGTGAGGAAGGTATAAAGTGGAGAACTTGGACAGACTTTGTGAATGGGCAACATGGTAGATGGAATGTAATGTGGAAGAATATGTGTTAATCCACTTTGGTAGAAGAAACAAATGTGTTACAGTATTTCCTAAATGGTAAGAAATGAGAAAGTTTAAATGTACAAAGGGACCTGGATGTCCTTGTCCACTATTCGTTGAATCTAACCTGTGCAGCATTCTATTAGAGAGACTAATGGAATGTTCGCTTTTATCACAAAATGATTTGAGTACAGGAGTAGTGGGAGCTTGGTTAGACCGTTCCTATCTGCCTACTTCCGAAAAGATATTATTGCTATAGAGGGAGTGACCATAAGATGTAGGAGCAGAAGTAGGCCACTCGGCCCATTGAATCTGTTCCAATTCAAAGAAATCAGGACTGACCTGAAATGATAACCCTCAACTCCACTTTCCCGCCTTATCCCAATAAGTGCAATGAAGGTTCACCAGATTTGTTCCAGAAAAGGTGGGACTACCTTATGAAGAGAAACTGGGCAAACCTGGCCTGTATTCTCTCAAGTTTTGAAGACTAAGAGGTGATCTAATTGAAACCTACGAAATACTTAAAGGAATAGACAGGATAGATGCAGGTAAGATATTTTCCTTGAATGGGAAGCCTAGGAGGACAATTTCAAGCCAAGGAGCACAAGTTCAAAACAAGGAAGAAGCCACTTAGGACTAAGATGAGAAAAAATTTCTTTACACAGAGGGTTATGAATTTATAGAATTCTCTATCCCAGGGACCCTAGGAGCTCATTCATTATGTATGTTTAAAGCATAGATTGATAGATTTCTGATTAACAATAACATAAAGGGTGATGGGAATAGTGGGTGTAAAAGACATTGAAGTGTCCAATCAGCCGTGATTGTATTAAATGGTGAAGCAAGCTCAATGGGCTGAATGGCCCACTATGTTCCTATGTTGCATTCCAGCCCTGTATCTTTTTAACATATGTTGAATCTTTGAATCACTGTCACCATGTTTTGTTGTGCGGTCAGGGTCTGGACAGGAGTTTTGTTCTCCCAGACAATGCTATTGAGTTTGTAGCTTCTCAAAACTATTGCTCTTTATTTACAGTAAGTATTATTTACACGTGTGGACATGAGATTGGAACTTCTCCTGTTTCCAGGTCTCTTCACTTCTCGTCATGATCTGATATCATGTATGCCCTTTACTCTACATGTACCATCAGCTACACTGTAGCCACTGGAGTGACACCACTAAGGAGCTTGAGGATAGGCTTACGCACCCATACAAAAGGTGCTAAAGGAATAAGCAAAGATGAATAGTTCAGTTTTGTGTGTGTTATTGGAAGTGTTTTCGGATAAAGTTATAGAATTGTTTAATCAGTGGCTTTTATTTCAGAGTTTTTTTTGCCAAGAGGACACTAGCAGATGGATTGGAAATGGGGAACTGTCGAGTAATTGTTATGTGGGGATAAGATCTTAAGGGGATCAGGGTCTGAAAACCTGCTCACAAATAGTCTATCCAGGGTGACAGAGTCCTGGATACCTCGTTTCTACTTCCCTTTCCTTCTCCTGAGGTAGCCTCCCATTTCCTGGTGGCAAGGATTGTATCATTGGGATAGCAAGGTTATGGAGGATACTACAGATGCAATGAAGTTTGGCGCACTGTCTAATGAGTACAGAGCTGCCACCATCTTCCCCACAGCCCCCCAAACCCTTATATTGTCCATGAATGCAGAACCGTTGTTTCAGGATGCTGATTGTGTGTTCTATTGTGTTTCTTGTTGCTGCATGTCTCTTATTACAAGTACGTCATCTTTGTGTGGTTGGGTGGTAGTGACAACATTTATCGCTTGCCATTCAGCAGTCACCATCTGATTCTTTCTGGCTGCCCTCAGGATAGCTGGAATTCACCAAGAGGATTTTCTGGTTATGGTCACATCCAAGCAGAATGTTAATATATTGAATGGCCATGCGGTTATGGAACATCTGGGGCCTATAGAGCCACATGTATTGATGTTGCATCTTGGGAATCCCAACCAGATTGGCAAATTTCCTCCCTCTCTCTGGTCAGTGAGAAGTTGCTATCAAAGTTTCTGGCGTACGGGACCTTTTTGACATCCCTAATGGATGGTGAACTGTGAGTTGTTGCTGACTTCTCCTGCTCTCGCATGAAAAAATCCCCTGGGTGTTGAGGTTTAGAGCAACAGTGACCTTGACAGCTACTGACAGTGTTGTCCTCACCTTCCTATGATGCTGCAGGTCAGGTTGTAGAAAGTAGCACTGTTCAAAGAGAAACTTCTCAGTGAGGTACAGGCATCAGAGACACTGCTCCAGGCAGAGGTAAAGATAGAAGGTCCCCTCAGAAAATTCTTGGTGGGTAGAGAATGCTGTGGCTACTTGAGAGAACCACCTTACATTCGCCATTGGAATTATTGCAAGTAACTGCACAGTTTGCTCAAGTAATGGCCCACAGGACTTTCTGCTTCCAGGGAATCATCATAGTTTGCACAGTAACACTTCTAAGTGGCATTATGCCAACAAATATTTCCCAATTGCCTCCATTAATAAAACCACCCCCATATGTTTTTATTGACAACCTTTTGAACTTGTCCTGCCACTTTGAAAGATTTATGCCTGTTAAGATTCAGAATCCCTTAAAAATTGTACAATTCAATTTACATTGCCTCAAATAACATGGTTGGTTAATATGTTTTCATTGCTTAAAAAGCACTTTCTTCTGAATGTACATTTCCAAACTCTGTAATGCAATGCAAAATGGTCATTTCTGTTTTTTAAAGAATAAAATATGACCAAATATTTTGCAGCTGAAGCTTTGATTGACTTACCGAACACATTGGTTTGAGTCCCCTTGTTCAGCAGAGGGATGGTTATCACAAATCAACTGTGATCATTTCGAGGTGCTTCTATCTCTGGACTTAGTGTGGATATTACATGACATGAGATTAAGTGACCTTGTTAACTTGCAGCTGCTGCCGTTTGTTTTCTGCCATACTGAAGTTGTTGGCAAATATTGGAACTTTGAATTTAAGGTCGCAGTCTTCTGGTATTGTTGGGCTATGAGAGGGAAAAGCTGGAAGACACCTCTTTAGGACCTTTCTACTGCAGGAAAAGAGTTCATGGTTTAGGTATGGCAATAGCAAATGTCACTGTTAATAGCAAATGTGCATCTAAGTGCTATGTATAGACTGAGAGTCAGTCATATGTTTGAAGTTCCACAGAAATGATTTATTACCTAAACTTTAAATCAGAACTCAGCAATTTTATTTGAAAATGAAAGATAAAATGTGCATCTGTCATTTCAAAGTCCCTAGTTAATTAGAAATAGAAATACTTGGAGTAAAGTTTGCTACTCAAACATACCAGAACGAGGACCTGTTATTCATTATGGCAGAGTGAAGCCTGTGAGGTCTACAGCAAAACTGAAAACATTTGCAGAGGTGTTTTAATTCCTCCAAGGAAATGGGCAGAACAGGATTTAAAATGGAGTGGATTAATTTCCCTTTGGAAAGGATATGAAAGGTTTAGAAAAAGTGCAGAAAAGATTGACGACAGTTGTTCCAGGAATGAGGGGCTTCAGTTACATGGGTAGATTGAAGCAGCTTGAGCTGTTCTCCTTAAAGACAGGAAATCGAGAGGAGACTTGATAAGAAGTGTTCAGGATCACGAGGAGTCTGGACAGGGTAGATAGGGACAAACTGTCCCTATTGGCGGAAGATTCACAAACCAGTGAGTGCAGATTCATTTAAAGCCATTGGCAAAAGAGACAAAGGTGCTCTGAGGAAAAGCTTTTTCACACAGCCAGTGGTTAAGATCTGAAATGCACTGCCTGAGAGCGTAGTGGAGACAGATTCAAATGCGGCTTTCAAAAGAAGATTGGATAATTATCTGAGGAGAAAATCATTTCAGGGCCACAGGGGAAAAGTGGGGGGGGGTTTGAAACCAGGAGAATTGCTCTTTCAAAGAGCCAGTAGAGAAATGGTGGGCTGAGTGGCTTCCTGCTTTGATTCTATGGCATTGTATTAGGTTCTTGTAAGGTTGTGTCATGACCCCATGAATTTTGTATTTAATCCATATTTAGTGGATTTTCCAGAAGGCCGTTAATTACAAAATAACATAAATAGAATTGGGAGTGAGTGGTTAAGATCTGGAATGCATTGCTTGAGAGGGTGGTGGAAGTGGACACAATCGTAACTTTTATATTATAAAAATTTGAAAAGAATTGCAGGGCTGTGGGACCAAGTAAATTGATGTTACAGAGAGTTGACACAGACACAACTGGCCAAATGGCCTCTTTTCATGCTGTAACCACTTTATGCTTCTATGAAAAGAAAGCACAGGAGAGCCCCTCCAGGCCAGACAGGAGAAACTCCTGCCTCTGATACTCCAGGACTCTCATCCTTCTCATTAATAACTCTTTGGCAAAATCCGCTTCTTATCACCACTTATCTAAGTAGTGATGAGGATACAACAGGATATGGATACATTGCAGTCTTGAGCAGAGAAATGGCAGATGGACTTTAATCCGGATAAATGCGAGGTGATGCATTTCGGAAGATCAAATTCAGGTGTGAATATTAGAGTAAGTGGCAGAACCCTTAAGAGCATTGACATACAGAGGGATCTGGGCATTTAGGTGTGAAGAGAGGTTGGATAAACTCAGATTGTTTTCACTAGAAAGATGGAGGCTGAGGGGAGACCTGATAAAGTTTACAAAATTATGAAAGGCATAGACAGGGTGGATTGTTAGAGGCTTTTTCCTGGTTGGAAGGGTTGACTACAAGAGTGCACAGGTTCAAGATTGGAGGGGGGAGGGGAGTGGGGGGAGGGGTGGGCAGCATTTAGGGGAGATGTGCAGGGGAAGTTTTTTTACAGAGAGTGGTGGGTGCCTGGAACACGCTGCCAGTGGAGATGATGGAAGCAGGCACATTAGCAACATTGAAGGTGCATCTTGATAGACACACGAACGGAAGGCAAACAGAGGAGTATCGGCACAGGCTTGGTGGGCTGAAGGACTGTTCTTTGCATCTTCGTTTTCCTCCATTGCTGTGTCCTGGTGCTTCTCTCCCTCAGCTAATCTTCCCATGTGGAGATTATCCCCACTATTCAAGTATAACCTGTTCAAATTGTAAGGTAAACCCCTCTGCTCAAAACTACTCAGCCTATCCCAGGAATCAATTCTTCAGCCATTCATTTGTCTGAACTTTCCGTACACATGAGCACTGTGAGTCCTGTTATCACATTGGAAATCCAACTTTTTAATCCTAGCTCCCGCAACTCAACCTGTACATCTCAGCCTTTTCCTGTCTATGTCACTGGTTCCAACATGGTCCTTGACTTCTGACTGTTCTCCTTTCTATTGCTGAATGTCCTATACCTGTGCAATGATAATTAGTGGCAATACCTGGTGTATTAATGGGGTGAAGGCATTTTGTCCAACTCCATGGTTTACAATCAATTTGTTTCTTAATGAGGTCAAGAGAAAGGAAGAGATTTGGGCAGAGAAGAGATGTGTGGATCTGTAAGGGTGTAGATTGATTAAGGCGCCACAGTCCATTTACAGGACAATTTATTACAGGACATAATTTCTGGTCAGCAGCAATGCATAGATATCACTGCTGAAGTAAATGTAGCCCTAGGAGTTTGTGTTCTTGTAACCAGGTCTTCTTGTCCTGCAGCAGGAATGGTTCAGTTCAGCCCTCCACAGCCAGCAATGGCAAAGAGGGACAGTGGAGGGAACACAATCCATTTCACAACATTATTGTTGTGTTTGGGTAAGATTGTTAGAAGTTTTAAGGGTTTCAGTGGAATTAGGGAGTGAGTGGCTGTGAGTGGGTGGGTGAGTGTTTGGGGGGTGGAGGATTGATGTTTGGTTGAGAAGTTTGGTTGGGAGCACGATTCATGGTGGCAGGGTTTATATGTGAAGAGTGGGAACCTGGGGGTTACGTTGTTAATCACTGAATCAGAAATTAAACAAGTAGTATCTGGGTAAGTGTTCTGTATCTAGTCCAGGTCTTGAACCCTGAACTCAGTGTCGGAGACATTCCCGTAGTGTCCTGGGCACTGCAAATCAGTCTATCAGAGGTTTAAACTTCCTGGGCAATTCCCACGCATGTGCCTGTGTCAGGACATCTGATGGTCCCATGGTGCAACAGAAGCGGATATCTCAACATCCATCACTGTTAACATTACAATAGCTCATTATTTTGTCCTCCTACAAAACATTAATCAGATTTTCATTAGAATGCAAGAGCCATTCCAGTTGCCTATGTGATGGATGAGAGTGAGGCTTTTGAAAGGATACAGAGCAATGCCGCCAGATTAATTCCCAGTTTGAAGGGGCTTAATTACTAAGCTATGTTCAAAGAGTTGGGTCACTCTACTTTGGAGAAGATTAGCTTAAAGCTTAGACTGATGATAGATCAAAGATGATGAGAATATAGAGGGACCAGATTGTGATGGTGTTGGGAATTTCTTGCAACTGAATAGCTTGGGGAGGACCAGCAATCACAGTCTAACTCTAAGTAATTCTCTATTTTGGTTAGATGTCAGAAGGTGGTTCTTTCCCCAGAGATTTTGTGGACCTTGGGGTACAGATTGCTGGCCCCTTTGGGGAGCATTAAATTTGCGGAATCTGTTTTCAGCTATTGGAAGTGACACGTGGCCAGCATTCTACAGCATGAATGAGTGCTAGATTTGTCTCTTGGAGCAGTTTCACTTGTTTAGAGGAAGTCGTTCACGTAAACACTTTGATGGTCAGCTGGCTGGAGACTGGTGTTGTAAGATTCACTTTTGCAGGTAGTGTTATGAAGCAAGGTGAAGTAAATATTCAGACTGTATCACATTGATACAAAATCTTCCAGTAGAGTCAAGTTAGATGGGCTGGTGGTCCAACTTAGGCAGAATTTGTTTCTGTATGGCCTGCCAGTAAGATGTTAACCTGCTGACTGACTACACAGCACAGAAAGGTAATATTGAAAGTTTCAAAAGGTTAGAGTCGTGGGCGATGTGACCTTCCTTCCTCACAGTGACTTCAACGAAGGATATTTATCTAGCAGCTGGGATTTAGCTTTGTTTCAAGACTGATAATATCTCAGCCATTATGGGTTGAAAGAGGTGCCACTTATGTTGAGGATCTGACGTTTGGGAAGATCTTAGAATATTCGTGTATCAGTTGCTGAAAGTAAGCTCGCAGATACAGCAGGCAGTCAAGAGGCAAATTGTATGTTGGTCTTCATAGTGAGAGGATTTGAGTACAGGGGTAGGGATGTTTTGCTGTAATTGTATAGGGCGTTGGTGAGGCTATACCTGGAGTATTGTGTGCAGTTTTGGTGCCCTTATCTGAGGAAGGATGTCCTTGCTATAGAGAGAGTACAGTGAAGGTTTACCAGGCTGATTCCTGGGATGGCAGATCTGTCATATGACAAGAGACTAAGTTAGTAAGAATTGTTTTCATTTGAGTTTAGAAGAGTGAGGGGGTTATGCCAGGTAGATTTTGAAAGAATGTTCCCAATGGTGGGGGAGAGTTCAGAACTAGGGGTCATAGTTTGAAGATATTGAGTAAACCTTTTAGAACATGAGGTGAGGAGAAATTTCTTCAACCAGTGGGTGGTGAATGTGTGGAAATCACTGCCACAGAATGTAGTTGACACCTAGGCGTTGTGTGTTTTCAAGAAGAAATTAGATATAGCTCTTGGGGCTAAAGGGATCAAAGGATATGGGAGGAAGAGCAGGATGAGGATACTGAATTCAGTGATTAGCCACGATCAAAATGAATGGTAGAACAGGCTCAAAGGGCCAAATGGCCTACTCCTGCTTCTAGTTTCTATGTCTCTGTGTCTCAATAGACCTGCAGACTCCACTTATCAAAGGCATGTAGCAATGTGCATCTGTAGATTCCTCTGTACAGTCGGTACAGTCTGAGGTGGCCTGTCAGAAGTTCACTTGGTGTAACATCGACATTCCTGAAACTGAGAAGATAATTCTTTTGTCCTGTGCTATGAAGAGAACACAAAGGGGTTTCAGAGGATTTAGACAGACTAAGTGAGTGGATAGAAAGATGGCAGACTTTATTTGTTGTTGTTGACAATGCAAGCAGGTAATGGATCAGCAGAGCAACAGGGCACCTAAAACCTTAATAAACAATATGATAAGCAGGGTAAATTCTCAATCATTGAGGTTTAAGAGTGGAGACATGAACAGAGAAAGGACTGACAGGTGCAGTATAAGGGTTTTCAGCATAGCAAGGGTTAATGTGGGACTAGAGAACAGTACTACCCACATGTGCAGAAACGTGACAGTAGATCTGACACAGAACTGTATGGAGAGACTTGAACAGGAATCAACATGAAGTTAGCTCCTAGTCTGGGCTATGCTGTGTACCGATCTAAAGAGTTACGTGTAACCAATAAACACCATTGTTCAACTTTACAAGCCTTCTCATTAGATCTACTGAACAAGAGAGAGGGTGAATTAAAGTGGGTGAATTCATTGTCAAGTCAGATTCAGAAATAAAAACAAGAGAGGGTGAAATAAAGGTAGGATTAAGAGAGAGAAAAGGGAGGCAGAAAGAAAAAGTAAGAAAAGATAAATTTGACATTTTTAAAATCTCCTAAATTCACAGCCTTAAAGACATGTTGACTGGCAGTTACTAGCAAATATCACATTATTAAAAGGGCTCAAATGCTGCTAAATACTAGAATTTAATTGTGTGTGGTGAGTTTAATGGGAAATTAATGTAGAAAAGCAGCAAGTTCTTGGAGAGGTCAAGCCCAATTTGCCATTTTTGCAGAGCTCAGAATGGAGAGTTGCAAATTGGTCAGCACCTTGTGAAAAGCACAATTCATGGGGATCTCTTCATTGACACCAGTTACTGGATATTTTGTGTATTCATAATGATGTACATTGTTTACATGCCTTTTGTTAATAAAATCTGGTCCAACATTTTAGGAGAAGGACAACATATTATAGGTTCATTCTTGTGTAAATTAGGGCATCATAAAGGATTTACCGGATTACACATAGCAAAGAAGTTATCTTCTCGTGTACTTTGAATTATGAAATGGATTTGTGTGTAAATCATCAAATCCACAAATGGTTTCTTTCTATTGCTGCAGAAATTAATTTGTGACAATGAACAACACAGAGAAGAACAGTATTAAAAAAGGTATGACAAATCGATATATTAATAAGAATGGGCTTAAAGTGAAAGATTATATGTGGAAGGCACTGGCATTTGTCTAGAATGATGACAAGCTTTGGATTGAAGATGTCAGCATGGAATATCCTGAGTTACAAATGAGGTAGTTAACCTACATAACACCATGTCCACAGCATGCTACTTAATCTTACTAATAATTTATTGTTTAAAAGCTGTTTCAATTTATTCCTTAAGAAAAACAATTATCAAAAAGTCTTCTCAAGATGATAAAACATGGAAAAATACTGCTTTTTTTATTCATTCATGGGACATGGGCATCACTGGTTGGCTAGCATTTATTGCCTGTCCCTAGTTACACTTGGAGGGCAGTTGAGGGTCAACCACATTGCTATGGCTCCGGAGTCACATGTAGGCCAGACCAGTTAAGGGCAGTAGATTTCCTTTCCTGAAGAACATTAATGAACTAGATGGATTTTTCCAACAATTGATCATAGTCATCAGTAGATTCTCAATTTCAGATACTTCTTATGAACTCAAATTCCACCATCTGCTGTGGCAGGATTCGAACCCGGGACCCCAGAACATTAGTTGAGTTTCTGGATTAATAGGCTAGCGATAATACACTAGGCCATCGCCTCTCCCATAATTAACAACTGCATGATTTAATATATGCTTTTTTCTCCAATAACTAACACAACCATTGCTTTAATAATGCTTAATTCTCTTTCTCTGCCAATTTCGTTCTGCTGTACAACATTTGGGCCGGCATTTTCTGCTCCTGTTAGCATTGGGCAGGTTTGGCCACATATTAAGGGGGATGTCAGGGTGACGAGGCTCTGACTGAGGGTGAATGAGGGGAGATCTCATTGAGACATATAAGATGATGAATGGGATGGATAGGATAGAGGTGGAGAGACTCTTCCTGCTCAGAAAGGACAGTAGGACTAGAGGGCACAGCCTCAAGGTAAAGGGGGGGACGGTTTAGAACGGAGTTGAGGAGGAACTTCTTTACTCAATGGGTGGTGAATCTCTGGAATTCTCTGCCCGTTGAAGTGGTGGAGGCTGCCTCGCTAAATATTTTTAAGACGCGGGTTGATGGGTTTTTGATAAGCGAGGGGATTAAGGGTTTTGGGGAGAGGGCGGGAATGTGGAACTGAGCCACGACAGATCAGCCATGATCTTATTGAATGGCGGGACAGGCTCGAAGGGCTAGATGGCCTACTCCTGCTCCTATTTCTTATGTTCTTATGACCAGGCTTGACTCAAGGGAGACCAAGGTAACACTGAAGCAAAATGTGGTTAACAGTGGAAAGGTACCAACAGCCTAGTCAGAGGGTACCAGAGGGAAGACACAAGGTAATGTGGGGAAGATTTAAGGCCACTATGGTTGAAGACTCCAGGCTTACAGGGCCGTAGATGTGGGAGATTAAGTGTGTTGTCTAGGAGGTTGACTCAGGGGAGATTAAGGAGTTGAATTGGGGAAGACCGGAGGGTTTAATAGAAGGATATTAAGGGTTGACTCAGGCGAGACCAGGAGTTTGAATCACAGGAGTCAAGGGAAAGACTGTCAAATGTCGAAAGCACCGTTCCTGAAGTTACCTTCTGCTGCTGGGCCATGGGCTTTTTGGTCAAGCCTCACAAGGGGAAGGGAAACCTGGGGCAGTTTGGTGGGGGGGGTGGGCAGTCATCACTGACTCAAACCTAAAATGTTCTGGAGGAGGAATGTTGTCAAGGGCAAGGCTACTGAAATGACATGTCAATGATCATTATCTCATTGCAGCTGAGACCATTCAGCTGTAACACAATTGACATGCCAGGAGTCAAACTAGTCAGGCAATTATGCCCACTCAAACACAACATATATGTGTGAATTCCATTGATTGTTTCTTAAAATGTAACCTTTGGAGCACTGACTTCCAAAATCGTTGACTTTTATGATGTGCTGTACCATTGGCTAGCTGGGCAAGCAAATACATTCCTTTACACAGTTGGCAATGGCAACTGTCCAAGGAAAGAGCTCCTTCCTAATCCTTGGATGTGTGCTGAGGTGCAAATTGACAAGTGCTTCCATATACCAGGTTGAGTGAAGCTTTGGACAATGCCAAATCTGAGGTGTGGGATGTTGCCAAAGCAGAATGTGTAGTAAGGACTGAACATCAATGTGGTGATCAGGACATGAGTCAGTGGGCTTTGAGAGGTAGCTTCAGGTGATGAATGGACAAAGAGCGGTCCCTGGGAGACAAACATTAACTGTTGTCAAGTCTGTCTCTTTGAAGCTGCAGTGAGAAGAACGTATGGACCATGGAACATGGTGACCTTGCTGTCATTCTCTTGTTGATAAGTAGGAGAGAAGAAGAAAACGTCAGTATAAGCACCTCGCTCACCAAAGGCAGAAAGGGGTGGCAGGGTCTACCCTACACTCAAAGGAAGAATGCCAGAGACCCATCGCTTGGAGGTGCCCCATTAGAGCCAGGGTCTACAGATGCACCTAACATCTCTGCAGATGTCCAGGAACCAGTGTGGCCAAAGGCAATGCATGTCTAGGGAACTAGTTAGTCACATCTGCCAGCTTCTGCAGGATTTGGATGGCATTCACTGCCAATGTCACTGAAATTATGGCAGCGCTCAATTTTTACACCGGCAGCTCCTACCAGAGTTCCACAAGTATCCTCTGCAGAATTTTGCAAGTTTCTGCACACAAGTGCACACAATCTTCTTGAAGGCAAGTGACAATGCAAGAATGATGGGCTTTGCGCAAATCTCTGGTTTTCCATAGATGCAGGATGCCATCGACTGCACTCACGTGGCATGCAAATTTCCAGGGCATCAAGCTGTGAATAATCTGGACCACATGGGTTGACACTTGCTGAATGTTTAGTTAGTTTGTGATCATACCAAACACATCCTCCAAATGTGTGCTCAATTCACAGAGAATGTGCACAACCCGTACGTCCTGAGCTGCCCTCACATCCCTGACATTTTTCAGGCTCCATAGTTGTTGTAGAGTTGGCTCCTCAGGGACAAGGGCTGCCCGCTGAGGAGATGCTAATGCCTGTGTGTCACAGGAGGCCACAGAGTGAAGCTGAGACAAGACACAGTGAGGTTTATACTGTAACTTGCTCTCTGGTGGAGCAGACCATTGGGATGGTGAAGGTAATGTTCTGGTGCTTGGATAGTTTGGTGGAGCTCTGCAATAAGAACATAAGAACATAAGAAATAGTAGCAGGAGTAGGCCATCCAGCCCTTCGAGCCTGCCCCGCCATTCAATAAGATCATGGCTGATCTGTCGCTGCTCAGTTCCACTTTCCCGCCCTCTCCCCATAACCCTTAATCCCCTCTCCTATCAAAAACCCATCAACCCGCGTCTTAAAAATATTTAGCGAGGCAGCCTCCACCACTTCAACGGGCAGAGAATTCCAGAGATTCACCACCCTTTGAGTGAAGAAGTTCCTCCTCAACTCCGTTCTAAACCGCCCCCCTTTTATCTTGAGGCTGTGCCCCCTAGTCCTATTGTCTTTTTTGAGCGGGAAGAGTCTTTCCACCTCTATCCTATCCATCCCATTCATCATCTTATACAATTCGCAGAGTGTGTCACACAATGTGGTTGTCTGTTGACCCCCTGCATAACCTATCACTGCAAAGGGGGAGGAGCTTCCTGAGGAGGAGATGGAGGGTGACACATTTCCACTGATGAAGAGGACATTGAAGGGATGAGGCTGATGAAGACCTCGAGAGAGAGAGATTACCAGCCACGAGCCAATGGTGAACTCCAGCCAAGCTTGGGACATGCTCATTGCTGCCAGATTCATGGAGGGTGATGAGAACATCCAGGGAAGACATCCCATTACCCTCTGTGAACATTGCCTTTCTGTCTGAGAACAGCACACACTCTCTGTGACAAGGCTTCTGTCATGGGGACACAACAGTTGCCATAGTCCCTACATTCCAGAAGAATGATGCTGATTTGCAGTGAGGACAGCGCATGAGTTTCTGTGAATGTCCGGTTGGTAGCAGCTCACTTGCTGTCAATGATGAGGGTCATTCACCTCTCCTGATCTTTGTGAGCTGTAACCTTGAGGTTCAGTGTCACTGGAGGCTGAGGCAGATGGGATGACAGGCAAGGTGGAGGAGGGGAGTCAAAAGGTGCAAAGAGCACACATGGACAATGACTGCAGTGAGTGACACTAGCCCTGTACATTGTGGGAGATATCCTCATTCCTGACAAGATACAGGCATGACTAATGTGTTTAGTCACTGTGAAGGGACACCACTGGGAATGTAGCACAAAGCACATGGAGGAAGCCATGGACTGAACACTGCTACTTTCTGGTCCAACAATCAAGCTTTCAAAGGCTGAGAGGAACACAGCTCATCAGATCAAGGAGCCATAGAAAGGGTAAAATAGTGAGAGTTTATTTACAGAAGTGAATGTTTGTGCAAGTGCTTAACAACTATGCCCATGTGGCGTGACTAGAGCTTCTTAACATTTCTGATCTTGCTGCTATGTCTTGGTGTACCCCCAATGGAGGTGGGAGCAGACAGCTGACTGCCACACCCTGCTGTCTGTGATGTCCTTGCTGGTTGTCCTCTGGAGGGCTGAGACCTGGAGCACCCCAAGTCCTGCTGTGTGGCAATGTTAGCCCCCTCAGCCTGCAGAGCTGTCACAGAAAGAGGGGGCTTGGATGGGTGGGCACTTCCTGAGTCCCTGGGGTGAATGGCCATGGAATGTGTTGATCCTTCTCCTTGTAGGTGCCCAAGGGCCCCTGGCTTCTTCCTTAGGATAGAGGAGTGAACTTGAGACAGATGGAGAGAGTGTTACTGGAATGCCTGCCAGGGCAATGATAAGAATTCCTGGCATGTATACATGGTGAATAGACCAGTAGGGTGTGGCAATCACAACCAGTGCTACAGTGGATTGGTGCATTTCTGGCTAGTTTTCTTCCAGACTGCGGGTAGAGGTTGCCAGTGTGGTTTGAGGGGAGGGAAGGGTTACTCATATTTCTGGAGGGAGAGGATGGTCCTCTTTGGTGAGGAGCACCCTCGGGTCACTTGGTGGGGGGGAGGAAACCATTACTTTTTTTGTGGGGGTTGACATGCTCCAAGCACGGGTCGCCATTTACAAATGGCAGCCCAGTTTCAGAACTGTGGGGTTTGCTGGCAGATTGTCCACTCTGCATAAATTAGCATCAATCAGGTGGGAGAATCCCTCCAAGTGTTCTGTTGATGTGGGTACTTAATCCCAATTCAAGAGAATGTAAGCCTTCATCTTTGTAATACTGAATACTTCTTATTTTCTTCAGAAGAGGCTGAAGATGAATACATATCATCAGAAATCATGAAAAGGCGATGGGTGCCAACTGTTTTCAAAAGCACATCCTGGGAATGCTTTCGTTTTGCAGGCTATGAAATCAAAATTACAGAGTCTACTGATTGCTACGGGGCGTTTGTCTGGCCTTCGGTAAGCACTGGTGTCACTTATAATTTAGCTTAAAATTGCTTTGCCTGATATTTGTGGATGAATAGTTAACCTGTTAGGGTGACCCGCTTCTGCCCACTGTTTTCAATGGATTGATACCTCTGACAAAATGGCGAGCATGAGAAAATCGTATGAAAATCTTAAGAACTTGTCCATGAATATCCAGAAAAGTCACATCCTGCTTTTTGCAAACTGTGAGAGAATTTAAAATAGAAATTTCACTGCTCGCCACAGAATAAAATGTTAAATTGCATAAATGAAACTGACTCCTATTTCTACTGCCATGTCACACAGGCCCTGGTGCTGTGCTATTACCTGGAACATAGCCAAAAGGAGAATAGTCTTATTGATAAAAATGTCATTGAAATAGGATCAGGAACAGGACTGGTGTCAATTGTTGCTGGATTACTTGGTGAGTAAATCTTTTAAAACAATGCCTTAGATTTGTGTAGTATTCCTCACACAAAGAAGTGTTAGAAAACTTTACAACATTGAGTAAGAAATTAAAGCAATTTGGATAGAGAGATTAATTAGTTATTTAAATGACTGCTTAAAGAGATAAATTGATGTTGCTCTTTTGGAAAGCTTCTGAAGGTAAAGAGAAAAGTAAAAAAGCAAAAGGCTTTTAGAATTCTTTTAAAAGAATAGTTTTGTGTGCGAGGCTGAATTTATTGTCCATTCTTCCTGTGAAGCTGGGATACCCTTTATCTCTTACCAACCAGCAGCTAGTCACAATGAAAATGTTTTAAAGTTTATTTATTTGTGTCACAAGTACGCTTACATTAACACTGCAGTGAAGTTACTGTGAAAATCCCCTTGTCGCCACATTGGCACCTGTTCAGGTACATTGAGGGAGAATTTAGCATGACCAATGCACTTAACCAGCTCGTCTTTCAGACTATGGGAGGAAACCAAAGCACCCAGAGGAAACCCACACAGACATGGGGAGAATGTCCACACAGGCAGTGACCCAAACGGGGAATCGAACCCAGGTGAGGCAGCAGTGCTAACCACTATGCCACCGTGCCACTCTCTGGGATACTGGATTGCCTGAATGTGAAGGTGTACCAGGGGGCACACAACTCACCTTCATGACCCTCTTTTGGATGTACACTTGTTGCACATCGAGAAACAATTATTCCTTGCAATGTTATAAAAGTTGCTGGTGAGTGCTGTCATGCTGCAGTTGCCTCTTGTGAAGTCAATGGAAACTGTATCCCAGGTGAATGCAGAGTCACAAATTTAATTGTGCACCACTCTGGCTACTGACTTCACAGGGAACTTTGCACAATGATTGGCATCAATAAACAAATCATCAATGTGCAGTCAACTGGGAGATCCCGGAATGATCTGGAGGTGAAAGAAGTTGAAGGTGATGTTTACTTTCACACCCGCTGGTAAGGTGAGGTTTCCAGATCCAGCAGGGAGTGGGTATCTCTGTAGGAAATTTCGATTGTTTGCCATTATCTGATCTAATAACCTCATGATGTGGAGATGCCAGCGTTGGACTGGGGTAAGCACAGTAAGAAGTCTCACAACACCAGGCTAAAGTCCAACAGGTTTATTTGGCAGCACAAGCTTTTGGAGTCTCAGTCTCCTTCTTCAGAGAATCTGTATATGCCCTCCTTCTTCACGAGCTGGGCATATATGGACACAAACTCAATTTACAAAATAATAGTTGGAATCATTATAGGTAATCAAGTCTTGGTACAGACAGTGTGAGTGGAAAGAGGGCCAAGCACAAGTTAAAGAGTTAAAGAGTATTGTCTCCAGCCAGGACAGTTATTGAATTTTGCAAGCCCAGGCAAATCGTGCAGGTTACAGATCACAACAGACCCCTACAGAAGCTGAAAGATGCCCTCATAAGAACAGGATATGGTGCTCGAATCATTGATTGACAGTTCTGATGTGCCACAACGAAAAACTGCATCAACCTCCTCAGAAGACAAACACAGGATATGGTGGACAGAGTACCCTTTGTAGTCCAATACTTCCCTGGAGAGGAGAAGCTACGACATCTTCTTCAGAAGCTTCAACACGTCATTGATAAAGATGAACATCTCGCCAAGGCCATCACCACACCCCCACTTCCTGCCTTCAAACAACTGCACAACCTCAAATAGACCATTGTCCGCAGCAAACTACCCAGCCTTCAGGAGAACAGTGACCACGACACCACACAGCCCTGCCACAGCAACCTCTGCAAGATGTGCCAGATCATTGACATGGATGACATCATCTCATGCGAGGACACCATCCATGGGGTACACAGTACATACTCTTGCAACTCGGCCAACATTGTCTACCTGATGTGCTGCAGGAAAGGATGTCCTGATGCATGGTACATTGGGGAGACCATGCAGATGCTGTGACAACGGATGAATGAACACTGCTCGACAATCACCAGGCAGGAGTGTTCCCTTCCAGTCAGGGTCACAGGAATTCAACCTCTGATCATCAAGTAAATGTTCTCTAAGGCAGCCTTCACGACACACGACAGCGCAGAGTCACTGAGCAGAGACTGATAGCCAAGTTCCGCACACATGAAGGTAGCCTTAACCGGGATCTTGGGTTCATGTCACACTATCTGTAACTCCCATGACTTGCCTGGGCTTGTAAAATCTCACTTACTGTCCTATCTGTACTGTCTTTACTGTACTGTCTCTTTAACCTATGCTAATGCTATCTCCACTCACACTGTCTGCACCTTTAAGATTTGATTACTATAAAGACTTGCATTCCAACCATTATCTTGTAAATTAAGTTTGTGTCTGTATATGCCCTGTTTGTGAACACAACTCTTCACTCACCTGAAGAAGGAGCCTGAGATTCCGAAAACTTGCGCTACCAAATAAACCTGTTGGGCTTTAACGTAATAATTTCAGCCTACTGCAGCGTTGCTTTTGAAGAGGTCAAGGAGAACCGTGATCTGTAAACTCTGGTGTGATGCTGTCTCTGATCCCAGCCCCATTCCTGTCCCCCTTCCTCTTGTGCAACTTATCCACCGCAAGCACATAGCTCCCACCCTGGATTGTGATGGCTTTCTACTCCTTATGTCAAACACATTTATATTGCCTCCCACCCCCTGATCTTGTCCATTTGAAATTCTTAAATGTTGACAAAAGCTGTACTCACACATGTACTCTTGGCCAGAGGGAACATCAGCTGCAAGACTGAAATTTTACTCAGATTCCCTGGGCAGTTTCCTGAACTCTGGGAAATTTGTGCTGCCAAGTTAAATTTGGAACCACGTTTAAAATCATTTAAAAATTCCTCATTAACATCTTCTAAAGACATTACTAACTGTAATAAACCTACATTTTAAATCCCCTGCTTTGATTTCGCATCCATTTCCAAATTCATGTCTGTTAAACCTAGAAGTGGGCACGTTCAAACCGGGTTGGATTTTCATTATAATTTCTAACATTTTTGTTACACTGACTCCATCACGCCCATTCTTGAGGGGTAACATTCCCCACAGAATCTACTTGGTTAGAGTTAAGAAACAGGAGGGGAGCTTGCTAAGTCTATCCTATAAACCACCAGACGATGGGACCAAGATGGAGAAAATCTGCAAGCAAATTTTAGAAAGATGTAAAAACATCAGATTAATGATAATGGAGGAGTATGAGTTTCCTGATTGAGAAACAAGCAATGTTATGAGCAAAATCAGAGAGGAATTCCAGAAATACGTACAGGAGAACATTCTTGATCAGTATGCTTCCAGCCCAATGAGTAAGTCAACAGTGCTGAATCAGTTTTGGGAATGAAAAATGGGCCAAGTGGAATATGTTTCAGTGGGGGAGCATTTGTCTCCCATGAGAAAAATCAGCCCATTTAGATTAACATGAAATTGAAAAAGAGATTTATGATAAAGGTCAGCATAATAATACAGAATAGAATTGGGCAGACTACTGGAAATATACTGGAGGTTGAAAAAGAAATAAAAGGGACAAACAAGTGTATGAGAAAAGGTCAGCAAGTGACAGAAAAGGGTGGCCCAGTGGTTAGCATTGCTGTCTCACAGCGCCAGGGGCCCAGGTTTGATTCCAGTTTTGGGTGACTGTCTGTGTGGAGTTTGCACATTCTCCCTGTGTCTGCATGGGTTTCCTCCGGGTGCTCCGGTTTCATCCCACATTCCAAAATGTGTAGGCTACGTGGATTGGCCAAGCTAAATTGCCCCTTAGTGCCCAAAAGATGTGTAGGTTACGTGGATTAACAATGGTGAATGTGTGGAGTTACAGAAATGGGGATGGGTAGAGGAGTGCAGGTGGGTCTTGGTGGTACATTCTTTTGGATGAGATAAATGGTCTCCTTTGCATTGTAGGGTTCTATGATTCAATTTTTGAAAAGGGAACCCAATTTCTTTTACAAATATAAAGAAGGTAAAAAGAGAAACAAAGATGAGGGCCAATTCATGAAATGTTTTCTTGTGGAGTAAGCGGACATGGCTGAGATATGAAATGAGTATTTTGCTCTGTCTTTGCTAAACAGGAGGATTCTGCCGATGTTACATTAAAGAAGGAGGCAGTAGGGAAATTGGATAGAATAAAAATAGATGAAGAGGAGATACTTCAAAGGTTGGCAGCGTTTAAATTAGAAAGATCATAAAGTCCCGATGGGGTGCTTTTAAGGTTGCGAAGTGAAATAAAGATGCAACCAGTGGTGGTTTTGGCCACAATTTTCCAAACCTCTTTAGATACAGGAGTAGTGCCAGAAGACTGGAGCGTCGCAAAGCCAAAACTGTTTTCATAAAAGGGGCAAGGATAATCCAGCAAGCACAGGTCAATCAGCTTAAAACTGGTGATGGGGGAATTTATGCGATGATAAAGTAGAGAATAAATGTTTGTTAATTGGAAAAATATCGGTTAATTAATATAATCAATACAAATCTGTACCTGGCTAATGTGATTGCTTTCTTTGATGAAATAACAGAGAGAGTTAAGAAGACCATTGTGGTTGATGTGTATATGGATTTTCAAAAAGTGTTTAAGTGCCTCAAGATAGCAAAATTGAAACCCATCAGATTAAAAGGACAATGGCAGCATGGTTATGAAATTAGCTAAGAGGCTTAAGTAGAGGAGGTTATGGGGAGATACAGAGAGGTATTTAAAATCCTATGATACTGTCCACATGCTTTTAGATGAAGTCAATGGTGGGTGGAAGAAGCAGTAAGTTGCTGTGCCTTATCACACTTCTGACCCATCACAAATATTCTCAGAAGTTCAAGGTTACTACATCTAAGTGTAGAAGGAAAATAAATAAATAGTTGTATGATTAAAATAGACTTTTGTGAAGAATGTTATTGAGTAATTTAGCTTTAATATTCAAAAAGTAAATACATGTTGTGAATTTTGAAATTCTATTCACTGACAGGGACAAACATTTGCAGTTATAGAAGATGCTTGCGTTGAGATCTCAGTTATGAATGAGTTAACACACTATTAACACCTCAGCCAACATGATAAATTTCAGCCTGCTTAGAATTATTTGGGAAACTTGGACTCCAACTTCACTAATATTGGGTGGAATTTTACCATGTCATTGCACCCGTTTTGCAGCGGGAAAAAATTCATAAAATCGAGTGCAATGCAACTAATAGGAATGGTGCCCTTTTCACACCCATTCCCATTTTACCACCAGAAAAAATCAGCGCCATCGGGACCCGGCCCAAAATGGGTGAAATGTCAATTTGCATTTTTTTTGCATTCATCACAATTAGCGAGCTTCACTCCTAATTGTCCCAGCTCACCAGTCTTAACCACCTCGCTCGCTGCAGCAGGATCGGTCAGGAAAACACCGCAAGTATAAAAGTCACATTTAGGCACTTGAGCAGAGAGGGTGAGTGAGGAGATAAGTCTCTGCTTTCAAGCTGCTTTGTGCTGCTCATGGCGAGGTTGTTTCGTGATGGCCATGTTGTATTTAAGGTCGCAGGTTAGGGGGCCTGCAAGTGTATAGGGGGCTGCGGGCTGCTGTTGCTCATGAGGTCCAACCTCAGCTTCTCTGCACAGACCTGGGTCAGAGCACTGACCTCGGGTTTAAGCGCTGACTCTGGGACCTCGTGCAGGCAGCAGCAAGCGCTGTTGTAGATGGGGGATGGGTGGAAACTCTCTGAAGTGGCAGTGCTGCAGCCTCAGGACTTGTCAAGCAGTGGTGGCAGTGGCCATTACAGCATGGGTTCTGGGTGTATGTTTGAGAGTGGAGGGAAATGGGGGCTGTGTTGCCATTCTGTGGGGCTGTGGGGGGAGGGGGATATGGGGAGTGTGTGTTCCAGGGGGGCTGTGGGGGGCTATGGGGAGAGTGTGTGACTGGGGTAGGAGTGAACTGAGTTCTTTAACCTCTCCATCTGTCTCTCCTCTTCCCCAACCCTCTACCATCCCCCATACCCCTTTTCAGATTGACAAGATGGTTTTGCAATGCAACCAATTGATCTTGCTGTTCTTTTGGTTGCTGCTGGAGCTGAGGGGGAGGAGCAGGAGGATGAATTGCGGGCAGACGAAGCATAGGCCTCACCACTCACAGGAGTAGAGGGAGACGGTCGGCCAAGGGGTAGGCAGGAGAAGGAGTACAGGCCTCAGCAGTTCCACACGCAAGTGTCATTCAAGTAACTGTCGAACATCATGTGCTGTCAATGGCTCCAGCACTGAAAGCAGTGTGACACCTGAGCCATTTGTTGCAGGACTGGCGCCTTGGGGCATGGGGGGGGTGAGGGGGGGCACCCACTCCCAGTGGCTGTGAAAGTGATGACCATCTTAAACCTTTATGCCACCAGGTCCTTCCAGACTGCCAGTGGAGACCTTTGTAGCATTTCCCAATCATCTGTCCACAAGTGTGTGAAGGAGGTCACAGATGCCTTGTATGCCCAGGCTGACTGGTATGTTTTTATTTTCCCTTTTCATTCACAGGTTATAAGTCGGTCCGCCTCGTGTCCAACGAGGGGCATACACGCGATGGGTCGTACTGGGGCTGCTCTTGGTTGTTTGAGATTGGCCTAGTGCTTCATGTCGTTAGTGTGTGCCTAAACTGGACAAGATACTGGGCAAGACGACAGCTCAGTGACTATCGCTGATTGCTGTGCAGACACATGGATTTGGGCCGGTGTCTGTGGGAGTTTGCGCATTCTCCCTGTGCTTGCGTGGGTTTTCTCCGGGTGCTCCGGTTTCTTCCCACACCCCAAAGATGTGCTGTTAGGCTGATTGGCAGGAATAAATTGTCCCTAAATCAGTTTCCCTCAATCTGGATGGCCATAAAACATTAGACAAGGGTCGTGGGTGGAGAGGGGGACTGGTGGTGTTGAGATGGCGGCGCGGGCTCGTTAGGCCAAAGGGCCTGTTTCCTGGGCTGGTTTTGTTCTTTGTTCTTTGTTTTTTAAATTTGACCTGGACCAGGCCCAGCAAGAAGCCCAGGCTGTAGGATTCATGGCTATCAAGGGGATGCCAAATGTGCAGGGGTTATAGACTGCACCCACATTGTCCTCAAAGCCCCGGTGAAGAAGTCAGGAAAATTCATGAACAGAAAGGGCTTCCATTCAATAAGTGTGGAGCTGGTGTGTGACCATCTGCTGAATGTTATTCACATCTGCCCCAGACACCCTGGCAGTGTGCAGGACAGCTTCATGTTGAGGAGCTCCGATGTCCCAGAAGTTTTTGAGGAGGAGCCCAGGATGCAGGGATGGCTTGTGGGGGACATGGAGTACTTGCTTTGGACTTGGCTGAAGATGCCTGTGCGGAGGCCTGAGACTGAAACAGAGACCCAGTATAATGAGGCCTATGTTGCCACCCGCTCAATAGTGGAGCGATGCATGGGGCTCCTCAAAATGTGGTTCAGGTGCCTGGACCGCTCTGGCGGGGCCTTCCAATGTAGACTCTGATATCGTCCCGCATTGCAATGAAGTGCTGTACCCTACACAACCTGGCACAGCAGCGAGGAGACCTTTTTTGAGGAGAAAGGCATGGAGGCCGACCAGCTGAGTGTTGCTGGGGAGGAGGCTGCCCAACAGGAGGAGAAAGAGGAAGAGAAGTGAGAGAATGACAATGATGAGCAACACCATCCAGGTGCTGGAGGACTGGCAGCAGCAAGGATCAGGCATGGGAGGGCTGCGAGGGAGGCTCTGATCACCGTGCGCTTGTTGCCACACGTGGGTTCCATTTTCCCCACTGCTCCACCCTTGTGCACCCCTACAATCTCCTGCAACATTGTAACATCAGAGTGGTGGGCCTGGATACGCTGTGTTAGTGAGTTTCTGTGGCAGGCAGCAGGGCGATGATGACTTGCTATGTGCAAACTAGTCTGACTCCTACCTAGGGCTGGCATCTGGACTCACATCTGGGTGGTGGATAAGGGAGCACTAAACCCCCATGCAGGGCCTGGGATGAGAGGAGTGGGAATCTCTCGGGGGTTCTGGAAATGCCATGACAGATGCTGTAAGCCGCTGCCAATACATGCCACCCGCTGTAGCCAGTGAATTATTTGAGCACCTTGATTTTCTTAGTAGCAGTGCGCTGAGGGGCCTCCCCCACTGACATCAATGTGCAGGGTCCCGCTGGCAACCGTTGGGGTAAGTACATCCCTGTTAGAGACTAATCAGAGAGAAGTTAGTCACAGGTGAGGGGTGAAATTACATTTATTATTGCCAATAATAGTGCCTTCAAAATAAGTGATAATATAAAAACATGTGAACATGAGACTTTAAAGTGCCTAAATATTCTAACCAGAGTTACCCTTCAGCCATGCCATCTTCGTGCCGCTACATCTTCTTAACTTTACGTGGCCTATCACTACATTTCATTGCCTCCCCATATTGGAGGTGAAGGTAGCCAGCTGCCTACTGTATCCCATGGCCTGTGATGCCCTCGGCAGGTGTCCTCAGCAAGGCCTGGACCTTGAAGACCCTGGACTGCATCCAGGTGTCTGGGACATTTCCATGACACCCTCTTCATCGCGCTGCCCATAAGCTATCCTGGTGTCAGGAAGGGGAGAGTCAGAAGGTGTAGCCACAGCCGCAGTCTCCTGGGTGGAAGGCCCTGGCACAGGCTCAAGCTCTTCCTCCTCCCTTGGGGTTCCTGTGGCCCCTGGATCACTCCATGGGATGGCAATGCTTCTGCAGTGAGCTCCAGGAGCTCCGACATCACCTGGCACTGCTGATCTGGGAGGACCACCAGCACTCTTGCCATTGTGGTTGAGCCCTCAGTGATGGCTCACTGAGTGGAGGCCACCTGTCAGTGGCCTCGGCAAGTGTCCTCTGAGACTGGGCCACATTCTGCATCCCCTCAGCCATGACCCTTTGTGGCCGGGTCACGTACTGAAAGGTCATAGCCCACTGTATCTCAGCGCTGTTCCACTGGGTCTCCTGCAAGCTTGCGAGCCTCTCAGCCATGGGCAGCAGAATCTTGAGAAGCCTGCTCAGTCCCTCAGTGTGGCCCTCTGGGACTCTGCTGCAGCCTGATGTGACTTGGCCATTGCTTGGAGTCTGCCACTCATAGTGAGGTTTTCCTGCCCCAAGCTTTCCACTACGGATGCCACCCTTGCAGTGTTGGCCTGGGAACCACGCAAGACAGGCAACAGCTGGTCCAGTTGACAGCTTTGGGACTCCCCCCAACAGCTTTGCAGTTGGTCCAGTGTGGCTGTCGGCTCCTCCTGCATTCGCTGGCTCTGTTGCTCATCTCCAGCAGCTGAGGGAGAAGTGATCTCAGAGGCCCAGCATGTAGCCTGGGGCCAGCTGAGTCCTCACCTCCGGCAGACCCCCGCGTGCCAGAAGCCTCAGACGTTCCCTCCTCTACTCAATGCACATCAGCAGATGTGTTGTGCGCACTAGAGAGTGACTCAGAAGCCTCGCCACTAATTTGACCCACTGGTGTGAGTGTCTCTGGGATGGTGAGTTGCAAGATGGAAACCGATGCAAAACTGATGCTGGCCTCAGAGGTCCTTCATCCGTTAGCTCCGAGGAGTTTTCTGAGCTGTCGGGCAGGATGGGTGGGAGCAACAGTGGAGGCTGCAATGCCAGATGGCCCAGGCGTGGCGGGGTCCCTTCCTGCAACACAGGACACTAAGTGAGAGGAAACTGGGCTGCATGCAACCTTCTTGAGATTTCTCCAACAAGTGGAGGATTGGCAGGTCTCACATCTATGTTCCAGCCCAACTATGCTGTTGACAATGGTCCATGTGCCCTCCTCTCCCGCAATCTCCAGGGCTCGCTCCTCAAAGGTGCCCAGATCTCAGGCACACCAACCCCTGTCTTCACCCTCTCCTGGTGACTATGAGCATTCTTCTCCTGTGGGGGCAGAAGGAGCCATGTCAAATCTGATGGCACGAGTCCTAGAGGGTTTCAGGGGTGGCCCTCAGAGAGCAAGGGTTGTGAGACTCTTGGTGGGGGGGGGTTGGGGGTGCTTGGGGGCCAGAGGCTGAAAGCATGCAGGGTACTGGGGGGGAGGTATCTGAGGGTCATTCAGGGAGAATATGCTAAATGAGGTTAAACACTCAACCTTGCTGCCTGGATGAGGTCATTCAGTTTTCTGTGGCTCTGCTTCCTGATTCTCCTGGCCAGAGCCCTGGCACTAACGCATGCCGCCATTGCTTCTTAGATTTCCACCCCTTCCCCGGGACGATCCTACTGGGGGAAGAGGGTGCCTTGTCTTGCCTCCACCGCCTCCAGCAACCTGGCCAGATCAGTATCTGAAAAATGGGGAGCTGTCTTCCTGGAGGCTACCTGCCAGTCTCTCCATCCTTGGGGTTTTTATGGAGTTCTCCCTTGTTAGAGAGAATATATATTTATAAATATATAAAAAGGAAGAGGCTGGCTAGGGTGAACGTTGGACCCTTAGAGGATGAGAGGAGGGACTTAGTGGTAGGGGATGGGGAAATGGCTGAGGCCTTGAATAACATTTTTGTTTCGGTCTTCACGGAGGAAGACGTGAATAATTTGCCGGGTGTTAGCGATGGAAAGGTGGTAGGACTGGAGGGTCTCAATGACATTATTGTTACTAGAGAGGCGGTGCTCGACAGACTGGAGGGACTGATTGTGGACAAGTCCCCAGGACTGGATGGAATGCATCCAAGGGTTCTGAAGGAAATGGCGGAGGTGATAGTGGATGCCTTGGTGGTGGTTATTTTCCAGACGTCGCTGGATTCCGGGGAAGTGCCGGAAGATTGGAAAACGGCTAATGTTACGCCGTTGTTTAAGAAGGGTGGCAAGCAAAAGGCAGGGAATTATAGGCCGGTTAGTTTAACGTCTGTTGTAGGTAAAATGTTAGAATCCGTGATCAAGGAGGAAATAGCGAGGCACCTTGAGGAGAATTGTTTCATAGAGCAGACGCAGCACGGTTTTGTTAAGGGGAAGTCATGTCTGACGAATTTATTAGAGTTCTATGAGGATGTGTCTAGGGCGGTGGATAGAGGAGAGCTGGTGGCTGTGGTGTTTCTTGATTTTCAGAAGGCGTTTGATAAGGTGCCTCACAAGAGGTTATTGCAGAAGGTCAGGGGGCATGGAGTTGGGAGTAGGGTATTAGTGTGGATAGGGGATTGGCTGTCAAATAGGAGGCAGAGAGTGGGGGTCAATGGGTGCTATTCGGATTGGCGGTTGGTGACTAGTGGAGTGCCCCAGGGATTGGTGCTGGGGCCTCAGCTATTTACCATTTATATAGATGATCTGGAGGAGGGAACCGAGTGTATGGTGTCGAAGTTTGCTGATGACACCAAGATTGGTGGAACGGCAAATTGTGCGGAGGGTGTGGAGAGTCTGCAGAAGGATCGAGATAGGCTGGGCGAATGGGCCAGGAACTGGCAAATGGAACTTAATGTTGGTAAATGTGAGGTTGTCCACTTTGGTAGGAATAATGGTAGGAAGGACTATTACTTACATGGCGAAAAACTGCAGCATGCGACAGTGCAGAGGGACCTCGGGGTCCTTGTGCATGAGTCGCAAAAACCCAGCTTGCAAGTGCAGCAGGTGGTCAGGAAGGCGAATGGGATGCTGGCCTTCATAGCGAGGGGGATTGAATATAAAAGTAGGGAGGTCTTGCTGCAGCTGTATAGGGCACTGGTGAGGCCATAGCTGGAGTACTGTGTGCAATTTTGGTCGCCGCACTTACGCAAGGATATTTTGGCCTTGGAGGGAGTGCAGAGGAGGTTTACTAGGCTGATGCCGGAGTTGAAGGGGTTGAACTATGAGGAGAGGCTGAATAAACTAGGCTTGTACTTGTTAGAGTTTAGAAGAATGAGGGGAGATCTCATTGAGACATATAAGATGATGAATGGGATGGATAGGATAGAGGTGGAGAGGCTCTTCCCGCTCAGAAAGGACAGTAGGACTAGAGGGCACAGCCTCAAGATAAAGGAGGGGTGGTTTAGAATGGAGTTGAGGAGGAACTTCTTCACTCAAAGGGTGGTGAATCTCTGGAATTCTCTGCCCGTTGAAGTGGTGGAGGCTACCTCGCTAAATATATTTAAGACGCGGGTTGATAGGTTTTTGATAGGCAAGGGGATTAAGGGTTATGGGGAGAGGGCGGGAAAGTGGAACTGAGATACGACAGATCAGCCATGATCTTATTGAATGGTGGGGCAGGCTCGAGGGGCTAGATGGCCTACTCCTGCTCCTATCTCTTATGTTCTTATGTTCTTAGGCTGCAGGTAGTTTGGGTGAGTCGCACGCCCGATAGAGCATTCCAGTGAGTTTAATGAAGTTTGCCTTGTCACCATGGAGGGGAAGCTAAGTCAGCACTTGCAGGTGTGCTGATTGGTGGGTTGGGAAGGGTGGGGGGGGCAGATTTGTGCCTCTGATGATTGGGGGCTGGGGAGAGGTTCATGTCAGGCAATCATCGGGGCAGAGGGGGAGTGATGAGGGGGCCATTTCAAGGGGGTCCACGGGGAGTGGCTTAGGGGTCAGTAATGTTGGGGGGATCGCTGATGTCCATGGGGGTAGGGGAAGTCTGTATTTGGCCCATGGAGTTTCTGTCAGGAGAATTGTTTTTTTTTCCAGCTTTTCCTGCAAATGCGCAGTTTGTGGCTCCGATCTGAGCTGTTGGCTGAATGGGAATTAGGCCCCGCCCACTTCCTCTAGCAACTAGAAATGGTCTAGCCCATATTTTCAAAAACTGAGTCCATAAGATTGGGAGTGAATATTCATACGAAAAACAAATCAGGAACTCTCCCGTTTTCACACTAGCTGGACACAGAAAAAAATGTTATAAAATTCCACCCAACATGTATTGCATTATCTGAGTACCCCTTTCATTACTGACACACAAAATAATGCCCATGTTTAGCTAAACAACAAATTTTGCAGATGTGAACTCATAGAAGGAACATTCAGCGACAATTATACACATTTGGAAATCACAGGAACAATTTTGAAATTCTTGTTAAAGTTAATTAGCATAAATTTGCAAAGAGTATCCATGTAATTTCTTAATAGATGGTTGAGGTCCCTGGCAGATGACTGTATGTGTAAAATGACCCTATATTGTATGCACAATGTCAACTCACAGGATGTATTTAAGTATAAAATGTATATTTCCTTGTATAATATGCAATCATACCGTACGCAAACTTGGTGTAATGTTCCTAACAGATTTTTTCAAACTGCATTTTTTGATGATACTATTTGCTTATTTTCTAAGTATACATTCCTGACTTTGCAGGTTCCAACGTGACTGCTACAGACCTGCCTCATTTGCTGGGCAACTTACAGTACAATATATCACGAAATACAAAACTGAGAAGTAAATATCAGCCACGGGTCAAAGAACTTAGTTGGGGCATAGATTTGGAAAAAAACTTCCCCAGAACTGATTGTCATTATGATTATATAATGGCTGCTGATGTCGTGTACAGTCACCCGTACTTGGATGAACTTCTAATGACTTTTGATCACTTATGTCAAGATGACACCACTATCTTGTGGACAATGAGATTTAGGCTGGAGAAAGAAAACTCCTTTGTGGAAAAATTCCAATGTCTATTTGACACTGAAGTTATATATGATCTCCCAACTTTACAGATCAAATTGTATAAAGCAAAAAGAAAAGCCTTGTGTCTGGGTAAAATGATAACACAGGGGTCAGAAAGGGAACTTAAGCACTAACTGCACATACCTCTGAAGCAACTGTTCATATCATGATGAGCTAAGTTTAATTCCTTGCAAATCAGACTTGCAAGATGTTCCTATGTGGTATAATTTCAATGAAGTTTATATCGCCAGTCTTGTTTCCAATGCCTGCCAAAACTTCCTAGCTAAGAAACCTTCTAAGGCGAATCTAACTACCAACATGTCTAAACTGCAGGCGTAATTGAAAAGATGTCTCCAGGCGTGATCTTTGGCATTGGCAGACTAGCTTGGGATCAGAAACTGTCAGTTGATATGTCCCTTGCTAAGATTGAGTCAGAAAGTGCCTGCATTATTTACGTTACAGCAGAACAGTTACTCAATGTTCAAGCTTTCAGGCATATCAAGAAGGAGCTGGAGTGTTCTATCCACGTGTTCTACAGCATTGCCAGACATTTTACCTAAATTTTAGCAAAAACATTTCTTTTAGCTACAATGAAAAGCTGTAAACTCTCCATTTCTGTTTTGATTTTTTTAAAGATACTATTTGGCTGCTTTTGAAAATTAGCCATTCCAAAATGAGGAAATATGTTGAAAGGCTAAAAAACAAACTTAGATTTTGTATATTTTTTGAATCTATCAACACGCCCCCATTAGTGTGCTAAAAGACTAAGTAATGTTGCTAAAAATAATCATTTGAGGCATAGGAGAAGACATTAGGTTGCCAAATAAATGCCTTCATGGTTAGCCTCCCATACATAACTGCCACGCATACAGAGCATAAATGAAGCAATAGACAGAATAGGCTCAGAATAACTTTCATGGGAGACTGCATTTTTCAATCCCCTGGCAAGAATTTGGAAATAAAATGCCATCGGTAATTATATTGATATGCAGCATAATCCTGACTAACATATGTGAATTGTCAATCATAGCTATGTGATTTGTATATATAATTAAATAATATTTAGTCCATAATTAGTTCACCATAATAACAAACTAGTTTACATCATTTTTGTTTGGTATTACACTTTGTGAAGCTAGTTTTTGTCTTCTTACTTTGTCTCTTTTGGTCCATGGAAAATGAAGAGCTACTAATAATTATGAATCCTTTAAGAAAAACTTGTCTATTTCCTCTTCAATGATCTGCATTGGTAATTTGCTTCATTTGTTGACAACCCTTTGTTAAACAAATTTTGCCTGACTTGCCTTTCTTATCTAGTCCTCTTCATTTGAAATTCACTGTACATCAGAAAGAAGTATCTGTTACTAACATATGAAATCCATTCACAAGCATAAAATCTTCAATAAAGTATCACGAGTGCATAGTTGTGATAGTATAGATTTTGTAAAAAAGCTAATCTTCCTTTTAAGTGGACGCAAGAAGATTTAAAGACGGCTCCCAAAACCAGAGAGTCTTCAAATGTCATGCTGGCAGAATGATTAAAGAAAAGAGGCCTTCACTCATGCCCCAAAGTTTCTCTACCTGCTGATTCCACCGACAAAAGCAAAGACTGACCAATTGACTATCGAAGCCATCATAGCTGCTGAACCCTTCACTCCAGACAACTAACACTTCAACTGCAATCTGCAGGCCTGCAAAAATATTTTACACAGACTGATTTGAAATCTTATCTTGAAATACTTTTTTTTCTTTATCTGCATTTTAATCCTTGTTTCCATATTTTAGTTAATAACTTTGTCACTTTAGTTTAGTAACTTTCAGCAATAGTTTTGTAATAAACTATTCTTTG
Organism: Carcharhinus amblyrhynchos; assembly: GCF_965287045.1. NCBI lineage: Eukaryota > Metazoa > Chordata > Chondrichthyes > Carcharhiniformes > Carcharhinidae > Carcharhinus > Carcharhinus amblyrhynchos. The sequence goes on along the minus strand of NC_137333.1, from coordinate 41,982,424 downwards.
TCTTATTTAAGAATAAAATTTGACTGCTGGTTTGTTTTAAATTGAACCACTCCCAAATTAAAAGAGTGCTACATATATACCCACAAATTCTTAACTTATGAACTACTTTGAGAAAATACCCTTTATGTGGTTGTGCACCTCTGCCATCAGACACTCCCAAAACAACAATCCTTCCTCAACTCCAATTTCCAAGCTGTGGCATTAACCTTAAAGAGCTCACTGAACCCTCACCAATCTCACAGTCCTTTCAATGTGGGTGACCAGAACTGTGCGTGAGATGAGAATCCATTCAATTTAAAAATTGCAGTTTTTGATGTATGTTGTACATTTTGCTATGTCGCACAACAATTTAGATTGTTTTTTCACTGCCTGGGGTCCTGAACTTTGTTTTAGTGAGGGGAGAGTAATTGCCCTTGACACCAAGTGTAACAGCAAGAGATCCTAGCAAAACTGAATTCAATGGGAACCGGGTGTGGGTGGGATACACTTTGGAATCGTATCTAGCTGTTGAACATCAATCATCTCAGTCCCTGGACATTTATTCAGAAGTTCCTCGGACTAGTGTCCTAGGTCCAACTATCTTCAGTTCCTTCGTCATAAAGTCAGTAGTCAGAATGTCTGTTGATAATTGCCAAATAATCTCATTCCCAGCTCCTCAAATACTAAAATAAACCAGAAAAAGTTGGAAATATTCAGCAGGTCTGGCAGCATCTGTGGAGAGAGAAACAGAGTTAACTTTTCAGGTATGATTTTCCTCAGAACCTGAAATGTTAACTTTGTTTCTCTATTTTCTTTTTTATTTCAGATTTCCAACATCTGCAATATTTTTTGTTTTCCCCAGATATTGAAGCAGTCCATAACTGCATACAACAAGATCTGGATAACATCCAGGTTGAGGCTGATATGTGGCAACTAACATTTGCACCATTCAAGTGCCAAACAATGACGATCTTCTATAAGATAGAATCTAACTACCTCACTGTGATGTTAAATGGCGTCTTCATAGGCGGCATGGCAGCACAGTGGTTAGCACTGCTGTCTCACAGCACCAGGGATCCGGGTTCAATTCCCGGCTTGGGTCACGGTCTGTGTGGAGTTTGCACGTTCTCCCCGTATCTGTGTGGGCTTCCTCCGGATGCTCCAGTTTCCTCCTGCAGTCTGAAAGATGTGCTGGTTAGGTACATTGACTCAAACAGGGACTGGAGCATGGTGACTAAGAGAATTTCACAGTGACTTCATTGCAGTGTTAATAAGTAAACTTTACATGGCACCACTGCTGCATACAATCATGATCCTCAAGGTTAGTGTTGATCATACACTTAACCGGACCAGTCATAAAATATTGTTACTACAAGAGGACGACGTAGAGATGCCGGCATTGGCCTGGGCTACAAGAGCATACCAGAGGCTAGGAATCCTGCAGCAAATAACTCAATTCCTGACTCCCCCAAAGCCTGTCAACCACCTACAAGGTACAAGTCAGAAGTGTGATGGAATACTTATCACTCGCTTGGATGGGTGCAGCTCTAACAACACTCAAGAAACTTGACACCATCCAGGACAAAGCAGCCACTTGATAAGCACCCCATCCAACACTTCAAATATTCACTCCCTCCATCACTGATGCACATGATGCACCACAATAAACTATCAAAGCAACTTCCAATCGCTGAAGAAAGCTGATAATTAGTTTCCATACTTTATAACAAAGGTATGGACAAAAATGCTAAAAGCTGTTGCAGTGACAAATTAAATGAAATCTACTAGAGGGACATGGATACAGATCTCTTTGAGGATGAAGTGAAACAGCTCATCGTTAATGATAAGTGCTGTGCTTCAAGATCACCAGCTGATTTCTTCAGATTGGTTCCAAATGTGGAAACCATTCTGACAATAATTGACAAATGCTTGCGTTGTATGTTCTTTCTCTGAATTGTGAAGAGTTGAAAATTATTTGTGAAGTCCAATAAGTCAAGAACAGTTGACAAGTTTAGCAATATTGACATTTGGAAGCGTCTCTTTACAAGATTTTACCTATGGCGACATAGCTGATGATTTTCTAAAGATAAAGTGTGTGGAAAAAAAGCTGTCTAAATTGCTATACTGAAACGGATGAAGCAAAATATCTTTTTAAAAAAAGTCCCTCTTCCATATTCGTTTGTTCAAATTCAGTTTTTCAAAATGGACCATTGCTCTCTGAGACATTGCTGCAGCTGGTCCCATGCTGAGAATTCTAACCACCATTGCTCTCAAGACTGGCCTTCAGAAAGTCTCTAGGACAAAGATCAGAATCCTGCCAGACAAAGCCACCTGAAATTGAACTTAAATCCCTGGACTCTATTAACATGAATTTATGCCAACAACCTTTTTTTTTAATCAGAGGAAGTTACCTTTTATTTTTAAAACTAAATATGAGTCTGTGTAAATGACAGCCTATATATATTTTTGATCAGTGTATTTGCTCCTCCACTGGCTCATTCTGAACAGATCCTAATTGTGATAGATGAATCTTTGCCGGGCAATATTTTTACGGTCATTTATAACATTCAATTAAAATGACCTAACTACTGACTTGACCATTTCCCATTCTTCTAATTGCATAGCCTTATCATTTTCACCTCTTTATGGATCACAAATATGCATTAAAATAAGCTGCTCCAATTAAGTGTATTTCCAGATTCCTGTGGTTACAGTTCTCGGTAATAGTCATGAGTTTGCCACCATGAAGCTGCCCATGCTGGAGTGATGCCGTCAGCTGATTCTTCCATCTTGCTTCTCGTCAGTAAGTTCCAAGTTTACTCACCTCAAAGCTCACGTCATAATATTAACCATCCTTACTATCCTTCAGACAAGACATAAGCTTAGATTTTAGCAATTCCATTATTCGTTCAGGCATTTTTTTTACAAGAAGCAGAGATCAATAGATGTATTTTGGTGGCTTCTACCTTTGTGCTGTGGGGGGTGAGGGCAGATGAGGTTTGGTGGGAGAGGGGAGTGGCAGAAATGAAGGTCAGCACAGATCCGCACTAACTAAATCCACCTCTGGGTCTTGCCTTACGTCAGACACTATTTCCTGCAGCAGCTTCTCCATAGCGGCCGCTGTCCCACCTGTGTTGACCTTCTTACCCTGGCATGTCAGAGCAGCAACATGAATCAGAACACATAGTGACTTCTCCATCGTGAATTGCAATTTGATGACAACCCTGTGTCATGGTCGAGGTATGACAGAAGCTACATATAAATTTATTCATCGATTGGATCATCTTATAAAGTCAATTTTTTCTGTGCTGTTAAAAATGGAGAATTGCTGTACAAATAAATGGTTCAGCCAGTCAGTTTCAAGGTAACAATGGTCATGGAGACCAGGGGGTCTGGTCGAACTAACTTTGCACAAAAGAAAACCTTCACAAGTCATAATGTCCCATAGTGGTGCTAATGCCAAAGCACTGCTGTCCTAATAACGACGAGTTCAACAAAGAGAGTGGCAGTTAGTTAACCCGGCACCAGTGTCTCCAAAATCAAAGGGAATCCCGACTCCAATTAAACACCTAGATTACAGCCTTGGGACAGACATCCTGAGTCCAACATCGAAGAAGTATGTTACATGACCTCCCCCAAGCTGCACTAGCGTCTGTTAGAACTTAATTCCAGCAGCTGCTGTCTGACCTCTCAACGTGTACAAAACGCCATCAAGCCGGTGGCAGCACAAAGACCTTGGACCTCATCAAACCGGCCAACTACTGAAACACCGAAACACATGCCCCAGACTTAACTCACTCCACATGCTTCCTCCTGTGGTGTCAGCCTCACTCCAGACAGATGGATCACTGTACAGTCAGCCTCGTCTCGGAAGGAATGTTCCAGGTGACTTCTGATTCTGGTCTCCGGACACAGAGTAAAACCCCAACTTGTATTTTTATTGTGGTCGGGCCCTGAACTCTCTTCCTTATTCTTTATCCCCTGTTTATTGTGTGAATAGAAAAGTGGTGGATGTTGCGAAATTCCTCGTATATGTGTGTGTATGTGTTTGTGCGTATATGCCTTTTATTTTCAGTTTATCTCGAGTTTGCTGTGCAAGTTATTAATAGGGGATTGGAACATTTCCAAATTTAAGGGTTGGACTCCCCCCGCCTCTTGTCTGTGGCACCTGTCTGATGTTCCCATGTCTGCCTTTCCAGCTCCAACATCTCTGTTAGGGCCAAGTTCAGAAGCTTATCATCCAACTCAGGATTCTAGCCTCCAGCTGTCCTCTGACTGCCAGTGACCTTGGATGTCCCTGTCTTTGTCTCTGCTCTGAACCCATATCACTACTGTGCTCTGAACCTGAATCTGTACTGAACCCATCAGGTTGTGACCCTAAGCCTGCTTTAGAACTAGGTCCCACCAAGATGTTGCCTCTGCGCTCGTGGAGGGGATGGGTAGATGCAGTGACAGGTCTTCATCTAGTGCGTCCCCTGGATACTCACCTCAGGTAGTCTGGGGGCTGGGGCTGAGGGGTGGACTGCTTGTGCTTCTTTTCTTCCTCATGTTGGTGACTGACAGGGAGAGATGAGATTATTAGTGATAGTCTGCATAGTGAGCAACATAACAAAGCACTCACAGTTTCAACTGAATGGCAAGATGGTGATGTCTTCTACAGGATTGGAAGATGCCGAACGCACCTTCTGTCCCATTCCTTGCTGACCATCTGTACCGCACCCTCCTCAGACTCTGTGAGGAGTCTGAGCTTAGGCAACCCCCTCCAATCTGTGATTTTCTCCTGTTTAAATTCAGATGGATGGATGCCTCGGCAGCTGAAAGGATGCCTGAGTACGCTGAGTGGACACGTGTAAGGACTGAGGATGCAAGCTGCACAGAATGTGAAAATTGATGAAGGTGTCAAATGTGTGAGAGAGTCAGTGGTGGTGTCCTTGTGCTGGCAATGTGTGAGATCCCTGTGGATGAACACTCTGCGGTTGCCTGATAGTCTGTGAGAATGAGAGTTAAGAGTCAGGAGAAGGTTGAGTTACCCTGGCAGAGCGGATGAGATCATTTCACCCTTTTTCTGCACTGGATGCTGGTTCTCCTATGGGCCAGACTGGCACTGATGACACTGACAACCTTCTCCTCAGTTGCAGTGGTGAGGTTGGTGGACTTCCACCTCCCATCACTGAGGTACAGGATGTCTCGCTGAGCCTCCACCACATCCAACGGTACCCCCAGTGCTTTGACACTAAACTTGGGGGCCGTCACTCACCATGAGCAGCCTTAGGCTACAGAGGATGACAGCATATGATGCCGGGAAAGGTGATCCAATGAGGGTGAATCGCAGCTCACCCTGCATGACATCCAACATGGATCACATGTTCACACATAAATAATGAGCTGAAAAGCAAAAGTCTAACGCAAAAATCCGCCGTTCTGGACAGGGGAACTATGTCACTTTTCCCACCTGCCACCGCACTTAGTTTTTGGAGCAGAAAATTCCACCTGAATTCAGTTTGAGTTGTTTAAGGAAACTGTGAAAGGAGTTGAGGAAATCTTATTCTGGTGCTTATCCAGTGCTGGTCAAGTCTCAAGCCTGCTCAGAAATAGACAATAATGAATGTTAGTATTGGCCATCTGACTGGAAAAAAAAACTACAAAAGATAAGAGGGCAGGAGATGGAAGTGTTTCACACTAGAAGAGTGGGAACATTTCTAGAATAAAGTTGAGGAAATTCCTGGGCAGTCTAGTTAGTTAACATTGCACTAAATATTCTTGAGCTAGTTAAAAATATTACTTAAAAAAAATCTGTGAGTTATCAGTAATACCTTTATCAATGTTTTGTTGCTGGGGCATCCTGGGACCTTATGCTAAAATGACAATGGAAGACCAGGAGAAAAACCCTGCCTCCAAAAATTCCAGGAAATACAATGAACAAAGAAAGTACTGCAGGTGTGAATATTTCCACAGTTTCAGCAGCAAATATTAAAGAAACAATTTGAGGTCGGAATCACACATGATACAATTTAATGGATTTTATTGTAAAAAAATACAGTAAGCTTCTACACTTGCAGCTTTGAATGTTCTCATAGAATCACAGAATCCCTACAGTGCAAAAGAGGCCATCCGGCCTGTCGAGTCTACACCGACTCTCTGACAGAGTATCTTACCCAACCCTTTGCTCCGCCTTGTGCCTGTAACGCAAATATTTAGCATGACTAATCCATCTAACTGAGACTTCTTATAAGACACTAAAGGGCAATTTAGCATGACCAATCCGCCTTACTGAACATTTTTAGACTGTGGGAGGAAAGCAGAGCACCTGGATGAAACCCATGCAGACACAAGGAGAAAGTGCAAACTCCACACGGACAGTTACCCGAGGCTGGAACTCAGGTCCCTGGCGCTGTGAGGCAGCAGTGCTAACCACCGCGCCAATCTATTCTAAGAGGGGGGAAAAATATACACAACAATTGAGATTGGACATTTCCTTGTTGACCGAGATAAATTAAAATCTCAATAACCTCCATGCAGTATTGACCGTTTTCTTATTTTAACTGTTCCAAATCTATTGGTGTTGTATCTGAATAGAAAGAGGTGAGCATTAACCGCGCTCAAAGAGTGCAGTAGATCATTATCACTGTTAGCAGTCAAGCTAAATCTCATTCCACAGTGAAACATGTTGCAATGCATCTTTCACCACAAACCATTATCAGGTCATCATACAGCCTTCAGATTAAATCCATCATCGAATGACACTGGAGAGATTCGCTGCATATTATAATGCTAATAACCAGGTTGATTGGACACAACACTTTAACCTCACTGAGAATGGATAACCTTGCATTAATGAGAAGCTGTCTATTTGCTGTATTTTTGATCAAGCTGCTTAACTGTAAGTAAATGGACAGTAAATTACGATGAAAGGCCAATGGTACTGCCCTTCTCCCATACACTGAATCATTCTGTGCTTTGCTGAGCTCTCTCCATTGCACTATACTCAACACAATGGATATGAGGGAAAAGTTCTTTTGTTGATGACAATAACACAATGGATTGGCAGTAAGCTAAATATGGCAGCTCATTTGATGTGCATATACATGAACAGGCTTTGACTCATTTCCAATGTGAGAAATGTGCTATTTGGGATCATTTTATTAATAAAGCTGACATTGATATTGTTTTAGTGCGTACATTATTCTCCATATCGCAAATACTTCGCACTGCCCTCCTCTTTCACTGGGTAGAAAAATCAAGATTAAGAAAAGGTTTATCCCTTTGTCTCCATCACACTCCAGTCACAACATTCCAGTTTGTACTGAATAGTCTGACAAAACAATAATCCTGCCTCCAATCATTTAGCACTCTCCAAAGATCTGATTTTCCTCATTTATGTTTCATACTTCTCCCAAATTAAAGGGATACAGCATTTGCAAACTTTTGGTCCCATTTCTCTGGCTTACTTTGAAGTCTGATTCTGCATGTATCTTTTCTGCAACATTTCATGCACACCCTTTGAGATCTCTGAGTCTGCAGGCAGTCTCAACCCACTTGCTATTCATTCTATCCATAAATTTGCCTCTACTTTCTCAGAAACATAAGAAAATTTGGCATGTCAGGTACTACTCTCACCACTTTTACAGATGCACTATAGAAGACATTCTTTCTGGTTGTATCACAGCTTGGTATGGCTCCTGCTCTGCCCAAGAACTCCATGAAGGTCATGAATGTAACCCAATCCATCATGCAAACCAACCTCCCATCCATTGACTCTGTCTATATTTCCCGCTGCCTCGGCAAAGCTGCCAGCATAATTAAGGACACCAGACACCCAGACATTCTCTCTTCCACCTTCCTCTGTCCAGAAAAAGGTACAAAAGTCTGAGGTGACCTACCAAGGGACTCAAGAACAGCTTGTTCCCTGCTGCTGTCAGACTTCTGAATGGATCTACCTCGCATTAAGTTGATCTTTTTCTACACCCTAATTATGACTGTAACATTACATTCTGCACTCCTTTCTTTCTCTATGAACGGTATGCCTTGACTGTATAGCATGCAAGAAACAATATTTCTCATTGTATGTTAATACATGTGACAATAATAAATCAAATCAAATCCTAAATGCAGCTCATTGCAAAGTCAGCGGCTTAAAAATCTGTAGAATTTGTTGGCTTGGAAGTAAATGTTTTAAATGTCGCATTGACCCGTTTTGAATGCAAGATGTCAGAGGCTGCTGACCGGTCTCATGGATATTTGTCCCTTGGCAGCTTGACAAAGACTGTGCTGGATAGGAATCAGGGTGCGAGCAAGGTGCAGCCCAGAAAGGTAGACAGGTCTTCCATTGTGCCAGTTACCAGACTCAAGCTAACAGGTCCATTCTGGTGTCTGTCAGATGTGCCTATTAAGACAAAGAATGAAACAAACCTCTAGGTTGATGCTGTATTATGAAAGCTTCCAGAGAGATCCGCTTGCACTGGCTACGATCGAATGTCCAAATCAGGGTGATTTACGGAGCAGCTCGTTGAGTAGATGCACTGCGGTGAAAGTTTTCACAAGGTTCTGGCGATCTTCCACTGGGAATGCGCCGGGAATCAGAGAGATTGTTCCTGCCATGCCCTCGTGATCTCCGCTGACTTCCCGCCGAAGTCACAGCGGATAAGCTGGAATTCGCTCTAAAATTCCCGCACATTTTCCCAGTCATGTCAAATTTTCCAGCCTCTGGTCAGCAGACAGTCTCCAGCGATTACAGCTGCCAACAAAGTCAATGCATTCTGTCCACCCCATTCAGGACACGGGAGAGTTTGGAGCAGAATCCTTCTCCCAGGCATTCCCTTCTCCTTCCATCATCTCCAGAGGAATTGGAACCGCTCAGCACTTGGCATCAAGTTCACTTGGACGAGGCCAGTGTAACATCAAACCTCTCCAATCCCAGCAAAAGCTTGAGACAGAAGCCAGTATTTGAATTCTCTCCTTATAGAACGAATTCTCTATTGGATAATGTTGCTGTGGAATTGTCAATGACAAAACCACTTGGCTTTTGGAGGCGTGTCCACCGGGGTTAAGTTTATTTACTGCAATCTCAGCCCTCATGCTGCTAACACTTGTCAACAGTGAAGACACAGAACAGTTCCCAGTCTCTTTTGGGAAAAGGTACCCGTTTTGATGCATATTTTCATATTATTCATGTGACGTTCGTTTATTCAATTAGCAAACATTCATTTTACTTTCAATCACACAATTGGGTGTTTCTAGTTTATATTTTGGTCACGCTTTGCTGATATTTTTGCGCTTGATTTGAATTCCGATTTATCGTGCATTATTGTGGAAGAAATTGGTCGTGTGCGGTGTATATTGGACGCGTTAACATCAAGAGCTTTAAGCGAGAGGTCACGGAATTTTGTACGTACTTAAGGTGAGTTACACAAAATGCCATGTTAGTGAGGGATAGGTGTACAGTCTGGCTATTAGTGGCTTTAAATCTCTGCTGGAATATGCACAGCTGGCAACACAGAGTCCTGTTGGATATAACATGTCTTAAAGGATAAAGAGATACTACACAGGGAAGAACATGCTCCTGAAACGAGAAGGGGCAGGGTGTGGGGAACAAAGTAACAGCATAATTTAGAGGGCTTTAGCCTCAGTGAGGAACATTGTATGCTACACCTGCACTTCAATGAAGATACCCTCAATTGAATCCTCGACATGATGCAGCTACAAATCAATCTTAAAGCAGGGGAAGGACTGCATTGCCGGTGGCTGTTTATATTTGTTCACCGGATGTGGATGTCACTGGCAAGGCCAGCATTAGTTGACTGTCCCGAATTGAGAAGGTGCTGTAGAGTCACCCTCTTGAATCACTGCAGTCCATGTGATGTAGGTACACCCACAGTGCTTTTAGATTGGGAGTTCCAGGATTGTGACAGTGAAGGAACAGCAATACATTTCCAAATCAGGATGGCACGTGGCTTGGAGGGAAATTGCAGGTAGTAGTGTTCCCATGCATTTGTCTGTCTAGGTGGCAGAGATTGTGGGTTTGGAAGATACTTTCAAAGGACCCTTGGAAAGTGCTGCAGTGCATCATGTAAATGGTACATACATGCCGCTACTGTGTGTTAGGGGTGAATAGTGAATGTTTAAGGTGGTGAATGGAGTAGTGGATCAAGCAGCTTGCTTTGTCCTGGATGGTGTCAAGCTTCTTGAGTGTTGTTGGAGCTGTGCTCATTCAGGCAAGTGGAGACTATTCCATCACCTTCCTGACTTGTGCTTTGAAGATAGTAGACAGGTTTGGGGGGGAGTTAGGTGGTGATTTACTTGCTGCAGGATTCCTAGCCTCTGACCTGCCTTTGTAGCCACAGTATTTACACATTGATGCTGTTGGACCTGATGACGTTTTCCAGCATTTTCTGTTTTGGTTTTAGATTCCAGCATCCGCAGTATTTTAGTTTTACCTTTATACAGTTAGTCCAATTCACTTTCTGGACAATGATAACCCTTAGGATGTTGCCAGTGAGAAGGCTGTGAAGGAGACAGGGGGCATAAACTTTTGTATCCCATTCCATTCAGGCAGGAGCTGGAGATATTTGTAAGATGTTCTAGTTTGCCAGCCATTGTTGGATAAGATGGGAGTAGGAGAATTAGGGCAATAGAGAAAGAAAGAAATTTGGTTCTCGTTAAATAGTCTCTCTATTTAACAGGAACCAAATTTCTTTCTTTCTCAGTTGCCAGACAGAGCAGGTGTACAGTTACACCAGGACTACAGGCTTCTTGGTGATACAGGCAGTAGGAACTGCGTGAAGATCACTTTGTTGGGGTGATATGTCTGCCATACACCAGAACCAAAAGGGATTCCACTCCTTCAACCCTTCAACGTCCAGCTGGTGTGTGACTGTAGGCAGCAAATTGTGCAGCTCAGTGCTTAGTGCCCTGGCAGTGGTTATGATGTCTTCTTTCTGCAGCCGACTGCTATGTCATCAGCTACCACAGCAAATTATAGGGTTGTTACTGGGCAAGAAGACATGGCTGATGATATGTGCAACCAATGCACATGTGTACAACATGCATACACAGAGCCTTGCCACAAGACCATAAGATATAGGATCTGAGTTAGGTCACTCGACCCAAATAGTCAGCTCCATCATTCAACCTTAGTTGATTTTTTTCTCATCCCCAATCTGCTGCCTTTTCCCCATAACCCTTGATCCCCTTATCAATCAAAAATCTATCTATCTCTGTCTTAAAGACACTCAATGAGCTGGCCTCCACAATCTTCTGCAGCAAATAGTTCCAAAGATTCACCACTGTCTGGTGAAAAAATCCTCCTCAACTCTGTTTTAAAGGATCATCCCTTTAGCCTGAGGTTGTGCCTTCTGGTTCTAGTTTTTCCTACTAGTGAAAACATGCTGTGCATGCCCATTCTATCCAAGCCTTGTAATATCCTATAAGTTTCAATAAGATACCCCCTCACCCTTCTAAACTCCAGACCCAGAATCCTCAACCGATCCTCATACGAGAAGCCCTTCATTCCAGGGATCATTCTTGTGAACCTCCTCTGGACCCTTTCCAAGACCAGGATATCCTTCCTTAGATATGGGGTCCAAAACTGCTCACAATATTCCAAATGGCGTCTTACCACAGTCTTATGCAGCCTCAGAAGTACATCCCTGCACTTGTATTCAAGCCTTCACAACATGAACGCTAATATTGCATTTGCCTTCTGAACTGCCGAATGAATGTGCATGTTAACCTTAAAAGAATCTTGAACAATGACTCCCAAGTTCTTTTGTGTTTCTGATTTCGTAAGCATTTTCCCATTTAGAAAATAGTCTATGTGTTCCTCCTCCTTCTGTTGCGTCCATATGTGTCCGTTCCTCCTACCAAAGTGCATAATCTCACACTTTTTTACATTGTATTCCATCTGCCGCTTCTTTGTCCACTCTCCTAACCTGTCCAAGTCCTTCTGCAACCCCCCTTTGCTTGCTCAATACTTCCTGTCCCTCTACATATTTTTGTATCATCTGCAAACTTAGCAACAGTGCCTTCAGTTCTTTCCTCCAAATCGTTAATGTATATTGTGAAAAGTTGTGGTCCCAGCACCTACCCCTGAGGCACAACAGCTGCCATCCTGAGAAAGGTCCTTTTATCACCATTCTCTGCCTTCTACTAGTCAACCAAACCTCTATCCATGCCAGGATCTTACCCCTAACACTATGAGCACTTAACTTATTTAACAGTCTGCTATGCGGCACTATGTCAAAGGCCTTCTGGAAATCTAAATAAATCATGTATACTAGCTCTCCTTTATCTAACTTCCTTGTTACCTCATCAAAAAACTCTAACAGATTTGTCAGACATGACCTCCCCTTGACAAAGGTACGCTGACTCAGTCCAACTTAATCACACAGGCTGGAACAATGGTTCTTGTCTTCTGGGGGAGTCTGTGGTGTTCAGTGGAATGAGTGGCAGGATTTATGGTGCGTTGTATGCTGCACAACCCCACCATCACAAGGGGACAATCCTAGTCACCAGTTATATAATGAGTAATTAAGGAGCAGGGAGAGGAGCAGTCGGAAGAGGAGGAGGAAGAGTGAAGGGAATATAGACATCTTCTTTCTATCTGGGCTTTCCATGAAGGAATGATCGAGTGAGACAACAGCAACCACACAGCCAATTCCCCATTCACCAACCTTTCCATATCTTATCTTCCCTTTGTCATTGACATCACAGCAGCTTGGTCTTAATGCACAAATAAAACTCATCCCAAAATAATCATTCCCAAACCAAATTTATGATGGAAATTATTTTGCATACAAAAGTTAATAAAACATATGTGCGTTCCATTAGTGCCTGTGTCCTGTGTGTCTTCATCTGTCCTGGTGCACCTCCATTGTGGTACCCTCTGCAGCATAGCTGGTGGGAGGCTGCTGAGCTTCAGTATTAGAACCTTGCAAATGGTCTTGGATGATAACCTTGAGGAGTTGTGGGTCAGAAGTTCCAGCTATAGATTGCATCCCCTGGGCATGGATGACAACAGTCTGGGTTGGCTGGCCCAGGGTACTAGTGGAGTGGCAGTGGTGGGTGGGTAAATGCTGTCTTCCAAGAGAAGGACCTTAGGTTTGTGCTTCATGAAAAAATACTCCCACTGGACAGCACCACAGCAATGCTAGAGATCTATTGGAGGACAGGTTGTTAATGTAACAACACACAATCCTTTCCACAATGTAATCCACACCCTCTGATGGCAGTCTCTCACAAGGCATGATCTAACCTTGGCTGAGATGTTTGACTTTCCGCTGCTGATGCTACAATGGAAATTGTAACACTGGCTTTCAGACACTACATCGTGACTGGATCCACAAGTGTGGAAACAGAGTTGGCCTCCACTTTTGCTGGAAAGAAGGCAGCTGGAGGCTCAAGGTGAAACCCTGTGCCCGATCGGTGCTAGATTCTCCGCGACATTGATCACAAGCCTTTTGCCATTTCATGTGCATACCCAGCAGTGTTTAACATCTGGTTCCTCTGTAACAGAATACTCATTGACCTGGTTGCTGTTTTAATTTTGTCCCATATTTGGGCTGCAGGCCACTCATTTCCATCTCTCACCATGTACACATCTTGCTTCTGATCTAACCTCTAAGATATGCACAGTGCCAGTTCCTCAGCTGCTGGCTACAATTGCAAATCAAGTAGCGGTTCTGTTTTCATCATCACTTTGGTCTTGCTGTTCTTCCATTCCTTGGCCAGGTTGCTCTTGTTGAGCATCTTAAAGGAGAAAGACATAACGGTAAGGACATGGTAGAGGCACAGGGGTGTGGGCAAGAGGGTGTGGATAGGGATGCGGGTGGTGGGGGGCAGTGTGGGAATGTGCGAGGTGCACACTTTCATAGCATACAGCTTGCAAATAAGAAGTGAGTGTGGGATGCATGAGAAGTGGGATTTGGGTCAAGGATACAACAGATACCGGACCCCTTATCTAGTGACACAAAGTCTAGAAAGACCCAGAAAAATTAGACCCTGCACTGGAAACTACAATCGCCAGTAACATTGCTGCCTGTCATAGCCATGTTAAAAGTACTGAACCCTTGCTTTTTGACTGCAGGATTAACAGTGGAAGCAGACTTGATCTACCGTTCAGCCCTTCATCTCCCTGTTCCAATTGGGTCAATCTCAGTGGAGAAATCAGCCTGCTTTTAAGTTATCCTCCCCCACCCCACACGTTCCCCTGCTCTGTCCCCAACCACGTCCCCCACGTCTTCCCCCCCTCACATTTCAGCCCCCCAAACCCTTCACATTTCACCTCCTCCACCCCTTCACATTTCACCTCTCATTCCCCTGCACATCTCACTCTTTCCCATTCCCAATCACATCATGCTCCCCCGACTTCTACCTCCCCATTCCCTGCATGTCTCCCCCTGCACCTGGTACATTTTGGCTCCTGTGCTTTCTAGATATATTTGCAGTACCTGTATCATCTTCAATGGTTTCAGCCCCGCCACTAGCCAAAGCCTCAGCAGTGGGTACCTCAGCCACGCTTAGCATTGTCTCTTCGATGATGGGACAAGAAGTGCAGACACTCTGGTCTCCCTTTGGTTAAATCCTGCTGTCTCTGGTTGTGCCACACTGGGGCTGCAGGCGAAGGGAATGTTTCAATGAGTGTGGTGCAATGAGTGCCTGAGGTGCTGTCTTGGTTGAACTGCAGTGTGTGCAAGCTGTGAGATGTGGGGGTGAGCTGCTAATTGTGTGGGAGTGAGGTGAGGCATGGCATATGAATGTTAGATAGGAGTCAATGATAGAGACTGTTCGTAGGTGAGTGGTTTGGAATTGAGCTTTGTCCAAGGCTACCGTTGTAGTTAATTGGATGCAACTTTTGAAGATGCATTCACTGTAACCTTCATGCAGCACTGCATTGAGGCCTTTGGTGCTTGACTGCTGGCATCAACCTCCAAAGCTATCTGCTCACACTCCTTCTGGAGTATGAGATTGAGTGGGGTTCCAAGTCCCATTGGACATCCTGCCTCTATCAAGTTCTTTGGCACAGTGTTTAAAAACTTTGTAGTTCACTCACTCCCACATTATTGCTTTCTCCACTGTTTCCCAGGTCACATTTATTTCCCAGACAGTTCTCAGTGCATGCTCCTGTCAAACTGTATCTCCTCTTGTTTGGATGGACTGCTCCAGGCTGCTGAGGGTCCCTGTGCACAATCTCATTCTGCTCCTACAAGCACTCCAGCTGCTTCCGCATGAGGTTCTCTCTAAGAAAGAACTCATGTCCTTGAGCCGCTGAGGTTCCACTGCTGTGAATGGAGATTTGGCCGAGCACCAAATTCTCTGTTCTCACTGGCAGCAGTGGTGGGGTGTCCGACATTGGAGAATTTCAGCCTCTGATGTTCTGGTAACAGGGCACATGTGTGATCTCTCTGGCTCTCTCCTCCACGTCCTGTATTGACCTCAGCTGCAGTGTCCCACCACCGGTCCAAGTTTTCTCCTTAGTTCCCTGTGAGGACAAGAGGAAAGCAGGAAAACACACTGAACACATCCTGCTCATCAGTGTGGTTTGAATGGTGGTCACACACATTTTACAACATGGGTGGCCTCTCTTCTGAATGTCTCACATCTACATAGAATTCCTGGTTACAGGCCATGCATTGTGCAGCTGATGGGTATACAGCAAAGTGAAGATACTGTATCAGGCAAAGGACTGTGGGAGCAGCAAAGGACAGGATGTGCAGCAATGGGACATACAGGGGAATTGAATGGACAGTGGCTGTTGCTGTATCTTGAACAGATAGTGAATGAACACAGATCCCTGTGTGTTATATTCTGAGAAAAATATGACCCCCTGACAGAGGCATGACTTAGTATTTGTGACCAAAAAGACAGTGATTTATTAGTGCCTGTCATTGGAATACGTGACTGGGAGCATATTTAGTACTGGCAAGATCTCTACAAGAAGAGACATGGAGGGTGGAATTTTACGAGACTTTTTTTCTAAGTGTTCAGCTAGCATGAAAACGGGAGATTTCCTGATCCATATTTCGGGCGAGCTTGCACTCCCAATCATATGCACTCATCTTTGAAAATATGGGCTGGACCATTTCTAGCCATAAGGGGCAGTGGGCGGGGCCTAATTCGCCAGACAGCCAGCAGTTTAGATTAAAGTCATAAACTGCGCTTGTGCAGGAAAACTGTAAATAAACAGCTCTGCTGACAGAAGCCCCACCCATCCTACCACCGGGCCAGATACAACCCCTCCCCAATCCCCCCTCCATTTGACATGGGTCCTTCTGTACCCACAATCACCGGAAGAGGGTGAAGATTTGGGGTGGTGTGCCTGAGATCCAGGTCCTCACCCCCTTTGAGGAGCAGGCACTGGATCTTGCGGGAGAGGAGGAGATGCAGACTATTAGTGACAGCATGGTCGGGCTGGAGCATAGAAATGAGCAGCTGCCAATCTGCCACTTGTTGGAGAAATCTCAAGCAAGAGGCAGTCCAGATTTTTCTCCCTTCCTTGAATTTAACCTTATGTCCTGTGTTGCAGGAATGGACCCCTTGTGCCCAGGCCATCTGGCATCATGGCCCCCACTGCTCTTCCATCCATCATGCCTCTGACAGGGGGCAGAAGGAGGCACAAGACATGACATGCATAGGCAGCTGGGATCAAGTGGATCCCTTGAAGAGTATAGAGGGTGTAGAGATAGGGTTAAGAGAGAAATCAGCAGGGCAAAAAGGGGACACGAGATTGCTTTGCCAGGTAAGGCAAAGGAGAATCCTAAGAGATTCTACAAATACATAAATGGGCGAAAGAGTAACTAGGGAGAGAATAGGGCCCCTTAAGGATCAACAAGGTCATCTATGTGTGCAGAAGAGATGGATGAGATCCTAAATGAATGTTTCTCATCAGCATTTACTATTGAGAAAGGATGGATGTTAGGGAACTTGGGGAAATAAACAATGATGTCTTGAGGAGTGACAGAGAAGGGGGTACTGGAAGTCTTAAAGCGCATCAAGGTAGATAAATCCCTGGGACCTGATGAAGTATATCCCAGGACATTGTGGGAGGCTAGGGAGGAAATTGTGGGTTCCCTAGCAGAGACATTTGAATCATCGATAGTCACGAGTGAGATGCCTGAAGATTGGAAGGTGGCAAATTTGTACCTTTGTTTAAAAAGGGAAAAGCCTGAAAACTGAACTACAGGTCAGTGAGCCTCACATCTGTAGTGGGCAAGTTGTTGAAATGTATTCTGAGAGACAGGATCTACAGGCATTTAGAAATGCAAGGACTGATTAGAGACAATCAGCATGGTTTTGTCAGTGGAAAATGTCTGACAAATTTGATTGAGTTTTTTGAAGGGGTAACCAAGAAGGTAGATGAGGGCAGTGCAGTTGATGTTGTTTACATGGACTTTAGCAAGGCCTTTGACAAGGTACCGCATGGTAGATTGTTGCATAAGATTAAATTTCACGGGATCCATGATGAGGTAGCTAAATGGATACAAAATTGGCTTGATGACAGAAGACAAAGGGTGATTTTTCAAACTGGACCACTGGTGTGCCTCAGGGATTGGTGTTGGGTCCACTGCTACTTGTCATTTTTATTAATGATTTGGATGAGCATTTAGAAAGTATGGTTAGTAAGTTTGCAGATGACACTAAGATCGGTTGCGTAATGGACAGCGAAGAAGGTTATCTCGGATTGCAATGGGATCTTGATCAATTGGGTCAGTGGGCTGATGAATGACAGATGGAGCTAATTTAGATGAATGCCTTTTGGTAGATTGAACCTGGGCAGGACTTTCTCAGATAATGGTAGGGCATCGGAGAGAGTTATAGAGCAAAGAGATCTAGGGATAGAGGTCATAATTCCTTGAAAGTGGAGTCACAGGTGGACAGGGTGGTGAAGAAGACATTCGGCATAGTTGGTTTTATTGGTCAGAACATTGAATACAAGAGTTGGGATGTCTTGTTGAAGTTGTACAAGACATTGGTAAGGCCACACATGGAATATTGTGTACAATTCTGATCACCCTATTATTGAAAGGATATTGTTAAATTGGAAAGAGCGCAAAAAAGATTTACTAGGATGCTACTGGGACTTGATGGTTTGAGTTACAAGGAGAGGCTGGATAGACTGGGACTTTTTCTTTCTCTGGAGTGTAGGATGCTGAGGGGTGATTTTTTGGAGGCCTATAAAATAATGCAGGGCCTAGATCAGCTAGATAGTCAATATCTCTTCCCAAAAGTAGGGGAGTCTAAAACTAGAGGGCATGGGTTTAAGGTGAGAGGGGAGAGATACAAAAGTGTCGAGGAGCAATTTTTTTCACAGAGGGTGGTGAGTGTCTGGAACAGGCTGCCTGAGATAATAGTTGAGGCGGATACAATTTTATCATTTAAAAAGCATTTAGACAGTTACATGGGTAAATTGGGTACAGAGGGATATATGGGCCAAATGCGGGCAATTCGGACTAGCTTACTGGAGCTCACTCCAGAAGCACCGTCGTCCCATGGAGTAACCCAGGGGTCCACAGTAACCCCAAGGGAGGAAGGAGGGCCCGAATCCATGCCAGGGTGTTCCATCCAGGTGACTGAGGTTGTGGCTATGCTTTCTGACACTCTCCTTCCTGGCACCGGGGTATCTCAGGGGTAGTGGGATGAAGAGGGTGTCATGGTTACCTCCCTGACACCTGGAAGCTGGCCGGGCCCTCAAGGTCCAGGCCTCCAGAGGACATTCGCCAAGGGCATCACAGGCCATGGGACGCTGTAGACAACTGGCCACTTCCACCTCCAAAGTACATATTGGGAAGACACTGTGACACAGTGGTAGGCCACGAAAGTCTAAGAAGTTGTAGCAGCACTAAGATGGCATAGGTGAAGGACAACACTGGGTAGATAGAATATTTAGGCACTTTGCAGTCTCAAGTTCACACGTTTTTATGTTATCACTTATTTTGAAGGCACTATTATTGGCAATAATAAATGTAATTTCACCCCTCACCTGTGACTAACTTCTCTCTGATTAGTCTCTAACAGGGATGTACTTACCCTGAGAGTCACCGGAGGGACCCTGCACATTGATGTCAGTGGGGGAAGCCCCTCAGCGCACTGCTGCTGAGAAAATCAAGGTGCTCAAATAATTCACTGGCTACAGGGGGGTGGCATGTATTGGCAGCGACATACAGCATCTGCCATGGCATTCCCAGAGCCCACAAGAGATTCCTCCTCCTCCTCCTGCTGGGCAAACTCCTCCCCAGCAATGCCCGGCTGGTCGGCCTCCACATCCTCTTCCTCCTCCAAAAAATCCCCTCGCTGAAGCGCAAGGTTGTGGAGGGCACAGCACATCACCACAATGCAGGACGATATCGAGGGCCTATATTGGAGGGCTCCGCCAGAGCAGTCCAGGCACCTGAACCACATTTTGAGAAGCTCAAACATGGCTCCGCTGTTGAATGGGTGGCAATGTGGGCCTCATTGTATCAGGGCTCCATGCCAGTTTCAGGCTCCGCACAGGCATCATCAGCCAAGTCCAAAGCGGGTACCCATGTCCCCCACGAGCCATCCCTGCACTCTGGACTTCTCCTCAAAAACATCTAAGACATCAGAATTCCTCAATGTGAAGCTGTCATGCACACTGCTGGGGTGTCTGGCGCAGTCATGCATAATGTTCAGCTGATAGTCACACACTAATTGTGTATTTATTGAATGGAAGCCCTTTCTGTTGATGAATCTTCCTGGATTCTTCACTGGGGCCTTGAGAGCAACATAAATGTAGTCTATAGCCCCCTGCACATTTGGCATCCCCACGATTGCTGTGAATCCTGCAGTCTGGGCTTCCTGCTAGCCATGGTCAAAGGTCAAATTTAATATTCTAGCCAACCCCGACATACAGGGCATCCGTGACCTCCTTGTGGACGGATGGTTGGAAAATGTCACAATCAAAGGGCAGAAACTACAGGCAGTGGACCAGTTCACTTATCTTGGCAGCACTCTCTCCCAAGCAGTGACTATTGATACAGAAGTTAATTGCAGAATAGCAAAGGCAAGTTTACTTTCGGTAGACTGCGCTCCACCGTGTGGGAATGTCGAAGAGTCAGCCCAGCAACAAAACTGAAGGTCTACAACACCGTGGTCCTACCCTCCTGTATGCCTGTGAAATATGGACTGTGTATTGAAGGCATGCAAGACAGCTCAATCGTTTCTACGTGACTTGTCTTTGCAGAATATTACGCATCAGATGGCAAGACAAAGTACCAGACACTGCAGTTCTCTCTAGAGCAAGTCTACCATCAGTCCACACACTGCTGATGTGAGCACAGACCTGGTGAGCAGGTCATGTCATCCGTATGTCAGAAGAGCACATACCCAAGCAGTTCCTTTTTGAGGAACTCTCTGCTGGAAGGCGCTCACATGGAGGGCAGAAGAAACATTACAAAGACACATCAAGGCCTCCCTGAAGTCGTTTCACATAGACACGACCACCTGGGGAACGCTGGCACAAAACCACCCTACCTGGCGCTGCCTCATTCACAAAGGCTGTCAAGCTTACGAAGCAAGGTGTATTGCTGAAGCACAACTTAAACGTGAGCTGCGCAAGTCCAGAGCCACCAGCGCAACAACTACAGTGCCTACACAAATCTGTCCAATATGTGCCAGGACATTCCGTGCCCAAACTGGCCTGATCAGTCATCTTCGGACACACCACAGCCTCAGAATGATTAATGGTGTCGAGGTCCTCATCGATGATGATGGACAAACAACATGTGGACAGATGGTTGGAAAATGCCACAAAGATCTCCACTGGTGGTCTGGAAGGACCCAGTGGATACAAGTTTAAGGTGTTGTCACTTTCACAGCCACTGAGAATGGGTGAGCGTCCCATGCACCGAGGTGTCAGGCACTGCAAGAAATGGCACAGGTGTCACACTGTCTGTTTTTGGAGCAGAGAAGTCGGCAGCACAGTGCCCAACAGTTGCTTGAACGACACTCGTGCAGAACTGCTGGGCTCTCTGCTCCCTCCTCAGGGCAAATAGTGGCCACATGCTGCCTATGGCAGCAGTCTGTCTCTGCACCTGCAAGTGGTAAGGCCTGGGCTTCCTCTGCCCACAATTCATCCTCCTGTTTCTCCTCCTCAGCTTCAACAGCAACCAAAAGAACATCAAGATCAATAGGTTGCACTGCAAAAGCTATCATGTCAATCTGAAGTGGGGGGGGGTGGTGGAAATTTGGGGAAGGGGAGAGACAGGTTGAGAGGTTAAAGAACTCAGTTGACCTCCACCCAGCAAAACACACTCCCACAGACCCCCAGCAACAAATACTCACCATACCCTCCCCATACCCCCCACAGACCCCAGCAACACACACTCCCCAAACCCCCCCACAGACCCCAGCAACACACACTCCCCAAACCCCCCCACAGACCCCCAGCAACACACACTCCCCACAGACCCCAGCAACAGATACTCTCCATACACCCCACAGACCCCCCGGCAACAAATACTCCCCATACCCCCCCCACAGACCCCCCGCAACACACACTCCCCATACCCCCCACAGACCCCAGCAACACACACTCCCCATACCCCGCCACAGACCCCAGCAACACACACTCCCCATACCCCCCCACAGACCCCAACAACACACACTCCCCATACCCCCCACAGACCCCAGCAACACACACTCCCCATACCCCCCACAGACCTCCAGCAACACACACTCCCCATACCCCCCCACAGACCCCAACAACACACACTCCCCATACCCCCCACAGACCTCCAGCAACACACACTCCCCATACCCCCCACAGACCCCAGCAACACACACTCCCCATACCCCCCCACAGACCCCAACAACACACACTCCCCATACCCCCCACAGACCTCCAGCAACACACACTCCCCATACCCCCCACAGACCTCCAGCAACACACACTCCCCATACTCCCCCACAGACCCCCAGCAACACACACTCCCCATACCCCCCACAGACCCCAGCAACACACACTCCCCAAACCCCCCACAGACCCCAGCAACACACACTCCCCATACCCCCCACAGACCCCCCAGCAACACACACTCCCCATACCCCCCACAGACCCCCCAGCAACACACACTCCCCAAACCCCCCACAGACCCCAGCAACACACACTCCCCATACCCCGCCACAGACCCCAGCAACACACACTCCCCATACCCCCCACAGACCCCAGCAACACACACTCCCCAAACCCCCCACAGACCCCAGCAACACACACTCCCCATACCCCCCACAGACCCCCCAGCAACACACACTCCCCATACCCCCCACAGACCCCCAGCAACACACACTCCCCAAACCCCCCACAGACCCCAGCAACACACACTCCCCATACCCCCCACAGACCCCCAGCAACACACACTCCCCATACCCCCCACAGACCCCAGCAACACACACTCCCCATACCCCCCACAGACCCCAGCAACACACACTCCCCATACCCCCCACAGACCCCCAGCAACACACACTCCCCATACCCCCCACAGACCCCAGCAACACACACTCCCCATACCCCCCACAGACCCCAGCAACACACACTCCCCATACCCCCCACAGACCCCAGCAACACACACTCCCCATACCCCCCACAGACCCCCAGCAACACACACTCCCCAAACCCCCCACAGACCCCAGCAACACACACTCCCCATACCCCGCCACAGACCCCAGCAACACACACTCCCCATACCCCCCACAGACCCCCAGCAACACACACTCCCCATACCCCCCACAGACCCCAGCAACACACACTCCCCATACCCCCCACAGACCCCAACAACACACACTCCCCATACCCCGCCACAGACCCCAACAACACACACTCCCCATACCCCGCCACAGACCCCAACAACACACACTCCCCATACCCCGCCACAGACCCCAACAACACACACTCCCCATACCCCCCACAGACCCCCCAGCAACACACACTCCCCATACCCCCCCACAGACCCCCAGCAACACACACTCCCCATACCCCCCCACAGACCCCCCAGCAACAAATACTCCCCATACCCCCCCCACAGACCCCAGCAACACACACTCCCCATACCCCCCCCACAGACCTCCAGCAACACACAGACCTCCAACAACACACACTCCCCATACCCCCCACAGACCCCAGCAACACACACTCCCCATACCCCCCACAGACCCCCAGCAACACACACTCCCCATACCCCCCACAGACCCCAGCAACACACACTCCCCATACCCCCCACAGACCCCAGCAACACACACTCCCCATACCCCCCACAGACCCCAGCAACACACACTCCCCATACCCCCCACAGACCCCCAGCAACACACACTCCCCATACCCCCCACAGACCCTAGCAACAAATACTCTCCATACACCCCACAGACCCCCCAGCAACAAATACTCCCCATACCCCCCCCCACAGACCTCCAGCAACACACAGACCTCCAGCAACACACACTCCCCATACCCCGCCACAGACCCCAGCAACACACACTCCCCATAC
Source organism: Carcharhinus amblyrhynchos (assembly GCF_965287045.1). NCBI lineage: Eukaryota > Metazoa > Chordata > Chondrichthyes > Carcharhiniformes > Carcharhinidae > Carcharhinus > Carcharhinus amblyrhynchos. Next base: position 41,958,953 of record NC_137333.1, on the reverse strand, counting down.
CCCGCCACGGACCCCCAGCAACACACACTCCCCATACCCCGCCACGGACCTCCAGCAACACACACTCCCCATACCCCCCACAGACCCCAGCAACACACACTCCCCATACCCCCCACAGACCCCCAGCAACAGACACTCCCCATACCCCCCACAGACCCCAGCAACACACACTCCCCATACCCCCCACAGACCCCAGCAACACACACTCCCCATACCCGCCCCTGGCAACACACAATTCCTATATCCCCACCACAAACCCCCAGCAACATGCACTCCCCATAGATCCCAGAATGGTAACACAGCCCCGCCACTCCCCACTCACAAGCACACATCCAGAACCCTTGCAATAGTGGCCATAGGCAATGCTGCTCGACAAGTCCCGAGGCTGCAGCACTGCCACTTGAGAGTTTCCAGCCCATCCCCCATCTACAACAGTGCTTGCACGAGGAGCCAGAGTCAGCGCTAAAACCCGAGGTCAATTCTCTGACCCAGATCTGTGCAGAGTCCGAGGCTGAGCCCCATGAGCAACATCAGCCCCTCCAACACCCCCACACATTGCCTCTGCAACGCCAAAACCCAACAAGGCTGCTATGAAACAACTCACCATGAGCAGCATGGAGCAGTTTAAATGCAGAGACTTATCCCCTTGCTCACTCTCTCTGCTCAAGCACTTAAATGTGACTTTTATACCTGAGGTGTTTTCCTGACCAATCCGGCTGCAGAGAGCAAGATGGTTCACGCTGGTGAGTTGGGACGATTGGGAGTGAAGCTCACTAATAACGTTGTGATGAATGCAAAAAAATGCAAATTAATGTTTTGCTCATTTTGGGCAGGATCCCAATAGCGCTAATTTTCTTCTTTTGGTAAAATGGGAATGGGTGCGAAAACAGATGCCATTCCTGTTAGTCACATCACGCTTGATTTTACTACTTCTTCCTGCTTGAAAACGGGCTCAATGAGGTCGTAAAATTCCACCCACAGATATTGGCACAAAGCAGCAAGACCCTGAGTCTGGGACTTAAGAGACATTGGAACAAAACCTATCATAGGGAATCTGATCAGTTTGCCTCGCCACGGGTAATATCTCTCAGTCTAATGTCATGCGTTTCGATATTTTGTAATATCCTTTGAATATTTGTGTGTATGACAGAGTAGGTCAGAGGTTAGTTACTTTGTGTACAATGAAGTTTGATAACTGGTTTGTAATAATTTGGTACAGTGCAATAAAGGAGAGTTGTTGTACAGTAATTTGGGAGTTTGAGTGTCTTTGTGGTATCAGTTGACCTGATTTTGAGGGCTGTGATAGTCATGCTGCTTGGAGATCTTCAATGGCTATCTCTGCTCCACGAATCCACTTTCCTTGCCGTGCTGCAGGTGGTTATGGAAATGCCTGTGACACTGTAGTTGGGTGTGTCTATGTTCACCCTCAGCACTCACAATCATACAATCTCCAGCCATTTGTGGTGGTTGGGGAGACTTTTCTGCCCACTGGGTACAGGATGTCGCTCTTGCCTCTCACTGATTGAACCAGGAGCTCCAGGTCCAGGCCACTGAATTGAGATGCATTTGATGCCAGACTCTACATTAATGTTCTCTTCTGGGACACTCTGACATGGCAACAAAGCATATGGTTGTTATGCATGCTCACCAGCGTTAACTCACAATCTGCTGTCCAGCTGGATAACACTAGTGAGTGGTAAGCTGACAACTGGTACTGGTTATATGTGTGTTGGGTGGGTGTCCTCACTGTGCTTGTCTGCATGGCAGGGGTGATTAATGAGCAGCCATAAGAGTTTGAGGTGCCAGATGGCTTCATTTGATTTGATTTATTATTGACACACGTATTAGCATAGTGGGAAGTATTGTTTCTTGCGCGCTATGCAGACAAGCACACCGTTCAGAGAAGGAAACGAGAGAGTGTTACAGTCATAGCTAGGGTGTACAGAAAGATTAACTTTGCCAAATCTGTAAGAAATTGCATTAAAGCATTGTTAGAGAGTTTAAGAGAGTTACAATAAAGTTTTAGAAGCGTAGAACGAGAGTACAAAATAGAATTAGAAGTTATGCTGGGTACAGCTCGCAAGAAGTCACCTCCCTCCAGCGCCATTGTGACCTGCTGGGATTCGAGGTTTACATGGAGAGGAAACCCTAAACTGTGTTTCCGATTATAATGGCTGCAGAAAGCAGACGTTTAATAGGACAGCAGCTCTAGGTGCCAAGAGTGAGTCAATGCTGTTTGTGGCAGTCCCTTGAGCAATAGAGACAGCCAGCACGGGAATTGCAGCTTTTATTGGGTAGGTTGTTATGCCAATTTTACCACAGTTATAAACCTGTTGGCCTTCATGTACGCTCAGAGAAAAATTGACGACTCACATGACAAAGGTCAGAGATGACTTCAAAGAGCTGGGTCAGTTCTCTCCTCACCAGTCTCACCTCCCGGCAGTGGCCTTCTAGAGCCAGGCCTTTATATCAGGGCTGCACCATGGCTAATCCACCTCTGCATCCAGGCCCATTTCCAACACTGTGGAGTTTCCAAAGTCAGCAATCCCGTCTCCATCACGAACCTGTCCTCCCAGCACGAAAATAGGGCAGGTAGGCATTTCCACAACACAGACAGGAAAATTCCCAAGACCTCCTGCCCCTCTTGAAGATGAAAAGCAATCATTCGAATGGGCTGGGAACACAAAGATGGCTTGCAGTCTGTATTCCATTGAAAAGGCAAGAGTTCATCATACATCTTGATCCCAGCTTGCAGAGGCAAACCAATTTAACCCCTAAAGCAGATTTGTGAGAAATAAATGTCATATTCACTGCTGAATAAAGGAGTTGCATGTCTGTATATCCCCAGCATTGACTGAAAAATAATCAATAAAGGTTGATAAGCGATCAACCTAAAAACATTAACGCATACGTCAGCAATGATGAAGAAATACACTTAGAGGGGAATAGTTCCTAGAAATATGATCAAAGTATTCCTTTTAGGTGGGTTTAAACAAATAGTGTAATGGACTAGATTCAACAAATGAGCAATTCGTTACCTACAGCACTTTGAAAGAGATATTCCGTATCTCAGTTTGCACAGTATACATCCCAGTCTGAGATTGAATGACTTTCTACCTTGTAAAAAATATTTCCTGATACAGTGAAGCATGGGGAAAAGTGTAACCGTACTGCTCACTCTACTTTTGATTAAAATTATATTAACAGCACCACAGAAAATAGCTGAATCCTCTCAGAACAAAGGCAAAATATCGCAGATGTTGGATATCTGAAACTAATGTAGGAAGTACAGAACATGCTCAGTAGATTCTGAAGCATTAGCAGAATCAGAAATATGGATAGAATTTTGCCATGAGTGCAAGGACATTTCTGGCGCAAGGCACCTTGGATTGGTCACGGATAAATCCAGCCATGTGCAAATTCCCAACCAAGCTATGGTGATGGGAAAATTTACTGAGGTCAGGTCAGTGATCAATGGCACTTGTTTCTTCTTCATGCTGGTTAGTTTGAGAGGTTTCTCTGCAGGACTGTAAAATAACAGTATTGTTCGCACAATATTCTTTGCATTTCTCAAGAAAATATTAGGTTTACTACTTAATCAGATTAGTTGAAAAGCAGATCTTAAAGGTACCAAACCAATTGAGTTAGCTGGAGGACAGCACTGTGTGAGCTAATTCAAACATTATTGTTAATTAATTTGAAGCAAGAATGTTTTAATGAGCTGTTGTCTTCTGGGAGTCATAGTCAACAGCAGTAAAATAATTTAAAAAGTAATAAGAGCATCTGAAAATACAGATACCTGAAATTGGAATGCAAAATGCAAATCTAACAAAAAAAGTACTTTGAGCAGAACCCTCTACACTTACCCTCTTATTCTCTACCTCTACCCCAAACAGAAAGCAACCATGAGGTGCTGTGGGCCATCAGCAGCAGCAAAATTGTACTCAATCTGCAACATCATGGCTCAGCATAACCCCCATTCTACCATCACTATCAAGCCAGGGGATCAACCCTGGTTCAATGAAGAGTGCAGCATGTCATGCTCAGAGCAACACCAGGCACGCCTAAAAATGAAGCATCAACCTGGTGAAGCTACAACACAGGACTACTTGCATACCAAACAGCATACACAGCAAGTAATAGACAAGAGCTCAGCTGTTCCACAACTAACAGATCAAATCTAAGCTCTGTAGGCCTGTCATATTCATTTGTGAATGGTAGTGGACAATTAAACAACTCATTGAGAAAGAAGGCTCCACCCATCCTCACTGATAGAGGAGACAGAATATCTGTGCATAAGATAAAACCGAAGCATTTGCAACAATCTTCAGTCAGAAGTGGCAAGAGGATGATCCATTTCAGCCGCCTCTGGAGGTCCCCAGAATCACAAATATTATTTTTCAGCCAATTTGATTTGCTCCACATGATCCCAAGAAATGGCTGAAGGCACTGGATACTGCAAAGACTATGGGCCCTGGTAACGTTCCAGCAATCATACTGAAGACTGCTGTAGCTTCACTACGTTGATACTTCATTTTTAGGTGTGCCTGGTGCTGCTCCGAGCATGCCCTGCTGCACTCTTCATTCAACCAGGATTGATCCCCTTGCTCCAGAACTTGCACACCACTAGCCAAACTCTTCCAGTACAATTACAACACTGGCATCTACCTGGCAATGTGGAAAATTGCCCAGGTATGTCCTGTACACAAGAAACAGAACAAATCCAGCCTGATCAATTATTGCCCTATAAGTCTACCCTCGACTGTAATGTGATGGATGGAAAGATCATCAACAGTGCTATCAAGCAGCATTTGCTTAGCAATAACCTGCTCTCTGGTACTCAGTTTGTGTTCTGCCAGGGTCACTCAGCTCCTGACCTTGGTTCAAACATGAACAAAAGAGTTGAACATCAAAGCTGAGGTGAGAGTTGTAATCAAGGCAACACTTAACTGAGAATGACATCAAGGAGCCCAAGCAAAACTGGACTCAATGAGAATCAAAGGATCAGAGCCAAGGATCCTTCCGAGTAACCCACCTCCTAACTCCCCAAAGCCTGTCCACCATCTATAAGGCATAAGTCAGGAGTGTGATGGAATACTCTCCCCTTGTCTGGATGAATGCAGCACCAACAATGCTCAAGAAGCTCAATGTCTTCCAGAAAAAAGCAGCCCACTTGATTGGTATCCCTTCCACAAATACTCATTCCCTTCATCACTGACCAACAGTGGCAGCAAGCGTACCAACAAGATGCATTGCAGGAACTCACCAAGCATCCTTAGGCAGCATCTTCCACACCCATGACTGCTACCATTGAGAAGGACAAGGGGCTGGGAACACCATCACCTGGACGTTTTGCTCCAAATCATTCACCATCCTGCATTGGAAATATATCACTATTCCTGTCACTGGGTCAAAATCCTGAAACTCCCTCCCTAACAGCACTGTGAGTGTACTTACACCTCAGCTTCAAGCAGGCAGCTCATCACCACTTTCCCCAAGGGCAATAAATACTGGTTGAGCCAGCGACACCCACATAAGATAAATGAATAAAAAACATTCAGAGTTTATCTCTAATAGTGAGAAATGCTCCTCAGTTACTCCCCCAGCCACCTGTGGCTCTTCCCCTTTGGATTGCGGCCAGTATCCTCCTATTTGCCATCCATTGTCTGCTAGTCACTGAACTCCACTCAACTGATACTCCAAAATGTATTATTCTTCACTAATCTGATTTGTGACTTATGCAGTCTATTTCTGGAATGGAGACCAACTCTACGATAGATATATCTGGAGTAGATGAAGAAGAATTTGAAATCCAACAGCAACAAGAGCAGTCAGAAACGGATTCTTCTGATGAAAATGAAGGTATAGTTATACTTAACCAATATATCTTTTATAGTATTTGATCAACATCTTTCTAGTAAATACGCATTTGTCTTTCTCTTGGAGCAAGGATATGTGCACATACACAGTATAACTATCAAGTATAAAAATGTCAAGTACCTTCAAAGGTATTTAATGGGCTAATATTAAAACCTAGAGTTGAAGTTGTAGATTATAGAGAGAATTCTGACAACTCTGTTAAAAATAATTGTTTGTTGACCTACTTGCAGAGGCATATGCCAAACTTAGATTACAGGGAAAAGAAAATGGTGGCGTACAGAACAACAGCAGCAAAAACAATGAGTACAAAGCTATGACCTGGACTCAGTGTGGCATGGTGGCACAATGGTTAACACTGATGCCTCAATGCCAAGGACCCAGGTTTGATTCCCAGCTTGGGTCACAGTCTGCACATTCTCCTTGTCATCCTCTGGATGCTCCTGTTTCCTCCCACAGTCCAAAAGACGTGCTGGTTGGGTGCATTTGGCCATGCTAAATTCCCCCTCAGTGTACTGAACAGGTGCTGGAGTGTGGCAACTAAGGGATTTTTAACAGTAACTTCATTGCAGTGTTAATGTAAGCCTACTTGTCTTACTAATAAATAAATTTAAACTTCTAGTAGTGAAGTTGAAACTATCAACATTCCCCCCCCCCCCCCCACCTCCTTTTTTACTGCAGAGGAACTGACGGCGACTTCTGGAGTTCACATATGTACAATTCAAGATGTAAATCCAGAAGTTGCTGCCTCTGTTCCTTCATAATTCTCCAGTTTTGAAGCTCCCTCCACCCTCATAGACTGCAATCAAGTAACAATGATTGACTAATGAGGACTTTCACATTCACATTATTGGTCTTGCTGTAAAAATCCTTGAAAAAGTTACAAGCTGCTGAATAGGCTTTTAACAGCATACTCGGATCATACTGTTAAACAGCTTCACTAGTCCTGAAAATCTAAAACTAATTTTATATTTGTTGAACAATGGATTGCAATATGATTAAAATATTAAAAATATGGATATTTTAAAAAGTTTATGTTCTACCTTAAACCCATTTATATATAAACAACCGTTTATTTCGCTATTTGTAAAATTTAAGTTACAAATGAAGGACCTGGAAGTGGCTTTCATTTCTGATCTTCTGTGAGAAAACTGCAATTTGATTGGTTGCTTACCTTGCTTGATGGTATCACTATTTTGGAGCCCTGGCGATCCCCTTGACTTGTCCTCAGATTTAAAAAATGTCTGGAAAGGGAAAATCCACAAGCAGACAAATCACTAGATCATGCAGAGAACTTCCTTTGAGGTCAGCAGCAAGTACCAACATTTTGCCAATGACCACAAAATCTGAACCAACATTTCTTTAGGAAACAATGTAGATTTACACCATTGTAATAGTTGGCCCTGCATTTATATCTCTAAAATGTATCCCATTGCTTGATTTCAATGCCATGCATTGTGATGTCAATGTCGTTTACCATCAATCTATGTAAATAGGTGTTAACTGCATGTATGCAGCATAGATCTACAGAGCAGTTGCTCATAAATCTCAGTTATTGCAGATATTTATATTAATTGTAAAGTGAAGGATTGTTCAGGTGCCTTTGTGATATCTTCCTTGTTCTGTGAATGATGCTGTTATTTCCCACTGAGTAACAGTCTCAGTCATCAATGTGAAAAGTCACAAAATACTGCAGCTACAAAATGTTTTGATGTATTTCTAAATGACGTGATTCTATTTCTCCTTGTGTTATTTATAATTGTGTTTTCTCTGATTCCGTCCCAAACTCCCAGCGTTGCTACTTCCACATTATTGCAAGGAGGCAATGAACTTTAAACAAGTGAAATATCACACATTTGAAATTTGTTTTCCAGCAATTCTTTTGTTCTGAAGAAGGGAAAGGGTTAATGCATTTTGTACCTAGCATATATCATAAATATAACCCTTCCTAATGGCTGATCTCCTCAAGCTTATACTGCTCCTGGCAACAATATAAAGTATTTATTCATGTTTTCCTTACTTGTTCATGTCTTTCATTCTTTAACTTCTATTTCCATAAAGACAGATAGTTAAATGTGAATGTTACTTTACGGACATTGCAAACCTTACCTGTTTGTACTAGCTAAACATAGTTAAACAGCTGCAGATGGTGGAGTGCGATAACAGCTATTTGACAGGAGGACTCCTGCTGGGAAGCCGTGACCACACAAGTTACTTCAAAGGAGAAGCTGCCAAAGCTGCCGGAAAAGCTGTGGATCATGACTGTACTGATGACTGCGTCGTGACTGAAGCTGCCAAACAAGCTGCAAGTCCTGGCTGAAGCCAGGGGTTGCATCGTGGCTGGAAGCAGAAGCATTGCAGGTCCTGACTGATACTAGAGTTTGCGCTGTGACTGATGCTGGGAATCGTGATGTACAAATACCCACACTTATTTGTGTTCAGTGAGAAGCCTGGTAAACCACTGTTAGGTACCAGGTCTCTCCCAAAAGCTTTTGAAATAAAGTTACTGTACTTTGACTCACTAACAGTCTCAGAAATGTCTTTTACCTACAACAATTTGGTGCCGAAACCTGGGATTCTGTTTGCAGGCTTGGTTGAATGGCTACAACTGGAGCACTGGAATAGAATACTGAACTTAATAGGGTGAGTCAAACTACAGTGGGTGATCATCTGTGAAGAGAGTCTGATGAGAGACTGTGAGAGTGTGAAACAGGTCTGAACTGAACATATATGGACAAGGAGGCACTTGTCTTTAAACACCTAGCCTTAAACTAGTTGTTAGGAGCAGTAACCCCCCCACACGAAGGTCAGGATTTTGAAGTGGATGTGGAGACCGGAGAAAGACTGGAGTGAGATGTTCAGCCGTGAGTAAGAAAGAGACTGTCTGAGTGATCGCTGGAGTAGAAGGAAAAGCCGCTTAATAGTGTAAGCTTAATAGCATGAGCTTACAAGTATAAGCGGTGGTACAGAGGGATTTGATTACCCCTGACAGGTATCACCAGATTCTGATAAGAGCAACCTAGAAGGGGAGAGCAAGAAGGGAGGATAGAAGACTCCAGGTGGTGAGTATAAAACTTATCTGTATTATGGCAAGATCACAAGGACAGTGGGGACCCCTGAGATCCCTGATAAACGAATATATGACTGAGAGGGACAGACTCATTAAATAGATGAGAAAAGGGGGGTGGGACTTATCTCGCCTGTTAGACCAACAGTGAAAATGTTTGGAAAAAGAAAAGAAAAAATGGAACTAAGAAAATTGGAGTTCTCTTAGTTTACCAATTGGCTGGATTAATTGAACAAGTCTGTCTTGGGTAAGAAATGGGCTGATGACAAAGCAAAAATCAAAATGTTGGAATCATGCAATAGAGAACTAGAAAAGACAAACTAAATTTTAGGCGACCCTGGCTTGGGATCCTTGCTTCTCTATGGGTCGGCCATAAAACCCATGGCACCCATAGGAGACTTTGACCCTGATGAGGAAGAGGTCTGTGATCTCGCTCCCATAATTTGGGGCGGAACATTACAGAATCCCACTGCCTGACACAAACCCTTTACCCCGGAAAAAGACAACAAGTTTTGGCTTCCCTGGGAAGGCTCCAGCCCCAGTGTAACAATAGCAAATTTTGGGCAGAACTGGACACTATTTGGGTTGGACACCAGTTACATTTGCAAGATATGCACCAGTTGGTACAGGCTGCCTCAGGACAAGTGGAGACTAAGGGGTGAAGGAGCCTCTGAATTTGGGGAGTGACTCTAGCGTATACCAAGAATGTTCGGGAATGCCCAAAACTGCCCGAACAGATACAGCCTTTTTACAAGCATTTAAAGATGGGTTGTCACCAGCTCACCAAAATATCCTTAAAATGGGAGTTCTTAGTACCCAGAACTATGATGAATTAGTGGAATGAACTTCTGGGATTAAGGTCGGACCAGACAATAAACAAAACCCAAGAATAAAACAGGAGCACATAGCCTTAACTAATGGGATCAAGCCTAAGGGAACTGGTCATAATTGTGGGAAGCCAGGACATTTTGCCTGGAACTGTAGGGCCCTGAAGAGGGGGGTGGGGGGAGGATTTTAATTCATAGGGTATATTTGCTTTCACAGTAGGTGATAAGCAGTATACATGGATTAGGCTCCTTCAAGGATTCCATAACAGTCTGGCCATGTTTCACCAGGTAATGAGTAAGATACTGAAAAGTGGAGCTCCTGGAGGGGAGCACAATTTTACAATACATCTTGATAGCCTCTGTACCTAGAGCGGAACATCAGACGGCACTATACTCAGTCTGGCAGCACTTAGAAGATCAAGGACTAAAGGCAAGCCCAAAAAGGCCCAAATAGGAAACCTACAGGTATTTTTTGGGACTTTTAATATCCAAAGGGACCAAGGAAATGTCTGTAGACAGGAAAATGGCAATGCAACAAATGCCAAGGCCAGTAACTGAGGAGTGAGGAAGGTTTTGGGATTGTTTAATTACAGCCGCAACTTCATACCAGAATATGCCAAATTAGTTGAGCCAATCCAAAGGCTGTTAAAAGGGGGGGGAAACCTGCTTTGGAAACTGTGAAGTGGGGATCAGAACAGAAAGAGGCATATAGTAACCTAAAGGTAGAATGAATGTTGGCCCCAGGACTTGGGTTACCAGATGCTAGTAAAGATTTTTATCTCTATTGTAACAATGAAGGAGGGAGTGTGCAGTGTGCATTACAGAATTTTGAGAGAAAGAAACTATGTCTTCTCAACTTACTAAGGAAATATTATAAATTAATTAGTAAGATGGAAAATTGATTAGAGAAAATCTGAGGTTGAGCTAATAATTTGAGTAGTTTTTGTATTTCAGTCTGGTTGCTTGTCAAATGTAGGTGATTGTTGTTGCATTAGATTGAGAGCAGGAGTTGTTAAAGCTTGTTTGTTTTTGTGGAGTATTTATTACAGGCAATAAATGCAATGCTTTACACTTTGGTTTAACTTCAAAGGGGCTGAGGAAGTGTTAAACCTGTTACAATTTAAGTATAAGATTTCTTGAATTTACTTCTGTTTTTGAGTTTAATTACACTTTGGAAGAAAGAAGAATGAAGACAACTATCTTAATCTATTTTGGAATGCATGATGAAGGCTTTCATGTGTGTCTGCGTGTGTTTAATGAAGTGACTGTGTGGATGTTTTTGTTGTTGTTGGTTTAAATGCTTTAATGTTCTTTTCCTAATTGTGATTTTACAACAGTGGGTTTGATACAGAGCTTAAATAAAAATTGGAAAGTAAATTGAAACTGCAATATTAAAATACATAAATTGAAGTTTGAAATAACCAATTTGAATTTTGAATAATCCTGAGTTCAAATTTTGTTCAGAAAGGATTTAAAGCTTGGAAGGGACCGTGTGCTCTTTCCTGTGTCTTGAAGAAATTGTGACATCATCACATTGAAATGTGTTTTATTTCGTTTTTTTTTACTGGCAGAGATTTCACCATCTTCTGTTCCTAATTTGGCAATTAAAAAATTTTATACACTGGAAATTGTAAATTTTATTTTTATTTTTGTTTATTTGTCAGATTTTGAGACTAAATTAATTCATTTGACTCCAAGCCGGAAGTATTTTCTATGTTTTGTTTTAAAAGGATAGCTCATGAATAACAAGTCTAGTATCTTCAAGACTCCAAGATTGTTTATCACAACCTAGTAATAATTGAGACTTGAAGAGCTTGGCTCATTCAGGTTTTCTCATTGTTAACTTTCAAATTAAAGTGATTGGTTAAGTGTTACAGTTTCTGACATTTAATTGATAGAATAAATTGAGCACTCAAAATAACCAACTTATAAATGGGACGGTGCCTAAATTTAAAGAGGTAAATAAGTTTAATTTTGACAAATAAAGGTAATGGAAAGAGAGTCTGTATGGGTTTTGTGTTTCATAGAGGGATGCATTGAAACATATTCTCAGTTTACAATGTAACCATTTGAATGTGAGATAATTTTACAAAGTAATATGTTTGTTTTGTGACTTTCCTTTACTGAGTAAATGTTATCTGTGGTAATCCTCATGTTTACATGTAAAGTTTGTTCAGTTCAATGTATATAAATGCTAATAAGTTGGGAGTTAATTTTTCTGAAAAGCTAAGGATTCTGGAGATTGTCAATGACTTTACACAGATGACAGGATTTTTCCTAGTACTTAGTAATTTGAGGGTTACAGGAGTTAAAATGCTTAAAGGGGAACAAATAAACCATTTGTGCAATTCATGTTATTCATAAATAAATTGTAAAGTGGACAGAATAGAACCATAGAACACTACAGCACAGAAACAGGCCTTTTGGCCCTTCTTGACTATGCCAAACCATTTTTCTGCCTAGTCCTACTGACTTGCACCTGGACCATATCCCTCCACACCCCTCTCATCCATGTACCTGTCCAAGCTTTTCTTAAATGTTAAAAGTGAGCCCACATTTACCATTTCATCTAGCAGCTCATTCCACACTCTCACCACTCTGTGTACACAATACTCTTAATTCGGCCTCACTAATGTCTTATACAACCTCACCATAACATTCCAACTCTTAAACTCAATACTTTGATTTTATAAAGGCCAATGTTCCAAAAGCACTCTTTACAACCCTATCAACTTGTGACGCCACTTTTAGGGAATTATGTATCTGTATTCCTAGATTCCTCTGTTCTACTACACTCTTCAGTGTCCTACCATTTGCCTTGTATGTTCTACCTTGGTTTGTTCTTCCAAAGTGCAGGACCTCACACTTGTCTGCATTAAACTCCATCTGCCATTTTTCAGTCCATTTTTCTAGCTGGTCCAAATCCCTCTGCAAGCTTTGAAAACCTTCCTCACTGTCCGCTGCACTTCAATCTTTGTACCATCAGCAAATTTGCTGATACAATTTACCACATTTCATCCAGATCATTGATATAGATGACAAACAACAATAGACCCAGCACTGATCCCTGTGGCACACCACTAGTCACAGGCCTCCACTCAGAGAAGCAATCCTTCACTACCACTCGCTGGCTTCTCCCATTGAGCCAATGTTTAATCCAATTTACTACGTCTCCATGTATACCTAGCAACTGAACCTTCCTAACTAACCTCCGATGCAGGACCTTGTTAAAGGCCTTACTGAAGTCCATGTAGACAACATCCACTGCCTTCCCTTCATCCACTTTCCTGGTAACCTCCTCAAAAAACTAATAGATTGGTTAAACATGACCTACCACGCACAAAACCATGTTGACTCTCCCTAATAAGTCCTGTCCATCCAAGTATTTGTAGATTCTATCTCTTAGTACTCCTTCCAATAACCTACCTACTACTGACATCAAATTTACCAGCCTATAATTTCCCGGATTACTTTTTGAGCCTTTTTTAAACAACGGAACAATGTGAGCTATCCTCTAATCATCTGGCACCTCACCCGTGGATACCAACATTTTAAATATATCTGCCAGGGCCCCTGCAATTTCAACACTAGTCTCCTTCAAGGTCCGAGGAAATATCCTGTCTGGTCCTGGGGATTGATCTACTCTGATTTGCCTCAAGACAGCAAGCACCTCCTCCCCTTTAATCTGTATAGATTCCATGACCACCTTACTTGTTTGCCTTATTTCCATAGACTCCATGCCAGTTTCCTTAGTAAATACAGATGCAAAAAAACATTTAATATCTCCCCCATTTCTTTTGGTTCCATACAAAGCCAACCACTCTGATCTTCAAGTGGACCAATTTTATCCTTTTGCTCTTAATATACCTGTAGAAGCTCTTAGGATTATCCTTCACCTTGACTGCCAAAGTGATCTCATGTCTTCTTTTAGCCCTCCTGATTTCCTTCTTGCACTTTTTATACTCAACTTATTTGTTCCCTATTGCCTATTCATGTCATATATCTCTCCTTCTTTATCAGATGTGCAATATCCCTCGAGAACCAAGGTTCCTTATTCTTATTCACTTTTCCTTTAACCCTGACAGGAACATACAAACTCCGCTCTCTCAAAATGTCTCATTTGAAGGCCTCCCACTTACCAATCACATCCGTGCCAGAGAATAGCCTGTCCCAATCCATTTTTCAATCCTTTTGCATTTCTTCAAATTTGGCCTTTTTCCAGTTTAGAATCTTAACCCAAAGACCAGATCTATCTTAATCCATGATCAAGTTGAAACTAATGGCGTTATGATCACTGGAACCAAAATGTTCCCCTACACACACTTCTGTCACTTGTCCTAACTCATTTCCTAATAGGAGATCTAATGTTGCATCTTCTGTAGTTGGTAACTCTATATATTGATTTACAGAATTTTCCTGAACACATCTTACAAACTCCAATGCGTCTAGACCTTTAACAGTATGGGAGTCCCAATCTATCACAACTTCATGTTTCCAGCAGTTATTTGTTATCTCTCTGCAGATTTGCTCCTCCAATTCTCACTGACTATTGGGTGGTCTATAATACAACCCCATTAATGTGGTCATACCTTTCCTGTTTCTCAGCTCCACCCATATGGCCTCGGTAGACAAGCTCTCTAATCCGTCCTGCCTGAGCACTGCTGCAACATTTTCCCTGACTAGCAATGCCACCACCCCCTGCCATCATTCATTCCTCTGCCTCTATCACATCTTAAACATTGGAACCCTGGAACATTGAGCTGCCAGTCCTGCTCCACCCCCCCCCCCCCCCCCCCGCCACCCCCGGCCACGTTTCATTAACAGCTATAATGTCATAATTCCATGCTTCAATCCATGCCCTCAGTTCATCTGCCTTCCCCACAATACTCCTGGCATTGAAATAGACACACCTCAGATTATTACCATCACACACAACCCTTCTATTTGAGATTTTGCATGAACTATTAATGTCATTTATTTTCACCCCTGCTTCGCTATCTGCTCTGGCACTCTGGTTCCCATACCCCTGCAAATCTAGTTTAAACTCTCCCCAACAACACTAGCAAACCTCCCTGCAAGTATATTGGTCCCCTTGTAGTTCAGGTGTAATCCATCTCTCTTGTACAGGTCCCACCTGCCCCAGAAGAGGTCCCAATGATCTAGAAATCTGAAACCCTGCCCCCTGCACCAGTTCCTCAGCCATGTTCATCTGTCTGAGCATCCTACTCTTACCCTCACTGGTATGTGGCACAGGTAGCAATCCTGAGATTACTATCCTCAGGGTCCTGCTTCTTAACTTCCTACCAAGTCACTGTTCAGGACCTCCTCACTCTTCCTGCATCATTGGTACCGATGTGTACCATGACATCTGGCTCTTGGAGGAGTTTCCTCTATAATTTGTTAAACTGGTAGAAAATCATTTGAATTACTTTTAACTTGCACTTTGGTTACATTGTGTTAATTGGGTCATAGATGAACATAGTATGTGTATGCCAGAAGGTGATAGATTTTGAGCTGTGACTGTGGGAGTTTAAATCTAAAATGCTAACTGTGACAAAGGGTGTTTATTATGCAAATTTGGATCATTTTAAAATAACAAATACTTTGGAGAGTTAAACCTCCCTCTTCAGCACTTTTGTGTGCATGACCCTCCAAAATCCAAATTTACATGTTATTTCCCTTTGCATCTGTATCAATGATTTATTATTGTCCTGTGCATAACTCTGAACCTAAAATGATGTTTAGAATACATGATTATTTGTACTTGTAGAGTGTTGTTGTCTGTAGCTTCTGGAATATCAGTGTGTTGCAGGGATGTATTATTAATGTGCATGCCAATGCCTGGGCTTTGCTTGACTGTTGGGTGGCTGGGGAATTCCTGACAAAGTGAGAAGCCTGGTAAACCACTGTTAGGTACCAGGTCTCTCCCAAAACCTTTTGAAGTAAAACTACTGGTCTTGAGTTTGTGATCCATCATGCTTTGCATTCAGAATCAAAGAGAGGTATGTGACCTATGTGCCTCCAGCACCTACAGACATGGCCACTGGGGACACACCCAGAGATCGGTCTGGCAGCACCTGATTGGACTTTTATCGACTGGGGGGATCAAGTCCTGATAAATTGATTGGCAATGGCCAAAAGAGGCATGAAACCCAACCAAGAATCTCTCTCTCTCTGACCCCACGAATGAGCTACAACAATGGTGACCATCGCCAGCGACGACCAGCACGAGGAGAGCCACCACACCCGAGAAGGAAGGAAGGAAGGAAGACCAGACCAAAGAACTAGACTACGCAGAGTATGACCGAGACTGACGCAGAGAGAAAGGCCAGTGTCTGCTTGGGTACTTGCAAGTCATGCGGAGTTAAGTCAAGGTCTTGAATTGGAATTGAACTTTGGTATTTTCCTGTAAAAAACTTATTGTTGGTTGGGTGGTGATTATTGATTGTGTGGGCACAAAGATGTCCTTCGTTTATTTAAATGGAGTTAGGCCCATATGCTGGTAACATTTAGCTTTGAATTGGTCATCAGGCCATGCTTGGACCTGGCCATGACCAAAAGGGGGGACTAATATTCATGCGTTATATTCATGCGTTAATGAATATAATGCATTTTGTACCTAGCATATATCACAACCACAACCCTTCCTCATGACTGATCACAATCTTATACTGCTCCCGGCATCAATATAAATTATTTATTCATGTTTTCCTTATTTGTTCATTTCTTTCATTCTTTAACTTTCATTTCCATAAAGACAGAGAGTTAAGTGTGAATGTTACTTTGCAGACATTGCAAACCGTAACTGTTTGTACTAGCTAAACATAGTTATACAGCTGCAGATGGTAGAATGCAATAACGGCTATTTGACAGGAGGACTCCTGCTGGGAAGTTACTTCAACGGAGAAGCTGCCAAAGCCGCCGGAAAAGCTGTGGATTGTGACTATACCGATGACTGCGTCGTGACTGAAGTTGCCAGACAAGCTGCAAGTCCTGGCTGAATCTGGGGGCTGCATTGTGGTCGGAAGCAGAACCATTGTGGTCCTGACTGATACCAGAGTTTGTGTCGTGACTGAGGCTGAAAATCATGATGTATAAATATCTACACTTTTGTGTTCATTGAGAAGCCTGGTAAACTTAACCCTGCGTGACAGGCAAGTACCCAAGCAGACACTGGCCTTTCTCTATGCATCAGTCTCGGTCATACTCTGCGTAGTCTAGTTCTTTGATCTGGTCTTCCTTCCTTCTTGGGTGTGGTGACTCTCCTCGTGCTGGTCGTCGCTGGCGATGGTCACCATTGTTGTAGCTCATTCGTGGGGTCAGAGAGAGAGACAGAGAGAGATCCTTGGGTGGGTTTCACGCCCCTTTTGGCCATTGCCAATCAATTGATCAGGACTTGATCCCCGCAATCGATAGAAGTCCAATCAGGTGCTGCCAGACCGATCTCTGGGTGTGAACCCAATAGCCATGTCTGTAGGCACTGGAGGCACATAGGTCACATACCTCTCTTTGATTCTGAATGCAAAGCATGATGGATCACAAATTCAACTCCAGTAGTTTTATTTCAAAAGGTTTTGGGAGAGACCTGGTACCTAACAGTGGTTTACCAGGCTTCTCACTTTGTCAGGAATTCCCCAGCCACCCAACAGTCAAGCAAAGCCCAGGCATTGGCATGCACATTAATAATACATCCCTGCAACACACTGATATTCCAGAAGCTGCAGACAACAACATTCTACAAATACAAATAATCATGTATTCTAATCATGTATTCATGGTACTGTTAGGTACCAGATCTCTCCCAAAAGCTTTTCAAAGAAAACTACTTTGACTCACTAACAGTCTCAGAAGTGTCTTTTACCTACAACAGTTTTTTCTACAAATTTTGTGAGGATATGAAGCTTAACACCCATTGACGATTAATTGCTCAGATGGGAGGGAAGTTTGCAAGTAAAATTATGGAAATACTTCCATAGTATCTCCTACAATCGATCTTGCATAAAACCTATCTTGAAAACACCAAATTTCCTTGATACTGTGCCTTTAATAAAGAACAAACTTAGGCCAGAATTTTCTGGTTGTTCACACCGGCAGGATCTTCTGGTCCCCTGACAGCACAACCCCACTGCAAGTTTCCTGATGGTGTGGGGTATAGATGGTTGGAAATCCCATTGACAGCAGAGGCACCAGAAAATCCTGCCACCAGTGAATAGCATGCCATCTCCCATCCAAGAAAAATGTTACAGGAAGGTCAGAAAATTCCCCTTTCCCCATCCACATCTTGGATGACTTACAGATGCTGACTCCATTAGGGATATAGATGAAGAGCAGGATGAGAGGACTGGATGAGGGAATTCCGAGCATAGAGCTTACGTCCTCAAGGCAACACCACAAGCTGTGGGCTGAAGGGAGGTGATGGATAAGATACTGGAATAGAAGGGACAAAGAATTCAAGCATGGGGGGGAAGGTTGTAGAGTTGGTGCAGATTACAGAGATGGGGGATGAAAGGCCATGAATCGTTAAAGATTAGTCAGAGGATGCTTTCTTAGTGCCAGCTTTTCTCAGAGACAAGGTAACATTTTAGTTAACCCAACCCCAAGGAAATTTTAAGTGAAAAAATGGAAGGCGGATCTTAATCAAGATTTATTTCCAATTATGTATGACATAATGCATCTTACATAAACAATAATATGTCATTAGCCTATATATTAATGGATGAATTGTTGATAGCACATTAGCATTTCAATTCAAATTATATTTTCTTTGGTTATTTGTAGATTTATGTTTTCTTCCCACTAGAAATTCCCTTGGATA
This sequence comes from Carcharhinus amblyrhynchos, assembly GCF_965287045.1. Taxonomy (NCBI): domain Eukaryota; kingdom Metazoa; phylum Chordata; class Chondrichthyes; order Carcharhiniformes; family Carcharhinidae; genus Carcharhinus; species Carcharhinus amblyrhynchos. The sequence continues at coordinate 41,940,367 of NC_137333.1, read as the reverse complement.
TCAAAACATCTTCAGCTACTGCTCAACAAGTTTGGTCCCCCTCAGTTTACGGGTGCCTTTCAAAGGAACACTACCTGTTTGCAGGTTATGAGATCACCATCTATGAATCTATTGATCATTTTGGAGCAATGATCTGGCCAGGGGTATGTGTAACTTAAGAATGCATTCAATTTGCAACTTAGACTTGGGGAGGAGAAAGGAAATTGGAGATAGGGGCTGGGATTTTCTCCAAAAGGAGCAAAGGCTAATGTTGGGAGGGAAAAACAGCATTGCAGCCCGTCGATGGCAGCGGCAGCTTTCCCTGCCATATAATGCAGGGAATGGCAATGGACGTTTCAGGTCAAGCCAACTCAGTGGCTTGGAGCCTCAGCAGTCTCAGTCAAGGACTGCAATCAGTCTCTGAATGCCCTTTTCTCTCAGATTTTTTGATTGTACTTTTTATCAGCATTTCCCATTATGCCAACTGCAACAATGTTGTTTCAGACCCTGGACAAAGTGCTAACTCAAGCTCTGATATCTTTGAATTTCATCACTACCTTGCATGGAAAAAGTACTTGAATTCTTCAAGTTACTTTGGAAAATATTAATATATACTTAATATATAAATACTGACCAGGGTTATAACTGTTTCTTTCCGCAGGCAGTTGAGTTATGCAATTTTCTAGAAAGCAACTGGATGGAATTCAACCTTAATGACAAGAATGTAATAGAACTGGGTGCTGGAACAGGACTGGTGTCTATTATGGCTAGCTTATTAGGTATTTATATTTTTCTTCCTGTTTTCACCTTTGCAACAACAACTTTCATTTACTGAGCACCTTGAAGGTAGAAAACCATCCCAAGTAGTTTCTGAGAACGGACACCTGACCAAAAGAGCAGCAGCAATCAAAAACTTAGATGTAGAAGGTTTTTTTTCAAGAGAATCTTGAAGAAGGAATGGTCTTGAGGAATAGAATAATGTTTAAGGCTAAGTGCCATTGGGAAGGGAGGATTGTGGAACAACTGTGTAAAAGGCTGATATCAGAGGAACAGACACTTATGGGGAGGGACAGTAACAATGGAGAAGCTAGGAGAGATGGAGATTTAAACATAAGTGCTGTAAAAACACTTACTGCCTCCCTGAAACTCTCCTTACTTTTCAGTTGCCAGACTTGTAAAACCTAGAAACCAGGTTAAATCAGCACTGCTTGTCTCAGTAAAATATAGAAATTGTTGACCCATCTCCTGGAAGTGGCTTGGCTGTCTACCTTTTCTGTTACACACAGAAATTGGGTTGGGATAGTGTTTCAGATTTAAAAACTCAAACATCTGACACAACCCCAATCCACCTGTTTTTTGGTGTGGAAATTCAGCTTACAGTTCATCTCAAACAAATTGTGAAGTAGAAGGTCAGTTGCTCAAGAATTTGATTTAAATAAATCTCAGTTTAAATTTTACACTTGTATTTACTGACTTACACAGGCCCTCAGTGAAAGTGAAGCCATATGCACTGTAATTAATTTACAAATATAGAGTAATAATTTGGTATCATTCATTGAATATAGATTGATAATAACACCTATTTTGTACACACCTATATATTTGATTATTTATCCATTTTCAGGTGCTTATGTAACTAGTACAGATCTCACTTGCGTGCTTGGAAACTTGCAAAGTAATCTTATGAGAAATACACGCTGGAGAAGCAAGCACCAAGCCCAAGTTAAGGAGCTGGCTTGGAATGTGGATTTAGATAAAAACTTCCCTCAATCCGATTACCATTACGATTACATCCTAGCAGCTGATGTTGTTTATCATCATAACTTTCTGGACGATTTACTGGCTACATTTGACTATTTTTGTCAATCAGGCAGTGTAATACTGTGGGCAAACAAATTAAGATTTAATTCAGACTACAGATTTTTGGAAAAATTCAAGGCAACATTTGATACCATAGTTCTGGCAGAGAACTCTCAATCGGACATAATAATAATTAAGGGAACAAAGAAGGCGCAATTAGTGAAGAATACATAGTGGGAAACAGGCATGTTTTTCATTCAAAATAATAGTTAATCGAGAGGAAAGAATGGATTCTGTTAAATCTATCTTCTGTAAACCCTATATGATATTCAATGCTTTTGAAAATTTTGCTCATGTAACATGCTGTATATAAATTGTCCAATTATTTTAGAAGTCAGTTTCTTTTTATTATAACATTGAGCGCATTGAAGTACAATGCAAAGTTTTATCCATTATTCATCAATAGCTTGCATTACTTTTCATTCAATTCACTTTAGTTTTGCGTAAAAAGTGAAATCTGCTGTCATTTAAAATCAGGCAGAGTACAAAATTCAGAAACTGAGGGTCATCCAACATGGTGTTGATGGCAGGCACACCTTTGGTGCGAGCCACATCAGATCCCATATAAGTAAGGATGTTAGCTTGTGCAGCAGAATCTAGGGGAAGCATGCAGAACAGGCAAACCATGACAATCACAGCATAACACAGATTTGATGCCAATGCTACCGTATTGAATCTGAAAACTCCAGCTAATATTGTCTCTTAACCATGTAGAGCTGAACATGCATTCAGCAATGCTATTCAAAGAGATCATTATCTACTTTCAGATTAATTGCGCAATGATTTCTGACTGTTGCTACGATTCTGCACTTGCTTGGCACTTTATTGTGTCATTTAAGAGTGCTGAAGTCTATAAGGACTGATGTGGGACATGCTGAAGGGCTTTGTCCTGACTCACAGCTTCTGTATGAATCAATCGCTCCCAGAACAAGTGCCCTAGCAACATAGAAAATAGGAGCAGGAGTAGGCCATTTGGCTCATCAAGCCTGCACCATCATTCAATCTGACGATGGCTGACCTTCTATCTCAATGTCACACTTTCAACTCTCCATTCATCCCTTGAAGACTTCAGTGTCCAGAAATCTATTTCTTAAATAAATTCAGTGACATGGTCTCCACAAAATGGTTTATTTAAAAGCCTGCAGTATTTGATATTTCTCATCCAATTTCTGCACAACAGAGGTAGGAAATGAAGGAGGTGTGTTACATGACTAGGGATTCTAAAATGCAGGCAGGGGCAGAGATTCGAGGGAAAATGCCAGCCTTTAAGGCAAGGTTAGGACCAACAGATGCTCAAGGGGCAATCTTATCAGGAAATGGAAGCAATAATTGGAGTAAGGTAGTCCATATGACAATTGATGCTGAGATCTTTTGCTTCATGGCCACATTTCCATAATGTAGATTGGACTCTTACCCCAAATAACTGTCTGGCCCTCAGTATTTCAGGCAGCATGAGACTGATACCGACAGCATTGTCCCTGGTTGTCATCTAAGTATACAGGTGGGATTGGGATGGTGGTGCTTTCAGGTTGTGTTCATTACTAGTGGGAGGCAGAGAATACACATCTGGGAACACCAAGGTTTCTGTAGAGTCAGATAGCCTTAACCAGACCTCTTCTGCTCTTTAATCACCTGTACACAAGCTGAATATGTAATATTCCTCACCAATTTTGGGTGGGTGACCTTGATGCCTGCTTATTAAAATAGCAGTCAATCAGAAGTTGAGTCCCTAGCTCCAATGCCAGTGCCCAAAGCCTGATTCCTACCAAAAGAGGGCGTTAGAACGCAGATTGAATGATCATGTAGTCCCCAATAATTAGATCTTCAAAATTGGCCATATTGCCCAAATATAAAATTAGTTTTTCAGGGACAGTGAGGGTGTTTAACATTAATTATTAAGTTAGTCTGCCATTAAAAACTCAGTTACATCTCATTAAACAGCATACATCTTTTTCAAGAGGCTTAACAGCAGATCTAGCATTGTAAGAGTGGAAATTCTTGTTAAATCCATTGATTTACATCTTTTGCAGTCTGGGGTTATTGCAACAATATTCTCCTCTGGAGCAATACAGAATGGACTGAACAAATGATTAATTTCCACATTTTTCTGTTGTGACATAAGATGTTATTAATTTTAATATTTTTTGAGGTCTATTAAAGGCTTGTAGGTCCACATGTGAAACAAATTTAATTAAACTAAAGATTAGTTGCCCGGTGGAGTTTGAGACATGAAAGGAGCTTAAGTGTTAAAGGCACGCATTTGAAGTAGATCTGACCAGGTGAATTTTCTATAAATAAACAAGCAGGTGATAGAAATTTGCATTAGTAGATAAGGGTTTGGATTTTCAGCTGTTAAATTTCAAAGCGGAGTAAATCTCAAAGCAGGGTAATTGCAAAGTGTCTAAGTGAAGTTCTTCTGAGGAATGTTCTGTGAAGCAAATTTTAACTGTATATCTGTAATAGTGTATGCTAAAGTTTTATTTTCTTTTGTTAATAAATAATTTTACTTGGAAAAGGTCATAAATAAATTAGGAAAGGTTATCAAATTTTATTTAGCCTAAAATAAAGGGCACATGAAAGTTAGTTCAAAGTACTAAGAACAATGGAATTGATGATGAAAAAAAAACACTTTTAAAGGATAGATATGAGCTAGAAGAGACCTCCTAGGGTATAGCTCAGTGTTGAGAAAAGAGCTAAGAGCGCAAGTTTGAGGCAGTCATTTTAGAAGCGTCTTCTTCAGAAAGCAGTTTTGATTTTGAAGTTTCTTGAATTTCCACAGTAGAGTGGAATAGCGTTTAAGATACACCTTTCCTGCAACAACAGTGGGTTTGCCTTCAGGTAGCATTATTGGAATTTTGTAGTTAAACATCTATAAAAGAAGAATTGTTGCCAAGAAAATGTTTACCTGTACGTCTAAGTCCAGTTCTTTTGAAGAGTGTTCTGTGAAGCAAATTTTAACTGTATACCTGTCAGTTTGTGAACTTAAGTTTTTGTTAATAAATATTTTAATGTTTAAAATTCCAAATGTGTTACTGAAATTTGCGGCTTTTGAATTCAGTGGACTTTTCATCTCGTTGTCAGAATACAAAAAAAAGTTGTGATATGTTAGCCAAGTTTCCCTTGAAACTGACAATAACTTCTTGAGTTTGCATATGCATCATGTTATGGTCCAGCAGGTGTTGACTGCTATGCAAACCAGATTCCAGTTCCAGTGGAGTAATGAAGGCGTGTGCAGACAATTTTGCTGTCATTACCACCACAGGTAGTCTGGGCTAAAACTTAAGCAGCTCTAACGTATACAAAATTATTACCTTATTTGGGCATTCTGAAGTTCAATGCTCAATTTTAGCATTTTGCTGAGCTCTATTTTCCCTCTCCATTTAAGGCCAGTTTTGCAATTTTATTTTAGGTTAGCAAACAAGGTCAATTAAACACATGGTCACTTCAATACTGCTTACTGGTTTGCTATTAAAAAGCAGCATTGACTCCGCACAAAGGATATAGTGTTGAATAATGCTGACTCAGTCACATTCAGGTTTGTTGATCAACATCTAGTTTCTTCCAAAACAGAATATACCTAATGTCCTCTTATTTCTAGTCACAGTTTCTGCACAAAGAGCATATTCAACATTGTAAAGAAAAAAGAAATCACATTGCTTGTGAGGCCACAGTCTTAGTTACCAGCACAAGCCTGGACACATTTGGACTTGACCTAGCAACTAAGGTTGCTCAGAGTTCCATCATGTATCAGCTCAAGTTATAATTGTCATTAGCAGAATGCACTTCAAAATAATCTGTCAGGTTTTAAATTTGAGTGTCAAATTTATATTTGCAACACCAAATCTAAAATATGAGTACAAAAATATAAAAACACAATTTTTGCAATTTTGAGCCTTCATTTTCAATTCATTTTAAGTATCCATATATTTAAGCATTTCTAATTTCATTGTCTTGTTCACTTTTGAATAAAGTTCTAATTAAGGCTTTATGATCATTTATTTAATCAAGATTATTCCATCAGGGTAGCACATAACCACTAATGAGTATACAGATACCACAATGAGCTGTACAGTGTTTCAGAGTTTCTCTTCTTTTCCTTAAATAACTGACTGCAGCTAGGAAGCCAGAAGCCCTCTCTAATACTTTAGCTCAGTGAACGTTCTTCATTTATAAGCTAAGGTCTTAAGGTTCAGTGAGCAATTTGATTGTACATGGAGTCAAAGTATGGCCAATCAGGCAGGAATCCAACAGTAGGTATGTGTGTTAGGTAGTGAAATACAAACCTTGGTGATTTCCCTTCCTGAGCCCTGGGTGGTTAAAATCAATTATTGCATGGCTACTCAGATCAGCCAACATAACATAAGCCAGGGGTCAAAACAGAGAACTTCTTGGCCTGTCTGTGCTTGGGCATGATGCATTTCCACACTTAGACAACTTGAAAGCTCTCAGCAAATTCTTTACCTCGCAGTCCCATGGGAGATGTGAAATGGCAATTAAGAACTCCCTCTCAGGAACAGGAATATCAAAGATCCATTTACTTTCCTATGGCTACTCACAGATCTGATTAATGGGAGATTTTAGACCAGTCACTTAAAAGCTAAGGGGTACCCGGTTACGGAAGTTACAAAATGAAAACAGGCCATTTGTCTATTTAAAAACAAATTACTGTGATGCTGGAATCTGAAGCCAGAAGAGAAAATGCTGGAAAATCTCAGCAGGTCTGGCAGCATCTGTAAGGAGAGAAAAGAGCTGACGTTTTGAGTTCACATGACTCTTTATCAAAACTAAAAGGCACAGAAAGTGGGAGGTATTTGTACTGTGGGGGAGGGAATGAAAGGTAAGTCATAGCCATAGAAACCAGGAGAAAAGACTGCTGGTAGCTGTCCACAGAGAGAATTAAGGGTGCGAATGGCCAAACGGCAGAGAAGCTGTATGCTGTGACAGATGAAGATGTTTTTGAGGGGGGAGAGTGAAATGGGACAGAGATAGAATGTAAAAAAGGGGAAAGTGAGGGGGGGGGGGAGAAAAGTTAAGGAGGATAAGTAGGGGAAAGAGTGAGGGAAGAAAAATGAAGACAGACAATAAAGAAATAAAAGACTGAAAACAGTAAAAATAAATAAAATAGAATGGAAACAAAGAGGGCCAAGGTGTGGTACAGCAAATCATCTAAAGTTGTTGAATTCGATATTGAGACCGGAAGGCTGTAAAGTGCCTAGCTGGAAGATGAGATGCTGTTCCTTCAGTTTACATTGAGCTGCACTGGAACATTGCAGCAAGGCAAGGACAGGCACGGGCACCACAATAGGATCCTGTGTTAAAATGGCAAGCAATTGGAAGGTCAGGGTCCTGACTGTGCACAGTTCAAACATGCACTGCAAAGCGATCAACCAGTCTACGCTTGGTCTCTCCGATATAGAGACCATATTGGGAACGCGATACACCAAACTGAAAGACGTGCAAATGAAACACTGCTTAGCCTGGAATGAATGTTGTGGACCTTGGATGACAAACTACATTTGTCTTTTTATGGGGTATGTGGAACTTTCCTTGTTCCAGACCTACTTAGGTCCCCCTCCCACAACTCCTTTATCGGTACATCAATGACTATTTTGGTGCCGCTTCATGCTCTTGTCCAGACCTCGAAAAATTCAACTTTGCTTCCAGTATTCAGCCCTACATCGCCTTCATCTGGTTCATTTCAGACACTTTTCTTCCCTTCCTTTAAGGGGTAAAGGGACCTTCTGCAATTACATGGGAAGGTGTCACGAGTGACGGGAGAGGTGTTAGGTATAGTGGAAGAGTGGATTAGGTCATCCCAGAAGGAACGGTCTCTGTGGAATGCTGACAGAGGGAGTGAAGATGTGTTCGTGGTGGCATCACGCTGGAATTGGCAAAAATGATGGAAGATTATGCCTTGCATGCAGAGGCTGGTGGGGTGAAATGTGAGAACAAGGGGGACTCTATCCTTGTCCTGGCAGGGAGGGGAGGGGCTAAGAGTCGTGGTGTGGGAGATGGATTGCACACTGTTGAGGGCCCTGTCGACAACTGTAGATGGGAATCCATGGTTGAGGAAAAAGGAGCACATATTAGAAGCACCACTTTGGAAAGTGGCATCATTGGAACAAATGCAACGAAGCAAAGGAGCTGACAGAAAGGGGTGGAATCCTTACAGGATGTGGAGTGTTAAGAGCTGTAATCCAGATAGCTGTGGGAGTCAGTGGGCTTATAATAGATATCGGTAGATAGTCATTACTAGAAATGGAGACAGAAAAGTCAAGGAAGGGAAGTGTCTGAAATGAACCAGGTGAAGGTGATGTAGGGTTGCTAGAAGCAAAGTTGAGTTTTTTGAGGTCTGGACAAGAGCATGAAGCGGCAACAAAATAGTCATTGATGTACCGATAAAGGAGTTGTGGGAGGGGACCTAGGTAGGCCTGGAACAAGGCAAGTTCCACATACCCCATAAAAAGACAAATGTAGTTAGAACCCATGCAGGTACCCATTGTTACTCCTTTGATTTGGAGAAAGTGGGATGAGTTAAAGAAGTTGTTCTATGTCTTTTAGCTTTGATAAAGGGTTATCTGGACTTGAAACATCAGCTCTTTTCTCTTCTTACAGATGCTGCCAGACCTGCTGAGATTTTCTAGTATTTTCTCCATTCTTTTGAATAAATTAATGTGTGTGCATGTGTGTGTGTCCGTGTGTGTATGTATGTCCATGACATTTTATTTTGTGGGGGTTTCAATTATTGTGTATATTGCACTTCTGTACAAAAATTTAAAGGAACTAAAATGCATAGGAATGAAACAAAAACACTCTAAAATTTGTGGTCAATATTGTACTTAAAAGGATACTGACAAAATGTCGACAGAAATAATGAATGGTGTGAAAGCTGATCGGCAGGATGTATTGGAAACGTTGGTTATGCTTACAGAGGGTAAGTCACCTGGTGGGTAAGCTTGAATCCCAGGTTGCTAAGGGAAGTGGGCAGGATAGCAGAAGGACTTACCATAATCTTCCAATCTTCCCTAGTTGCCACAGGGGCGGACTGGTAAACGTGACGCCCTTGTTCAAGAAAGGATGAAAGGCCACTCCAATAACAAGAGCTCATTAACTAATTGGTGGTAGATACAGTCTTAAGAACAATAATAAGGGGTGAACAATAAATAATTAAGGAAAGCCAAAATGGATTTGTAAAGGCAGTTTCTGTCGAACCAATTGAATTGATGGATTTTTAAAAATATAACTGATTCTTTGACAAAGTAACAGAGGTTAAGGAAGGAATTGTGGTGGGATGTTATCCATAGACATTTTAAAATTTTTGACAAAATACCACATAAAGCTAGTTAACAAAACTGAGGCTCATGGAATTGGAGGGTCAATGTTAGAAACATAGAAAATAAGAGTAGGTGGAAGCCATTCAACCTTTTGAGCCTGCTCCGCCATTCATTATCACAGCTGATCATCCAACTCAATAGCCAGATTCTGCCTCCTCCCCCCCCCCCCCCAATAGCTTTTGATCTCCTTCGCCCCAAGTGCTATATCTAACTGCTTCTTGAAAACATACAATTTTTTGGCCTCAACTACATTCTGGGTAGCGAATTCCACAGGCTGACCACCCTCTGGGTGAAGAGATTTCCCCTCGTCTCTGCCCCAGATGCATACCCTGTATCCTCAGGCAATGGCCCTTGGTTCTGGACATCCCCAGCATCAGGAACATCCGTCTTGCATTCACCTGGTCTAGTCTTGTTAAAACTTGATAGGTTTCTATAAGATTCTCTCCCTTTTTCTTCTGAACTCCAACAAAAACAATCCTAACTCAAACTCTCCTCATCCTGCCAGCCCAGGAATCAGCCTGGTAAACCTTCTCTGCACTCCCTCCTGAGCAAGAACATCCTTCCTCAGATAAGAGGTCAAAACTGCACGTCAGCTGTGGCCTCACCAAAGTCCTCCATAATTGCACCAATACATCACTGTATTTGAATCTTTCCGCTACAAAGACCAACATATCATTTGTCTTTTTTACTGCCTGCTGCACCTGCATGTATGCCTTCAGTGACTGGTGTATGAGGACACCCAGGTCTCACTGCGCATTCCCCTCTCCTAATTTGTAGCCATTCAGTTTGAGGATAAAAATCAGTGAGTGGTGGTAAATGTTTTTCAGTCTGGGTGATGGTATTGATCCCCAAGGGTCAATGTTAGGACAACTGTTTTTTTGATATCTGAAAATGACACAGATATGGGAAGAGAGAAATGCGGAGGTGTGGCTGACAGTAAGCATGAAATCATCAAATGCAATGGGACACACATAGGTAGACAAAATGGGCAAGCAGGATGCAGAAGTAATGCAGAAAGGTGTGAGGTAATAAGTTTTGACAGAAGAGATAGGGGCAGGCAATATAGACATTATAAGCACAGCTCTAAAGAGCCTACAAAGACAGCAGGACTTGGGAACGCACGTGAATAAGTCATTAAAGGTGATAGGGCATGTTGAGAGAGTAGTTTGTAAAGCATAGGAAGATTGGTAATGTTGGGCAAGTTAATGGGGCTAAAGGTAGACAAGTCTCCTGGCCCTGATGGAATGCATCCAGGGTACTAAAAGCGATGGAGGGGGAAATAGCAAATGCACTAGTGGTAATTTACCAATATTCGCTGAACTCTGGGGTGGTTCCCACAGATTGGAAAACAGGAAATTTTGACACCACTGTATAAAAAATAGGAGGTAGGCAAAAGACGGGTAATTACAGGCTGGTTAGTTTAACTTCTGTAGCAGGGAAAATGCTTGAATCTATCATCAGGAAAGAAATAGCGAGACGTCTGGATATAAATTGTCCCATTGATAAGATGAAGGGCAGGTCACGTTTGACTAATTTGATGGAATTCTTTGAGAACATTATATGCGCAATGGACAATGTGGATATGGTGCATCTGGATTTCCAGAAAGCATTTCACAAGGTACCACACCAAAGATTGTTGCATAAGATAAAGGTGCATGGTGTTACGGGTAATGTATTAGCAATAGGTAGAGGATTGGTTAACTAACAGAAATCAAAGAGTGCGGGTAAATGGGTGTTTTTCTGATTGGCGATCAGTAGCTAATGGGATCAGTGTTGGGACCACAATTGTTTATGATTTTTTCAGAGTTGGAAACCAAATACAGCGTGTCAAAATTCACAGATGACATTAAGATGAATGGCAGAGCGAAGCGTGCAGAGGACGCTGAAAGTCTGCAAAGAACTTAAGAAATAGGAGCAAGAGTAGGCCATCTAGCCCTTCGAGCCTGCCCCGCCATTCAGTAAGATCATGGCTGATCTGAAGTGGCTCAGTTCCACTTTCCCGCTTTCTCCCCATAACCCTTAATCCCCTTGCCTACCAAAAATCTATCTACCCGCGTCTTAAATATATTTAGAGAGGTAGCCTCCACCACTTCAACGGGCAGAGAATTCCAGAGATTCACCACCCTCTGAGTGAAGAAGTTCCCCCTCAACTCTGTTCTAAACTGTCCCCCCCCTTATCTTGATGCTGTGCCCTCTAGTCCTGCTGTCCTTTCTGAGCAGGAAGAACCTCTCCACCTCTACCCTATCTATCCCTTTCATCATCTTATACATCTCAATAAGATCCCCCCCATCCTTCTAAACTCCAACGAGTACAAGCCCAGTCTATTCAGCCTCTCTTCATAGCTCAACCCCCTCAACTCCGATATCAGGCTAGTGAACCTCCTCTGCACTCCCTCCAAGGCCAAAATATCCTTGCGCAAGTGCGGCGACCAAAACGGCACACAGTACTCCAGCTGCGGCCTCACCAGTGCCTTGTACAGTTGCAGCAAGACCTCCCTACTTTTATATTCAATCCCCCTTGCTATGAAGGCCAGCATCCCATTTGCCTTCCTGACCACCTGCTGCACCCGTAGGCTGGGTTTTTGCGACTCATGCACAAGGACCCCCAGGTCCCTCTGCACCATAGCATGCTGCAGCTTTTCGCCCTGTAAGTAGTAGTCCTTCCTACTATTAATCCTACCAAAGTGGATAACCTCACACTTGCCAACATTGTATTCCATCTGCCAGGTCCTCGCCCACTCGCTCAGCCTATCTAGATCCCTCTGCAGACTTTCTACATCCTCCGCACAATTTGCTGTTCCACTTACCTTTGTGTCATCGGCAAATATCGACACCTTACACTCGGCTCCCTCCTTCAGATCATCTATATAAATGGTAAATAGCTGAGGCCCCAGCACCGACCCCTGGGGCACTCCACTAGTCACCAACCGCCAATCCGAATAGCACCCATTGACACCCACTCTCTGCCTCCTATTTGACAGCCAATCCCCTATCCACGCTAACACCTTACCCCCAACTCCATGCCCCCTAACCTTCTGTAACAACCTTTTGTGCGGCACCTTATCAAACGCCTTCTGAAAATCAAGAAACACCACATCCACCGGTTCCCCTCTATCCACTGCACTAGACACATCCTCATAGAATTCCAATAAATTCGTCAGACACGACTTCCCCTTAAAGAATCCGTGCTGCGTCTGCTCTATCAAACAATTCTTCTTAAGATGCCTCGCTATTTCCTCTTTGATGATGGATTCAAACATTTTTCCTACAACAGACGTTAAAACTAACCGGCCTATAATTCCCTGCCTTTTGCCTGCTACCCTTTTTAAACAGCAGCGTAATGTTAGCCGTTTTCCAATCTTCCGGCACTTCCCCGGAATCCAGCGAAGTTTGGAAAATAATCACTAAGGCATCCACTATCACCTCCGCCATTTCCTTCAGAACCCTTGGATGCATTCCATCCGGTCCTGGGGACTTGTCCACCATCAGTCCCTCTAGTCTGTCGAGCACTACCTCTCTAGTAACAATGATCTCATTCAGGCCCTCCACTCCTACCATCTTTCCATCGTTAACACCCAACAAACTATTCACGTCCTCCTCCGTGAAGACCAAAGCAAAAAAGTTATTCAAGGCCTCAGCCATTTCCTCATCCCCCACCACTAAATCCCCCCTCTCATCCTCTAAGGGTCCAACATTCACCCTAGCCAGCCTCCTTTTTATATATTCATGAAAACTCTTACTATCCTTTTTTATATTTAGCGCTAGCCTCGATTATATTTAGCACTAGCCTAGATTCATAGTCTACGTGAGTGGGCAAGGGTCTGGCAGATGGAGTACAATGTTGGTGAATATGAGTCACCCATTTTGGTGGGAATAACAGCAAAATGGACCATTATTGAAATGGTAAAAAAATTGCAGCATGCTGCTGTACAGAGGCACCTGGGTGTCTTTGTGCAAGGATCACAAGGAGTTGGTTTGCAGCTGCTGCAGGTAATTAAGACATCAAATGGAATTTTGTCCTTCACTGCTGAAGTGATCAAGTTTAAAAATAGTGAGATGATGTTGCAGCTGTATAAGGTGCTGGTGAGGCCACTTCTGGAGTACTGTGTACAGTTTTAGCCTCCTTACTTGAGAAAGGATATACTGGCACTGGATGGGGTGCAGGGGAGATTCAATTCCGGCGTTGAGAGGGTTGGCTTATGAGGACAGACTGAGAAGACTGGGGCTATACTCATTGGAATTCAGAAGAATGAGGGAAAATCTTATAGAAACATATAAAATTATGAATGAAACAGATAAGATAGAAGCAGAGAAGTTGTCTCCACTGGCAGGTGAAACTAGAACTAGGAGGAATGGCCTTAAAATAAGGGGGAGCAGATTTAGGACTAAGTTGAGGAGGAACTCCTTTGCACAAAGGGTTGCGAAACCGTGGAATTCCCTGCCTTATTGAGGCTACCTCATTGAATGTTTTTAAGGCAAGGATAGATAAATGTTTGAACAGTAAAGGAATTAAGGGCTATGATGACTGAGCAGGTAAGTGAAGTTGAGTCCATGAAAATATCAGCCATGATCTTATTGAATGGCAGAGCAGGCTCGATGGGTCAGATGGCCTTCCCCTGCTCCTAGTTCTTATGTTCATACATAGAGACATTCGCTGGGATTTTCCAGTTCTGCCGCCATGGGAATTGCTGCGGGTGGGATAGAAAATTTGACATACCAGCAAAAGACCCATTGACTTTGGGTAGGAATTTCCGGTCCCTTGCTGGACAGGGCAGGAAAAGCCCGCCCACTGAGTATACTGAAAACTTGGAAAACTCTGGTTAGGTTACAACTAGAATATTGTACCCAGTTCTGCTCACCACAGTTTAGGAGGGATTAAGAATCCTTAAGTGGAGTAGACTTACCAGAACAGTCCTAGGAGTGAGGGATTTCAGCTGTAAGGTTTAAAAAGTTGGGGTGTTTTCCTTGAGGGCAAAGGAGATTGAAGGGAGAACTGATAATCGGTGAACAAGATTATGATAGGTTCAGGTAATTTAGACAAAGAAAAGCTGTTCCTAATGATGATGGAGGGGACCAAAGACACAGATTTAAGAGTGATGGAAGTGGAGATGATCAATAATTTCAAAAAGAAATTGGATGGGCACTGAAGAGAAAAAAAACTTACAAGATTACAAGTATCGAGCAGAGGAATGGGTTTTCCTCACTGTCCTTCAGATAGCTGGCATGGACTCAATGGGCTGAATGGCCTCCTTCTGTTCCACAAAGTGAATTAGTTCAGGTAAAGGGTGCAAAGTTGAATTCAGGAAGCTATTACATCCAACTAAGAAGTTAGACAAAAAAAATACCAGATTCTAAACTAGGAATGTTATTTCTTGCCAAAAATTAAGTTGCTTTGTTTTGTTGTACTTATAATCCACAATTAAGGCAAAGAGTACCAAATGGAAGCGAATTAGCTTTTATATATTGTGCACTCTTTATATATAAAATTACACCAATGATGACTTCCTTCTGATGATACAATATATAGGCAGATTAGTGAATTCTGCAAACAGCACAATAACCATTTTAATGTCATATACTGTGTCAATAACCTGATGTGAAAACCAGATGTTGATATGTTTGTTATCTGCTATGGATAATTGAAATAAAAAGACCAAAAACAAACTTTTAAAAACGCGACAGATACTGGGTGGAATCAATCCTGTAATTTAAGCGTTCACTGCTTGTTCTTGAAGCTCAGGGTGTAATTTAAATTCCTCAAGTACATTTTAAACTACTTCCATGGATCATATTTCTTGATTTATTATGCAGCACAGTGATTTGGACAGTAACTTACACTCGGGTCCAAAGACCTTTCCTTCTCCCAAATTTGGACACATTGAATTAAAATCTCAAATGCAAGGTGATATGCAATGCAAAAGTTTTTTTAGCTGCAGCACACTAGGTCAGGAAGTACTGAACAAATGGACTTTCAAACTCAGCCTGAATTTGCAATCTCAGCTCTGTTGATGTAAGAAGCTGGTGAGTTAAGCATGTGGAATTCTGGACAAACACCTAGGCACATTTTGCAGACTTTTTTGAATAACATTACCAAAATATAAAAGGCCACTTACCAGCCGGTGAAACAATCATACCATAACACAAAATTAGAAGGGACTGATGTCAATAATGAATGGTTTATGACTATATCAATAAAAGTGAACATTTAAAAAAAGGTTAATAAATAATACACACTCTAATGTGGAGTCCTTGCATTTTTGTCAAATTAAGGGTCAACATATTTAAGCAATTGCAACAAAATTACATTTCTTGGACAAAAGGCAATATGTCTAAATATCATCAGGGAATGAAAATGAATTCCTTAAATCGCAGGTATAATATCAAAGTAAATATTAATATTTCAAAGTGTTTCTATGCACTGAACCTGCAATCATTTTGATTACAAATCGAGCAGTATTGACTCCAAGTTTTTTTTTGCCATAGTATGGCTTTGAAAATAGAAAATGAAAGTTTTAAACGATTATAGAAAAGATGGTTAATAATATTTAGAGGCTTAAAGTCTGAGTTTCATGCATCATGGTTTGGCATTTTAATAATGGATTTTTTTACTTAATAAGGACTACAATACACATTTTTATACATTAAATTGAAGTTAGTGGCACAACACAGGAGGAATATTGGGTAAACATCATGTTTTCATGGTCTCTGAATGATAAGTGTTATACCAGACATCTCAAAAATGAAAAAACTGAGAGCAAAAAGATTTTGTACATTTTGCCACTTCCATGGAAATCTTTTCAACTGCAGATGTATGGGCACCAATACTCCATATTCACTGGTCTCTGCTGTAGCCAACTGAGGCCTTACTTGCACCTTGGGTGTCCAAATTCAGGACAAGAGTATTGGACCTTAATTTAAATATCATGGTACTATATCCATGCAAGTTTCACTGTTAACAACTATTTTTCTTGTCTGACAAAGCATTGTTCAGTTTATTACTTTGAAAGGCTTTACATATCACTTATTTAATAATGTATTAGAATAGTCTATTTCTATTTCAATGATGGCTTTAACTGTACTCCCAAGTTTAATCAAGATGAGAGTCATAAACTTTAATTATCAAAGTCTAATTTTCTAATTAGCCAAAACTGGCTGTGGAAATTAGATTTGATTAACATAATTTGTTAAATGTCATTGTACTCTGCTCCTGTTTTACACAGATTGGAATCATAACGTTCAAGTTAATGAAAATTTGAAAGTGTCAAATGACAGCTTATTTCCCCTTCAACACGACTTTGGCCAATTAGGTAGGCAAAGTAGAAAAGCACTACAGGTCTGAAAAGATATGTTTTCATATGAGAAGAATACATAAGGCATAGCAAAATTATCCAAGACGACAATCAAAATATCAAATGTATTTCTTTTACTGAACATATGACAATGCATCTAAAACTTGCCTTTTTCATAGTGCCAGAATTTATTTTGAGCTCCACAGGTCTACTGAAATTGAAGGGTGAGTGAAGTACAGTTGCCAATATTATTCAATCTGTTTCTGGGTTTGCATCACTGGAAAAAGAAGTGCCCAGGAATTGTTTGGTACTGGAAGAAGACATATTCTCCTTAAAATCTGAGATAAACTAAGGAGATAAATGTCATTGGTTTGGCCCCATGAAGGGCAAGGAAAAGTTACAATTAAAAAATATGCAGAAGCAGTAAATGTAATACATGAATACCAGTCTGTTCAATAAATAAAAAGATATACAAATATCTATTTCAAAACTGTAACAATTAAACCTAAGGAACACCTAATATCATGCCTAGGAAGTCTAAGCACTTTATTCGCCTATGCTTTGAAAGAAAATTGAACAATGTACAATTTATTTTCAAATCAAGTAGTTATGGCAAACAGCAGTAACAGAAATGTCATACAATCATTGCATCCATTAATGAATGAAAACATACTGTATAAAAGTCCAAAATACTTAAAAAAAACAATGTCTTTTCAGAAAGACGAAAGTATAAAAATTACTAAATTCCAATCAATATGATGCCTGTGAAATTATCTTAGAAAGGGGTATAGTCTTGTGGAAACATTACAGGAAGCCAACTCTCTGTAAATGATGCACAGTGGCTCCATCCAAGAGACTTCATTATCTAAGGGAAACAAACACATGGATATTACAGTAAACATTTGAATGGTTAACCCCAAATCAGTAATGCACAAACTTTAAATTGCATAGTAAGAGTTTAGATAATAACTTGACAGGTTTCACAGTATATTGACTAAGTGAACAAGTTTATGCTGATAAGGATAGTGGGATCCTAAATTAGGTGTTAGGCCCTTGATTGGCATATTCATTCTAACACTGTTTTAAATCAGATTTCATTGGTACTTTAAAGTTGTTAATCCGGGGATGATCAGGTTAGTGAATGAGAAGGCACCTTGGCACTTGATCACCAACTCATTTTCCACTGCCAAAAAACTGTACAACATGATCCTATTTCACCCGCAAGTTCAAATCTAAAGCAATTTTTGACTGTCACCTGAATCCAAAGGTCAATTATTTTCTGTAGCGGTAATGATCTTTTTATTAAACTAACAATCTTAAACTTGCTGCATTCCCTTAGATCCCAAGGGCAATTGCTTTTCTGATTAGTCTGGCATGCGGAACCTTGTCAAAAGCCTTGCTAAAGACTATGAAGATGATATCAAATGTGCTACACTCATCATTCCTTTCCAAAACATTTCCTCAAAAAATGTCCTTAACAAACCCATGCTGACTGTCCTGATTAATCATGTCCTTTCTAATTGACAATTTATAAGGTTCCTCAGAACTTTTTCTAATAATTTGATTACTACTGAGGTTGTCAGTTACTAGTAGTAGTTACTCAGCCTCCTTTTTCAATAATGTTACAATATTAGTGGTCCTTTCGTCCTTCAACACCTTGCCTGCAACCAGAAGGGATTAGAAAATGATGGTCAGAACCTCCACTGTTTCTTCTCTTAGCAGCCTGGGGTGTATCTCATCCAGGCCTGGTGATTTATCTATTTGCAAAGATGCTAACCTCCTTAATATTTTCTATGTTTATACCATCTAATATTTCACACTCCACCTGATTATAATGTCTCCACCATCATCCTTTTGTGAAGATAGATGCAAAGTATTCATTAAGAACCATGCACACATCTTTGGTCTCCATACACAGGTTACTTTTTTGTTCTCTGGTCAGCCCTATTCTGTCAACAGAATATTTGCTTTTTGTTTCCTCTTTCTATTTATGTATCAATAAAACGTGCTCGGACTATCTTTGATTTTGTTTGCCAATACTTTTTCATGTTTATTTTTGCTTTCAGAATTTTCTTATTCATTTCACCTCAACGCTTTCTATACTCCTGCTGGCTTTTTGGAGAATTTATCCCTTGGTTTTAATATAAGCCTCCCTCTTTTGCCTCATCCTATATGCTCCTTAATACCCAGGGGGAGATTTGAGGATCCCACCCCTATTTTTGTGGGAACATATGAACCCTTGCCATTTTCTTCTTGACTGCCCCCAGTGTCCTGACACTGCTTTACCTTCAAGTAACTGACTGAAGACCACTTTTGCTAACCACTTCTCAGTGTAGAAAAATTGGCCTTTCCCCAGTTGAGAAATTTTAAGCCAGATCTATCTTTGTCTTTTCCATAACTATACGAAATGTAACTGAATTGTGATTACAACCACCAAATGCTCTCCCATTGGAGAGGAGCAAACAAATCTTGTAATTTACACAGATGTAGGTTCTTCCCTAACTGCTACTAATTCTTGCTCTTTTGATTTGGTATCTGTTGAAAGAATCTTTGTTTCCTATTGCAGCAAAATAAAGCACATAAATCTTACCTGGATACAGTTTTTCCAGTTTTCTTTACTTGGTTTATCCTCTAGAAGTTTGATTGCAAACTTGAGAGCCCGGCCATACGTTTTGTTTGCTAATGCATGTTTGTATGCAAAAGTTAAAACCTATTAAGACAAACAACAAGGAAACAAAAAGCAAATATATGTATTGCAATATAAGAACCAGAATTAAATAAACAATAACCAACCTACACTTTCCAATTTTTTACCCAACTTTTGGGACAAATGCTCTCATGTTATCCTCATTTTATATTTTATTTTTAATAAAGGATTTGAACTCATTTGAACATTAAAGTGTCCAGGCTTCTGAAGCAGTGGAAAAATGCTGGGACTAGTGACAATTCATAGGGGTGCTGATAGAGATAGGGGATTTATTTTGGATTTTCCTTTCTGATTTTAGAAACATAGAAAATAGGTGCAGGAATAGGCCATTCAGCCCAGCAAACTCACATGACCATTCAATATGATCATAGCTGATCATGCACTTTCAGTATTCCACTCCCACTCTCTCCATACCCTTTGATCCCTTCAGCCAAAAGGGCCACGTCTAGCTCCCTCTTGAACATATCTAATGAGCTGACCCCAACAGCTTTCTGTGGTAGATATTTCCACAGGTTCGCAACTCTGAGTGAAGAAATTCTTTCTCATCTCAGTCTTGAATGGTTGTCCCTTATTCTAAGGCTGTGGCCCCTAGTTCTGGACTTCCCCAACACCGGGAACATTTTTTCTGCATGTAACCTGTCCAGTCCCATCAGGATTTTATACGTTTCTATGAGATCCCCTCTCATTCTTCTAAATTACAGTGAGTACAAGCTCAGTCATTCTAGTCTCTTTTCATATGTCAGTCCTGCCGTTCCAGGAATCAATCTGGTGGACCATTTCCACCATCATCTCTGATTGAGATTGCACACCCCGCCCCCCCCCCACCCCATGTCCTGACACTGCTTTACTTTCAAGTAACTGACTGAAGACCACTTTTGCTAACCACATGTCAATGTAGAAAAATTGGCCTTTCCCCAGTTGAGAAATTTTAAACCAGGTCTTTGTCAGAGTAAAATCCAGCTCTCATTATCACCATGCAATTCAATTATTAACGGAATCATAGCGAAGCCCAATTCTTTTTCCAATTTCATCTTTCCTGGCTTGTGAAGCCATATTAATGCCCAACTGTCATGTCTAATGTAAAATTCCTCAGAGTTCAGTGCTTAAAGCTGGAATCTTACAGTTTACTGTTGAGTTCAGCTACTCACGATCTTAACTGACCTACCTGTTGGGCAGTCAATAACGAAACTACAATCTACTGCTTGTACTATTTACTGAAAAATTGCACTGATATACAGAGAAAAGACAACAACAGAAGTTCAAAACAAACTGTTCTAATGGATAACACTAGTATTTACAACTGATAATTCAAGAAAAACATACCGCGGGTCTGGTTTACTATCTTATATGCCATTAGGGAAAATAACTATCAAAACAGCAACAAAATGGCAAATTAAAACAGAAAATTCTGGAAATACTCAGCAGCCAAGGCAGGACCTACAGAGAGAGGAACGGAGTTCATTGGCCAAATTTTCGCTGCCGAGACAGATGGCTCAAGTTGGGAAGTCTCCTGGGGAAAATTGTCCAGAATAGAGACATTTACTTTGCAGGGGAAGACGTGGGATAGAGTCAGGCCCTAGCTCCCAGACAAAATATAGACATGATATAGAGATCTCTCCCTCAATGTCAAGAAAACAAATAGTCATCGACTTCAGGATTCGCAGTGGGGGACGTGCTCCTGTCTACATCGATGGTAGTCATGATTAGAGACGCCAGCGTTGGACTGGGGTAAACACAGTGAGAAGTCTCACAGCACCAGGTTAGAGTCCAACCAGTTTATTTGATAGTAATCCCACAAGCTTTTGGAAATGGTGTTCCTTCGTCAGGTGTGTGGAAGGTTCTGATCAGAGAAGGGCATATAAAGTCTCACACAGTTTACAGAATACTGATTAGAATGCAAGTCTTTACAGCTAACGTGCTATTCAAGTCTGCATCTTTAAGATCTTTAATAGCAGGTTAGCTGTAAAGAGTTGCATTCTAATCAGTATTCTGTAAACTGTGCGTGACTTCATATGCCCTTCTCAGATCAGAACCTTCCACACCTGACGAAGGAACACCGTTTCCGAAAGCTTGTGGGATTACTATCAAATAAACTGGTTGGACTCTAACCTGGTGTTGTGAGACTTCTTATTGTGTTCACCACAGACAAAAGTCAAAGGTAGCCAAAGGATGTTTAAAAGGCCTATTGCACCTCTCTGAGACTTTGGGCAGAATCTTCCATTTTGGAGACTAAGTCTGGTGGCGAGAACAAATGTTGGAGTGACTTTACTGGAAAGCAGGACAGCTGAACACACATCATCTTGTGCCGTTTAGCTCATTAATTATGCATCAGTGAGGAGCATATTGAATCGTGTGGCATGGTGGGCAGGAAGTTAGGTCATGGGCTCCAACGCCCAGACGCCATACTTAAACAGCGCACCCCGATAGCTGTTCACTCTTCCACTCTGCTCCTTGACTCCTCCCAAACCTCCCTCCCACTCCACCACCCAATTCTACCTCAGTCTCACTCCTCCCTTGGCATAGCTTGTGCTATAGACAATCGACACTTGTCAATGATGGTGTGAAAGGAAGATAAAAGCTACATTACTAATCTCAAAGTGCAGGAAGAAGTAGACCTCACAAGGCACATGTTACTTACGCATAGTGGTGAAAGTGAACGTTCTAAGTTCCCACTGGTGGGGCACTTAATTTGGACGGGTACAAAATATCAATGGGTTGGTCTTCTAATAAGCATTGACGAGATGCAAATAGGTTTCCCAAAATAGTTCTGCGGGACACATGACCCACCTTTAAACTGCCAGGAAAGCCCAGAGAACGAGGTTCCAAACTAACTTCCTGCTTTTGGAAAACGGATCTCAGCTAAAATCACTTTGGGTAGCTAGCAGGTGGTGACGAGACACTTCATCTACAGGAAGGAATATGGTTTGTTCTCACAAAACAGAAAACAAGACTGATAAAATACAAAGTTTACCTTAGCATCAGTAAGTTCTGCCCACTTCAGTATCTCAAAGAATGTTTCAGTCAAGCTTCTGAAGCTGCCTTTGGGGTCATCTTCTGTATTGACTATTTCTTCTGAGGCAGCACCATCTTGTGAATGGAACTGGAGCAGCCTATCTGCCAGTGCACAGCCCTTTCGGCACAAAGCGTCAATCAGGGAGGATTTTTGCTTTTCCATATCACTGATCATAGGAAAAGAATATAATAAATACAGTATTTCAGGCTCGCAAGAACCACGCATTTCAAAAGTAGCTACTAAAAGAAGCCAATTCAAACATTATCCTGAAAAATGATTTTAAGTTCCTTAGAACAATTAGTTTGTTGAATCACGACAAAACCTTTAGGAACTTAATGAAAGTATCAGAAGCTATTCTATCCAGAAATTAATAAAATCTTTGAAAACTTAGCCACTTCTTTGACTATTTATTTCCTCAAGAGGGGAGGCATTTAAACAGGATGTAATCTTTAAATGAGATTATCTGCACACTTTGAAAAGCTGCCATTTGATTGAATGAATAAACTGAAAAAATAAGATATTAATTTAAAGGCTTGAAGCCACAGTTCAGTTGAAGAGGTATGTGTCAAGAGTCAATAAAGAAAATTTCAAACAACTTCAACATTATAAGTGGGTAAATTCTTAAAAGTCAAGTTGAGTACTATAATGAACAGGAATTGATTATGGAATGAATCCATTCCTTTCCAGAAATCTCTTCTGTAGATATTAATGAAAATGTAAAGAATTTTTAGTTATGCACCTTTTAACACTTGCTGCTTCAGGTCTGGAATCAGTCTTCACGGCTAGGTAAATTGCTAACGCAGTCTGATCAATTCGAGAAACCACATCATCTGCTGCTTCCACAATTTCATCCAATCTTTTCATTCGCTCCTAAATATGAGAGGTCAGAATACTTGTACTGGCAGTGTTAACAAAGGACAAGTATTTGCATAACATCGCGAAGCTAGAGAACACTCTCAGCTTCATTATGGAGGAGGGAGAGACGGCAAAAAGGAGGAAATGGTCAGAAAAAAAAAACAAACAGAAATTGTGCCAAGGTAGAATAGCTGGGAGTTGGGAGGGTAGCTGGGACAGTAGTCAGGAGGGTAGAGGGGTTAGTTAGGGGGTCCAGTAGGAGATCATTAAGGATGGAAAGGGATGTCAATACTAGAAATGGCTTTAATCCTTCAAACTTTCCCTGGGTAACTGATCTCACGGACAGCCATCAGAAGTCTATGATAGTTCCCAGTGCAAGATAATCACCCCCAGAAGTTTAAACTTCCTGGGCAATTCCTACATTGTCCTTGCATGGAGATTTCAACAAGTCCCCAGCACATCGTCTGGAGCACCCTAAGGTTACGACTCCTCGGGGAACTGAAGTTCTGGGTCAAAGTCTTCAGAAAAAAGTCAGAGTATAGGCAGAGTGGATGGAGGTTGTGACAGGTTTGAACACAAGTGTGGACTTTCAGTTCAATGTGTAATGAGACAGGGAAATAATGTTCATTGGTGTGCATGAGATGAAGGGTAACTGGGAATAGGGTGTAAGACAGTATAGGTAGCTGAGTTGTCAATAGGATGTAAAGTTAGCAAAGAGGATATTGGAGAAAGGAGGGGAGAATTTATCCAGCCCCCAAAATGGGCACAGAGAGCTTGATATATGGTTTACCCACACCCATTCATTGCACTGTCAACTCATTAAAATTGTGATGCCTGCTCCTTTAACTAATCGCTTTATGCATCCAATGTTCCTTGTGCTATTCATTGATTGCATGAAGGAATAGGGGGCCAGCTATTGTGGGAGGGTGAGGTGCCACATTAGCTCTTCTACAGAGGGAGTTAGATGATGACTGTGATGGGCCGGGCTATAGAAGGAAGTTCATGGATGTACATAACCAAATGTTTGGTGCACTGGAAAGCCCGTGTTCACGTCAAGAAGCTTGGAGGAGTCCAGTACCAACTGAATGCAGGCTTCTGCATCAAACTTGGAGCCCATCCTTTCCAATAGATAAGCACTCCAATAGCATACCCATGGAACCCAAGACGCAGCATCTGATAGTCAATGTCACAGCTTCTGTGGTGCAGGTGCATGTGCATGATGATGCAAAAGTGGAAATAATGAATCTTGATGTTTAATCCCTGACTCAAACAGAATTTCAAGTTTCATTTAGCTAACTTTATCCCAAAGGTGTGACTAAGGAGTAGGGACTGAAAAACAAGGGTACAACCTTCTAGAACTTGTATTGGAGGAAAATTTGACTCATTTATGATTTGATGTCAGTCTAACAATACAAATGAGTCAAACAGCCTGATTAAGAGGTAGAGCGAGATGGCACCTGTATATTTAATCAATCTGAAAATGTCATTAGAAAACAATGAGAGGGGCTAAGGAGTGATTTTTGGGTGACTCTGGCGGTGACAGTGCAATAGTTCTAAGAGCTGGGACTCTCCGCAAAAAAAATCTAAGTTCCCAACATGCGGGAAAGCAGAAGTTAATTCCTATATCCACCCAAGAGGCGGTAGCATAGCACTGAGCGAACCACTGCGCATGCACCCATCTGTCAGAGCAGAGATCGATGCATGCATAGTGCCACTCGCCCATTGCCAGCCTCCCAATCACTGATTGCTGGCCTTCCGCACCCCCCGCTCCGCCAACTGCTGGCTACTCGGACCTGCCCGGGCCAGCCCCTACGTCCTACATCGCAGACAGCCCCAAATTCCACCCTTACCACCCCACCTCAATAGCCCTCACTCTCTCCCTCCCCCACTGATCCACAAGCAGGATGGCAGCAGATGTCCCCCTCCACCGATCACCCCTCCAGCTCTGGCTTTGCCTCCTAGGCACTATCTGGTGCCCAGTGGGGCACTGCCAGATTGCCCTTTGGGCAGTGCCAGATGTCAGGCAGACCCCCTCCCCCCTAACTCCCTCCCTGTCCTCCCAGGAGGCCTCTGTTCCCTCCAACAGGGTCAGGTACCCGTTCCCCGTTAATAGGGAGCAGTTGTAAACACCGCTAGAGGGAACCATTCCCAGTAGGGGTGGGGGAGAAGCTAGTGGGCACGGAAAATACTGTCCTGGGCCGGCTGATCAGATTGTAATGCTGATTTCAACATGGTAATCAGATCTGCATTGATTTCCGGTGCAGAGCTGATTACACTAAACAAAAACCTAGCCTAGGAGACGAGGGGAGGCCTGGGCGTCCCGCAAAACAGTCACTGCTGATGTCACTACTTGAGCAGCGGGCTGGGAGGCGCCAGGTCAAGGTTTAGAATGACAGTAGAGGGTGCCTCTACTCACTACATTGAGGGAAGGAAAATTTTCTATAATACATGTATCTGTACATTGATTAAGCAATACTCAGATGAGTCTTAACCTTTTCATTGTCTAAATGATGCAGTCGTGCAACATACAGTGGAAGATGGGTAGGATATGACTCTTTCAATTCTTCGTAGAATGTATTCGTGTCCAATCTGTAGAAAAAAAGAATCTTTCTGTTGGTGGATTTGCAGAAAAAAAATTTCAAAAGTTCCTTGCAACTTAATCGTAAATTAACAACTTTTCTAGAAAACACCAGTGCAGCTCACTGAAACATTACAATCTTCACATGGTTAGCTCGTTTCAATCAAATGCTGGAAGAGGAATGGAGCAGATATTGAATTACTTTCTACAAAGAAAGTTACTCCCAGACACTGACTCATGATCAAGCGTGATGGAGACTCAAGATAACTTTCGGGGGGTGGGGGGGCGGGTAGAACTGTGGAAGTGCATAAATTAAGGAGAAAAAATTCTCTCCTTTGTACCTGTTATCACAACTTTGGAAATAGGCTTGAATTCTCCTCTTTCAGCAGCCATATCTGTATTCTGTCATTTTTCCCATCAATACAATAAAATCTACAAATTATAACCAACTGAACTCAATTCTGGCCTTAAGTCATTGTCTGCTTGCACAGTTCTCCATGTATCTGCATCGATTTTCTCCCACAATCCAAAAATGTGTGTGTTAGGTTGATTGTTCGCTGGAGCGGGCGGAGTGAAGGAGCACTGAGTCAGGTAAGAAATTACCTGTTAAAAAACTGTTTAAATCATTTAAAAGCATTTTCGCGGGCTTTTTGTGTTTACCGCTTTAAGAATTCAAAGGGAGTGGATAGCAGGGATTTGTGGGTAAACAGTCTTTTAAACCACGCTAGATTTAAAAGGAGGCCTGGTGTAGACAGCGGGCAGCAGAGTGAGCTGCTAGGGCTTAGGATCTAAGGGCTTGGGAGAAAAGGGCCAGGTAAGTTTGCGTTGAAAACAGTGTTCAGTATTACTGCAGGGAATAATGGAGGGGCATGTGATGTGCTGTTTCTGTATGATGTGGGAGGTGGTGGACCCCAGTGTCCTTCCCAGTGACCACGTCTGCAGTAAGTGCAGGTTGCTGGAGGAGCTCCAGCTCAAAGTAGATGAGCTGGCCTCTGAGCTACAGACACTGAGGCTCATCAGGGGGAGGGAGGGTGACATTGATAATGGGGTGCAAGAGACATCCACACCCCCTAGACTGGCTAACTCTAAGGGTCAGGAGGAGGAGGGGGCTGCTGAGAGGAGGAAGGAGGGTGGGGACCGGGGGAAGGAGGGTGGGGGCCAAATGCCTCAGCCTCTCAATCTGCATAACAGGTTTGAGGTTCTTGCTTCCAGTGTGGACGAGAACGAGGGCTGTGAGGTTGGTGAGCAAACTGCACACGGTACAGTGATGCAGACACAGGACATAGACAAAGAGAAGGTGAAAAGTGGTAATTGGGGATAGTGTGGTTAAGGGTATTGACACTGTCCTTTGTCACAATGACAAAGAGCACAGAAGGGTGTGTTGTCTGCCTGGTGCTCGGGTCCAGGATGTCGCATCTGGGCTGCAGAGGAACCTGGAGTGGGAGGGTGAGATCCCGGTCGTTGTGGTACATGTGGGTGCCAACGACGTAGGCAAAATGCGAACTGAGGATCTGGGGAGGGAGTATGAAAAGCTGGGAACGGAATTAAAAAGTAGAACCGACAAGGTGGTTATCTCTGGACTACTGCCTGAACCGTGTGCAGACGGGCATAGGGTTGATAAGATTAAGGAAGTGAATGGGTGGCTCAGGGATTGGTGTGGGAGGAATGGGTTTGAATTTATGGGGCATTGGCACCAGTATTGGGGTAGGTGGGACCTTTCAGGTGGGATGGGGTTGGTCTGAACCGTGCTGGGACCAGAGTCCTGGCGAATTGTGTAGATAGGACTGTAGATAGGGCTTTAAACTAATTGGGGCGGGGGGTAGGTGAAATTACAGGGTCGAAAGTAAAGGAGAGGGTACAGGTACGGGAAGAGGCCAAGGATGCCCCAACAATAAAGGGAGGAGGGGGCGTGAGTAAGGTTGGTGGCGTTCCGGCAAATAGGGTACAGGTGAAGGCTGGGATGAAGCCACTTTATCTGAATGCACGAAGCATTTGGAATAAAGTGAATGAGCTGGTGGCGCAGATCAGCACAAATGGATATGATCTGGTGGCCATTACAGGGACGTGGCTGCAAGGTGACAGGGACTGGGAGCTGAATGTACGGGGTATCAAGTGTTTAGGAAGGATAGGCGGGAGAAAAAAGTGGGGGGGGCGTAGCTCTGCTGATTAAGGATAGCATCAGGGTGGTAGCAAGGGATGATATAGGAGCCAAAGAGCAGAAAGTGGAATCGTTGTGGGTGGAGATTAGGAACAGAAAAGGGAGGAAGACACTGGTGGGTGTCGTCTATAGACCCCCAAATAATGATCTGGAGGTGGGGCGGGCTGTTAACGCTCAAATAAATGCGGCGTGCAGGAATGGAACGGCGGTAATTATGGGGGATTTCAATCTACATACTGATTGGTCGACCCACGTTGGACGCGGTGGGCTTGAGGAAGAGTTCTTGGAATGCTGCCGGGATAGTTTCCTTGAACAGTGTGTGTTGGAGCCGACGAGGGAGCGAGCTATCTTGGATCTGGTGTTATGTAATAAGGCAGGTAGAATTAGGGATCTTGTGGTGAAGGATCCTCTTGGGAAGAGTGATCATTGTATGGTGGAGTTTCTGATGCAGATGGAGGAGGAGAAAGTGGGTTCCCGGACCTGTGTCCTTTGTTTGAACAGAGGGGAGTACGATAGGATGAGAGAGGAATTGGCGAATGTTGATTGGGGGAGCACATTGGAAGGTAGGTCTGCTGAGGAACAGTGGAGGATCTTTAAGGAGATCTTTCTTGGTGCTCAGCAGAAATTTATTCCGATGGTTAAGAAGGATTGTAGGAAGAGAGATAATCAGCCATGGATAACGAAGGACGTAAAGGAAAGTATTAAATTAAAAACGGATGTGTTTAGAGTGGCTAAGAGTAGTGGGCGAGAAGAGGATTGGGAGAGGTTTAAATATCAACAAAGAATGACGAAGAAGTTGATAAAGAAGGGTAGGATAAACTATGAAGCTGGGCTAGCGCTTAATATAAAAAAGGATAGTAAGAGTTTTTATAAATATATAAAAAGGAAGAGGCTGACTAGGGTGAACGTTGGACCCTTAGAGGATGAGAGGGGGGGACTTAGTGGTAGGGGATGGGGAAATGGCTGAGGCCTTGAATAACTTTTTTGTTTCGGTCTTCACGGAGGAGGACGTGAATAGTTTGCCAGGTGTTAGCAATGGGAAGATAGTAGGAGTGGAGGGCCTGAACAACGTTATTGTTACTAGAGAGGCAGTGCTCGACAGACTGGAGGGACTGATTGTGGACAAGTCCCCAGGACCGGATGGAATGCATCCAAGGGTTCAGAAAGAAATGGCGGAGGTGATAGTGGATGCCTTGATGATTATTTTCCAAACATCGCTGGATTCCGGGGAAGTGCCGGAAGATTGGAAAACGGCTAATGTTACGCCGTTGTTTAAGAAGGGTGGCAGGCAAAAGGCAGGGAATTATAGGCCGGTTAGTTTAACGTCTGTTGTAGGAAAGGAGAAAATAGCGAGGCATCTTGAGGAGAATTGTTTGATAGAGCAGACGCAGCACAGTTTCGTTAAGGGGAAGTCGTGTCTGACGAATCTATTGGAGTTCTATGAGGATGTGTCTAGGGCGGTGGATAGAGGAGAGCCGGTGGATGTGGTCTTTCTGGATTTTCAGAAGGTGTTTGATAAGGTGCCACACAAGAGGTTATTACAGAAGGTTAGGGGGCATGGAGTTGGGGGTAGGGTGTTACCGTGGATAGGGGATTGGCTATCAAATAGGAGGCAGAGAGTGGGGGTCAATGGGTGCTATTCGGATTGGCGGTTGGTGACTAGTGGAGTGCCCCAGGGATCGGTGCTGGGGCCTCAGCTATTTACCATTTATACAGATAATCTGGAGGAGGGAACCGAGTGTATGGTGTCGAAATTTGCTGATGACACCAAGATTGGTGGAACGGCAAATTGTGCGGAGGGTGTGGAAAGTCTGCAGAAGGATCTAGATAGGCTGGGCGAATGGGCCAGGAACCGGCAAATGGAATTTAATGTTGGCAAGTGTGAAGTTGTCCACTTTGGTAGGAATAATGGTAGGAAGGACTATTACATGGCGAAAAACTGCAGCATGCAACGGTGCAGAGGGACCTCAGGGTCCTTGTGCATGAGTCGCAAAAACCCAGCCTGCAGGTGCAGCAGGTGGTCAGGAAGGCAAATGGGATGCTGGCCTTCATAGCGAGGGGGATTGAATATAAAAGTAGGGAGGTCTTGCTGCAACTGTACAGGGCACTGGTGAGGCCGCAGCTGGAGTACTGTGTGCAGTTTTGGTCGCTGCACTTACGCAAGGATATTTTGGCCTTGGAGGGAGTGCAGAGGAGGTTTACTAGGCTGATACCGGAGTTGAGGGGGTTGAACTATGAGGAGAGGCTGAATAAACTAGGCTTGTACTCGTTAGAGTTTAGAAGAATGAGGGGGAGATCTCATTGAGACATATAAAATGATGAATGGGATGGATAGGATAGAGGTGGAGAGGCTCTTCCCACTCACAAAGGACAGTAGGACTAGAGGGCACAGCATCAAGATAAAGGGGGCGCGGTTTAGAACGGAGTTGAGGAGGAACTTCTTCACTCAAAGGGTGGTGAATCTCTGGAATTCTCTGCCCGTTGAAGTGGTGGAGGCTGCCTCGCTAAATATATTTAAGACGCGGGTTGATAGGTTTTTGATAGGCAAGGGGATTAAGGGTTATGGGGAGAGGGCGGGAAAGTGGAACTGAGCCACGACAGATCAGCCATGATCTTACTGAATGGCGGGGCAGGCTCGAAGGGCTAGATGGCCTACTCCTGCTCCTGTTTCTTATGTTCTTATTGCCCACGGTAAATTACCCCTTACTGTCAGGGGGGTTAACTGGGAAAATACATGGAGTATGGGGATAGGGCCTGGGTGGGATTGTTGTCAGTGTAGGCTCAATGGGTCAAATGACCTTATTGTGCACTGTAGGGATTCTATGAACTATGCTTGAAGGAACAGTTTTAAAGATCTGCCTCATGGTACTTGAAATGGACGGACACTGGTGACATTTGACTGGAATAAGCAAATAATTTAAGAATCAAATTTTCTTTGATTTGGAAGCAACCGTGCTAAATGAAGCCAAATTATGCAATTCAATGGATGATTAACATTCTAAACAGAGAACACACTGCTATATAAACATACACACCTATAGCATGAATATGCCTCAAGTAAAATACGTTGTACAAATATGGAAAGCAATGTGTTATTGAAAAGAAGTTGTTTTTATCTTTACCATTTGCTATTTTCCACTGTAATTTTGTAATCCATTTATTTTGACCTCTTGCATTACACATCCATCTACCTCTCAAAACATTTTATTTCAATTGTAGGATTACTATTGCTCTACTGTTAGATGTTAATTCTTTGGCATTTAGTACATAAATAATTATAAAATATTTATACAGTAGGTGGATTTTTTTCTTCATCTTGACCATTCTATTTAATATTTGTACGTGGAAAATCAAATAGGAGAAACTTTCTACTTTTAGCCTCCCAGTCCTAATCATGTAAACTTGAGGTAAATGGTCAGCATTTTCTTTGAAAAGTTTTATTTTACTTGTGAAAAAAAGTCTAACACATAAGGAGCGGGAGTGAGATGGTTGTGGAAAGTGTTCCATAGGAAAAATCAAACTGGCGGAATGCTTTCCGAATGAGGGCTAAATCACTGTTCTAAATATGAAGATTATGAATTGGAACCAGCATAAAAAGTACACCAAAGAAATATTATTTTGGTAGCCATAGATCAAAATTGATTCACCAGCAAAAAAAATTTAAAAAATGAAAACAAGTATGAAAAAATTCTGCGTCTCTAAAAATCCCATTAAGGCCTGGGGGAACATTATCAGCTTCCTTAATGCTGATCCAGGTGAATTCAGGAAAGGAGAGAGAGGAATAAAGAGGTTAAAAATATACAATCGTGCACAACGAGTGTCTAGATTTAGGTGCAAGGCAAACCAAAATTTGGGCAATTTAATAAAAATTTAAAATAACAAAATAATAACATGTTTATAGGTTGTGAAAGATTAGGAAAGTAGCACATTTTTAAATATATGTAGAAATAAATAGTTTAGACATTTAAACTACTGATACTATAGAAAATATTATTTGAGTTATTTCTGAAAAAGGAGACTTGCTGTTGAAGTTTTCAGTCTTGCACTCACAGTGGAGATCTCTACTGTCTCCCAAAAATACACGAGGCTACTACACCCAGCTGTCACATCTTATGAGGCAATGGGACCCTGTGTAAGAACCTCTCCGGCTACATCGAGGGCATCCCGAAACACATTGTACAAAGAACCCCCAACTTCTGTTGCAACTCTATGGATTTCCTACAGAAACTCAGCACACGTGGAGCAGCTGAACCAGGATCACTCCTCGTCATAATGGATGTCTTGGCACTCTACACCAGCATCCCCCATGACGACGGCATTGCCGCAACTGCCTCAGTACTCAGTGCTGACAACTGCCAATCTCCAGGTGCAATTCTACAACTCATCTGCTTCATCCTGGACCACAACGTCTTCACCTTCAACAGTTCTTCATCCAGACACACGGGAACAGCCATGGGGACCAAATTCGCATCTCAATATGCCAACATCTTTATGCACAGGTTCGAACAAGACCTCTTCACCGCAAAGGACCTTCAACCGACGTTATACACTAGATACATCGATGACATTTTCTTTCTTTGGACTCATGGCGAACAATCACTGAAACAACTACATGACGACATCAACAAGTTTTATTCCACCATCAGACTCACCATGGACTACTCTCCGGAATTGGTTGCATTCTTGGACACACTGATCTCCATCAAGGACGGTCACCGCAGCACTTCACTACACTGCAAGCCCACGGATAACTTCACGGTGCTCCACTTCTCCAGCTTCCACCCTACACACGTTAAAGAAGCCACCCCCTACGGACAAGCCCTCTGTATACACAGGATCTGCTCAGATGAGGAGGATTGCAATACACACCTACAGATGCTGAAAGATGCCCTCAATAAGAACAGGATACGGCGCTTGACTCATCAATCAACAGTTCCGATGTGCCACAGTGAAAAACCGCACCAACCTCCTCAAAAGACAAACACGGGACATGGCAGACAGAGTACTTTCGTTATCCAGTACTTCCCCGGACAGCACGAGAAGAGGGTGCTGATTGGTAGGGCTTTGCCATGGACAATGCACCAGGGAACAGTTAACTCTGAAGTTTTTCGTTTAAATTCAGGCAGATTCAATTCTGATTGGTCCCTTTCTTCGATGTGCTAGTTAAGAAATCTGCAGATGGGTCCTCTACTACTGTCCACTGCAAGCTTACCTTCGTTGGTCCACATATTTTTTGAGATTCCTACAGTTCCATGCACAATAATATCGG
Source organism: Carcharhinus amblyrhynchos (assembly GCF_965287045.1). Taxonomy (NCBI): domain Eukaryota; kingdom Metazoa; phylum Chordata; class Chondrichthyes; order Carcharhiniformes; family Carcharhinidae; genus Carcharhinus; species Carcharhinus amblyrhynchos. The sequence continues at coordinate 41,907,325 of NC_137333.1, read as the reverse complement.
TCTTATAAGCAACCTTGTAAATAGGACCTGAGCTGTTTTTTCACTGTGCAAGCTTATTGTCGAAATACGGCACACCAAAGCCAAGTAATAGCTATTGGCTACTTTGGTCAGATCATTCCTCATTGTATATCACACAAACTTATGAACAGGCGTAATGCCACCACTTTCAGACCTGAAAAGCACCCAGTCTACCTCAGAATACCCTGGAAGGATAAAGTATCATAAAGATATAAGAAACAGGTAAAACTGGTGGCTTCATTCTGCTACTGTGCAGTAGCAATACGAGTAGTTTTCTCCACTAATAGGATGCTGTAGTCATGCCCAAAAAATGCTCTACTAATCACACAAATGAATAACATGAATTTCAGTGCTGACGTGATACCAAGTATGTAGGCCTTATGTCCCAATGACTGGCAGATCATATAAACAACATGTTCCTTCAGCTGTTCACAAAGGGCAGATTGTACCCAACCAGCCTGTGCTTTTAAAACTCAAAACACAGTGTCCAACATTAGATGTGATTCTGCGATTGGACAACAGTTGCTAAAAATACAGATCGTGCTAAGAATTAAACTGAGAACCAATTTAAGATTATTAGATGGGCTCACAGTGTTTACCCAAGCTAAAAGCTACAGAGTTCTACACACAGGCAATTATCCTTTGCAGGTAGAAGTATGCCTTTTTCAATGACACAAAAGTTTGGGGGACAGCCATTCCCTGGTTCATTCCCCATGGTATTGCCTTGACCACAGTTGATCTGCCTGGCTGGAATTCAAACAAAAGCTTGGAAATTAACTGTTCATTGGTGCATTCATCATGGTAATGCCTTTACCAACCAGCACCCTCCTCTCACCCAGTATAAACTGTTGTTCCCTTAACAATTGAAATTCCTGGGTACATGTCATGATGGGTGGGTGCAAGATGAGAAGCTTTGGAAGAGTGTCTCTTTTCTCAACAATACTCAAGTTCTGTACTACCAAATGAATATTTGGAAAACAGTGTATTCTGGAACATTCATTCCATATGAAGTATTAAAAACCAAATGCATTCCATAACATTAAAATATCTGAAATAATTTGAAAGGTTAACATTATTTATTCAAAGAAGCTTTACTATGAAAAATACCTTTTTCAAAAAGCTTGAATTTTAGATGGCGGGCAAATGGTAAGAAATAGCAAATATGCTCTTCACGTTAATATCATGATGAGTTAAACTTCCAATCAACTTCACTGGCCTACACATATCCTGAAATGCATGAATACATACTTGGCCATCCACTGAATCTTCAGGTCTCTTAGAGCATCAGCAAACTCTTCTTTCACATCCTTTTCTTTATCCACATCTTTCTCTTTCTCCTTGTTTCCATTCTTCTGTTTATTTGGAGATGGTATAAGATGATATTGCACAGACACCATGTCCTGTTATGGGACAAACAGAGAAAAAATAAATTAGCAGAATTCTGGATTTTGTGACTCCATTAATTTGAAGAAATTATAAGGAATAATCATTCCAAGCATTCACATTTCTTATGCTTAATAGCATTTATGAGACCACTGAAGGATTTTTAAAACCTGATTTTAAAAAATTGAACTATTATATTTGGTTCAATCCCAGAAACTTGTAATGATTTAAATTTGAATCCCCGGTAATTATGCTTCCAGATTGCTTGCTGACAACCGCCTCCAAAAGATACGTGGTTGATACTTGTAAGGTCACACAATAATAAAGAAAAACACTAGAAACTAAAAATGTAGGACTCGAGTAAAAAAATCACGGAAGAAACAATAATTCTTTCACTATTTGCCTTGTTCCTCTTTATAGGTTAGAGAGTTTCTTTACCTGATTTTGCCTTAATTTAAAATTCTGACCCTGTGCTTAAACTCCTCAATGATCTGGATCTTCTCAATTATCTTCAGCCTACAACACTATCTAAACTTTTCATTCCTCTGACTCTGGTCTCTTGTGCATTCCCCTCTTTTTCCTCCACCACTACTTGTTTATTCATCAAGCTAAGCATCAAACTCTGGAATTCGTGGCTTATAAGTTCCCACCATTTGTTCTTCAAGCCCATTCTCTCCACTATCTACATCCTTGGCTCAACAAGTGTGTGTGAAGCTCGTGGGATGTTTTTCTATGTTAAAGACATTTTATAACTGCATATTGTTGCTCTTGATTGCAATACTCCTATTGGCAGGATGTGGCTGCTTGTATTCCACAGGAATGTGCTGTTTTGTGTTGGGGCTCCAACTAATCTCAACTAAATACATATGATGATGGGTAGCGAACCATACATCCAATGGCACAAAGATGGGTGCCACTGCAAGAAGAGCAGATAGATGCATTAAATTACAAAGATTTAATAACAAGATTAAGTGAGCAGGCAAAATAGTGGCACATTTAACTTTGATGTAGACCAACGTAAGGTCATCTACTTGGAGCCTAAAAAGAATAAACCAGAAGATTTTCTAAATGGTGAAAAGCTAGAAGGAGTGGACGTTCAAAGAGGTTTTGGCATCCATGTACATTGATCATTAATACGTCATGGGCAAAAAAAAACAAAAAGGCTAATGGCCTTTATATCTAGGGAACAAGAATACAAGAGGTCAGAAATCATGCTGCCTTAGCTAGACTACACTGGAGTACTCTGTTCAGTTCAGGCATCACTAATTTTAGATTAGAAGAGATTTAGATTAGATTAGAATAATATCTGGATACCAAGGGTTAAATTACAAAGACAGATTACATAAACTAGTATTGCAGTTTTGAAGTTGAGACAAAGCGGTGTTTGGGTCAAAGTTTTCAAGATGCAAACATACAAAATAGGAGCAGAAGTAGGCCATTTGGCCTCCTGAGTCTGCTCTGCCATTCAATAAGATCACAACTCCTTTTTGGTGTTTCAAATTCCACATTCCCACCTAACCCTGACAACATTTGATTCCCTTGCCTAACAAGAACCCATTACCTGTGCATTAAAAATATTCAATGACCCCGTCTCTACCACTTTCTAAGGCAACGAGTTCCTAAGTTGCATGACCCTCAGAGGAAAAAACTATCTCTGTCCTCTAAGGGTGATCCCTAATTTTAAACTAGCCCCCCCTAGTTCTGGACACCCCACAAGAGGAAACATCCTTTTAACATCCACCTTGTCAAGAACATTCAGGATCTTATTTACTTCAATCAAGTCACTCTTCTAAACTCCAGTGAAAACAAGGCCAACTTGTCCAATCTATCCTCAGAAGACAACTGCTCAATCTAGGTATCAATCTAGTAAACCTCCTCTGAATGGTCGCATTTACATCCTTCCTTAAGTAAGGAGACAAAAACTGTACATTGTATTTGAGACGTGGTCTCACCAATGCCCTGTATAAATGAAGCATAATATCCTTACTTTTACGTTTAACTCCTCTTGTAATAAAGAATGGCAATCATTAGCTTTCTTGATTAATATTGTACCTGCATACTAACTGCTTGTAAATTGTAAAAAGTAGAGGCCCTTTAAAGATTTTAAAGTCAGAAGTCGGCTTACATTAACATCGCAATGAAATTACAATGAAAATCTGCTGGGGCCTGTTCGGGTACACTGAGGGAGAATTTAGCACGGCCAATGCAGCTAACCAGCATGTCTTTCGGACTGTAGGAGGAAATCAGAGCACCCGGAGGAAACCTACACAGAGGCAGAACATGCAGACTCTGCGCAGACAGTGATTCAAGCTGGGATTTGAACTTGGGTATCTGGAGCTGTGAGACAGAAGTGCTAACTGCTGTACCACCATGCCACTCCTGTGGGATTCCACTGCTAATCAGATAACAGGAACTTATAGAGTAGATAGAAAGAAACAATTTTCACTTGTTGGGCAAGGTCAGACTATGGAACATGGGCTAAAAATTAGAACCAGCTTTTTAGAGGCAAAATTCTGAAACACTTGTTAATGCAGAAAGTGGTAGAGCATTGCAACTCTCCTCTCCCACAAATTATGCTGGGTTCAGTGTTAATTTTAAATATGAAATTGACAAATTTCCATTAACTGATAGCATTATACAGGGGAAAGGTGCATATACGGAGTTGGATCACAGATTAGCCAATTCTTCATTTTGCAGCAGAACAAGCTTCAGATACTAAATGACCTTCTCCTATTTCTACATTTATTGGGCAATCCTTCTCAATGGAAAAGGGAATTATTGTTTGGGGAGGAACTGGGGAATTTCCTTAGTGGGGATGCTGAAAAATCTTCTCAACGGAGTGGCTAGTTATGGGTTATTTTAGGAAGTGGTAAATTAACTTTAAGCAGAAAAGGTCTTTTCCTCAAACAGGGGTGAAGAGAATCTTTACAGCAGAGGAGATTCAAGCAGTGAGATTTACATTAGGAATGAAATTCATTTAATGAAGACCAATCTGCAAAGGTAAAAAGTGCAGAAATAACTTCATGCTATTATGTGGTTACCATCAGGGAGTTTTCAATGTGCTGACATGCTTTTGATTTCCATACTGATGCCACAATTGCAAGGGCGAAATGGGGGCAAATTGTCCTACCTAACAAATTTACAAATAGCAACTGACAGTATTAAACAACTTATCAAGTGTTTGTATGAGCAGGCTGGTCTGGTCAACTATTCATGCCTTGGTTTTTAACTAATCCTCATAACATGTCAATTCTTAACACTTCGAGAGAGTGTGCACACATCACTTCAATCTATCAATCCCCTGGACAATGGGGTGTCCAGAGGAGAGTCACGAGAATGACCCTGGGAATGAAAAGCTTGACGTATGAGGAGTGTTTGAGGAACTCTGGGTCTGTACTCAACGAAGTTTAGAAGGATAAGCGGTGGGGGTGGGATCTCATTGAAAATTTTACAATACTTAAAGGCCTGAATAGCGTGGACGTGGAGGAAATGTTAGCAGGATAGGGTCTGAGGGGACAGCATCAGAGTGGAGGGACGATCCTTTAGAACCAAAATGAGAAGGAATTTCTTCTGGCAGAGGGTTGGGAATCTATGGAATTCATTGCCACAGAAGGCTGTGGAGGCCAGGTCATTGAGTGTATTTAAGACAAGAGATAGGCAGGTTCTTGATTGGTAAGGGGATTAAAGATTATGGGGAAAAGGCAGGACAATGGGTTTGAGAAATTTATCAGCCATGATTGAATGGCAGAGCAGACTCAGTGGACTTAATTCTGTTCCTATATCTTATGGTCTTATCAGAGTTGACAGATCACATGGTATTGTGACATTCTGTACTACTTGGCATTTTTAACAGACAACAAACAAGTTTTACAATCCTGATAGGTATTGAGTTATCAGAATTATATGAATTATTACATATCAAATATTGCTGAAAAACATCATGCTCTCAAAGCATTTTGTCTTGCACTCATTAGGACCATTTTGCAAGAATACCAAATCTCAAGAAGAACAGCAATGTATATTACATAAGAAGAAAGTGCTGATTGGTTGGCAAATGGACAATGATTGCTAGAGGTGCTGCTATTGAGAATGCACCAGGGAATAGTTAATGCCAAACTTTTGTTTAAATTCAATTCAGAGCGGTCAACACTAATTGGTCAAGGCTCTGCCATGGGGACTGAACCAGCTTTAGTTTTGTTGTAAAGGGCGCAAGGTGTGGTCATGTTCCTTCTGCTTTCAAAGGACAAGGCCCTCTGCGTAAGTTTGTGCAACTTGTAGCATGGCTACATGAACCACACTGTGCGTTTGACTGATAACCTTACAATGGTTGTTAGCATAATTTTTAGCACAATCAGGATTGTTTAATAAATATTAGGCAACACCTGTCAGAAAAGATGTTTTGTATTCTTGCAAATCTGTCCTGATAAATGCAAGACGAAAAGCTTTGACAGCATGTTTCTTTTTTCAGCAATACTCAAATTCTTTACTACCAAGTGACTAAAGACAATTTGTGGGAGTTTCCAGTTGTACTCACCCCAAAACTGGAAAATCACACCCGAGGTCAACGGAGGACCTTTGCATGGTCTCCCCACACCCCCTACAATTCCCACGGTGGGCAAGTGAGGGGGGGATATTTACTTATCTGGTTAGTGACTACATGGTTACTGTTCTTGGTTCTCCTGCTGTAATCCCATTTTGTTATCCATAAACAATTCTACATAATTCCTATTGGATTTTATTTAAATTAATCTTTTGGTTTTATATTTGTAATATTTAAAGCTCTGGTTCAAAATGTTAAAAATAGTGTTTAAAAATTAAGAAGTGAATAGTGAGGACATAAACTGAAAGTAAAGCGTTAATCAAGACTGGCCTCAGCTGACAGAATTATTTTTAATTAAGTTATAAATTCATGTTCCAAATTCTGTTCAAATAAATAAAGCTCTTGCTCGGGTAGTTAGTTTTTGTCACAAATGAATATACCATAGAATCATTGCGTCCCTACAGTGCAGTAGGAGGCCATTCAGCCCATCGAGTCTGCACCAACTCTCCAACAGGAGTGGGGGTGGGCACCGCCTCTCTACCCTATCCTTATAACCCCACATATTTACCTCGCTAATCCCCCTAATTTACACATCTTGGGACACCATTAATATGGCCAAATTCACCTAACCTGCACATCTTTGGACTGTGGGAGGAAACCGGAGCACCCGGAGGAAACCCAACACAGATACGGGGAGAATGTGTTGACTCCACACAGACATATCACGGCCAAAAATCATTTACATAACTGCAGCTAAGTTGGACTTTATGCTTGAACTTGACAAGTCAAATAATTGTGTAAGCACAGCATGACAAATTATTCTTTTCAGGAAACATGCAAACACAAATAGCCACTACATTTTCCAAAAAGTTAGGACAAATCTGCAGATTGTTATCTAACACCAATACTGACATGAGGATAAAAAATAAAATTGCCTATATTCAGATTGACTGACATCAACCAAAACATAGGAATAGATTTTCCACATACAAATCTGGACGGAAAATTATAAAATTGTAATTATTATTTTAAAAAATACAAAAAGTAAACAATATAAATGTTTATATTTATCTGGGTTCACATGTACTAAAGGTATAGAGGGCAAAATTTTCCAGCCACATTCACCCCAAAACTGGAAAATACCACCTGAGGTCAACGGATCTTTGCATGATCCATTTCCCGCCCACTGTGATTCCCATGGCGGGCAAGATGGGAAAATTCAACACCAACTGTTCTTTACACATCACTAGGTAATCCTTTAAGGAATACAGTTGCATTTCTGTATCAGTGTTATCATTATGGTTTTTAAAATAAGAAGTTTTCCAAAATGAAGAACAAATTTATGATTAGTCTTAATTATTTTACCAAATCAATTTGATAGCTAATGCTCCAATAGATCTAACAGAATTATCTTCAATGCTTTATGCAGCATGTTCTTATAATCTAGAATACAACACCTAAGAGTGTGGTGGAGGCAATTTAATACTAACATTTCAAAGAAAATTGAATAAATAATTGAAAGGAAAAAAATTACAAGCCTGTGGAAAAGGTTTTGAAGTAGGGATGGGATTAATTTAACTCAGACTGGCACAGACCACAATGAGTTAAATGGCTTACTGTGTTGTATCATTCTATGGTTCTATGATACTCCATTTTAGAACTTATAGTATAAAAATGACTATTTCACCTATCGTGTCCCTGATGGCTGACAAGAAACCATCCAGCCTAATCCCACTTCCTGGCCCTTAAATGACAATCAATTGAATAATTCCAATGGGCCACAAATAATATTCATAAGATACTAAACTGGACAAAAATAATTTGATAAAGATGAATAATAAAATCCTATATTGTTTTAAATGTCTTCTAGATTGCAGAAGGAAATCACTGCACCCTGTACTTCTGACCTTAAACCATCCCTAGTATTTATATAACTATCAATTATGTGCATTTTATAACAATGTCAATTAAATCAGTATTAAGAAGAAACAAATTGATATTGGTGACAGCTCCTCATTTCTGCAACAATGTGTGAGACGTACTGCTAAAAAAAAGTAAGATTTCTTTAGCAGTATTTTGACCATCTATAAGAACAAGGGCAACAGATACATGAGAATACCACCAATCACATAACGCCCTGACTTGGAATAATACCAACTTTGCTCCATCATTGCTGAGTCAAAATCCCAGAACTGCTGATCGACCAGCTATACAGAACACCACCTCATCACAGATTGATGATTTAAGAGACAGCTTACAGCATCTTTTCAAAGGGAACTGGATGGGTAAAAAACTGTGCTTGCCAGTCATATCTATGTCTTGCGTATTAATTAAAAAATGAGAATGTTGCTAATTATATTTAAGGACAATTTTTTTTTCACATTTGCAAATGTTCTACTTGAGGATGAACATCGTCCTGTTTTTTCAGCTTGATTCTATTATCTTTTACTCCCTTTCCACTTCCCCGACCTTCTTCCCCATCAACCTCCCTCCGACCTGCTCTGTTACAAAGCTCAGATTCTGTGTTTTGCTTCAGTACTAAGTATTAGTCATTTTGCTTCCACAATACTGTAATGGTTTTATTTCGGGCTTTTCTTTGGTTCTCAGATTGCCCTCTCTAACTCTCATCCCTGTTATTCATGGAATCTATTTTAGGCTGGGGATTTTATGAATGGTTATGTATTGACTGCATTTCTCTCAATATCAAAGACTAATATTCAATTAAATTCATTTGCATAGCATCACATGGATAAATAAGGACCATGAATTATGAGTGAAAAAAAATTTGGGACTAAGATTTGGTGGTTAATTGGGAAACGGAAATAAGGTAGAGGCAGTTAGCATTCCCTGATGGACACCACTGAAATGAGTCATCTTTAAAATAGTGCTAATAACTTAACATCTGCTATCATTAGAAAAAGCAATGGGATAAGATGCTTACCTCACGAGATGAGCACAACGCAGAATTTGGTTAAAATAAGTAAATTGCATTTCCTTGGGGGAGAAGCATTTGATGCATTGCTATTATGCAAAGATGCAAGTGTTAATTCTCAGCACATCAATAGATCTACCAACAAGATTGGTGAATACGACCTAGTTAATCTATCAGCTGTAAATCTGACCATCACTAGACCATAACTCCAGCTACAGAACGTGCCACTAATCTCAGAAGGAACTTTTTACCATTTTTATTTTCATTTAACACAGTGCTACAGTCAATACAGCCACAGAGACAATACAAGCTCACTTCAACAATTCTGCTGACAACTCTACTGAGGAAAGTGGTGTGTTTGACCAACAAAATAGCTTCACCGACCCAAGTGTACTCTAATTTCATTTCGTTTTTAATAGGGAATGTTCTGGCTTCTGTTGGAATGTATACAATTCACATGGGCCACAATGTTTACACCTTTTACAGTATAATTTTAATTTGAAGGATGTTGCGAATTAAGAAATGGCTCTGGTTTATATGTTTCTGGAAATATATTTTTGAATCTTGAATAAAAGTTGGCAGAAATTTGTTACAGAAATACAAGAAATACATGCTGTTTATTCAGTGATGTGGGATTGAGCAATGGATAACTGCACAGACGTCAACTTTGCATATGCTAACTACTCATGCTGCCAGTGCAAATTCCACACATGCTAGTCTGTGTAAAATCTGGTTAGAGAAGTATCCAGTTTGGTCAAAATATCCCTAAGTAGAATGGCTCCGGGCCAGACCCAAAATTACAGTTCCAACTTTTAGCACTGTTTGTGGCTATTGGTCCTATTTGAAAATGAGTCAGTCAGGCAAGTTTGCTATCAATTTTATCAGCATGGTTTTGCTTAGTCCAGCCTACAAACTACAGTAAAAATGCTCAGGTCCATGTTCACACCTGTCAATTCCCAGATGGTAATTTCAGATTACAGGTTGCTGATGGAAGATGCTGAGCAAAGATAGTATGCTCTTCAGTTGGGTGGGGGGTGGTACTGGGGTTGGGGAGGGAGTGAAAAGAGACGAGGGAAAAAAGGAGGGGGTTTTAAAAAAAAAGACAAAACCAAGCCTAAAAGAAAAAGCGGCACATCACTACCTGCACCTCCTAGCAGTAGTTACAGAACAGCAATAGAAGAGGCTTGGAGAGCAGGTCGCTTTCCCACCTTCTCAGCTGGGCAATAATACATGCGTGGGGGACCTAAAAGAGGGGTAAAAATAACTTTTAAAATGGGGACAAAAATGAATATAAATAAAATTATTTAGCACTGCGTTGTCACATAACATGAACATAGAGAGGAAAAGAAAGAGATAACCAGGTGTATCTCATACAACTAGAAATTTGTTTGTCATCTGCAAACAATTTTCTTTGAAATACGCATTCTCGGTGCATAGAAATTACAACAGGACATCTGCCCAACTAGTTTGTGATGGTCTTCATCTGCCAAACAAGTAGCAGGCCATATCTCTCATGCCTTTAATCCTTCTTTTGTTCAAACACTCCCTCTCTTAAATGCAAGAAGTCTCACAACACCAGGTTAAAGTCCAACAGGTTTATTTGGTATCATGAGCTTTTGGAGCACGGCTCCTTCATCAGGTGAGTCCTGATCACATCCACATCATCTCTTAACTGTGAAGAGGTCTTTTTTTCCTTCAAAAAGTAATTCTGATGATACATGCCACAGCCTCATAATCCTTTGTGTAAAATGTTTTATCTGCTATTGACGCTCTTTCTAAGCTCATGCCATTCTGATAATTTCCAACTTTCTGCCTCATTTTCATCCACCTACATCTCCACTGCCCATCAGGCTGGTTTGAAGCCCTCCCTTCACTCCATGAATAGAGACTTAAATAATTTCCACCCGCCGTCCTCCTTTGCCTGGATGAACTTGTTTGCACATCTCACAACTTCTCCTTTAACTCCACTCACTTTCCTCAAATAAACGGTGTTGTTATGGGTATCTATATGGATCTTAGCTCTACTGCCTTTTCATGGGATCGAGCCCAGCAATGTGATAGCATTGTGTAACGTTCCTTTTACAGTGCTAACCGCCTTCCTCAGTGTTGTATCAGTATGCTGATCATTCTGCTGATGCACCTCCAGCTCTCGCTCACAATTGGAAAATTTCACCAACTTCATTTCCAATTTTCACCTTTCCTCATTTCTGATTCTTCCTCAATTTCTGTGTTTCTGGGGAAAGGCCATCAACAAATATTCAATGCCCAAGTTCCAGCTACTTTGACTACACTTCCTCACACCTTTCTTCCTGTAGGCTCTCCATTTTGTTCTCTCAGTTTCTCTGTCTCCGTTGCATCTGCTCTAATAATACAACCTTCCAACACTGTTGCTGATAGCTCTTCCTGTCCTTCAATTGAGGATCCTCCCCCCCCAACCTCAGCACTATAGTTGACAGGCCATCGACTGGATCCGTCCCATCTGCTGTACTTTTGTTCTCAGCCCATTCCCTCCTTTTGTGAGCCACACCACCAATAAAACATTGTAGGATTGGATTTTAGTTGAACAAAACCTATTTCCAGCAAAAGAGGTGCTAGTGAAGAGTACCAAAACCTGAAAGTATCATTTAGATCTAAACGTGTCTGTTTAGTTTTCATAGTTTGTATCTGCTGCCTCTTTAGGGGCTTCAGAAACACTGATCTCTGAAAAAGTCAACTGACCAATATCTCATTGTGTAGCCAAAAGGGACAAAAAGATTTTTAAGGTTAGCATTCAGTCGTGGGAGAATCCACACTAACATCTGTAACACCAAGTCTTTCTTCATACTGCCTAGCTATTAACCTTTTTACAGTACAAAGCCACCATGTGACAAAGATGGCTGACTTCTGTCTCTTCCTCAGGATAAATTCCAAATTCTCTTCAACTATCTGACTCCCTTTGTTTTGCCTCTTTTATTCATTTATCTTTTAAGTTTACTGGCAGCCATCGAAACTTTACAATCATGATGACTTCCACTTTTAGTTTTATTACCTGACTGTTCTGTGATTCTTATTTCATTGTCTGATCAATTAAAACACTGGCTTTTATTTCCACTTTGTGGGTTCATTACGGTGAAATCTTGCTCTTGCACTGTTCTTTCTGTAGTTTGTGATTGTTTTCTGATCTAAGTCACTTCCAGGCTCACTATTACTTCTTGTTTTGCACTTAGTCACTTCCACACTTTCACCCATTTTGTCAGTCCATGGATCTTACTTTTTAACTGCCACCCTGAATATTCAGCCAAACTTTAAATGTACCAGGGAACTTTACTAGCATCTCCCACAATGGTCACATCTCTCCATTCATTAGTCTCATCGAATCATAGAATCTCTACAATTCAGGAGGAGGCCATTTGGCCCATCAAGCCTACACCGATAACAATCCCACCCAGGCCTTATACCTACAACCCCATATATTTATCCTACTACATATATTCTTCTGGAATAAATATCACTATTGTATCCACTGTGGGTAATTATTCTGTGGATGTGATGGCTCTTTCGTGCATCATAATCACTATACCAGTACCAAATCCTCAGGAATCCTCATCGTAAAAATTATGAATCTTTGAGGTACAAAGTGTCTCATTTATGCTATCAGGTGCACAGAGTACAGTATTTTATAATGAATTTCAATTAATCATGCGGGATGAACCTTAAGAGTTTGATTGTCATCTTTAACCTATACTGTTTTACCATCATGGGGCCTTTCCATGTTTTATCACTCTTTTACAGTATAACAAAATCTTCTGAATTGAATCCTCTCTTAAAAGATCTAACATGATGTCTCAGTGGTCTATAAATGTTCTCTCATACCTCAGTCTTGATAAAAGCCTGCCTTCTGAATGTGAAGTACTTAAGTGCTCAAAGAACAGAAGATAATTTGGGATTGTGTCCACAGACTAATTGGTAAGAACTACATTCCTCAACCATCTGAAGAGAATTATTTGCATTAACTGCCTATGATAGAATGGTTGACAATTTACACTTTGGTCAAGCAGCCAAAATTTTACACAGCTTTTCAATCATAACATGATTTATTTCATAAAGACCATGTCAAAAGGTCTCTGTTACTTCATACATGACAGTTATGCTCATGTGTCTCATATCTTCGAACTCCTCACTAGCAAATTCAACGCCATTATTGTTCAAAAGCTTTGCTGATGTCCCAATTTGAGTCCATATCCATTTTTCTATAATTTTATGTATAATACATTTCTTGCCCTTTCTACATGTTAATGTAAAAATGCTATACCTCACAGTCACGTCAATAAATTCAAGATGAAAATACTTCTGTCTTTGTCACATAGATTGCACAATTGGTAATCTCAATCTTGAATACTCATCAATTATACCTGTATCTTTTAGCACTATTTTGATCACTGACAAGGAGAGTGAGCAAATTATTGATGTAACTTCAAGATTATAGTTTGTTTTTCCCCTTTTATCACTAATGCTTGCCTAACCCTTTGATGAGAAATAATTGGGGGGATAAAACAGTATCCTGATTGGACAAACTACAAATCAACCAGTTCCCCTCCCCCCCACCAAAAAAAACTGGCACCACATGACCCAAAAATTATTTGTGCTTTTTCATGGAAGGCTTACTCAACAGCATTAGTGTCGCAACGGGGACATCAGTTACTATTAACTGATTTTCTCCAGCTATTTCACATGGAATTGCCAATCTCCTGAGTGATCTCAATGTGTTGTCAATGTCAACCTTCCATATTCCTTAACTTTGCATCGATCATGACAACTTAATGAATCAAGGTAAAGACTGGAATTCTCTGATCTTGCCCACAGATAGGATTCTCCAGTCCCACTGTAGCGAACAGAGTTTTGGCTGAGCGCCAAATTCTCCATTCTCGTTGGCAGGGCGATCGAGAATGGAAAATCCTGGCCAAGATTTTAACCAAACTATCATACGTATTATTTAAGTACAACAACAAAGGTGGCCCACGCAATATCCTAGCTACAGTGCTGAAGACTTGGGCTCCAGAACCAAATGCTCCCTGATCCAAGCTGTTCCAACTGATCTACAACACTGATATCTATTTGCAATGCGAAAAATTGATCAGATGCATCCTGTGCACAAAAAGCAGGACAAATCCAAGCTGGTCAGTCGTTACGCAATCAGCAAAGTGATGGAAGGTACAATTAAGTGGCACTGATATACCAATAAATTACTGACAAAAGATCAGTTTTGGTTCTGCTAGGATCAGTCAACTTCAGACTATGTTACAACCTTGATCCAAACATTGACAAAAGAATTGAATTCAAGAGGTGAGTTGAGAGTGACTACCCTTAATATCATGGCAACATTTGACTGAGTATGGCAGCAAGATACAGTAAAATCAAAGCCAATGGGAATAAGAGAAGAACTTTATACTGGTTCCAGTCATACCTAGGACAAAAGGAAAACAGGTGTAGTTGTTGAAGGACAATTATGTCAGTCCAGGACTTTGCTGCAGAAGATCCTCAGGTACTGTCCCAAGTCCAAACAACTTCAGCTGCTTCATTATGAGTTTTTCTCCATTGCAAGGTCAGAAATAGGAACGTTCACTGATGATTGTCCACTGTTTAGTTACACTCTCAACACCTCAGATGCTGAAGTAGTTCATGCAGAATGAGCTTCAGGCTTGGGCTGATAAGTGGCAGATAACATTTAAGCCACACAAAAGTCAGGCAATGACCATCTCAGAAGAGAGAAATTAACTATCTCCGCATAACATTCAACATCATTACCATTATCGAATACCATATCAACATCATGATGATGGTGGCGGTGGGGTTGGAGAGTTTACCATTAATTGGACCAGCCGTAAAAAACACTGGACCTATAAGAATTGGTGAGTATTTAAGAATTCTGTGACAAGTAACTCACCACGCAGACTCCTCTGGGGGAGATAGTGGAAGCAGATACAATAGTGACTTTTAAGGGGTGTCTTGACAAGTAGGATGAATAGGATGGAAAAAGGGGGATATGGTCCCAGGAAGAATAGAGGTTTTAGTTCAGTCTGGTAGCATGGTTGGTGCAGGCTTGGAGAGCCAAAGGGCTTGTTCCTGTACTGTGATTTTCTTCATTCCCCACAACCTGTCCATAATTTTCAAGATTTCCAACCTAGAGGCAATCATTCTTTGCTATCATGTTAGAATTCTGATAGATTGATATACAATTAACAGCAGTGACGACCATCAAATATAACAGGGTGGGCAGTGGCACAGTGGGTATTATCAGTAACTAGCAATCAAGATAATCCTCTGAGGACCCCAGTTTGAATCCCTACATGGCAAATAGCCATGAATCCAATTTTAAAAATCTAAACAAACATTGCTGGCCAGATCTACCAGCAAAGTTGGTTAGGCGCTCCTATCACGGATAGATTTTCCTTCCTTGTCTTTATGACTTTGTTCAGAACTTGAGTGAACAAGTTATTTGGTGGTTACCACAACTTACTGATATTAACATACATGATTGATAGACTGTATAGACAAATACAATCTTCAATTAATTATCTACTGAAGGGAACGTTTAGAAGGAGATGGTAATAGCTGCCTATCTGATGCACTCCCAAGTTGGTTAGTTGGCTTCAAATAAAATCTCAAAGAATTTCGACTGGCATAAATCATACCTTGGATTACTCAGTATTACTTCTGGGTGGAGATCCAAACTCATGAATGTACCAAAAATTCACATCATTCCACACAGATTGCATCAAGATCTAAGGGTGATAGCCAAATCAAAAAATGCTGCCACTCATCAAATTGGGCAAGAAATATGCTCTTATCAAAATGTGTTTATTGTTTCTATATACAATTTAATCTGTAAAGAAATCTAGTTTTAGCTATTGATTTGAGGGAGTTGAATTTTCTACCTTTTGAAATTGACTCTGATTGGTAGAGGTGTTGCCATGGGAAATGCATCAAAGGACAGTTAATAGACAAGCTCTACTTCAAATTCAAACCAAGCAGGTCAACTCTGATTGGTCAAAGTATTGCCATGGGGATTGCTGTTCCCCACGCTTTAGTTGAAAAAACGAACATGGCAACATCTCTAACAGAATCAACTTGCCAATCAGCACTCTTCTCATGTAGTATAAATTGCTGTTCTCTTTATTGTTGGTATTCTTGTGAACTGTCCTGATGAGTGCAAAATGAACAGTTTCAACAGTATGAGCAAGATTTTTTTCAGAATGGTGGGATTTCCGATCCTGCCATCTGAAGAGTTGATGAGAAACACATCCCCACTGACACTGCTTGTCCCGCAGTCATTTTACGCTCCCATGGGCATTAATTGGCTGTAGGTGAGCCTTCAACCCTTCATGTGGGAACAAGTCCTGTCTTAGAGGACTGCCAGCTAATCTGACTGAGTGTCAGCTGGCCTCAAAGGGAGAGGGATGGCAAAGTTAAAAGTGAGTTTCTGACAGAGGTGGTTCCCCCTCCCAGTCAAAGTCTAAACTTGATTATTTTCAGGCCCCTCCCACCCCACCCCCTCTCCCACCCATGAACTCCTCTCACCCGACTAAAAATTGAGGCTGGATGGGAAACAACCCTCGAGTGGTCAATAACTGCCCACTTATGGGCCTCAATTGGGGCAAGGATGGGCAACCCATCTGAGGCCTCACCCATCCCAACATAAAATTGCTTAATGGTCCGGGTGGGTGGAAACATAGTGGGAAGCCAATCGTGCTATTTCATCCTCCCCTCGTCCCCACTCCCCTTTCAGGCCTATGTCTCTTTTTTCAGCAATACTTAATTCTGTATTGCCAGTATAGGGAGTACTTGTTAATGCTGAGCATATTATCTTCAGCGAAGGACAATAACAAATAGGAGATTCAATCTGTTTATCCAAGCAACTCTTTGTGTGAGCTATAATACTCCACATTCTCCCTCACCTACACCTTATCAAAATTATGCTTTCTAAACCTCCGTGTCTCTCTTTCTTCTTATACGATGCTCCTTAAACACTATCTCTTTAACCAAGATTTTGGCCTTCTGCTCTAATATCACCTTATGTGACTTGATTTCAAATTTTGATTTATAACGCTCCTGTGAAGTGTCTTGCGACATTTGATTACGTCAAGTGCATTTCACAAATAAAGATTTTGTACACGAGACTGCCCTAGTACAACATAACGTAACATCTTTAGGCTAACATTTTTCTGTTTGATCGGTAATAGCTTTACTACAGTTAAACAAAGTCCATAGATTTCTAGTTTCATGATGGATGACAGCAGATGCGACAGACAGTAATATGATATGAACAAAAACAACACAAATCAACTCATTCTTTAACATCTTTAAAAAAAGTTAGGTAAAATGACAAGAGTTGCTGAAAATTAGGAATACTAATGCTTTTTAATACTCAGTAACTCAAAAAGGGTAAATGAATTTTGATCTGCTCAAAAGATTATGCAATCGGATTGTTTGATCTTCCTGAAACTTTCTCTGGCAGTGCTGACCACCACCATCACCCCCTCCCCGTCTCCCTTCTTCCCTCACCACTCCCTATGCAGAGTGGTAGCAGGACCCGCCCAATCCCCACTGATCGCTCATTGAGGCCTGCCCACTAGGCTCCATCCCCTGAGAATATCCAATGAACAGTGCCAAAGGGGGACAATGCCCCATGGGGTACTCCTGTCCCTCTGGGGGGCCCTGACTGTCCTTCCCTCACTTCAGCAGGGTCAGGCCGCTAGCTCTCCGAAAGTGAGGAGCTACCCTAAACCCCGCTGGTGCGACAAACTCTGGTGGACTGAGGCAGGGTGGGATCTAACGGACCCAGGGACTGCAGTCCTGAGCCCGCTAATCATATTGGTATTCATTATAACTCACCCCTCCCGCCCCCTGTATACCTAATGCAGCGAAAAGTCTGACAACACCAGGTTTTAGTCCAACCTATTTATTTGATAATATACTCACAAGCTTTCGGGTTAGTCCCTTCGTCAGGTGAATGGAGAGTTCTGGCCTCAGACAGAGCATATAAAGCACAGACAGTTTAGAGATTACTGATTAGAATGCGAATCCTTACACCTAACCTGCTGTTCAAGACCTGAAGTGGCTGATAATGTGAGTGGAAGGAGCACTGATCACAGTTTAAAGAGATGTGTATTGTCTCCAGACAGTACAGTAAGTGAGGTTTTGCAAACCCAGGCAAGTCACGGGGGTTACAGATAGTGCGACATGAACCCAAGATCCCTGTTGAGACCGTCCTCATGTGTATCAGAACTTGGACTGATAGCCAAGTTCCGCACACATGAGGACGGTCTCAACAGGGATCTTGGGTTCATGTCGCACTATCTGTAACCCCCGTGACTTGCCTGGGTTTGCAAAACCTCACTTACTGTACTGTCTGGAGACAATACACATCTCTTTAAACTGTGATCAGTGCTCCTTCCACTCACATTATCAGCCACTTCAGGTCTTGAACAGCAGGTTAGGTGTAAGGATTCGCATTCTAATCAGTAATCTCTAAACTGTCTGTGCTTTATATGCTCTGTCTGAGGCCAGAACTCTCCATTCACCTGACGAAGGGACTAACCCGAAAGCTTGTGAGTATATTATCAAATAAATAGGTTGGACTAAAACCTGGTGTTGTCAGACTTTTCACTGTGTTTACGCCAGTCCAACGCCGGCATACCCACATCATACCTAATGCAGCTCCATGCCTATTTCTGGTGCAAAGTTGACAGTGCCAGAAATCTGATGCTAAGACAGGCACTCAGGAGAGTGCAGCGGGATGGGAGAATCGCTCCTGTGTGTTTAGTACTTCTGAGGCAGGGGATGAGAACATTGGGATGTTGAGTCTGTATGGTAGGATGAAAAGCTCAGCAATGATAAGGAAGAGACAGGGATGGCGATGGGCAAGATTACAATGTGGAAATAGGGGTCTGAAACTCAAGTCAGGGTCAAACAGAGCACTTGCATGCTGTGATTTTCTGGGCCCGTTCACCAAAGGTGCAAATTCCATTGTGGCCACTGACTCTCACGGGAGAGCCATAATGGGATTTGCACTAGGAAGGTTTCAGAATGAGATCATTCCTGCTCCGCCTTGCCAACGATGTGATCTGCTCGCCATTTACCTGAGTATCATCAATTTGCATGGATTCAAATATTTCTAAATGGCATGACATCATAGCTTCTGAGGACGTCAGATTTCGCCCACCGCCGCTCTCCCCCCCTACCCGATGTCACATCTGTGGGAATCAGTTGAGCTGATGACGCTGGGATGCAGCAGCCAGTGTCACCCCGATGTGGTCATGAACAGGGAACAGGATTAGGGAGGTGGGTTTTTTTTCTGAGATCAGGGCATCCTTTCGGAGGAGCCAGCTTTGCCAGCATGTTTACACCCCACCCCTCAAGAATGATGGTGCAAAACATGATAGCCCCTGCTTTTTATTGACAAGGCGTCAGAAGATCTGGTCAGAAACCCTAGCTGTTCCGCTGGTTTACAGTCAGAACCTGACACTTTGCCATTTCTAAAGAAATTTCCACTCATATTGTACACAATCAGGTTCAACCTGAGTAGCCAGTTGGTTTGCAATGAGGGCTTAGTTAAGAGAATTGAACGAGATTGCCCTTAGCCTGAAAATGTTGAGATAGTTTTAGCTCAGACATAGTTGATGTGTAGATAGCATGACTGCCATTAAGTCAGGGGTGCTGTAGAGAGGTAAAGTTGAACATCATTTCATGAAATAGAAGACATGTACATTATATAAAAGACATCAAATAGTCAATTGAAAGCAGGAACTCCTCAACATGTGTGAGAAAACTGAAGTCATTAGCTGGTGGCCCTGGATTTCATCTCTCTGTTTCATCAATAAACATACCATTAACAAAAATGACAACTTGTTAATTCATCAGTACAGGAAAATATTGTTTCATGTGCTTCATTCCACAAGTACCATTCATCACATGACACTGTGGGATGCCAGGTTTAAAACTGAAATACTAAAATGCAAAAGTTTAATCCTAATTAATTACTTGCAAACTAGCTAATGGCATATATTATTGACGAGTCCACTTCATTATTTTATATTTATTTTCATGTAACAGAAAACCCCATTGTACATCTTTGAGTTCAAAAGAAGTATGAGCACTGGGGAAGAAAACAATTATAGAAAATAAACTTTTCAGTGCTAATGATGCTCCCTGAACACCCCAAAGAAGAAAGGATGAAAGGAGATTTGGTACATTGTCTTAAGGAACCAGGTGGCATACTTTAATTAAAAGAAAGTCCTCCCTGAAAAGCCCAAAAATGCTATATAGTGATCTCTCAGATCATGCCCAAGTGTACAGTCTGTCACTTTCAGATTGATGTAATTTCTCTCTTTTCCAATAAGCATTTTTCTTCTTTTATCTCTAAAGGAGAGAACTTTTATCTCGTTAGTATTCCGCAAATGCCTGACACCAACAGCCACTGCTCATGATTGAGTGTTAACTTCAAAGGCTAGAAAGCCATTTGACAACATGGGCATCACACCCAAGGCTAATCAATCCCGTTCTCACCCAATACACCAGAGTACTTCAGCATGGATTACTAAATTGCAATGAGTAAGAATCCAGAAGAGTAAAGACTTACTAACATAATTCAATTTAATATCACAGCTAAGGACCTGCAACTACATTTCCTCTCTTCCCAATTTTGCCTCAATCTTCCCATGAAATATCCAATGGAAAGCAGTCCAAATCAGGACTTCCCATCAGCAGATTTAATGAATGGGATGGAATAGATTATCTATTAAAACAGAATCCTGATCAATCACACTTTTTTGTTTCATGCTTGTTCTATTCTTATTTTAACCTTAATTTTCAAAGTATATGAATAATGCTACAGTGCTCAATGAAGATGAGAAAAAGATCGACTGCTTGATGCAATAGTTCAGAATTTGACTTCTCTTGGTGCTCAGGGCGAGACAGCAAGTATCATGAGGCAATCTGATCACAGAAAACACTCCAACCAAATTAACCCCAATCCCACTCTTGCCCGATGTCTACAATTTATGCAGGCAGGCATGAGTAGATGATAGCAGAGATCAGAACGTACCAGGATTCTAGGATTGCCTGGTCTGTGACTAATGGCACACTAAATAGTGAGTTTACTTAGTGAACCATTGGAAACTGAGGAAAATAATTTTAGAGTTTTTCATCAATAGGGCTAGTTACAGATTTCAAGTTGTAGATGAAAGCACACTATTAACAGATAACCACGAATAACTAATGCACACAATGCACTTTTGTGCTAATATAAATGCAAGATGCTAATATCTTATTAGGTAGTACAAAAGAAATTGGCCAGAACTTTATGGCTGCTCAAGCCCTGCTGCCACTGCCAATGAGGACAGAGAATTTGGTGCTCAGCCAAAATTCCATTCACTTGCAGCACGATCAGAGAATCCTGCCAGCGTGAATGACTGGAAAATTCCAGCCATTATGTATCAAGCTAGATGAATCCCAATTTCATGCATACAAAAGTAAATTACTGTGGATATTGAAATCCGAAACAAAAACAGAACATTACTGTAAAATCTCAAAGGTCATAGAATCATAGAATCCCATAGTGCAGAAGAAGGCTATTCAGCCCGTCCAGTCTGCACCAACCACAATCCCACCCAGGCACTATCCTTATAATCCCATGCATTTACCCTAGCTAATCCCCCGACACTAAGGGATTTAGCATGGCCAATCCATCTAACCTGCACATCTTTGGAGTGTAGGAGGAAACCGAAGCACCTGGAGAAAACCCACGCAGATATGGGGAGAATGTGCAAACTCCCACAGAGAGAACCAAGCTGGGAATCAAACCAAACCACTGCCTGGTGCTTGGGGCAGCAGTGCTAACCACAGTGCTACTGTACCCCCCTGACAGCATCTGTGGAGAGCAGAGCTAAGGTTTTGAGTCTGAATGATGCTTTGTCAGAGCTGACGATGGGTCATCCAGACTCAAAGCATGAGTTCTGTTCTCTCTCCACAGATGCTGCCTCACCTTTTGGATTTCCCAGCATTTTCTGTCCCAATTTCATGCAGTCTGTTTCTGACAATTCACCAAAAACTGAACTTTCCAATAATCTGATTAAGCAATAAATGACACAACAAAGTGAACTGTTATGCTTTTGAACTGAATGTTTGAATTATCAGATAACTTGAATTAATCAACTTTGAACAAACTATATTTGTATAATATGCTTGCCACTTTTGGAGTGCCACTGCAGTATGGATGCAATTTAAGTTGTCATTTGGTCTCCAGCTGCAATAATCCACACTTGGAAAATAAGGGTAGCAATGTAAGGAAACAACATTTTGTCCAAGGAAGGACATCAATTAATACCAACTCTTAGGATTCAAGATTCCACCTTGCAAAAATAAATTTGAAATAGCTTCAGCTTGTTGGTAACATTTTAAAAAACATCTACAATTGTGGCTACGTTTACAGAGGATGTACAGACTCTAGTTATTTGGACCGATCAATCCACACTGCTATTTATGTCCCACTCTAGCCTCCTGTCATCTTTCTTCAGCTAAATCTGTTATAATGTTTCATTCCTTTCTCTCTCAAATACTTGTCAAGCTCCTCTTAAATGCATTTATACTATTTGCTTCAACCACTCACTGTGGCAGCAAGTTCCACATATACTGCCCTTA
This sequence comes from Carcharhinus amblyrhynchos, assembly GCF_965287045.1. Taxonomy (NCBI): domain Eukaryota; kingdom Metazoa; phylum Chordata; class Chondrichthyes; order Carcharhiniformes; family Carcharhinidae; genus Carcharhinus; species Carcharhinus amblyrhynchos. The sequence goes on along the minus strand of NC_137333.1, from coordinate 41,884,775 downwards.
CATTGATTGCCTTGAGTTATGCTCTAAGAAGAAATATTCTGTCAAAACCTTTCATGATTTTAAAGACCTCTATGAGGTCACCCTTCAGTCTTTTTAAGAGAGAAAAGAGACCTGATCCTTTCCTGAAATGTGTACATTTGAATTTCTGGTATAAGCCCAATAAATCTTTCCTGCAATTAGCCCACTGCATAAAAGCTACTTTTGTAATATCATGCTGCTTGCAGTATTCGCAAGTGTGATCTAATCAAGTTTTGATACAAATTTAGCATAATTTTCCTATTTTTCAGAAACTGAATACAGAAATTAAAACAACAAATGCTGGAAATACTCAGCAGATCAGACAAACATCTGTGAAGAGAAGAATCATTGGCCTGAAACATTAACACTGTTTTGCTCTCCACGGATGCTGCCTCACCAATTGTGTGGTTCCAACACTTCCTGTTTTTATTCGTCACTTTTCAATTCTATCCCTTTAAAAAGAAAATCTAGTGTTTTTTTTACAATAGTCTTGCTCAAGTTTTAGTGATTGATCCCTTTGTTACTGTACCCCTTCCAGATGTGCATCTTCCAAATAATAAGTGGTCTCTCTAGCTTCTCATATTTGTGTTCAACTTTATTATTTGCCTAACCTGCATGTTTATTAATCTCCTGTAATTGAAATTCTCCTCTGGATTCACTATCCCCCAAACTTGATGTTATCCATAAATTTAGAAATTGTGTTTTAGATTCCAAAGTCCACATTGTTAAACTTCTCACCTTTTGCCACTCTGAATAACCATCTTTTACTTCCACTTCCTGCTTTTGATACTGAAACCAATTAGCAATTCTTTCTGTCACGCTTCCCCTGATATTGCATTATCCAACTCTATTCATTAGCCTATTTTGGGCACCTTAACAAGGGCATTCAGGAAATCCAAATAAATTACACCTACTGTATAACTTTTGTCTATTCCCTCTGTTATATCCTCAACAAATCAATAAGGCTATTTCAACATGCTTTTCTATTCCCTCTTTGAGGTGATTCCATTACTTTAACTACCACCAATGTTAAACTGACTGATTCATAATTCCCGAGACACTTCTGTCCCCCTTAGCTATTATCTATCCAGCTGTTTTTTGGCACAGCACATTTTTCTAACCAATTATTAAATGTTATTTTGTAGTAATGCCTCTAAGAGCAACAGGGTTATCATGATCTAGAATGATCTTTTTAACCACTGAATTAATTTTGCTTTATCAGTACAATCCAAAGGAGCCATTACGCTGCAGGGATATAAACTTACAGGATGGCTGATCTATGGTATCCGAACCATCTACTGACAATGCATTTTGCAGGCCAATTCTCATATCAGAACTCTAATTTGGGTGGATGATACTAAAAACCAAGAGATTTCAAGAACATTGAGCAAATAATTTACTTGCTTTTAAAAGAAAACAGGATTTTGTTAACAATAAAGTGATCTCTTAACTTCAGAATCACACTGAATGGTATCAATATTGACATCAAGCAATAAATATAGAGTATCATACTAAAGACCAAGTCTCTCGATAGCACCTTCATAAGTGCGAAGGAGTTAGGATTTGCAAGTGTTTGCATCATTTTCTTAGAAAATGCAGCTATCTAATTGAATTGAACTTAGATCAAGCAGTTGCAGGGCATCCAAAGTTAAGTACAGAGTGACAATTCAACAATTGAAACAAATGTAATGCCATCCAAATTCATAATTTATTCTGGAATACTTTCCTAAACAACTAATTTTACTTGGTCACAAGGGGAACTGCTTGATCAAAAAATATGTTATGCTTACAGTTTTATTTTGTAGGTCTCTTTAGTTAAAACAATAATTTATTGGTTGAAGTTAAATAGTACAATATATTTTAAAAACGTCCTAATGTGCACTGGAAGATCTCAGAAATTTCAGTCAGACTTTAAAAATTGTTAGAATCACAATAAATAGCATAGCGACAGATGACAATGCAGTACCTTTTTAAATTTTCCTTGACGTTTTGAAGCAGCCTGCCCCTAGGTGTCAGAACAACATAATGTAAGAAAACATGCAGACACTGCACAATTTGGAGACCTTCTCTAATACATCTTGGGGTTCTGTTGGTACCCTTTTTGAAAAGAAACAAAAACCTGCCAACTCAAGATTGACATTAAGAACTCCCTTACTGATATGCACTATATGGTTGTATAAGCCAAATCAAGGAGACTTAATTTAATTTCTATAGACGAGAAAAGCTAGAATTTGATCTAAACAGATGCGATGGAATAAAAGAACATTTTAGACCAAGCTATACTAAACTTTCCTAAACTACACAGCATCCTTCTCAGTAGTTGAAGTCATTTTCAGCTGTGATTGATCTGAAGTCACTTCCTGCCTCATGAAATAGAATTGTCAAATACTTTAATTCAGAAGTTAACTTCTTTTTAAACTGTTGCCATCATTCACATGTTTAAACCATAACTGCTCATCTATAGTAAAAAATATATGGCATTATGTAGGAGTAACTAGATTACATATTTACAGAATGTACAGGCATGAAATATGTACAGGAATAACCGAAAGCTAATTAAAACATCAACTAATTTTTATTCAGTTAAATATTTTCAACAACTCTAAAATGGCACATTAGTAAATAAATGTGAATTGTTCCAGATTCTGACATTTTAACAACATGCAAATTTAACAATTTGTAATTGCATCCTTACAATCCATACTAATTATTTGAATCTGGTGAGTTGCAAGTGTTTTTTATTATGAGGGGATGTCTAATTCAAAACATACTGTTAATATATTGTGTCTGTTGTATTTGTATGGTGCTTTTATACAAAGACAGAACATACTTTCACAGAGCAATGAGCTGCTGCTCAAAAAATCAAAGAACTTTATTCTGCTTGGATATGTCTGAATAGCATAAATTAATAACACAGGAATACCAAACAACCCTCAAATTTGACTATTCTCCGGTGCATGCAAAAACAGAAACCAATAAATAGTACTAGTATCGTAGAAGGAAAGTGTTATAGAAGCAGAGGTTTGCATGTCAGGCAGTATCAGAATGAATTGAATAAATTAGATGAAATACACTGCATAGTAAATTAAAGGTATCTGGCAGATTTGATACAGCTATGTACTCACAGCTTTCTTTCCTAGTTCACTCTTTGACAGAGTTAAAGTTCCTGACAGGTAACAACCTGGCCCTGTTCCTTTAGGAATCCTAGAATTAATCATGCAAATAGATTAAGAGAGAGACTGTGATTCCATTTCAAATTTTGACTTTGCATGTATGACATCAAATTCAGTAATTACTTTGAATAGAAATTACCACTTTTGACAAATATGGAAGAAACAAATGAAAAGGATGTAATTAGGCTAAAATGACCTCAAAGATTATGTTCAATTACTAACATTAGATACTTGGAAATCACTTGTTCATTTGGAATGTCACAATCAGTGCTGCTGAATTTATAAATCCAAACCCAATGAGCATATTTCCTTAACAATTTTCCTTCTGAACAAACCCATTATACTGCCTGTAATTTCATTATATCTGTGGGTGATACATTATTTGGAGTTTTTAAACTGCAAGGGTATCTTTGCTTGCACAAATTCACTCAGCCAGGCAACTTATGCAGCTCAAGTGTCTGTGCTAACCCTACTTTCGCTGAACCATGTGAAGCTGAGGTGAAGTAGTCACTTGTCTTTTGAAGTGAATTTTGGCAGCATCTAAAAAATTTCTGACACCTTTGCCGCAAACCCTTGATCTTGTCCGCGGCTGCGATTCTTTGGTATTGTTGAAGTGAATGGAATTTTGGCTGAGTGCCAAATTCTCCATTCTTGCTGACATTGGGAATGAATAGAGATTGGAAAGTCCTGCCCCTAATTCCTGACAACTGCAAATGATGAAATATGAAACAAGACATATACACATATTTCCAACTCCGCAAACAAAAAATATTTTTATACCAAGTGTAAAAAAGAAGCATTGCTTAGCAGCCCATTTTCCTCCACCTGAGGAGAATGTTGTGAGTGAATTCTATCACCATCTCTTTTACCTATTCAATGTGACTGAATTATCTTGGAGTAGGAAAAAGTGGCAGCACCACATTGCCACACTCCTGTAAACACAACTTGGCCTCAGTGGATATGTGGAAATGAACAAAAGATGCTCTGTCCACAATTCCACCTCCGGATGCCAGCATCCCCCCCACACTGAAAGGAATTTTGGGTGTCTCAAGGAGGTAGTTTTCAGTATAAAAAGAATTCAGCTGGTGGAGAGGTGCATTAAAATGACCTTTCAATTGGTCTAGCAGGATTGAGAACCCTCACTTTTGTGACTCTTTCCTCACCTCTCCCCTTTCCCTTCATCTCTTTTTACCTGTTTTACACTTTCCTTTTTGCCATCTTCCATCTTTCCCCTCATTGCATTTCTCTGGTGTTCTGTGATCCCTCTATTTCTCTGTCCCCCAGGCCAAATTCGTTCCACCTCTTCCCTTCTCTCTCCTCCGATACACCAGACAGCACTACATTAAAATATTTTGATAAAGCTGTCCAGAATGCTGGTTTGGATTAAAATGTTACAAGATTACTGTCTCTACAGCCTTGGCAGTTATGTGACTGTTATTTTAAAAAAACTTTTACAGTGTGTCGCCACCTCTCCCAGAAATAGCTTAACCCGTTTCCCACAATAAATTTATTTTACAGGTGACAGGTACCCAAGTATTCAAATTCCAGTCAGGTGCTCAGCAAATAAATAATATTGTTACCTCCAAGATTAGTCTCGGTATACAGAAGCAACTGGCTAATTTAAGCCTAACAGTATTACCAATCAAGCCACTGGGAGATTAATCTAAATTTCTAAAGTAAATAATGATTAGCAGTGAAATAACTATTCAAAACTGGAAAACTTAGTGTAACTAAAGAATCTTAGGGAATTAAAAAGGCATATGCTGATAGAAACTTTGTACAGCTCATTAGCATACCCAAAAGTATTTCTTCCCCACATAATCCTAAAGTTTGCTGAGACTCTGTTTCCAAACAACAATCATCCATCTACTGGTCAAATCTAGCTAGTGATTATCACCCTGTGCAGTTTAAGTGACCAGGACATGGGAATAATCTTCAGTTCAGTGAAGAAAATGAATTTTTTCATAAATTGCTTTTTGCCTTTAGCATTTCATCTCTAGCTCAGCTGTTTCCTGAGGATGGCTGCCTCTCTCTTTCTTGCTGCTGTTTCTTCACAATCTCATCTGTATCTAAACTGCTTCCTGACTCTCAGCACAATTGCAAAGAACACCCTGCTCTCTGTTCTTTTCTTTCCCAACGTTGCTGCCCAGACATGGTTTACAAATTGCATGGCAGTTTGATTTTACTTGTGCAAAAAATATTCATGTTAATAGAATCCTAGCACTTCTTGACACTAGATTCTAAGTTCTGGAATTCCCTTCTAAGCCTCTCTATTCTCTTTTAAGATGCTCTTTAAAACTTTCTGGTCCAAACTTTTGTCCTAATGTCCCTTACATGGCTTGGCATCAAATAGTTTACTCATGCTCCTATGAAGAGCTTGGTGATGTTCCACTACACTAAAAGCAATACATGAATGCATGCTGATTTATTGCTGAAGTGAAAACTCAGATGCAACAATATTTACTTACTTATCATCAGGAAGAGAAGCAACAAAGAAAGGTTGCGAGCAGTTTGGTGGTAGAGTTGCATTGTTGTTCTTTTTCTTGCCTAGAAGTGCATTGCTGTGACAATCGTAAACATCTAAATTCAGAGGACTGGGGAGTCTATGGGATACAATAATTGGAAGGTCCTTAAGGCGTTCCAGTTCACTAAGCTGTTCATGGCGTACTTGCAGCCGGATGGTATAGTCTCCCTTCTCCAACTTCAGAGAATACTGTTGCAAAGAAAAATGGAAAGTAAATTGAAGATTGTTCTTTTGAAGCTCATCATTTATTTTCAGGTTAAAATGTAAATGAGCAATTAATAATTTGCTTCAGCATGAATAACACTTATTAAACAGGGCGACTGAAGACTAAGGAAGCACGTGAAAATAACTTAGAGTATCAATATTTTCATTCACTGTAATTTCAAGGGTGAAGTCTACAGAATTACAAATGCCCCTCTACTGGTTCAGAACAAATATTCCAATTTCAAAGTGCAATAGAAGTGCACATTGAAATAGTTATTCCAAACTATATTTCATTTTCAACTTTGATGTCAACCATTCATTTTAACATCAGCAAATAGGCAACAGAAGCATGTTAAATAAACATACATGGGGTCCGATATACCACGCGGAAGCAATCAGAGTTGGATTGCCACTTTGTTTTACTTACTTAATTCCAAACGTTTCTCATTCTATTGCACTCCACCTTCTGATTCAGGCTGGGTGAGGTTCGGATAGTTCAGTGCATCCCTGTGGCCTATTGTCGAGGGCAGCTCATTCAGGTGTAAGGATGCTAATGGCATTAGCTGCCATAAACCAGGTTTAAGTTAATGGTCCAGCCAAGTTTAAAGGTTCTCAGAGAGAAAATGGCTGGGGGAAGGGAGAGGCAATCAGGCCTTGGGGATGGGGTGCAGGATAGGTAATGGAACCTGTGTGTTGGGCAGGGAGAATGATCAAGTGGTTGGGCCAGTGCTGTGAGAAGTGTGTGTGGGTTTCTATAATAGCTACCCAGAAGTTAGAAGTGGTTTTTAATCCTTCTAACTTTTTTCCTTCATTTTTGGGACATATGAATCACTGGTTGCCCATCATTTATTGCCCATCCCTAGTTGCCCTTGTTCAGAGGGCAATTGAGGGTCAACCACATTGCTGTGGCTCTAGTCACATGTAGGTCAGACCAGGTCAGAACGGCAGATTTCCTTCCCTAAAGGACATTAGTGAACCAGATGGGGTTTTCCAACAGTCGACAATGGTCATCAGTAGATTCTTAATTGCGATTCGAACCCGGGTCCCCAGAGCATTAGCCGAATTTTCGGATTAATAATCTCGCCATTGCCTTGCGATGGGTAATTATTGATGTAACACAGTTGGAACAATCTGATGTTTGTAATTTAAATCACATTTTCTGATGGTCCTAGTGCAGGGCAATTGCCACGCAAACGTTACCTTGGAAGGTAGAAATCCCCACTGCATCTTTGGGGTACCCACAACTACATGCAGTTTGGAAGTTTCAGCCAGATAAAAACATGCGTGAAGAATGAATGTATATTTATATAGATATATCTCTATATAATCATATAATACATACATAAATATATTTAAGGATTCCTTTCAAATAGTGCTGGTGTCAGGGGTGTGGGGTGGGCGGTCACAGTCCTTCATGCTGCTTTGTGCATGTTCAGCTCAGTCTAAAAAAGGAGGTTGGCTGGAGGCACAGCTTTAGCGCTGGCATCAAATCAGTGAAGCATGCTGATTGCTTTCATAATCTTCCACTCTGTATACTTCTGGCGGACATCAAGTGCAAATAAGCTAACACTTTATTGGGTTCACCAAACTTGTTCTGAGGATGGTGGGACTGCCTTATGAAGAGAGATTGGGCAAACTGGGCCTGTATTCTCCAGAGTTTCAAAGAATGAGAGGTGATTTCATTGAAACCTACAAAATATTTAAAGGAATAGATAGGGTAGATGCAGGCAAGATGTTTGCCTTGGATGGGGAGTCTCGAACCGGGGACACAATTTCAAATTACGGGGGATGCTACTTAGAACAGAGACAAGGAAAAATTTCTTTGCACAGAGTGTTGTGAATTTATGGAATTCTCTATCCCAAGGACTCCTGGAAGCACATTCATTGAGTATGTTTAAAACAGAGATTCACAGATTTCTGATTAACAATAACGTAAAGGGTTATGGGGATAGTGGGTGTAAAAGACATCAAAGTGTCCAATCAGCTGTGATCGTATTAAATGGTGGAGCAAGCTCAATGGGCTGAATGGCCCACTACTGTTCCTACGTTACCATTAAGTGTGCTTTGTACCAGAAATGTATGCATCGACCATGGATTCCATTTTGGAATCCAAGGGCACATAACCCTGCCCCACCTTTACTGATGTATAAAAACATGTTGGGAGCTTACATGAGGGTTAGTTCGACCTACATTTCAATAATGGTTCGGTTTATAGGCGAAAGATAAACAATTCCATCATTGTCTTGTTTATATTGCACAGTGATTGATTTAATTTTTTAACCTATGGAAGAATGAGTTGATAACAGCAGTAAAAGAATCTCACAGAGCAATATTGCAAAACTGTTTTATATAAGGTGAAGAAAGAATAGATAAGGCAAAGAAAAAGAGAAAAGAGATTGAGAAAATAAAGCAGTCTTAAGGGAGCTGTCCCAAAGAAGTTTCTAAATAGAGAGGATGACAATATTATGGTACAAGGGGAAGAGAGACTGGGCATTGCGGCTGTAGGAGGGGCTGTCAATTGATAGGACTTAGTAAGAAGAAGTTGTCTACAATCAAAAGTGTAGAGGATGAAAGAAGGAATGCATTGTTGCAGGAGATTATTCAGGGGAATGGGCAAGGCGTTGGAGAAATTTGAAGGCAAGGATATAGTTCTTGAAGTTGATTCACTAGAATGGGGCTGGAAAGGGGAATACTGAGAAAATTGAGCCTAAGGTAATAAAGACATGGAGGAGAGCTGCATTTGGCTCTGACTACAGAAAACAAGATTAAAGTAGGATAAAGAGCAAAGTTTAAGAAGATTATAGATGTAAAAATACTGTGGATGCCGGAAATCTGAAATATAAAACAAAGTGGTGGACAACATACTCAGTAAATCAGGCAGCACTTACAGAGAGAGAGAAAAGATTAACATTTTAGTTTGATGATCTTTGATTGTGAAAACAGTCTGACAGGTTTTATGCAAGTGAAAGGGTGAGGTTGGGAAAAAGGACAAGAGGGATTAGGAATTCCAAGTTGTCCACCTTTAATAGGCCTTAAGTCGCTCTTAACGATCTGTGTCAGCTACCAACTGTATGCGGGATGTGGCCCTACGATCTGGCCCTGCCAACCCTTTGTCACCATGGAAACAGCACAAAGGGAGGATGAAACTGACATACTGGCTGGCAGGACTATTTTTAGTTTCCACTCATCTCTGATCCAGGTCCCAGCGGTGCCTAAAAATCAAACCTGGTAACTTTGTTTCTCTTTCCAAAGATTCTGCCTGACCTTCTGAGAATTTCCAGCATTTTCTGCTTTTACTTCTTCATTAAGATTGCTCTTTTCAATTTAACTAGTAGAGTTTCAGGGTTGTGAATAAGTGGAAGCCTGATGAGAGTTTTGAACATGAATGATGGGAGAAGTGGGACCTATTCCAGACTATCAAAAGAACTGTTTCAGTGGCAATCATTATGTGGTTTTTAAATGACGTGAGAACTCTGCAAGTATGAAATTGATGGAGGGAAGCTGGATGGTCAGGAGCTGGGACAGAAGAGTTAAAAATGGGCTTCATGGACAAGGTAAGTTTAATGAGAGCAAGAAAGAAGTTGTGTTCAAAATTATGGAATAAGGGGTGGGAACCAGGGGTGGAGCAAGAAGCATCAGACAAATTATAAAGTAGCCCTGCATTTGAATGGTTATTTAGCATTTCCAATCTCCCAGTCAGGAGCAACATGCTGGCAGGGGAATTTTGCTAACTGTGCTGTCATTCTAACTTTATCACACAGTTCCTATGCCTACAGATTTCCTGTTAGAGGTTGAAATTATTGCTTTGATATCTCACGTGAAAATGCAGTGAGGGGAAATCAGAGGCACCAGTTTGTGAGGAAACTGTTTCTGCAGTTTCAGATGATGTCAGAATTCTGTGATTATCTGTCCTTTGAAAGGCAGATTTAACAATTAGCTGCAGTTGAACATATCTGCTGACAGATCACTATGCTCATTGGTCATCAAGTATGGTCAATGGTTTTAAAACTGCAATGGTGGCTGTAGTCAAGGGAGCAGCAAATTTAGAAGAAATGTGAAATTTAATGGAGGCAAAAGTGTTAAAGTAGCCAACATAATAGCTTTCAGCTGCTGGGACTTTATAAATCTAGATTATTTCTACATGTTCTGTCATAAGGGACTGTCAGCATGATATAATACATGTTTTTATGTTCTGTATCCTAAAGTCTTCAAAAGAAGTGGCAGCAGCAATAGTGGATGCATATTTCGTAATCTTCCAAAATTCTCTGGATTCCGGAAATGTCTCAGGATTGGAAAACTGCAAATGCTACACCTCTATTCAAGAAAGGAATCATAGAATACTTACAGTGCAGGAGACCATTCAACCCATCAAGCCTGTGCCAACAATCCCACCCAGGCCTAAGCCTGTAACCCCACATATCCAACCTACTAATCCCCCTGACATCCCGCTAACAGTAAAGGTTCAATTTAGCATGGCCAATCAACCTAAATCGCACATTTTTGGACCGTGGGAGGAAATTCAGACAGGGGGAGAACGTGCAAGCTCCATTCAGACAGTCCCCAAGCTGGGAATTGAACCCGGGTCCCTGGCGCTGTGAGGCAGCAGTGCTAAGCACTGTGCCGCCATGCTGAACGGAAGGAGGCAGAAAGCAGGAAACTATAGGCCAGTCAGCCAAACATCTATAATTAGGAAAATGCTAGAATATATTACTAAGGAAATAGTCACAGGATATTTAGAAAATCTGAATAGAATCAGGCAGAGTCAACATGGCTTTGTGAGAGGGAAAAAGTGTTTGACAAATTTATTAAGGGTTCTTTGAGAATGCAAGAAGCAGGGTCGATAAAAGCAAACAATAAATGTAGTGCATTTGGATTTCCAAAAATAATTTGACAAGGTGGCCCACATAGCTCATGGTTTCGAGGATGATATATTAGAATGGACAGAGGATTGATTAATCAATGGGAAACAGGGAGGTCAAGTACATGAATCATTCTCAGATTGGCAAATTGTAACTCGTGGAGTGCCACAGGGATCACTGTTGGGGCTTCAACTATTTCAATCTTTATTAATGGAACAAATCTTTCATTCTCCAAATCCTCCGGTACCAGGCATACAACTGATGAAGTGCATCGGGACCCTCTGCACAGATCTCTGTGGGAATTGCCCAGGAAGTTTCAATTTCCAATGGGCAATTACCCTGCTCCCTGGCACCCTCTGTGAAATTTTGGTAGTTCTGAGATACTTACCAAGGAAATGTTAGAAAATCTTAGTTTAACATACGGCTAGCTATACAACTGATTATGACTATCTGCCCCCAACTCTCCCCAGTCACCAGCCCCAACCAGCCAACCACACAGCTGGCTATTCTCTCAAACTGACTTGACTACCCTCCCAACCAAACACGACTAACCCCAACAACCCAACTTACTCCCTGGCCTAACCTGTGTACCACCTCAACCAGACCATCCACTGATCTGACTTGACTACCTCCCTCCAACCCAATGACTCCCCAAACTAACCTGACTACCCCCAAACCCCTAATTATCCACTTCTTGACCTGACTATGCCTCCCATTCACTTGACTGACACTATCCACCACCTCACTCATTTACCCACCCCACCCACTTTCACCCAACTAGAAACTTAGCCACCTAACACATCTACCCACTTACCCATCTCACAGTCTACCCACACCCTAGCTCACTGGCCTATCAACTGACCCACTTTACCTATCCATTCATTGACTCACCCATTCATCTATCTGTTTAATAATATTCAGACAGCAGCTAGCACCATAAAAAGGGTACATGTCCTGTCTTCCCCCAACCCCAATCCAAAGGAGTTCCCTGAAATATTGCTATGCTGCCCATTGCTAGGAAAACCAAGTTTGGAAGGTCCCAGAAGGAATACACAGCAGTGTCAAGTTGGGGAATTTGAGCGAAGCAACAACCTGCCCGTCATTGCCACTGCTTGGAAGATTCAGGCCACTGATTTGGATGAAGGGACAGAGTGTATGTTAGATGAATTTGCTGACTAAGCTTGATAGAAAGATAAGGAAGAAAGCAAATTGTGAGGAATATACAAAATGTTTGCAAAGGAATATAGTTCGGCTAACTGAGTGGGTGAAAATTTGGCAGATGGAGTACAATGAGGGAAAATGTGAGATTGTTGATTTTGACACAAAGAATAGAAAAGCAGAATAGTATTTGAACATTACTTAAAATGTATCTGAACCATGATTTACTTTCTCAATCTCACCTTTCCTCCATGTTGGTGTAAAACATGGATATGATTGATAACAATTTAAAACATGAGCCCTGGATACATCAGATATTAAAAGAACAACCTTGAGAATCAAAATAGTGCATATTCCAAAAATAATTTGCTTCAAAATATCGCAAACATGAGCACCCAGGCATAAAGATAAGAAAGGTCAAACTAAGTATGAAAACTATGAGAAAAGCAACTTGTGATGTTTGATCAGAATTCTAATACAGTAATAACACCTGACAGCTGGACAATTTTAAGGAAAATCATGAACTCTCTACGCACTCAATGTTTTGATGAGTTCCAGTGTTATTGAACTTTAGTTACCTGGTGTGGGTAGGCATCCCCTGAGCCCATCAGCTTTTTGTTTTGATCATACAACATCCACAGTTGGCTATCAAATTCAGACTCGTACAGTAGCTCACAAAGTAGAGGACAGCTGGTAGTCACCTCACCATTCTTGGGCTACAGTTGGAAAGAAAAAATTGACATCATAGCCATTTAAAGTGAAAATTTGAAAGATTTGTATATAATTTTTGAAAAACTGCATGCACTGTAAGATTATAACGAAGGCATGCTTTCTTCTTTTAACTTCCTGTCATTTATTAATAATTCTAATTACAGTTAGAAATCAAACGTTGGGGGCAGACTTTTTTAAATATCAAAGTATTGGAGGATAAGTCTGCGTTTCTATCAACTATAGTTCTGTTCCTTCAAAGTTGTACGGATATTTCTCATTTGTAACAAACTGATATATCATTTTTTTTAAAAAAAAGTGTTTGTCTACTCGAGTTAGAAATAGCAGAACTGACATTCTTTCAGGACAGTCACTTCTTGGTGTCAACCATAGTTCATCAGTCTCATAACAATATAACTAATACCAGAACTTGACTGTTATTTTTGTAAACAACAGAATGCCCTCCAACTTTGTATATGTGTGATGTGGCTGTATAGAGAGCATTCATTCTGTGGTGTGTATTCTACATGCACATCTTGGCAATCTGTTGTTGAAATAACATCAACTTATGCGCCCCATTCATCTTCATCTTGATCAGGATTTTAATCATTAGCAAGTTTTCGATGGAAAACACTAGTGTCAGTTATATTCCTATATTTATTTATAGGATCAAGAGAAACCAGAGTGTACTCTCAATGCAGAATAAGCCTCTGACCAATTTATCCAATGGGACACTTAAACATAATGTTAGCTGACTTCTTACTTGGAACAACAGGAAATAACTACCATCATGCAGAGATTCAGGGGGCTCTCAACTGTCTGCCTGCGCTCAGTTAAGTGTGGAAATTGGTTGCAACCAGTCTTGCAGTAAATTCTGTGTCCACAGAGTGAAGTCTAGTAGATCTGAACTTGTCTTAGCGAGTTTACAGAACGTTCCGACTGGTTCTACAAGCCCAAGTAAAAAAACTTAACATTGAATGACATCTTGCTTCCAGTCCTCTTCCCACTTGATTTTTACTTGGTAGGACTGCCAGAATAAAACCCCCATCAGCCCACATTTGCCTACCAACCATCGCAAAATTGCGGGGATAGGGTAATTTCTATGGTTACGAAAAAGTTTATTTATTAGTGTCACAAGTAAGCTTACATCAACATTGTAATGCACTGTTGCCTCACAGTGCCAGAAACCCAGGTTCAATTCCAGTCTTGGGTGACTGTGGAGTTTGCACATTCTACCTACATCTGGTGGGTTTCCTTTGGATGCTCCGATTTCCTCCCACAGTCCAAAGATGTGTAGGCAAGGATGACTGGCCATGTTAAATTGCTCCTTAGTGTCCAAAGATACATAGGTTAGAGGAATTAGTGAGTAAATATGTGGGGTTAAGAGATAGGATCTGGGCGGGATTGTTGTTGGCACAGGCTCAACAGGCCGAATGGCCTCCTTCTGCACTGTACGGATTCTATGCAATTCTGGGATTCTGTAGGGATTCTATTCTTATGTGGCTTGATGTCATACCTTCTTTGACAATGTCTTATGAAGCACCGTGGGTTATTTCATTATGTTTAAAGCGCAATATAAACAGGAGCCGTTGCTTTTAAGGTTTTAAGGAGCAGCTTGCAGGAGAAAAAAAGGAGAGAAATTTAGGGAGAGAATCAAGCCCATCGTAGTGAGAGTCACTGCTGTCAAAGGTGAAATAATTAAAATTATGTAGGCTCAAGAAGCCAAAACTGGAGAAGTACTGAAAAATCAGAGGTCTGTAGGGTGGAGGAGATTTCAGAGACAGAGGTGGGGAGAGGAGAAGTTGGGGTTGAGACCATGGGGAAATTTGAAAAGAAGAATAAGAATTTTAAAAATCAAGGTGTTTCCTAGTTTGGAACCTTTGTAAGTCAGCAAGCACAGGGATGATGGGTGAATGAGATTTGGTGTGAGTTAGGATACCGGCAGAGTTTGGATGAAGTTTACAGAACATGGAGGCAGTCAGGAATGTGTTAGAATAGTCAAATCTGGAGGCAATAAAAGCATGTATGATTGATTATGTTGAGGTCTACTCACAAAACAATGAACAAGACCTCACAACTGTTGCACTCAGCTCTGGCCTTAGTTCAAACACAGACAAGAGAGCTGAACTCCAGAGGTGAGGTAAGAGTGACTGGCCCTTGAAATCAAGGCAACATTTGACTAAGTGTAAAGTCAAGGAGCCCTAGAAAAACAGCACTCAATTGGAATCAGGGAGAAAGCTCTCTGCTGGTTGAAGTCATTCCTAGCACAAAGGAAGATGGCTGTGAATGTTCAATTCATTTCAATCTTCAAATTTCAAAAATCATTTCAATTCCAGGGCATCACTTCAGTAGTTCCTCATGGCAGTGTTCTGCGCCCAACTATTTCAGCTGCTTCAATCCATCATAAGGTAAGAAATGGGAATCTTCACTGATGATTGCACAATGTTCAGCACAATTCATGATTCCTCAGACACTGAAATAGTCCATGTCCAAATGCAGCAAGATCTGGACAATCTCCAAGTTTGGGCTGACAATTGGCAAGTAATGTTTGGGGTTACAGAAGTGCCAGGCAGTGACCATCTCCAACAAGAGAATCTAACCATCAACTCTTGTCATTTAATGGCATTACCATCGCTGAATCCTCCACTATCAACACCCTGGGCATTACCAAAGACCAGAAACTGAAGTGGACTAGCCATATAAATACTGTGGCTAGCAGAGCTGATCTGAGGAATTCCAGGAGCATGATGGAATATTCTTCAGTTCATGGGTGAGTGCTGTTCCTACAACTCTCAATAGGCTTGATATCATTCAGGACAAGCAGCCTGTTTGATTGACACTCCATCCACAAACACGCACTCCCTTCACTACGACACAAAGTGGCAGCCATTTGCACCATCTATAAGATGCACTGCAGCAACTCCGCAAACCTCCTTAGACAATATCTTCCAAACCCAGAAGGACGAGTAGCAGACACATGGGAACAACTTTATACCCGCCCCCAGCCACTCACCACCCTGACTTGAAAACATATCGCCATTCTTTCACTGTTTCGGGGTCAAAATCTAGAGTGCGCTCCCTAATACCACTGTGGGTGCACCTATACTGCAAGGACTGCAGCGATTCAAGACAGCTCACTGTCACCTTCTCGAGGGCGATTAAGGATGGGCAATTCACAACCACATCTCATGAGTGAATGAAAAGAAACATGGCATGAAATGGAAAACTGTTTTTAAAAAAGCTACACAAATACATTTTCTTCTCTTAATTTGTAGTACTTACCTGGTGAAAGTTGTATGTCAAAATAATCTCATAGAATTGTCGATTGTTTGGTAACGTATCCCGTTGTCCTAAAGGCTTTGTTTTTGCACTTATTGGTCTGAAGTTTCAAAACACAGAAGAGTTTCACCTAAAAAAAATTACTTCAACAAGGTATTACTGATGTGAACAGATGATTTTATATCCAGAATCTCCGTGGAAATGCTTCCTTTCAACAAATATTTTGTTAACACTGATGGCAGTTTTGATCTCTTATTTTTCAATGCAATTTAGATAAGAAACAATAATTTCACAAAACAATAAAATACAGATCTGATTATTACCATTTGTTCATACTAAAATGAGGACGTAAACAATAAGAGGAGGAGGTCATTCAGCCCTTTGAACCTGCTCTGCCCATTATTTACTTCAACACCATCTTCCTACACTAATCACAGATCCCTTCATGCTGTTAATATGTAGAAATAGGTCAATACTTTTTCATTACACTCTTCAACACACTCAACTTCTGGAGATTTTCAGCTTCAAGTTTGCAATTTGCTACATTTTTAGAAACCATTTTCCATATTGGGGGTTAAGTTCGTGGTTATGTAGTACCAGGTTCATCTTTCTAGACCAAACTGATTTGAGCTTCACACCTGATCAATTGGCAAGATTCGTATTAACTAATTTCACTACTATGTGTTTCGATCTCAAATTGTTCAGAGTTGACCTACTGAAGGACATATTTTACAGTGACTAATGATTTGGCAGGTTTGAAGCATTAGCACCTCCAGAGTTCCAAGATTGCCCATGAGGCGAAAGAAACTAAGATTTTGCAGGATGGGCATCATGGAATGTTCCCAGTGTGTTAACTAGCATCCAAACTCATGAGAATAAATAGAATGAAATAGAATCAATTGGGAGGGAGGATCATTCAGGTGCTCAATTAGGGCTTTTTTTTGAGGATTTTCACAAGGTTAAAGATCCTGAAAATAACGTGACTGATTTATTTAGCTCAACTACCTTGATTAAAGTCCAACAGTCAGATGCTGGTTTGTCAGCTATGTCTCGGATGGCATATTCGGAGAAAGAATCAGAAAGGATCCCTGAATGTTATTGTCTAACAGCTAACATATTGGTGAAGAAGTGCAGCCCTTCTTAGAGATCAGCAGATCAGAAGTGGACCATTAAATTATTATCTACCTGATTATTGAAGGGAAACGAGGGAAATAATGGCTTTTATCGGTCAAGATTGCCTGGTGATGTGGTTCAATTCTGCAAATCATGTTATACCTCTCAATTTGTTTTGGAAGCTTCAGCCATCAATTAGAGCAGCATCACTGATCCCAGTAACCGCTTTAAATGAACCACTGAATAGGGTTCTAGTGGGTTGTCTATACCCATAACCAAAACAGGGCATCATATCTTTTAACTACTATGGATTTGTATAACCGATTCCCAGGGACAGTTCTCTTCAGAAAAAAATACTGCAAGTGTGGTAATGAAAGGATTAATTCAGTTTTTCACCAGGTACTGGTTACAATACAAGTTCATTCTGATCAGGGATCAAGTTTAATGTCACAAATACGCTAGATGGCAATGTATCATTTTGGGCTGAAGCAGATTAAAGCATCTGCATACCCACAGTCATAGTCTCACGGGGGATTGGAAAGGTACAATCAAACCTTAAAAATAATGGTTGTGATTTTCCTGGCCTGCTGCGCTGCTTGAATAATGCAGGGAGCTGGGAAATATCAGCGAGGGGCTTATAGTGGGATTTGTGAGTGACAGCCAACTGATCGCAACTTTTCCAGGCCATTTTTTTAAAAACATGATCAGCCTCACACCAGAAATCAGTGCAAGCTGATTACAACATGGACATCTTAATCTTAATCTCATTAGCGAAGAAGGTATCATTCCCATATCCTGGAAGGTATCATAAAATCCTATAGCTGCTGAACCCCAGCTGACTTGCAGAAAATCAAAAAACCTTCCAGATGAACCCTTCAACGTTAACGAAGTTGTTAATAGGAACGGAACTGTTTAGGGTTCACTCCCTCAATCACTCTTGGGAAAAGGGAGGTGGATGGAAACGGAGGCAGGATTTATAGCTGCATTGGTTGGCAGTCATTTTGCTTACCTTCCCACCTCCATTCCCATCTGATTTGGGGTAAGAAATCTCCAGCCAATGAGTATAAGAAGCAAAATGAATGAATTCCAAGTGCAAATTCAACTTGGAGAACGTGGCCTGGTGGCAGTAAGATGGTTAGGAATGTGAATGGAATACACCAGGTTATAAGGTCAGCTGGAAAGGTAGAGAAATAGTGGGAAGGAGAAGAATAGCATTAGCAATTAAGAATCAATTCACTTCAGTGATGAGAAAGGTAAGCAGGTGGTGGAGACTTCATGGTAGAATTAAGAAATGGCAAAGAATTTAAAATACTGTAGTGGGAAGCTTTATATAGGCTGCCTCATCGGATCTGTGAAGTGGTAAACTGTATGAATGAAGAGGCCAGACAAGCAAAGTCAAAGTGGTTTTAATAGGAAATTTCAACTTTCATATAAGTTGAGATAAAGAGACCAGAAAGAACACTAGTAGAACATCAGAACTGGAATGTTTCTTCTGGAAAGCCAATTTGAGGGACTACTTTCAGGATTATTTGAAAAACCTTGCAGTCACATTCTATTCTACTGCCAGCCTCAACCAACTATGTCTGAAGCAAAACTGATGGCAGACAGCATTCTTCTGAAGCTGTAAAACTTAAAGCCAAAAAGGGAATAATTACAGGCCTAAACTAAAGTTGCTGTTTACCTCAAAGACTGAATCCAGCTCTTGAGACTTATGGAGGGAGCAATATCTTCATGCTTCAAAGCAGATCTTACATCAAAACGAGTAATTCCATCTGACGCATGCTAAATTGAATATTCAAAAGCATAGACTCTGTTAAAATGAGTTTTGATCGAGTGAAGCAAGGCATCCCAGGCTATACACTATCAGATTTAGCTTACTCAGATGAAATGTTTGTATATTAAATGTATCAAAAGCACATATTTGGAGCAGAATTTTCCCACCCACCATTGGAATCGTTGTGGACAGGACAGGACCATGCAAAGTTCCATTGACCTCAGGTGGGATTTTCTGGTCTTGGGGCAAGCGCAGCTGGAAAATCCCACCCTTGGTGTTTGAAAGATCTCTTTACTGAAACAGAGACACCATAAACTCTATAAACAAAGAACCAGCACCTCAGGTGACTCCAAAGTATTTCATAGTGAAGTGATGCACTTTGGTAGGAAGTATGAGGAGAACCAATATAAACAAAATGCTACAATTTTAAAGGGGTTCCAGAACAGGAAGAGCTCAAGCTGTAGGACAATAATCTTTGAAGGTGACAGGATAAGCTGAAAAGGCTGTTAAAATATATAGGATATTCAATTTTATAAGCAAAGGCAGTGTTCAAAAGCAAGGAAGTTTTGCTAAACCTTTATAAATCACTGGCTAAGCCTCAGCTGATGTCCAATTCTGGGCATCATACTTTAGGAAGGATGTCAAGTCCTTAGTGAGTAGATTTACTGAATTGACAGCAGGAATGCTGCAGTTCAGTTACTTGGACACACTGCAGAATCTGGGTTTGTTCACCACAAGAGCAAAGTAGGTTAAGGGGCAATTTAATGAAGTTTCTCCTTACTTACTTTATCAGAATCTATTTTCAATGACAGAAGGATCAGTAACCAGAGGCCACAGATTTAAAGTAATAAAAGGTGGGTTAAGGACAAATAGTTTTTACTTTGCAAGCTGGTATGTTTTGGAATACTTTGCCTGAAAGGGTGGTCAAAGCAAATTTAACAGTAATGTTCAGAAGGGAATTGGTAAATAATTGAAATTTCTGCAGGGCACATGTTGTGGTACTTGGACAGTCCTTTAGAAAAACCAGCACTGGCACAATGGGCCGAATCACCTCTTGCACAGTAACGTTCTATTACATTAAGAAAACTTTATACAGCATATGCAAATATTCTCAAGTTTGAAAGTACAGTAAATAATTAATATTCTTGATTTGAGGTGGGGGTTCGCAAGTTTTGTATGCAAATGAACAATTAAAATCTATGTCACATGATCTAATTCTGCAACAAACCTGAACTGCATACAATATTAACAAAATTTGATCTGCAGAGCTATCATACTCCAAATAAAACCTAAAATATTTGTTTTCTTCACGCCGGAATATAAAGAACTTACAATGTGTAGCTGGGAGGGAGTGCAAAGAAGGCCATGGAAGGAAATTGTGTAGTTGATGTTGACATCACCAAGACTGGCCCACCAACGGGCAATGCAAAATTCCACAGTTTTGCCATACTAGAAACAGTAAAACAAAACAGAAACATACATCTTAAAAACTAAGTTCTCAGAGTTTAGTTGTGAAAAGTCAGAAAGCTTTTACTACATTGTCAAATTTGTGCTCACCAAAACTGGAAAAGCCTCACAACATGATCCTTTCTCCGTAAGTGATGTGAATTTATAAAACTCATTAGTACGATAGGCCTTTTGTTTTTCAAGTTGAACAGCATGAAGGACAAATTTTGAGGAAACATCAGATGAAAGTGAAGATATGATGACCTCTGTATAAAAGAAACTGAAGTGTTAAAGCAAGCAGAAATAGACACAACCACTTCTCTTTTATTGAAATGGCTAGAAAATAGCTGTGCATAATTATGGTAGTGAAGAAGACTTTGATTGGAAGTTTTGTATTATCTATCTTTTGCAGCTCAGTTGGAGAAGGTGGGAGGGAAAGCTGAGACAGGAAGTCCAAGGTTTGCTTTCTGGAATAGCAGCAGTTTAACTGTTAGGCCAAGAGGAAAATGTAAAATAAATTTACCTGGGCCTCTTTTGGCCCAATACCAATTAGTGATTAGCGCCAGCAAAAACGCCAGGCCTCAACTTTTCCATATGGATTAGTCTCCCACCTGCCTGGGGAGGGTGGCCTCTGTATTGCTGAAATCCCAGTCAAAATGTGAGAGAGCAAGCTGGGCTAAAAAGCTAATCCTACTGTCTTCCTTCCATAGGTGCATTAGTAAAAACACTATTCTATCACTTATGATGGGAGACCATTTTGCCAGATTTCACATTTGAGGTGATAGATGTTTATTCATTTTTTCACAGGCTTGGACATCACTGGCTAGTCCGTGTTTTTATTGCCCACCCTGAATTGCCCTTGAGAGGTGGTGGTCAGCTACCTTCTTGAGTCATTGCAGTCCATGTGGTGTAGGTACACCAGCAGTGCTGATAGGGAGAGATTTCCATAATTTCGACCCGGGGTTAGTATTCAACAAAACAAGAAATTTACCCTATTCCCAACTATAAAGGTTTAAAGATAAAATAAAAATCTAAAATAACAAATTGTTGAAATTTTTTTTCTACATAAAATGATTCTCTTACCAGCCCAAGTAGCACCCCAAGGTACTTCAATAAAGTGTCGTCTAATTTGACCAGGCTTAAAATAAACATCACTGTATGCAAGCTCATAACCAGAGGTTTCATGTAACCTGTAACCAAAAACAAAAAATGTATTTGTTATAATGCAATTCGGAGTGAATCTGAATCTAATCCAGAGAAACTAAAAGATGTTATTTAATTATACATATTCTAGTGTTGTCAGCAGGATGGTGACAACACTAGAATATGTATAAATGGCAAATGAGACAAGAGTGAACTTATTGAAGAAGTTGTTTTAACAGCAGTTCTGAAAGAAGGTGCCAAAACAAAGAGAACAATTAATACGGCCAATAAGCATGGGTGCCCATGCGTGCCGGCTGAGTGTTGAGGAATTGAATAAGGAATCAATCAAGAGAACAGGAAATGAATCAAGTTTAGAGAGAATGGGAAGATCAGAGAGAATCTGAAGAATGATGACAGATTAGGGATGAGACTATAGCTGGTTGGAAGCAGTCAGAAGAGTGAGTCTGAGGCATGGGGTGTTGGCCTGTGCCTGTGTTATAATTTTCTTTGTTCTTTTAGTATAGGAATAGTGGGGTATGATCTCCAGAACAGTAACGGGTTTTAGTTCAGTCAGGCAGCATGGTTGGTGCAGGCTTGGAGGGCCTAAGGGTCTGTCCTGTGCTGTAATTTTCTTTTTTCTTGTTCTTGAGATAGGATGGATGAGAGATTGTAACTGAAGCAAGATGGTGACAACAAGTGATGAAAAAATTGATGGGCTTTTGTTGGTACTGGAGATGAGGATAACGGGAGTGCAGGAAAGGAAATATGAGGAGTTTAAGAAGACGGCTCGCTATTTAAAAAAAGAATGCTGAATTGTTCCTGATTAAGGATGATTGCATTAAGAGGATTTGGTTGAAGTCTTCAAAATGACCCAGCCAAAGCTAATTTTGAATAAGGAGACCAGTCACACACCAGCAGCCCTTGAGTTTGCAGGTTTCAATTCAGACTTAAGGAAGTGAAGTTGTGGACTGCATGAGAAGGAAGAACAGGATGGGAAATTATCACTTACGTGAATAAGGCCATTGCGGGGAAGCCAACAGTCTATAGATGTACGCGAATGACCATCACAGCAGGAATGAATTATTAGTGGCAAGAGATTTTCAGGGACTGATGATGAAAATAGTGAGGTGGGGACGATTAGAGGATTTCAACCCAAAATCTAGTGGAAGAGATAGAGTTCAGTGTTTTCAAATGTCTACTTCAATCCTGGTAGAACTCTTAAGAGCTTGGCTGAAGCAGGTCAACAGCAATAAAGCTGTTCATTTTCGGCAGACTCTTCAGGGGTCTATGCAGGGGGAAAAAAAGAAATCAGAGGGGCGATTCTCCCATTGTGATCCGCAAATTTTCTGGGGGGGGTCCAGTCAGGAGAATCGCATGTCGGCCATTCCCCAGGATTCGTACATGCACGCATATCTCCCACAGTCAGGGAACAGTCGTAGTCGGGACCATGATGGAAACTGGGGCTGGAACTCTGCAGTGGTCCCAAACTGGCAATGTTGCTGAAAAGACAGGCATCAAAATTTTTCATCTTGCATTTATCAGAGCAAATACAAAAACACCAAATTCCAAATGATCACAATTTATACAACAGGGGAAAAAGGGTGCTGACTGGTTAGCAAGGCAACTTTCATTGGCTGAGATGTTGCCATGGGAAAAGCAACAGAGAATGCTCAGCTGCCCAATCACCTAGTAATTGAAAAAAAAGGCACAAGGTATGAAAATATGGCTTACGTTTACTGATAATGTGTCTCTGCATTATGGATATACGTCATTTCTAATGAGGGCAAATGAGCAATTATACAAGCTCAACTGATTACCTTAAACTGATTGTTAGTGTAGCTATTAGTGCGCTCAGGATTGTTCAGCAAGTGCTTTGCAAGTATTACTTCTCATTAATCGGATGCTGCCATCAGTCCCTAAAGATGTTCAAACTATCCACAACTGAGCAATGTCATACATAAATTTGGTGCCTGGGTGATGTAAATTACAAAGGCAATACAGCCCAGCAATTGGCTGATCAGCTCAACTGGCATATTCCTTTGGTTGTTTCTAATAGGCAGAATACAGACCATATTCAATCAGCTCCCACTCGCAAAACCCAAAAAATATGCTGTGTAATTGGGCTGCACTTGTTGAACAATTCTGAGTGTGCTGATAGCACAATTTAAGATAATTGGTAAAATTTCTAACTCAGCTCATTTATGCTTGATCTATATTCATGATGTGGAGATGCCACCATTGGACTAGGGTACACACAGTAAGAAGTCTCACAACACCAGGTTAAAGTCCAACAGGTTTATTTGGTTTTGCCACCAAATAAACTTGTTGGACTTTAAACTGGTGTTATGAGACTTCTTTCTATATTCATGCACAGGGACCCATTCTCTGCAAACAGATGGAATATTTTCAAGCCTTGTGTCTTTCCTGAATATCCTGTATAAATTTTTTTTTAAGTCATTCATGGGATGTGGGCATTGCTGCCTCAGCCAGCATTTATTGCCCATCCCTAATTTTACTGAAGCTTTATGTCTTCCACTCATCAGGACAGTCACAAAATTGCCATATTCTAAAGGATCACAACAATTTCTGCTGTAGGAGAAAAGGGGACTGACTGGTTGGCAAGTTGGCCTGATTGGCCGAAGCATTGTCTCCTTTTGGGGAGAATGCTCCCCACCTTTCAAGAATTGCATGTCGGCCATTCCCCAGGATTCGTACATGCACGCATGTCTCCCACAGTTGGGGAACAGTCGTAGTCGGGACCATGATGGAAACTGGGGCTGGAACTCTGCAGTGGTCCCAAACTGGCAATGTTGCTGAAAAGACAGGCATCAAAATTTTTCATCTTGCATTTATCAGAGCAAATACAAAAACACCAAATTCCAAATGATCACAATTTATACAACAGGGGAAAAAGGGTGCTGACTGGTTAGCAAGGCAACTTTCATTGGCTGAGACTTCTTACTGTGTGTACCCTAGTCCAACGGTGGCATCTCCACATCATGAATATAGATCAAGCATAAATGAGCTGAGTTAGAAATTTCACCAATTATCTTAAATTGTGCTATCAGCACACTCAGAATTGTTCAACAAGTGCAGCCCAATTACACAGCATATTTTTTGGGTTTTGCGAGTGGGAGCTGATTGAATATGGTCTGTATTCTGCCTATTAGAAACAACCAAAGGAATATGCCAGTTGAGCTGATCAGCCAATTGCTGGGCTGTATTGCCTTTGTACTTTACATCACCCAGGCACCAAATTTATGTATGACATTGCTCAGTTGCGGAAAAATTTTGATGCCTGTCTTTTCAGCAACATTGCCAGTTTGGGACCACTGCAGAGTTCCAGCCCCAGTTTCCATCATGGTCCCGACTACGACTGTTCCCCGACTGTGGGAGATATGTGTGCATGTACGAATCCTGGGGAATGGCCGACACACAATTCTTGAAAGGTGGGGAGCATTCTCCCCAAAAGGAGACAATGCTTCGGCCAATCAGGCCAACTTGCCAACCAGTCAGTCCCCTTTTCTCCTACAGCAGAAATTGTTGTGATCCTTTAGAATATGGCAATTTTGTGACTGTCCTGATGAGTGGAAGACACAAAGCTTCAGTAAAATGCCTCTCTTTTCAGCAATATTTAAGTTCTGTGCTACCCAAACATCAGGGAGATAATGGCTTCATGCCTATTAAGAAATGTAATTGCTGTGGAACTCCCACAATCATAAAACTAAGTCAGAGAAATTTTCCCTGGCAACCCATTCGCTGTCCAACTGGTTTTCCTTCTTTTGCTCCACCCTCTGTCCCCTCATCCTGTCCAAAACCTCATCTGTCTACTAGCCCACAAAGTCCTGTTCTATTTTCCCCTTTTCCTGACTGAATCTCATTATCACCCTCTCTGATATGACTTCTGACAATTGGAAGATTGATGTTAATGCTATTCTGTCATGGCAAACTATATTGTAATGGTAGGAGTACAATAACACAGAGTATATAATGTAGCACTCCATTAGTAAGCTATTTTAAATGGCCTGTCTATTCAAGGCAGGTTCTAAAAATCTGCACAGCTAGAAGTCACTCAGAATTTGACTGGCACATTAAAGCATGTTTGCTGGGTTCAGATTGCAGCTCATCGTCTGGAAAATTCCAGAAAATCCGCTGACAGCCTGGAGCCAGTGAGTCATTGAAGGCATTATTCACACTAGAAAGACCTTCTGATCCCACCAGCCTGAAGGGCTGGAAAACTCTGACCGTTACGTTTATCAAATCTTTATGCCAGCCTCTGCTCAGCAGCAGCATTTTCTCCAGATCAACCATACTGGAAAATGAATCAATAAACAAGAAGGCTTACTAACCTTACTGGTATTGTGACAGTTACTGGGAGTCTAAATAAGGGGCCTGCGTTAGGAGCAGTGATGTCATACCCACAAACCTGCAATAAATCAATAAATAGTAAAAGAACTAAATCACACCTGCTGCAATGCAATAGAACGTTATTATATTGTCTGCATTCAAAAAATTAAAACATAATTAACTATAAGTGAACCTAAACAGAACAGAGTAGGCATTTCATATTAGTAGCATAGTATGACATCAGAAACAAACGTTTTTAATGTGCATTGGAGAATTTTCACTCTGCATGATCAATCATTTTCAACTTCAGTCTGAATTACTATACAATTGCACAACACAGAATTTGTTGCAGTTTTCTAGGTTTCATAGAGTCACAGAGCAATACAGCATGGAAACAGACCCTTCAGGCTAACCAGTCCATGTGGACCTCACCTTAAACCTCTGACAAACAAAGCATCTCATATTCTTGACAATCCATAAAAGTTGCACTACCAAAAAACTCAAAATTATAACTGTTCTGTCGTAAATCTTGAACATTAATTTTATTGCAAGAAAATACTGGTTGCAACTTTTGACTTTGGCAGGGATGTAAAACTGTTTGTTTCACACTCTGTTTGATTTCCTCTTCAGTGAGTTCAATATTAGTGTATATAACGGGCTGCCATTCCGATGCTGCCTATTTTACGCTCAAGGAACCAGCTTCTCTTCCCCTTCACAAAATATGAATGCAGCTTCTCAAGTGCTGTTTCTTTTTGGAGAAAGCAAGCATAGAAATATTTTTATAAAACAGAATATACTGCGTAATTTCTTAAAGGTATTATCTGGTACTAGATACCTCAGTAAAATGCACTCCTTCACGAAGGCCACGTGGATCCACTCGTATGGTAACATGTCTACATTGATTCATCAACTCCAAGTGACTGGGGCACTGAATCCATGATGCATTGCACGTCAAAGCTAAGTGAAGCTGCAGACATATTCGTTCAGAGTTTTCTACCAAAATTTGAAAAAAAAATCATTAAGTCAAGCACTGCCCTTTAAATTCTAACTACATTGTTGGTAACAGGGTTATACAGCCATAAATCTTTGACAAACAATATGAGCATTAAACTGCCCATGTATTGTTATTAAAAAAGAGAAATGTCTGGAGTGTGATGGATCCAATACATGTACATGAGTGTATATACATGTTCATGAATCTCCTATGGTATAACTCAAGATAAGTCATTGAACTCTTGTTCTACCAGGTAATGTCTTATCTTATTGTTGAACTGATTGAAGTTGTGTTTCAAGAGTAGAAAATGCAACTGTTTAATAAGAAAGAGCTGGGATAGTACTTAGTTGTTTTCCAGGCTACAACATTTATTTGCCCATTTTATAAATAAAAACATGAATAATGATATTATTCAAGCATTCTGGCTCTTGTATCAACTGACTGCCTTTGGATAGGACTCTCTCTTCCAGGACTACATCCCTGTGAAACAGAAATGCACCTGAAATAAAACCCACCACTGTGTTGAACTAAAGGCTGCCTTTCTCAATGCATTTGCAATTTAAAATATCCTTCTGGACTTTATAACTCATTTTAATCAATAAGTGAGTGGTAATAATGAATCCATACAGACACCTAATATTCTTGGATACAAGTCTATATTTCTGTGAGAATATTTTAGATTGTTTATTGTTGACACAATTAGTACAAACTGAATATCAACAACAGCTTCGGTGCTAGACTTTTTTAAATTGGGAGATGTTTCCCATGTTCCTAATATTGTTTATCTAGTTACGAAAACAGAATTTTAAGCGTTATCTTCACTACAAGCTATTTTACAGTCACCAAACTTGTAATATTAATGCTCATCTTAACCCAATCAGGGGGATGCAATGGTGTAGTGGTATTGTCACTAGACTAGTAATCCTGACCCTCAGTTTGCCATACGTCTTTGAGTTCAGAGAGAGGGAGGATGTGTCCCTTTTTTCTCTTGCTCAGCCACTTTTCGTTAGGCTTACGTCAAACCCTTGTTACCCTTGCCTTTATATTGTGGTTTTTGTCCTCTTGAGTTTTTTGATTTTTATTCATGTTAATTTTTTTTTGCAGAGTGGTAGGCAGGGGTGGTAATAGTGGTTGGGGTTGGGGGTTTGGGGGGTTCTTTTGTTCGTGGGGTATGTGGCGTGAAGGAGAAACTTGAAGTTAAGAGGGGGCTTGATTCAGATAAGAGGCAAACTGGATGATTTAACATTGCTATGGAGATAGGGGTTGATAGCCAGGAAGGACAAATCGTAGCCAATTGGAATTTGAATTTTAGCATGGTTGTGGTGTGCAGCAGCCTCTCACACAGAATTCTTGTCAGTTTCTATTCAGAAGAAAGAGAACAAAAACCGGCTTGGCTTGAGAGTAACAGAATAGTGGAGCTGTGGAGCAGATAAGGAAGTAAGTCTTCGGAAACGAAGATCAAAAGGTTGATTCTGTGTACTGCGCAGTGAATGTCTGGAAGGGTGCGTTTTTTAAAGGCCAGCAGAAATTGGGTACAGTAAAACTGCTGTCTGAATGGACTTCGGGCCTACCTCCTGTACGATTACGGGAATTAAATCTCCAGCTGAGAAACACAAAGCTTTGTGATATGGTAGTGAAACCAATGCTGTAAGTACTGGGGAGGTTGGGGGTGAAGCACAGGGAATGCTTATACTTTTGTGAGACCTATCTTTGTTGTATTGACTCTTTAAAGTGAAATTCATTGCATCTGTTGAAACACCACCTGTCTCTTAATGAATGTTTAATTTTACATTGATGTCGGGTTTGACTTTTACAGTAAGTTTTAAAAAGTGAAATTTTATCCCTTGCATCAGTATCTCTTGAGGATTCCTTTCTTTTAAGGTAGTATTGCAATCCCCATACAGACCAAAGAACAAAGAGAACAAAGAAAATTACAGCATTGGAACAGGCCCTTCGGCCCCCAAAGCCTGCACCAACCATGTTGCCTGACTGAACTAAAACCCCCTATCCTTCCGCTGACCATATCCCTCTATTCCCAACCTATTCATGTATCTGTCAAGACGCCTCTTAAAAGTCACTACTGTATCCGCTTCCATTACCTCCCCCGGCAACAGAAACACATCCTCTGTGTAAAAAGTCTGCCTCGAACATCTCCTTTAAACCTTGCCCCTCGCACCTTAAATCGGTGTCCTTAGTAATTGACTCTTCCACCCTGGGAAAACGCTTCTGACTATCCACTCTGTCCATGCATCTCATAATCTTGCAGACTTCTATCAGGTCGCCGCTCAACCTCCGTTGTTACAGAGAGAACAAACCAAGTTTCTCCAACCTCTCTTCATAGCTAATGCCCTCATACCAGGCAACATACTGATAAATCTTTTCTGTAACCTCTCCAAAGCCTCTGCATCCTTCTGGCAGTGACCAGAATTGAACACTATACTCCAAGTGCGGCCTAACTAAGGTTCTATAAACATAAGAACATAAGAAATAGGAGCAGGAGTAGGCCATCCAGCCCTTTGAGCCTGCCCCGCCATTCAATAAGATCATGGCTGATCTGTTGCTGCTCAGTTCCACTTTCCCGCCCTCTCCCCATAACCCTTAATCCCCTCTCCTATCAAAAACCCATCAACCCGCGTCTTAATATTTAAGAGGCAGCCTCCACCACTAAAGCTGCAACACGACTTGCCGATTTTTAAACTCAATGCCCCGGCCGATGAAGACAAGCATGCCATATGCCTTCTTGACTACCTTCTCCATCTGCGTTGCCACTTTCAATGATCTGTGTACCACTGCACCCAGATCCTTTTGCCTATCAATATTCTTAAGGCTTCTGCTATTTACTGTACATTTCTATTCGTATTAGGCCTTTCAAAATACATTACCTCACATTTGTCTGGAGTAAACGCCATCTACCATCTCTCCACCCAAGTCTCCAAACAATCTATATCCTGTTGTATCCTCTGATGGCCCTCGTCGCTATCTGCAAATCCACCAACATTTGTATCGTCTGCTTATTTCCTCCAAATTATTTATATATATTATATTATGAACAGCAAAGTTCCCCGCACTGATTCCTAGGAATGCCACTTGTCACAGCCTCCCATTCAGAAACACATCCTTCCACTGCTGTCCTCTGCCTTCTTTGACTGAGCCTGTTTTGTATTCACCTTGCCAACTCACCTCTGATCCCATGCAACTTCCTCTTCTGCACCAGTCTGCCATGAGGGACCTTGTCAAAGGCCTTACTGAAGTCCATGTAGACAACATTCACTGCCCTACCCTCATCAATCATCTTCGTCAATTCCTTGAAAAACTCATTAAGTTAGTGAGACACGACTTTCACTTCACAAAACCATGTTGCCTCTAACACGTCCACTTATTCCCAAGTGGGAATATGTCCTGTCTCGAAGAATCCTCTCCAATAATTTCCCTGCCACTGATGTAAGGCTTACTGGCCTGTAATTACCTGTATTATTCTTGCTACCCTTCTAAACAAAGGAACAACATTGGCTATTCTCCAATCTTTTGGGACCTCCCCTGTAGCCAGTGAGGATACAAAGATTTTTCTCAAAGCCCCAGAAATTTCCTCCATTGCCTCTCTCAGTATTCTGCAGTATACTTGTCAACTTTAATGTTTCTCAAGAACCCCAATACCTCCTCCTTTTTTATCTCAACATGACTCAAACTATCTACACACCATTTCCCAGACTCATCATCCACCAAGTCCTTCTATTTGGTGAACACTGACACAAAGTACTCATTTAATACCTCACCCATTTCCTCTGGCTCCATGCATAAATTCCTTCCCTTGTCCTTGAGTGGGCCAATCCTTAATCCTGCTGGCCAATGCTTTTTCATGACCCCTCGTAGCCCCTCCTTACTTCTTTCTACTTTCCTTGTATTCTACACTTGCTTTGTGTGTTCCCAGCCTCCTAGCTTTGACAAATGCTTCCTTTTTCTCTTTGATTAGGCTCGCAATATCTCTCATTA
The DNA here is from genome assembly GCF_965287045.1 of Carcharhinus amblyrhynchos. NCBI lineage: Eukaryota > Metazoa > Chordata > Chondrichthyes > Carcharhiniformes > Carcharhinidae > Carcharhinus > Carcharhinus amblyrhynchos. The sequence continues at coordinate 41,854,045 of NC_137333.1, read as the reverse complement.
TCCAAGGTTCCCAAAACTTGCCATGCTTACCCTTCATACTTACAGGAATGTGCTGGTCCTGAATCCCTATCAATTTACACTTGAAAGTCCCCTACACGTCAGATGTTAATTTGCCCTCAAACATCTGCCCTCAATCTACATTCTTCAGTTCCTGCCTAATATTGTTGTGATTATCTTCCCCCAATTTAGCACCTTAACTTGAGGACTACACTTATCTTTATCCATCAGTACCTTAAAGCTTACTGAATTGTGGTCACTGTTCCCGAATTGCTCCTCTACTGAAACGTTGACCATCTGGCCCAGCTCATTCCCCAATACCAGGTCCAATATAACCCCTTCCCAGCTGGACTACCTACAAACTGTTTCAAGAAGCCCTCCTGGATGCTCCTTATAAACTCTGCCCCATCCATGCGCCTAGCACTAAGTGAGTCCCAGTCAAAATAGGGGAAGTTAACGTCTCCCACCACAACAACCCTATTTCTTTTACACCTTGCCAAAATCTGCCTACATATCTGTTCCTCTGTCTCTGGCAGTTGGTGGCCTATAGTAAATCCCAAACACTGTGACTACACCCTTTCTATTCCTGAGCTCAACTCATATTGCCTTGCTGTATGAGCCCTCCGAGTGTCCTCCCGCAATACAGCTGTGATATTCTCCTTATTCCCCACCCCTTTTACATCCCCCTCTATCCCTCCTGAAACATCTGTATCCTGGGAATGTTAAGCTGCCAGTCTTGTCCTTCCCTTAACCAAGTCTCTGTAATGGCAACAACATTATTATACTAAACGCAAGTTTTTTTCCCCCCACAATATTGATACTGTTGCATCTGTAATTCTAATTCATAAAACTAATGCCCCAAGAGTGATCAGAGAATCTTACCTGCATTTTCTGGAAACACTGGTTCTATGCCAACTCCATGATCTGAAGGTGAAACTAGATGTGCAGGATCTCGGAGGTAGATCCCACGTTGGTTGCCAATAGCAATGTTAAATCCCAAATTATTGCTACTCATGGATGAATTTTGTATGAGGTAGTCATAAGCTTTATCAACCTAATAAGAAAATAAGTTTCATATGCTGAATCAGATATTTTATAAAGTATGTATTATGTCCAATAATATTACCAGGGACACTGATTTAACAGCACTGGGGACAATTCTAGGATTTGTAAAAATTGGGGATGTGGTCTGGGGCTTGGCAGTACTGAGATAGGTAAAAGGTAAAGTCACCATTGTCCCAGGTGACCATAGGCTGCTCTCCCTTTTGAGGGGAAGAGCTGACTAGTGGTGATTTAACTTCAGGATCACCGTACTTCAGGCGAGGGGCAAAGTTGAGAAGGTGAGCCTTCTTGAATAACCTGGTATAAAGACTGGCTAAGGGTCTTGCAATATTTTGAAGGGCTAGCCCCAAAATTTCAGGAACAACATCGACATCTATTCTGTGTTAACAATGGTACGTCATTGTAGCACTGAAAGGTAATAAATCTATAGATAGGGTGGTAAACTTAACATGACATTGTAGATCATCATGCAAAGGGCCAAACATCAAACCAAATAATCATCTCAAGCTGGAAGACAGAGAAATCATCTGACCATCAGCTCTCTCCACAGACTAAACAAACAATAATCAGAAACAATCACGTTTACCAAGGCTACCATTGCGATTCTTTCCAAGTAATTGAGTCAAAATTCTATGTCAACAATAAAGATTAGATTGGATAAGGTGAAGAAGGAAAATGGGTTACAGGATTTTTGGAATAGTGTGAACAAAAATGTTTGGAATTATCTTCTCACAAATAATAGGAATTCCAATAGACTAGTTGACGCTAATGACCTGTTTGATGCACTTGCTTTGTATTTTCTTTCAATGAAACAAAGTGACCTCTCAGGATGAAAGCTCTTCTAAGAAACTCAGCAAACCATACTCATACTCAATGAAGAAATCTCCACGGGCTCCTCACCCAGCTAAGGCAGCATTTACACATTTCTTCACTAGAAATAAATACATCTCTCCTATATCTACCTCTCCTATATCAACACTTGTCCAAATAAAATTACACACCAGAATACTCATATCCAAAGAAAACCATAGAAAATTACAGCTCAGAAATAGGCCTTTTGGCCCCTCTTGTCTGCGCCAAACCATTTTTCTGCCTAGTCCCACTGACCTGCACTTGAACCATATCCCTCCACACCCCTCTCATCCATGAACCCGTCCAAGTTTTTTTTAAATGTTAAAAGTGACCCCGCATTTACCACTTTATCTGGCAGCTCATTCCAGTCCCACCACTCTCTGCGTGAAGAAGCCCCCCCTAATATTCCCTTTAAACTTTTCTCCTTTCACCCTTAATCCATGCCCTCTGGTTTTTTTCTCCCCTAGCCTCAGTGGAAAAAGCCTGCTTGCATTCACTCTATCTATACCATCAAAATCTTATACACCTCTATCAAATCTCCCCTCAATCTTGGACGCTCCAGGGAATGAAGTCCTAACTTATTCAATCTCTCTCTGTAACTCAGCTTCTCAAGTCCCGGCAACATCCTTGTGAACTTTCTCTGCACTCTTTCAACCTTATTAAAAAAAAGACATTTATCTCTCTATCTCCTATTACCTCTTACTGTCCTCCATCTTTCCCATCCTCCCTTGCCTTGTCCTGCCCTTTCCCTCTCTGAACTCCTGTGTTTGACCAATTATTTTTTTCTGATATCTTCTTAGAAATTAGTTGGTGATTTTTTTTCTGAAATAACAGGAGAGACCACATCATATAACAGTTGGGTATTAAATAAGAGTCAACAGTTGTCAATTGCTAACTTCAATTGCTTGGAAGTATATTTTTGACCACCAACACCTCCCCCACCCTTCTTGGCATTAGGTTTTTTTTACCTCTCCCAAGAATTTACAAGGCATCGAAAGGGTAAGGAGTCTATTGATACAATGTGTCACACCAGGAAGACTTGAAAGAGAAAAAAATCTATATCACCCTGGCTACTTTATAAATTATTACTTCACCATATAACGAACAAAAACTTTAGTGACTGAAGTCATGGCAGGCTACGACTCATGCAAAAGACATTTCTAGCCTAAGAAAACCACAGCAACATCGTATTTCTCTGATGAGGCACACTTCCCACTGCCTCAGAAAAGCAGCTAGCACCCTAGACATACTCTCTTCCACCTTCTTCCATCGGGAAAAAGATACAAAAGTCTGAGAACAGGTACCAACCAACTCAAGAACAACTACTTCCCTGCTGCCGTCAGACTTTTGAATGGACCTGCCTTATATTAAACCGATCTTTCTCCACACCCTAGCTGTAACTACAACATTATATCTCATACCTTATTCTTTTGTTCCAATTTCCTCCCACAGTCTGAAAAGTGTGCTTGTTCGGTGCACTGGTCATGCTAAGTTCTCCCTCAGAGTACCCAAACAGGCACCGGAGTGTGGCAACTAGGGGATTTTCACATTAACTTCATCGCAGTGTTATTGTAAGCCTACTTGTGACACTAATTAAACTTTCTTTGTCAACAGGGAGTCCAGCTTGAGACAGGAGAGTTCAAAGCTCAAAGCGTTCTGAAGGAGTTGGGGTATGGAATGGGAGAACAGATTACCTGAGAGGGGAGAAACGAAATGAGGTGAGAGAACAGGAGTGATAGGTCTAGAAGGGATGAAAGAGAGAAGAACAGTAGAAATAGGATTGGTGAGTTTGAGACAGGTGTGGCAGCTAAAAGGCACATAAAATCGCAGGACCCCTACAGTGCAGAAGGATACCATTTGGCCCACCGTTTCTGCACTGATCACAATCCAACCCAGGCCCTATCCCTGCACCCCCATGTATTTACCCTTCTAATCCTCTGATGCTGAAGGGCAATTTAGCACAGCCAATCAACCTAACCTGCACATCTTTGGACCGTGGGAGGAAGCCAGAGCAACCGGAGGAACTCCACACAGACACATGGGTTTCCTCATGACTGGAAAAAGGTAAAACCCAACATAGTTACATGGCAAGGTTAGTATCCATATATCCAGACTGGAAATGGGGGAGAGGAGACAATAGCTTGGAGTCCACAGTAAATTTGATGCCAATTTGCAGGGCATGGGGGGGTTACACAAAATGAATCTGGAAGGTAAATTAAATTACATTCATGATAATTAGATTCATGCTCTCACTGGGCAACATTTCATTCTGAAATCTCTCCGCACAAATCCTGCGAGAGTTAGCAGCCATAACGGATCTCTGTTTGCAACGAATGGGCTGGATTGCAACATAGGTGGAATTAAAAATAAGACATACAATTTTATAACACAAATACAAGCTTAAATTGTAAATAGATACAATTCTGCCCAAGTGGCCACAACATATTATGTCACATCTAACTGTACCTCACCTAGTCTGTAAAACTCAAATAACGTGGTTTTGGTAGCAGAGTTAATTTTACTATCTTCAAAAGTAAAATTAGTGCATTAAGCTGAATTTAAAAAAACTATGCAATATTAAAAATATACCTGAAGTACACCGTGTCCTTGTGCAAATACTTCAATATCATCAAGCTTTAAGGCTGTGTTTTCAAGTGCTCGCCGAATGAAATGAACTGTGTACTGAACACCATTGACCTTAAGACCTGTAAAATATAAAACATGTTACTCTCCAGAAAGCCTGATGGTGCAGGATAAAACAGTACCCACCTTTACACACTTTTATAAGCATTTATTCATAAATATACACATTAGAAACATACACCTCCTCAATACAAAGGTATTTCTAGTATGCTCCTATGTACCGGAGACCAAGTGATTTCCTACTTAATGCTCAACACCTACATCAAATTACACACAATTCACAACTACCAAACATTTTTTCTTTAATATATTACATAAGTAAATATTTGATAAGACTTTGTATTTAACTATTGTCTTTAACCACTGCTTCAAACTCCCTTGCTATTGTCTCTACTTCTCTGCCTGGCAACTGTCTGAGACCGAATCACATTGTTCCCAACTGTGATGCTATATTTGCTCCAAAGTTGAGATTCCAAGCACAAATCCACACCGTCACCAAGACTGTCGAAAACCATCTCCATAACTTCCCCCAATTTCATCCCAATGTAGCTCATTTGCTGCTGAAATCATCATTTTGTTTTTTTAACTTCTAGTTTCGACTATTCCAATGCAGTCCTGGCAGGTATCCCATGTGTAGTCCCCCACTATACTCCTTAAAAACCTACGACCGTGTGGCCAAATTCCCCTCCGACTCGATTTTCAAGTTTGCTAATGACACCACTGTATACAGGTCAGGTCTCAAACAGTTCGATGGAATGAGGTACACAATCAGGTGAAAAGATGCAACGAAAATAATCTCTCCCTCAATGTCAACAAAATGAAGCAGATAGTCATCGATTTCAAGAAGCATAGTGGAGAACAAGCCACTAATCAATGGAGACTAAGTAGAAAACTTTAGGTTTTTAGGTGTCAAGATCACGAACAAACTGTCCTGCTTCCCCTCCATGCCAACACAATAGTTAAGAAAGCCCACCAACACCTCTGCTTTCTCAGATGACTAAGGAAATTTGGCACGTTAACTACGATTCTCACTAACGTTTACAGATGCACAATAGAAAGCATTCTTTTTGGCTGTATCATAGCTTGGTATGGCTCTTGCTCTGGCCAAGTCTGCAAGAAACTATAAAGGGTCGCGAATGAAGCTCAGTCCATCACGCAAACCAGCTCCTGTCCACTGCCTCAGAACAGAAGCCAACATAATCAAGGACACCTGACATTCTCTCTTCCACCTTCTTCAATTGGGAAAAATATGCAAAAGTCTAAGGTCACGTACCAACCGACTCAAGAACAGCTTCTTCCCTGTTGCCACCAGACTTCTGAATGGACCTACCTCACATAAGCTGATCTTTCTCTACACCCCAGGTATGACTGTAACACGGTGGTGGTGGTGGTGGTGGTGGTGGTGGTGGTGGTGGGGGGGGGCATGATGGTGGAGCTGGAAGGGCAGCACTGCAAGGATCCCAGACATTGAACTGGCTAGCAAACAGAGAGACACTGCCAGATCAGAGCTCAACTAAGCTTTTAATTAGATTCACAATTATGATCTCTGCATTGCACAGATTCAAGTCTGAAGTTGAACTGAAAAAAACAGTTGTGGATTTACACCAGTTTTCTCGCCATTTCAGTACTTTTGGGAGAATCGCCTCTACATTCTGCATTCTCTCCTTCTCTACGAATGATCTGTATATAGTGTGTACGAAATAATACTTTTCATTGCATAGTAATACATGTGACAGTAATAAATCAAATCAGGTAAACATGAGATGATCCAAAACTCTGCTGCCTTTGCCTGCACCAAGTCCCAATCACCTATCATTCCTGAGGTTGCTTACCTCCAGTGGCCTCTGGTGTAGCAACGCCTTGATTCTAAAACTCTCATATTTGGTCTCAAATTCCTCCAAGGCCTTATCTCACCTTATCATTGCAACTTTACCAAGGCCTTTATATCTTATATTAAAGGATTATATCCTTTATATCTTCGCTCTTCTAATTCTGGCCTCGAGTATCCTCAATTTTAATTGTTTTAACATTTAATTGTTTTAACATTTTTAATTGTTTTAACATTTAAAGCTGTGGCCCTGAACTCTGCAATTCCCTCTCTACATCTCATAACACTCCACCTCTCCTTCTTTAAGGTGCTTCCTAAAGCTCACTTCTTTGACCAAGCTTTTGGTCACCTGCCCTAATAGTTCCTTTTGTGGCACAGTGCCCAAACTTAGCTTTATAATTCTCCTGTGAATCACTGGGGGATTTCCTTATGTTAAATTCACCATATACGTATATTAATTTCTTGTTTCTCATACAAATAATACTAAATCATAAGTGGAACAGTATAGTACAAGTCAAAAAAAACAAGTCAGATCGTACAGAGTACTGCCAGTAAGATGTAAGGAAACAATAAAGCACTAAAACTAAAAATAGAAAATGCTGCATAAGTTGAGCAAGTCTGGCAGCATTTGGGGAGAGAGAAACAGAATTAACATTTCAAGGCCATATGACTCTTCTACAGAACATATGATGAGTTTACCCAGCATTTTCTGTTTTTATTTCATATTTCCAGTGTTTTGCTTTTATTTAAGCACCAGAAATAATTCAGACAAAAGACATGAGCTGACAGGTAATTTATTTAGCAACTGAATCATTGGGTCTTCTGGAGTGATGGATTTGGATGAGCTGAATGTCATTACTCAGTTTCATTTACTTGAGAACACATTCAGAATTTAAGTTGTGTCTTTGACAATATAGTTCCAAATTATTTATCTTCTCCTACTTACACCAAAGCTAACCAGTTATCCTTATATGGCCAAAAAAAGGTAGACACAATGTTACACAAAATTATCACATTAACTAAAATGTATTTAAGTGTTTTAAGGGCTGACATAATGAGTTATTAAACCTCTGGGATCTCAGCTTAATTCTAACTCTTGGCTCAAAACTGACTGAAAGGGTAGTTGATTTGGTGAAGCTTTAAGAATGGACAAGTCTTATGAAAAGGTGATGCTTGGTCCAGAGAACATGAAGTTTAAAATAAACAAACCAGCAAACCTTATGTACCACCACAATTTGTATTTATATAGTGCCCTTTAACTCAATTCTAAATCTCTTCACAGGAGAACATTTTTAAAACAACCAGCAACTCAATGAAGGAGACTGGGACAGGTGCCCAAGAGCTTAGTTTAAAAGGTTAATTTTGGGAATTTATTTTAAAGGAGAGAGAAGTTGAAAGGCAGAGAAGTCCAGGGAAATAATTTCGGAAGTCATAGAAAGATGTCATCAGTATACATGGAAGCAGGGAGGGTCCCAGAGGATTGGAAAGTAGCTAATGTAACACCGCTGATTATGAAGGGAGGGAGGCACCAGACAGGAAGTCACAGGCTGGTTAGCCTGACTTTGGTCACTGGCAAGATTTGAGAGTCCATTATTAAAGATGAGCTCATGGAGCATTGGAAGTGTATGATAAAATAGGACTGAGTTCGCGCGGCTTCATCAAGGGGAGGTCATGTCTGACAACTCTGTTAAGAGTTCTTTGAGGAGGTAATAAGAAAGTTAGATAAAGGGGAACTAGGGGACATGACTTATTTAATTTCCGAAAGGCCTTTGACAAGGTGCCACATAGGAGATGGACAAATAAATTAAGAGCCCATGGTATTAAGGGTAAGATCCTGGCATGGATAGAGGACTGGCTGACTTGTACAAGGCAGACAGTGGGGATGAAGGAGTCTTTTTCAGATGGCAGCCGGTGACTAGTGGTGTGCCTCAGAGGTCAGTGTTGGGACCACAACTTTTCACAACATACATTAACAATTTAGAAGAAGGAAGTGAAAGCACTATTGCTAAGTTTGCAGATGATATAAAGATATGTAGAGGGACAAGTTGTATTGAGGAGCAGGAAGGCTGCAGAAGGCTTTGGACAGGTTAGGAGAGTGGGCAAAGAAGTGGCAGATGGAATACAATGTGGAAAAGTGCGAGATTATGCATTTGGGAAGGAGGAACACAGGCAAAGACTATTTTCTAAATAGGAAAATGTTTAGGAAATCAGAAACAGAAAGGGACTTGGGAGTCATTGTTCAAGACTCTCTTAAGGTTAACTTGCAGGCTCAGTCAGCAATTAGGAAGGTAAATGCAATGTTAGCATTCATCTTGAGAGGGCTAGAATATAAAAGCAGAGATGAACTTCTGAGGCTGTATAAGGCTCCAGTCTGACCCCATATGGAGTACGGTGAGCAGTTTTGGGCCCCATGTCTGAGGAAGGATGTGCTGGCCTTGGAAAGGGTCCAGAGAAGGTTCAAAAGAGTTATCCCTGGAATGAAGAGCTTGTCATGTGAGGACTCTGGGTCTGTGCTCGTTGGAGTTTAGAAGGGTGAGGGAGGAATCTTATTGAAACTTATAGGATACTAGTAGGAAAAACTAGAACCAGAAGGCACGACCTCAGATTAAAGGGACGATCTTTTAAAACAGAGATGAGGAGGAATTTCTTCAGCTACAGTGTGGTGAATCCATGGACCTCTTTGCCGCAGAAGGCTGTGGAGGACAGGTCACTGAGTGAGTTTCAGACAGTAATAAATAGCCTCTTGAATAATAAGGGGATCAGGGATTGTGGGGAAAAGGCAGGAGAATGGGGTGAGAAAAATATCAGTCATAATTGAATGATGGAGCAGACTCAAGGGGCTGAGTGGCCTAATTCTGCTTCTATGTCTGATGGTCTAAGCAGGCCCCTTGTCAGTGTGCAGGTAAGTGGAGAAGGGGTTGAACATGTATTCCATTGCAACCAAGGCCCACAGGATACTGGTGTGAAGAAAAGCCAAAATACTGAGATGCTCGTGTTAACATTTAAAGCTGTGAAGTTGCTGACGTTGGACTGGGATAGGCACAGTAAGTAGCCTCACAATACCAAGTTAAAGTCCAACAGGGTTATTTGGTAGCACGAGCTTTCAGGGTGCTGCTCCTTCATCAGATGAGTGCAGGATTTGTTTCACAAACAGGACCTATACAGACACAAACTCATTTACAAAATAATGGTTGGAATGCGAGTCTTAATAGGTAATCAAGTCTTTACAGGTACAGGCAATGTGAGTGGAGAGAGGGTTAAGCACAGGCTAAAAAAGGTGTGAATTATCCCAAGCTAGGACAATTAGTGAGATTTTGCAAGCCCAGGAGTTACAGGTAGTGTGACATGAACCCAAGATCCTGGTTGAGGACATCCTCATGTGTGCTGAACATGGCTATCAGTTTCTGCTCAGCGATTCTGCTTTGTCGTGTCTCTTGAAGGCCGCCTTGGAGAACGCTTACCCGAAGATCAGAGGCTGAATGCCCTTGACTGCTGAAGTGTTCCCTGACAGGAAGGGAACACTCCTGTCTGGTGACTGTTGAGCGCTGTTCATTCATCCATTGTTGTAGCATCTGTATGGTCTCGCCAATGTGCCATGCCTTGGGACATCCTTTCTTGCAGTATATCAGGTAGACAATGTTGGCCAAGGCAACGAAATGTCCTGTGTTTGTCTTCTGAGGAGGTCTGTGCGGTTTCACGCTGTGGCGCATCAGAATTATCGATCAATGAGTTTCATACCATATCCTGTTCTTACAAGGGCATCTTTCAGTGAAGTCGAAGTTCTCAGCTGAGAGCTCAATTTTTGCCCCACTACCAAAATGGACCCCATCAGTCTCGCAGCGGACACAGAGGAATTCATCAGGCGAATGAGACTCCGCAAGTTTTTCCACAAACCCCAAGAGGTCAACAGCCAACGAACCAGAAGAGTTGACAGAGAGATCCACGGTGCAGCAAACAAAGAGGAAAGAGCCGAGTTGGACTCCTCCAGAAGGCCACTGTCCTCGACTCAACATGTATGCCCAAGCCATCAGGAGGTGCATCAATGCCAGATTCATCAGCTGCACTCAAGACAGCCCCAAATGTCACCTAAGCACAACACAATGCCACCTACGCTTTCCAGACCAACCGCGACATTGTCCTCAAACCAGTGAACAAGGAGGAGCCACTGCCATTCCGAACAGAACGGACTACTGAAAGAAGTGTACCAACAACTGAATAACAAGGAACACTACAGGCAGTTGCCCGTAGATCCGACCAAAGAACACACCCATCAACTCAACCAAGTGATCAAGACATTTGATCCGGACTTTCAGAGCACTGTCTGTGCTCTCATCCTACGTACTCCTTGCATCGGAGATTTGTCTCCCGAAGACACACAAGGCCAACACGCTCAGCCATCCCATCGTATCAGACAATGGGACCCTGTGTAGGTCTCTGGCTACGAAGAGGACACCCTGAAACCCATCATACAAAGAACCCCCAGCTTTTGTCACGACACTATGGACTCCTCATAGAAGCACAGCACCCATGGAGCAGTTGAACCAGGAACACTCCTCATCACAATGGATGGCTAGGCACTATAAACCAGCATCCCCCATGACGATGGCATTGCTGCAACTGCCTCAGTACTCAATGCCAACAACTGCCAATTTCCAGACGCAATTCTACAACTCATTCACTTCATCCTGGATCACAACATCTTCACCTTCAACAACCAGTTCTTCATCCAGACACATGGAACAGCCGTGAGAATCAAATTCGCACCTCAATATGCCAACATCTTTATGCAGACGTTCAAACAAAACTACTTCACCACACAGGACTTTCAACCAACATTGATACATTGATACTAGATACACTGATGACATTTTCTTTCTTTGGGCTCACGGCAAACAATGAAACAACTACATAATGAACATCAGCAAGTTCCAGCCCACCATCAAACTCACCTTGGACTACTCTCTGGAATCTGTTGCATTCTTGGACCCACGCATCTCCATCAAGGACGGTCACCTCAGCACTTCACTGTACGACAAGCCCACGGATAACCTCACGACGCTCCACTTCTCCAGCTTTCATCCTGAACACATTAAAGAAGCCATCCCCAAAGGACAAGACAAAGGATCTGCTGAAATGAGGAAAATCGCAACAGACATATACAGATGCTGAAAGATGCGTTCATAAGAACAGGATATGGCGCTCAACTCATCATTCGACAGTTCCGACGCACCACAGCGAAAAGTCGCACTGACTTCCTCAGAAGACAAACATGGGGCATGGCAGACAGAGTACCCTTCATCGTCCAGTACTTCCCCGGAGGGAAGAAGCTACAACATCTTCTCCAGAGCCTTCATGAACATCTTGCCAAAGCCATCCCCACACCCCTACTTGCCTTCAAACAACTGCACAACCTCAAACAGACCACTGTACACAGCAAACTACCCAGCCTTCAGCAGAACAGTGACTACGATACCACACAACCCTGCCACAGCAACCTGTGCAGGATGTGCCGGATCATCGACACAGATGCCATCATCTCACCGAGAACATCATCCACCAGGCACACGGCACATACTCTTGTGACTCGGCCAACATCGTTGACCTGATACGCTGCAGAACAGGGTGTCCTGAGGAATGATACATGGCGAGACCATGCAGATGGATGAATGGACAACACTCGGCAATCACCAGACAGGAGTGTTGCCTTCCTGTTGGGAAACACTTCAGCAGTCAAGGCATTCAGCCTCTGATCTTCGGATAAGCATTCTCCAAGGCGGCCTTCAAAGCACATAACGATGCGGAAACGCCAAACAGAAACTAACAGCCAAGTTCTGCACGAGAACGGACTCAGCTGGGATCTTGGATTCATGTCACACTATCTGTAACCCCCACGACTTGCCTAAGCTTGCAAAATCTCATTAACTGTCCTGGCTTGAGACTCTTTAATGTGTGCTTAACCCTCTCTCCACTCACATTGTCTGCACCTGTAAAGGCTTGATTACTGTTAAGACTTGCATTCTAACCATTATCTTGTAATTGAGTTTGTGTCTATATATGCCCTGTTTGTGAAACAAATCCTGCACTCACCTGATGAAGGAGCAGCTCTCCGAAAGCTCGTGCTACCAAATAAACCTGTTGGACTTGGTGCTGTGGGACTTCTTATTGAACATTCAAACAGGCAGCTGTTGGAAATATGCCAGACCAATTCCACAGAGCAAACAAAAAGACATTGAAGAAGGATAAAAGAGATGACTGTATCAAACTCTGTAAAGAGCTTGAAGGAGAGGCAATGCATTACGGTTACAAATCAGTGAGAATGCAGGTCATAACTTTATTTGGGCCATTTCTTGCCAGGGGAACAACAGATGCCAGAGTGCAGATGTTTGAAAACAGATAGAAAACAGAAATAATGACACGCCCTTAATGAAAAATGGGGGATTGGAGAAAGGCTGGCTGGGGCTGAGGATGGAATGGCTATGAGTGATTAGCTTGTACCTGACTTGGCAGTGCCTGACATCAATGGGCAATGAAAGAGAGTATTCTGTTCTTAACGCTAATATACTATAACATCATACAATTTAACAAGAAGGGGGAGGGAATGGAGGGATCTCACTGAAAATTGCAGAATACTGCAAGGCCTGGATAGAATGGGCATGAGGAAAGTGTTTCCCTTGGTAGGAGAGACTAGGATCTGATGACACAGCCTCAGAGTAAAGAGATGACCCTATAGAATTGAGATGAGGAGAAATTTCTTCAGAGGGTAGTGAATTGATGGAATTCATTGCAATGGAAGGCTGTGGAGGCATGTCTTTGAGTGCATTTAAAACAGAGATAGGTAGGTTCTTGATTTGTAAGGGGACCAAAGGTAATGGGGGAAAGGTGGATAAATGTGGTTGAGAAATGTATCAGCCATGATTGAATGGCAGCGCAGACTTGATGGGCCAAGTAGCCTAATTCTGCCCCTCTATGGTCTTATGCAGGCATTTTATTCCAAAAGACAAGTGTGCCTATTCATTACGAATGTGGAGCTTTTTTTTGTTAACACTATCAGAACTGAGTATTGAAAATAGATCAGTGGACACAACAGAAATCAAAGAAATTTCATATACAATTTAAAAAGAAATGGGAACTTGGTGAATTGTCTAAAATATTTAATCAGTTTTGCATTTGATATAGAAATAATGGAGTTATAGCACCAATATTTACTCTTCTGTTTGAAATAGCTGAACACAGTAAAAAGTCTGACAACACCACGTTTAAGTCCAACCGATTTATTTGATAGTAAACTCACAAGCTTTCGGGTTAGTCCCTTTGTCAGGTGAATGGAGAGTTCTGGCCTCAGACAGAGCATATAAAGCACAGGCAGTTTACAGATTACTGATTAGAATGAGAATGTCACTGTTTCCTTCCTGTTGGCGAACACTTCAGTGGTCACGGGCATTCAGCCTCTGACCTTCGGGTAAGCATTCTCAAAGGTGGCCTTCATGACACACGACAGTGCAGAGTCGCTGAGCAGAGACTGATAGCCAAGTTCCACACACGAGGACGGTCTCAACAGGGATCCTGGGTTCATGTCGCACTATCTGTAACCCCCGTGACTTGCCTGGGTTTGCAAAACATCACTTACCGTACTGTCTGGAGACAATACACATCTCTTTAACCTGTGATCAGTGCTCCTTCCACTCACATTGTCGGCCACTTTAGGACTTGAACAGCACGTTAGGTGTAAAGATTCGCATTTTAATCAGTAATCTGTAAACTGTGAGTGCTTTATATGCTCTGTCTGAGGCCAGAACTCTCTATTCACCTGACAAAGGGACAAACCCGAAAGCTTGTGAGTTTACTATCAAATAAATCGGTTGGACTTAAACCTGGTGTTGTCAGACTTTTTACTGTGTTTACGCCAGTCCAATGCCAGCATATCCACATCATGAAATAGCTGAAGCCAATGATTTAAAAAGGTTCCTCATAATTGATAGCAAGGCATACCATCAACAAGATGCAACTCACCAAGTCTCCTTTGAAAGAACCTTCCAAACAAATAGCCTCTGCATTCCAGAAGGCCAAAGATGGTGAACACATAAGACTAACACCTGCAAATTCCCCTGAGTTGCATATCATCCTGACTTGGAACTATATCACTTCCTGTATTGTCACGGAATCAAGCTCTTGAGATTCCCTTCCAAACAGTGCTATCATTATACTACACCACATGAACTACAGCAGTTCATGGTGACTCTCCATCACATTCGCATGTTCAACTAGGGATGGGCAACAAAGTCTCACATCAGAGGAACTGCAATATGACCAACATTTTCACAAGATTTGAAGGATATGTTTTCCATATTTAAATGAGCATCTTTATTACCATGACTAATGAACTACTTCGGACATCAAAGGACTGAAGTGCATTAATATATAGGTCAAACTATTTTATTAAACAAGCAATTGCTTTGAATCAAAAACAGACAATGCTGAGAATACTCAGCAGCTTATGACAGCATCTGTGGGGAAAAAAGGTTAACGTTTTAGGTATGTGAGCTGCGTGACCCATATCTACAAACAGTTTATAGAAATGCACCTCTACCTAATTCCAGTGCTGAAATTAATGGTCAAGTATACTGATACAAGTAAAACATTCTGTTTCCACAAACTATTCATTCATTTGTTCAGAGTTAGTTGTTAATTACCTGAGAGAAGCAAAGCGATACCTCCACAAGCATTTGGAGAAGACATTGAGGTTCCATTCATCAACTGTGTTCCACGAAGTGTCCAGTTTGGGACAGAAGCTATGGCACCACCTGGTGCACTGATACTCACTCCAAGAGCACCATCCGCACTAAAAATACATGAAATAAATCTTGTAAGCTACACTCATAAGACAAAAGTCAGGTGGAGAAAATTAGTCTATAATACAGAAAAGTAATTCCACGTTTTCTTTTAAGAAACTCTATTGCCAATCATATCAGCATTCCTCCTGTAGCACACATCCACCACTTCAAATACTCTCTCAACCATGGTAGCAGCAGTGTGTACCATCACCAACTGCAGAAACTCACCAAGGTTTCTTTCACAGCACCTACTAAATCTTGACCTCTACTCGCTAGAGCAGCAGACACATCAAAACAACACCATATGCAAGTTCCCCTCCAAGTTAACACCTGCATAACTTGGAAATGAATTATAATTTCTTCATCATAATTGATCCAAAATCCTAGAACTCTGCCTATCAGCACAAGCAGAATGTCTACACCACAAAGATTGTAACTATTCAAGAAATTCTCAAGGACAAATATGGGCTGGCAATAAATGCTGGCCTTCCTAGTGATATGAACAATTAAAGGAAATTATACAAATCAGCCATCCTAAACTTAAATCCTAACTCTTCATTTATTGTAACACTTTCAATTGGCAAACTGGCAGCATCAGAAATGGATCAGGTAAACACATCATAAAATTTAACCAACAAGAAAAATTGAATTATTTTGAATAAGTGGTTATACAGAAGGTTCTTAAGGCTCCATGTCAACATGGATAAAATTTCATTTTCCAACTTTTATCTTGAGTGTTCTATACATACCAATCTGATGATATCAGGGTATAGAAGCTCGATTTTGTTTTATCTCCGAGACTGGTTTTTGCCTGAAATGAATATTACTATTGTTTTGTTACTTTATTGCCCAGTAGAAAAAATAACTATTTTGACAATCCCAATGCTAAAGTTGCAGTCAAACTTTGAATCTACTGATGGTATTTTCCTGCCTCGCTCAACCCGAGACTGGAAAATCCTGCTCTAGGTCAACGGGCCTTCTCAATTGTCCACCTCGCGCCTATTCTGATTCCCGTGCTGGATGGGGTGGTAGAACTCTGGTATGTATGTACCATTGCAGTCCAGTATTATGGGATCCTCTGCAAGAGTCCGAGTTGTCACTGGATGCAGTATAACTCCACTATGTATTAAACATTCTGGACCTCTGCCACATTTTAAATTTACCAGAATAGATATAAACTCTGCCTATGTTCCTCAAATGAGTAAATTTTATCTTAGCTCCCCACGTGTGCAGAATTTCAATTTCATCAAGTAAACATAACTGAAGTTCTGACTGGAATAAAAATAATCTTTGACAGTTTAGTTCAGTCTTAGTTACCGGGTTTAAGGAATTATTTAAATTTCCATAACTGCAAAAAAATTAGGTTACATTTGAAAATGACAAGCAAAGTGAAGAATTTTTCTAAACCTGCTGACTTTGAAAACCTAAGTTGTGAGCGTATGTCACTTGCATCCAATATTCAAAAATGGAACAAACATTATAGACCATTCATTGGAAGCTACTCAAAAGCAATAGATTTGGCCTCTTCATTTGAAGAGGAGCTTTGTCATGTCCAACATGTCAAGGTCAGATTTGCCAAAGAATCAGGGTCCTACCACATGATTGAATGCAACAACATTGTGAACTCAAATTTTGCCTACCCATGTCAAAATATATGAATAAACGGTAATACTGACTACTGGTACGAGTATGATGAACAGAATCAACTGAACTCATCCCCTGAGGAGACATTTCTTCCCTGAGTAAAGAAACTATAAACATTTCATCACATATTAAGAATGCTTTTTTTTGACTGAACGCCAATGGTTCTCAAATATAAATAGGTGCAATGTCTTTCTAAGAACTTGTATTTTCCAACAGCACAGAAAGAGGCCATTTGGCCCATCGAGTCTGCACCAACCACAATCCCACCCAGGCCCTACCCCCACATCCTTACATATTTACCCACTAATCCCTCTAACCTTCGCATCTCAGGACACTAAGGGCATAGCCAATCAACCTAACCTGCACATCTTTGAGCTGCGGGAGGAAGCCGGAGTACCTGGAGGAAACCCACGTAGACACGAGGAGAATGTGCAAACTACACACAGACAGTGACCCAAGCTGGGAGTTGAACCAGGTCCCTGGACCTGTGAAGCAGCAGTGCTAACCACCATGCTACCGTTTATACCATTCAAAATCAAATCTTACAGTCTCTGGGCTGTCAGGATGATTTTGTTAGGATAATTTTCCTACTCCCCTGGAGACTGCACCCCCGCCTCCCCCCTTGCAAATGATTAGCCAACTTCCCCTTCGACCTGACTACTTCTCGCAACACTCGACCAACTGACCCTCCTAACTGGACCTGACTAACTGTTCTGACCACCTGGCTATCCTTGGCTAGAACTGTCTACACCTCCTTACTAACTCTAGGTCCAACCTGAATACCACTGACCTCCAGTGAACCAACGATCCCACTCAAATAGATCCAATAGCCTTCCTGTCTACCTGACTATCCTTCCCGACCAAACTCTCCACGCCTAATCATCTACCTTACCCACTTACCCGCTCTCGTGAATTCTTTCATTCACTCATTTACTAACTTTCAAACTAGTCATTTAAACTTAAAAGATGGTGTGCCCTTTCTTTCCCTGACTCTATTCCACTTCAGTGAAATTCCTTGAGAACACAACACCAGAAATAGAAGCAAGTGAAGTCCACCAGGCCTTTCAAGTCTGTCCTGCTACCCACTACAATCATAGCTGATCTATATCAGTCTCAACTCCTTTTCTGTGCCATTTCCCCATAGCCCTCTATTCCTTGATCTATCAAATGTTTATCCACCTCCACTTTAAATATTTCTAATAATTCAGCCTCCACTCACCTTTGGGTCAGAGAATTCCAAAGATTCACCGCCTCCATTTTAAATGACTGACCCTTTACCTTGTAGCTATGTCCACTTGTTCGAGACTCTCCCATAAGTCAAAACATTTCACTATCTACACTGTCAAGACCCCTCAGGATCTTTAGGTTTGGATATGGTCACCCCTCACTCTTCTAAACTCAAAGGAACACAGACCCAAACAATATAGTCTCTCTTGAAAGGACCAACTTTCTCATCCCATGAATTAGCCTGGTGAATCTCTTTTGGGCTGACTCCGATGTTACTATATTCTTTTTTAGGTAATGCGACCAAAACCGTATGCAGAATTCTGGATGAGGCCTCACCAACACCTTGTACAATTGCAACAAAACCCTCCTATCTTTAACCTCCAACCCCCTATGCAATAAAGGCCAAAATATTGAGGGATACTGCATTGTGCACTTTTTTGAAAGCCAGGATCAGAAGAAATACGCAGCAGCATCAAGTCAAGGGAATTTATGAGTGATCCACTCGTCATTACCACTGCTTGGAAAATGTGGCCAAAAAATTAATGACTTAATTCAAATTGAACGGAGGAATTCTGAAAAAATAGGTTAACAGATTCATTAATAAGAACAGTGCTCCTTATTTTTGTAATGTAGTCATTACTGCTGCCCTATTCACAATAAGTTTCCCAAACACCTAAGAGTTGACCAACACAGCTGTTGCTTACCATGGTCCTCTTGAAGACCAGGTGTATTGGTTGGCAGGCAGCTTTTCTCGCAAGGAATATTCAGCAATCATCATGTCAGGTGAGACATATGCACCAACACCTGTAGATAAACTCATTGAATTTAGAAATTATATAATGCAATCAGTGCCTGCTGGAATTACTTATGTCATAAATTGTAATTGTTAGGTTTGTGAGAAATTAATTGCTCGGGTCTAATTTATTTGCACAAGTTGGCAGTATTTATTAAATATTATATTGCTTCTAGATTACTAGCAATCCATTAATGTATGTTTGCCTTGATATTACAAAAGAAAACAGTAATACAGCAAAATAACTCATTCCTAAATAGACCAATCTACCAACACCAATACTACAGGTCATACATGCAAAAACACTGAATCCACGGATAGGATTTTATGGTCTCGCTCGACTTGAGACCGGAAAATCCTGCCCGAGGTCAACGGATCTTCCCACTGCCCGCCCCTCGCCCACTCTGACTCCCGTTCCGGGACAGGTGGTAGAATTTCGGCATATATGTGCCATCGCAATCTAGTATTACGGGATCCTCTAGAAGAGTCTGAGTTGTTACTGGATGGAGTATAATTCCACTACCATATTAAACATTTTGGACTTCTGCCATGTTTTAAACTTACCAGAATAGATTTAAATTCTGCTTACATTCTTCAAATAAGCAAATTTTAACATAGCTCCCCATCGTGTGCAGAAGAATTTCAATTTCATCAAGTAAACATATCTGAAATGCCCCCTGGAATAAGTGTTATAATCTTTGACAGTTCAGTGCATTCTTAATAACCTGGTTTAAGGAATGATTTAAATTTCTACAGCTGCAAAAAAATTTAGGATACATTTGAAAATGAAAAGGCAAAGTGAAGAACTTTTCTAAACCTTCTGACTTTGAAAACCTAAGTTGTGAAGGCATGTCACTTGTATCCAATATTCAAAAATGGTACAAACGTTATGGACCATTCATTGGAAGCTACTCAAAAGCAATAGATTTCGCCCCTTCGTTTGGGGAGGAGCTTTATTATATAGACCAATCTACCAAACACCAATATTACAGGTCAGATATGCAAAAAAACATTATTCCCTCAGATCACATCCTTCAAAGTTTGTATTCTGGGCCTCTAGAATGAAGTGATGCATGACATGGAGGCCTCCAGAGAAATGCTGTAGATAGAACATTTAAAATAGAAAATCCATGGAGATACTTTAGATTAACAACATTGGTTTGTCCTTTGAAAAAAAATTGTACAGTTCAGATTAAACAATGCGACAACAGGCTGGACATGTCAGCCAGTCAAACAAGAAAACATAATGGACAAGCTCCAAGTTATGCAATCCCACATCATCCAACAACTTATTTCTCATAATCATTGCCAGTTACGCAACCAGATAATAGTCACCTAGACATTTTTAAATGACCGTGCTTCGTCTTCAGACAAACGCTTCAGACCCAATTAAATAAACAATAATCATCATAAAATACCAACAAAAAAAAACTCTCTGTTGAATGTAATGCTTATACACAAAAGGTTTAAAGTTCAATCAAGAGGGACTAGATGATAGAAAAGTTCATATATAAATTAAAATAGCAGCCCATTGAACTAGTTCTGAAGATTTAAAAGGGACTAAGCAAATTATAGCAGATAACATTGGGGTGTCCAGCACATGATCAAAGTAAAATATTGTGCCACAGAATGATTGGGCATTAAATCACTCTTAATACTCTCTACATTAGCTTGATTGGGATAAACTCACTCAAGAAAATGCTGAAACACATCTAAGCGAACAAGGATCACAAATATGAGATCAATCTGTTTAATTGCTCAGTGATTTGTATTCAATAAGGGAAAAGAAAATACCTATGTTATTGATTTTTGCCACGCATCATTAGAAGTGATGGTTGTAGGTACTAGACAGCTGAATTTAGCAATTACTACATCTGGAGAACATTCACACGGTTGCAAAGCTAGTAGTCAAAATTGAATTTCAAATAATTTAAACAGAAACTAATTTCTGCCACAGATTGATGATACTTAACACAAGAAGCTTAGACTGTCATACATGAATTATTAATTGCCAGTTGAATTCTTAACTCAGAAAAAAAAAACATATACAGAGTTCAATTTGAAATTCTGAGACAGAATTCCAACTAGGAACTAAGAGTACCTGTAATTTTCTGCCGATTGAATGGAAAATAGTAGACTGATGAGCACAGAAGCAGGAAGCTCCAAGTGCATTAGTTATTTCACAAATTTGTAAGTAGCAAAAATGAATCTTTACCAAAATGGTATCTGGATGAAGTGTTAATTGTACATCACATAATGAATGAATAAAGCAATATTTTTCTTGTATTGAAATGCTAACAATAGATTTGGAGTTTAATCAGTTTATATTCATTAATTTAATCTTTAACAATAGCTGAAATTGGTCCTCAGTCGTCTTCGGCCATATTAGAAATTATTTGGTTAAGAGGCATTACTGGATGATTTTACAATAAGAGATCATCAATAAAGGCAAAAGTTAAATAACAATCTCATTATCCAATAGGTATTTTCATAAAGTTAAGAGAACTGTTATTTAAAGATGCATTTTAGTCAAGGTAAACCAGCTAGAAATGTAAAAATAGATAGCAAGAGTTCTACAGGTATTAAAAAAGGAAAAGGGTAAGTAAAGTGAGCGTTGGTCCTCTACAGAGTGACAATAGGGAGTTAATGGTAGACAATAATGAAATGATGGGTAAAGTGGACAAAAATGCTTCCCTTCTGTTTTCACCACAGAGTACACAGAAAACATTCCAGTAATAACTGTAAACCAGGAGGTGGAAGGGAGCAACTTGGGAAATTACAATCACTAGGGAATTGGTATTGAGCAAGCTGATACAGCAGTGGGCTGACAAGTCTACAGGTCCAGGTCGGCTTCATTCTAGGGTTCTAAAAGAATTGACTAATGAGGTAAAGTTTGCTGGATTCTAGTTCCATCAGTCTGGAAAGTAGCAAATATAACCTCTTTAATCAAGAAGGCAGGCAGGTAATGAACAGAAAACTATAAAGTCAGTTATCTTGATGTGTGTCACGGAAAAGGTATTTTAATCAGTCATTAAGGAAGTTATAGCTGGGCACTTAGAAAACCTCAAGATAATCAGGAAGAGTCCATGTGGTTTTGTGAAAAGGAAATCATGTTTAACCAATTTACTAGAGTTCTTTGAAGGTATAACATGCACTGTGAATAAAGGTGAGTCTATAGATGTATGTACTAGGATTTCCAGGCAGCATTTGATAAGGTGCCAACTCAGAAGTTATTTTGGAAAAAAGTTCATGGATAGAAGATTGGCTGGCTGACAGAAAACAGACAGTAAACATAAACGGGTGTTTCTCTGATATGCAGGACGTGTCTCAAAAGGGGTCTGTGCTGGTGCTTCAGCTTTTTACAATTTACACATAACTTAGAGGGGAGTGAAGACATGGTGGCTAGATTTGCAGATGATACAAACATATGTAGGAAAGTATGTTGTGAAGAGGACATAAGGAGGCTGCAGAGATTTCAATAGTTAAGTGAGTGGGCAAAAATCTGGCAGATGAAGCACAAGGTAAAGTTGCTTGTTTTGGCAGAAAGAATAAAAAAACAAATTATCAATTAAATCAAGAATGGTTGCAGAATCCCTATGTGCAGAAGGATCTAGGTGTCCTAGTATAAGAATCACAAAATGTTAGTATGAAAGTAAGTAAATAATAAAGGAAGCTATTCTTTATTATGAGAGAAATTGAACATAAAATAGTGATGTTATGCTTCGATTATACAGGGCATTGTTGAAGACACACCTTGAATATTGGGCGCAACTTTGGTCTCTTTATTTAAGCAGGCGGTTCAGAGGTTTATTAAATCGATACCTAGAATAAGTGGGTTGCCTTTAGAAGAAAGGTTGGACAGACAGGGCTTGTTTCCACTGGAGCAGACTGGGAATGGAGGGATACAAACAAATGGTCTAGTTGGACCAATGAGCGGCACAGGCTTGGAGGGCCAAAGGGCCTGTTTCCTGTGCTGTACTGTTCTTTGGAGTTTCAAAGAGTGAGTGGTAACTGATTGAAGCATATAAGCTTCTGAATGGTCTTGACAAGGTAGACATGGAAAGGATGTTTCCTCACATAGTTGAGTCCAGAATTATTGCAACTGTTAATAAATAAGAGTTTCCCCTTTTAGGACAGTGATGACGAGAATTTTTTTCTCTCACGTAGGGTTGGACGACTTTCGAACACTCTGTCCCAAGGTGGAGGAGGTAGGTTTGTTGAATAATTTTAAGATAGAATTAAATAGATTCTTGTTAGGCAAGGAAATCAAAGGTTATCAGAGGTAGCTGAGAATATAGAATTTGAAACACAAAACGGTTCAAACATGACATTGTTAGATGGTGGAGCAAGCTCAAACAGCCAAATGACTTACTTCTGCTCCTAATTTGTTTGTTTGTATTAATTAGTTGCAGTGATGTATAAATTGGAAAGGATTAGGTCTGACCCCTGGTCAGTGCTGAGTGAGCTGATTTTAGCAGGTATGGCTACAGCAGCAATACAGTTCCTCTTGATGCCTCCTGGTTGGGATGCTGAAAGTTGATGACAACACCCCACCCCCTCATCAGGTGATCTGCCTACCCTTACTGCAAGTGTGGGCAATAGAGGGAAGCAGGATAAAGCTTGACAGTGATGATCACTGCAGTTAAATTGCTTGTAGGCAGTTACTGTCTAGGTTCATAGCACTTGAGTGAAGTACGATAAACACTTGGTAACTGCTGTGGAACCTCAGCAACAGTATCTTTGGGAAAGGGAGAAAATTAGTCGAAGGGATTTGAAAACAAAAACCTATGGATATACTCAGAGAGGAGTTAAATAACATCAGTTCCTACCAATGACACTAGAAGTAGTTCCTCCTGGACACCCAACAGTGGAAAGGCAAGGTCCATTATTGCCTGCACTTGACACATAGATTATATTGTGCTTCAATACTGCTTCGTTAATTACTTCACAAATGCATCTGAAAAATAGAATATTTATTAAAACAGAACAGTAGATTATGCCAAACTCTACAACATAACTAACATGTTTAAAACATAATATTCAATTCTATTCATCCAGTTAACCAATGCAAATCTCTTAGTTCAATTACAATGGCCCATAGCTTGCTGGTTCCCAGTGCCACATTTTCTATTTTGATTTCAGATTTTTAGTATCCACAATATTTTGCTTTTACATCAGTAAAATCACTTGTAGTTGTTTTAAATGGAAATACAATTCTGTTCAATACGTTGACATCACCAAATTTAAGTAAGCCGTACTGGACTGAAAGTCCTTGTGACCTGTTTAATTTATTTGGATTCATCATTATCTTCATCCTCTTCCACAGAATTCTCTTCATCATACGTCATTTCGAAGTCCCTACCTTTTCGCTTTGGGTAGTTCACCGCCTAATGATGCATCAAGTTATGCTAAGTACTTATTAACATTCCTCAGGTATCCCTGATATTCATTTGGTCATTGTTCTTGTTCCAATTGTGTCTCCTGCTGTAAACAGAACTATTTCATAATCAGATAGTGTTGTAGGAGAGTCATATGGACTCGAAATTTCAATTCTGTTTCTCTCTCAAATTATGCTGTCAGGCCTGCTGAGTTTATCCAGCAATTTCCATTTTTATTTCAGATAATTATTGAGTCTTTATTCTTCATGCCACAACAGGGTGTTTCATTTGTTTCATGAAGGAAATGACTGCTACCCCAGACTATTTTCAAGATAACAGATATCTGATCCAAAATCTCCTTCGCTGAGAACAGAATATAAATTAGAATCCATATGAAACACCTTAGCACAATCTAGTAGTTGAAAATACTACTATCAATCCAGGAATCTCCAAATTGAACATCAATCTTTTGTACAACCCATTAAAATCCATACGTTCTACCATGGATTGACCTCCAAAATCTACCAAATTATATGCATAATTTTCATCCAGGCACCTTGACAAGAGATCCAAACCTTCATCCTCATTCATCTATCTCACAAGATACTTTATCTGAGTTAACTTCTTGTATGAAGGGCCATAGCTTGTTTTTGTTTTGACAGAAGAGGTATCTAGGTCAATATACCAATTTAATTTTTTCATTTGTCACATGAGTCAGATCAAAGAGCATCAGAAATTAATCATACCCTAACAATTTAAATTTGCTTCCTGTCATTTTCCATAATGTCCCCTAGAATTTTAGATTTGTATCTGAAAATGTTCCTTGGTTTCCATTTTTCATCTTTAGTTACCCAAACCCTGCTATCAGGTTCTACTTCAGAAAGCCAGAGAGTGAAGGATCAAACTGGGGCCTAATTTTTAACATACGTCATTAGCCTTTATTTACAGAGAAGTATAGAGCAAATGAGCTGCAAATAACCCTGAAACCTTAAGTGGGAATGCCAGAGAAACAAGATGAGTGGAGATTCTCCACAATCATAACACTGATGCTTGCAAATCATAAATCAGAAGAAAAAATAGAAGATAGTAGATAAACGCTGTCAAGATTCATCGGTATAGTGTTTCCATAGGACATAAACAAAACACTTGAGACAATATAACCAGAAACTTTGAAACTGGTAATAGTAACAGAAAATGCTGGAAGTCCTCAGCAGATTTCTGCAGTAACAGAGGTC
This sequence comes from Carcharhinus amblyrhynchos, assembly GCF_965287045.1. Classification (NCBI taxonomy): domain Eukaryota; kingdom Metazoa; phylum Chordata; class Chondrichthyes; order Carcharhiniformes; family Carcharhinidae; genus Carcharhinus; species Carcharhinus amblyrhynchos. The sequence goes on along the minus strand of NC_137333.1, from coordinate 41,828,555 downwards.
CAGCTAGTCCCAACCACCATCCTCCTTCAGTTAGCTGAACTTGTTCTCTCAATGAACAATTCCTCTTTTAATTCCTCTCGCCTCCTCTAAATAAAAGGTGTTGTTAAAGTTACTTGCATAGGTACTAGCTATGCCTGTCTTTTTATCAGATATATCAGACACTTTTTGTTCTGGTCCTATTTAGATACCTCCCTGAACTCTTTTTCAAGTCGAGATGACTATTGGTGCTATTTCCTGGTCTCTCCTGGAACTGGAAAATGTTTACTTCAAATTTCTATCCTCTCATCTTCACATGGTCTATCTCTGACTCACCCCTTCTATTGTTCGACTTCTTGAGCTCCATCCATATCTGGAGATAGGTTATCCATTATTATTAATTATAGGCCCACTCATTCCCACAACTGTGTTGGCTACATTTCCTCTCACTGATTTCTGTAAGAATTGCAATCCATTTTACCAGTTTCTCCACTTCCCTCACATCTTTTCATATGATGTAATCTTCTACAATAGCGCTTTGATATATTGTCCTTTTTCCTCGAAAGAGGATTCCTTCCAACATGTTTGTCATAGCCTCAAACGTGTCCAAGTTATTTTCTGCACTTCTGCTCTCCTCAGCATCCAAGGCCGCAATACTCCTTCCAGGTGGAGCAGCAGTTCATGTGTGCTCCTGTCAGTGTAGCATTCTCTATGTGTTGTTCACAATGAGATGACTTCTATACTGGGGAGACCAAACGCAGATTCGGTGACCGTTTTGTGGATCATCTCTCTGCTCTGTTGGCAGTTATTGACCCCACACTTCCACTGCCTCATCATTTTAATTCTCCACCACATCTCTGTCTTCAGTTTGTTGCAATGTTCCAGTGAAGCTCATTGCAAATTCAAAGAACAGCACCACATCTTTCAATTAAGAACTTTACAACCTTCTGGAATCAACACTGAATTCAATAATTTCAGATCATAAACTCTGCCAGGCCCCCATCTTGTTTCTGTTTTTAGTTCTCATGTGAAGGTCTTAATCTTGTTTTTCATATTTTTGATTCAGAAACAGCTTTTCATCATTCTGTTATTCACACCACTCTGGACAAATATTTTGTTGCTTCACTACAACCATTACCATTCGTTTTGCCTTTTGTATCATAAAATCTTTTGTCATTCAATCTCTCCCACGCTACACCCCACCAGAGATCTTTCCCTTTATTCTTTCTCTCCATTTCCCCCCTTTCACTTGCTCAAAACTGATAACATTTCTATCCTTCTTCAGTTCTGAAGAACAGTCTTTGACCTGAAACAGAAACTCTTGTTTCTGCCTGGCAGTATTTTCTGTTTTTACTTCGGCTTTCCAGCATCTGCAGTATTTTGCTTTTGGCTGTGTAAACAGGAGTGGTACAGTAGCACAGTGGTTAGCACTGCTATTTCACAGCGCCATGGATCCAGATTCGATTCCCAGCTTGGGTCTGTGTGGAGTTTGCACGTTCTCCCCTTGTCTGCATGTATTTCCACCAGGTGCTCCAATTTCCTTCCACATTCTGAAAGACATGTTTGTTCGGTGCATTGACCTGAACAGGCATCAGACTGTGGCGACTAGGGGAATTTCACACTAACTTCATTGCAGTGTTAATGTAGGCCTTGCTTCTGACTAACAAACAAACTTAATAATAGATGTTAATGCTCGTGGTCAGCACTGTTGGAACAATATCAAATCAACCTGCAGAGACTTGAAGCTATTACCAAATGAAAGATACTGTTCTAAGAGACTTCCTCTTTGCCGATGACTGCGCCCTGTATGTTGGCTCACAGCCAGAGATGCAAATCAGTATGGACAAATTTTCCACGGTTTGCGACAACTTTGGACTCACCATCAACATTAAAAAGACTGAAGTCACGCACCAGCCTGTTCCTCATGCACCGTACACAGAACCCACAATCAAAAAGCAGAAACCACAGGCAGTGGACCAGTTCACTTATCTTGGCAGCACACTCTCCCAAGCAGCGGCTACTGATACAGACTATTGCTGAATAGCAAAGGGAAGTTCTGTTTTCAGTAGACTGCGCTCCACTGTATGGGAATGTCAAGGAATCAGCCCAGCAACAAAACTGAAGGTCAACAGCGCTAAAGTACTCACTACCCTCTTGTATGCCTGTGAAACGTGGACTCTATATCAAAGGCATGTAAGATAGCTCAATCGTTTCCAGATGACTTGTCTTCGCAGAATATTACGCATCAGGTGGCAAGACAAAGTACCAGACACTGAAGTTCTCTCTGGAGCAAGTCTACCATCAGTCCACACTGCTGATGAGAGTGCAGACCCGGCAGGCAGACCATGTCATCCGTACACCAGACGAGCGCATACCCAAGCAGCTCCTTTTTGGGGAACTCTCTGCTGGAAGATGCTCACATGGAGAGCAGGAGAAACGTTTCAAAGACACACTCAAGGCATCCCTGGAGTCGCTTGACATAGACACAACCATCTGGGAAACGCCAGCACGAAACCGCCCTACCTGGCGCTGCCTTATTCACAAGGGCTGTCAAGCTTACAAAGCAAGGTGTATTGCTGAAGCACAACTTAAGTGCAAGCTGCGCAAGTCCAGAACCACCAGCACAACAACTACAATGCCTACACAAGTCTGTCCAATATGTGCCAGGACATCCTGTGCCCGAATTGGCTTGATCAGTCATCTTCGGACACACCGCAACCAACCTCAAAATCTCTAATGGTGTTGAGGTCCTCATCGATGGCAACAGACGAACAACATAGTGGTCTGCACTGTTGGGACAGTATGAGTGAATGCTCATTTTAAGCAACAGGGATACATTTGAATAATCTTGTAACATCTAGACTAGAATTCTCCTGTCCCACTTGCCACTGGAATCATAGAGGGGACACCATGCAAAGGTCCACTGACCTCGGATGGGATCTTCTGGTTTTGGGGCAAGCATGGCCAAAAAATCCTGCCCATAGTATCCTACCGTCACTGATAGAAACAAAACAATGCCATGGTTCACACTAACAGCAATTTATTTCCCTTTCCAGTGACAACTCAAATTTGATTCCACAGTAAGAAGCACTGATCAATTATACTTACCCTGCATTGGGCCAATGTGTAGCCTCACCATAGCTGTAGTTTATAAGATCACATTTATATTTTATTGCTTCAATCATCTGTTGACAGAATAGGAGTAAGTCTTAAATATATTCCCGGTTTAAATATTTTTGCAAAAGACAATCAGGCATTGTGAAAAATCTCAGAACCTGATTCAAAACCTTTCAGTTTTCAAACAATTTATAAAATGAGAATGAGCAGGTATTTTTAACCGCATCTTTGAAATGTATTGAACTGTGAATATCATGAACAAATATTAATTTAATTGCATATAATTTCTAAAGTTTTTTTATATTCTTCACTTTAAATAACAATGACATTTATTATGTTACATTGTTTAGACCCAGAGCACAATCTAGGCTGGTATTCCAGCACAGCACTAAGGAAATGCTGCATTGTTGGAGGTATTCCTAAATATTTTTAAGAAGCGGGTTGATGGGTTCTTGATAAGAGAGGGGATTAAGGGTTATGGGGAGAGGGCGGGAAAGTGGAACTGAGCCACAACAGATCAGCCATGATCTTATTGAATGGCGGGGCAGGCTCGAAGGGCTAGATGGCCTACTCCTGCTCCTATTTCTTATGTTCTTATGTATTGTCTTTTGAAAGACTTAATGCTGTACTGGAACAATATCATAGAAGTATCGAAAGGTATAAGACATAAAAGGCAGCAATTCTGTCTCTTGTGGCTGGCTGAAAATGAGCTATCGTGTATAATCCCACCTTCCAATGTTGGTTCCTACCGATGCAGGCCACAGTGCCTCAAGTGTATATCTAAGCTTAACGTGATGAGGGTTTCTGCCCCTAACATGCTAAGCCTCTCAGTTGCAGTCCAGTTATAAAAGATGATGCAAGTCTGGCTTCTTCACAAACTTACTTTATTCTCTTTTCCAACTCCACATACACCCAATACCCAGTGCCACCCGGTGAGTACTATTAACAATTAACATACAAATGAGGTCTAAAGTGGAAGATTGCAGTTAAACTATTCCTAACATAACATGCTTCTAGGCAGTAAGTTCCAGAGCCCTCTGGAACTCACCTTTGCCTTGCGTGCCTTCCTGAAATACATTATCTCACACTTCTGTGAATTCCGTATGCCATTTTTAAAAATCATGTGAACCCGTCCATTGATATTTTGCTGCATTCTATAGGGTTCCTCCTCACAATCAACTACACAGCCAATTTCTGCACCAGTTGCAAACTTCTTCACCATTCAATTGAGTTGAAAGTTCTGATATATACCACCACGGAAAGGAAGGGATCCAATATCGAGCCCCGCAGAAAACCTTTCAGTCACAAAAACACTCATCAACCATAACTCTCATATCCTCTCACGGAACCAGTTTTAGGCCCATCTGTTATCTTCCTGTGGATCCCTTGAGCTTGTCATTTACTGATCAGTCTGCCATGTGAGACCTTGTCCAAAGCCTTGCTAAAATCCATGCAGACTACATCAAACATGCTGCCCTTATGGCCCTCCTTATTACTTCTTCAAGAAATTTAATTTAGTCAGACATGACCATACGTAAACAAACACACGCTGACTGCTTTGATTAATCCATTCCTTTCTAAATGATGATGCATATTGGCCCCCGGAATTTTATCATTAACTTGCCCACCATCAAATTAAGGTCTGCTGACCTGAAATTAATAAAGTTGCTTCGTTCTCAATTTTCAAACAACTGTATGACATTAACAATATTCCAGAACCCTGCTGGTGACCAGAGAAAAGTGGAAAATGATGATCAGAGAGAGCATCCACTACTTCTCTCCTTACTTCCCTTAGTGGTCGAAGCTCCTTACAAAACACATGGATGGATTGGAGCAGCAGTAGGATGCACTTAGAAGCATGAAGGAGACTGAAAGTGTCATAGATAAGAGCTTTAGAGACATGGTCACACAAAGTGCAGGCAGATAGATGGGTGACCACCAGAAGGGGCAGGCAGTCAGTGCAGGAATCCCCTGTGGTCGTCCCTCTCTCTAACAAGTATACCATTTTGGATACTCTTGGGCTATCAAGGGATACCAGCAACAACAACCAAAGCACTGATACCACGGTTGGCTCTGTTGTTAAGCAGGAAGAGACAAAGAGGACTACAGCAATAATTACAGGGGACTCTATAGTTAAGGGTATAGATAGGCATTTCTGTGGACATGAAAGAGACATGATGCCAGGATCCAGGATATCTCTGAACAGACAGAAAGCATTCTGAAGGGAGAGGGTGAAGAGCCAGAGGTCGTGGTACATATTGGTACTAACGACATAGGCAGGAAGAGTGATGAGGTCCTGCAGCAGAAGTTTAGGGAGTTTGGTAAAAAGTTAAAAAGCAGGACTTCTAGGGTCGTAATCTCAGGATTACTCCCTGTGCCATGTGCTAGTGAGGCTAGGAATAGGCAGACAGGCTCAACACGTGACTAAACAGCTGGTGTAGGAGGGAGGGTTTCAGGTATCTGGACCATTGGGGTCTCTTCCAGGGCAGATAGGATCTGTACAAGAAGGATGGGTTGCATGTAAACTAGAGGGGCACAAATATGCTGGCTGGGAGTTTCGCTAGTGTCACACAGGAGGATTTAAACTAGTTTGGGAGGGGGGTGGGACCCAAAGCAAAGGTGAATTAGCGTAAGAAAGACTCAGAGAAACAGCAGGCAGGGATTGCAAATCAGAGAGGGTCTGTGGACTGAAGTGCAGTTGTTTCAATGCAAGAAGTGTAACAGGTAAGGCAGCTAAACTTAAGAGTTTGGATTAGTACCAGAAACAATGATGTTGTTGCTATTACAGAGACTTGATTAAGGGAAAGACAGGATTGGCAGCTTAACATTCCAGGATATAGATGTTTCAAGCATGATAGAGGGGGATGTAAAAGGGTAGGGGAATTGCACTACTGGTTAAGAAAAATATCACAGCTGTACTCTGGGAGGACACCTTGGATGGCTCATACAGCAAGGCAATATGAGTAGAGCTCAGGAAAAGGAAAAGTGTAGTCACGATGTTGGGCCTTACCATAGCCCATCCATCTGTCAGCGGGAGATTGAGAAACAGATATGTCGGCAGATTTTGTCAAGGTGTAAAAGTAACAGGGTTATTGTGGTGGGAGATTTTAAGTTCCCCTATATTGACTGGGATTCACTTAATGCTAGGGGCAAGGATGGGGCAGAGTTTGTAAGGAGCATCCAGGAGGCCTTCCTGAAACGGTATGTAGGTGGTCCAACTAGGGAAGGGGCCGTGCTGAACCATGTACTGGGGAATGAGCCCGGCCAGGTGGTCGATGTTTCAGTAGGGGAGCAATTCGGGAACAGTGACCACAATTCAGTCATCTTTAAGGTATTGATGGATAAAGATAAATGTAGTCCTCAAGTTAAGGTGCTAAATTGGGGTAAGAGTAATTACGACAATATTAGGTAGGAACTGTAGAATGTAGACTGGGGGCAGATGTTTGAGGGCAAATCAACATCTGGCATGTGGGAGACTTTCAAGTGTAAGTTGATAGGGATTCAGGACTGGTACATTCCTGTAAGGATAAAGGATAAGAATGGCAAGTTTTGGGAACCTTGGATAATGAGAGATATTGTGAGCCTAGTCAAAGAGAAATGGGAAGCATTTGTCAAAGCTAGGAGGCTGGGAACACACAAAGCAAGAGTAGAATACAAGGAAAGTAGAAAGAAACTTAAGCAAAGAGTAAGAAGAGCTAAAAGGGGTCATGAAAAAGCATTGGCCAGCAAGACTACAGAAAATCCCAAGGCTTTTTATACATATATAAAGAGCAAGACGGTAGCCAGGGAGAAGGTTGGCTCACTCAAGGACAAAGGAAGGAATCTATGTGTGGAGCCAGAAGAAATTGGTGAGGTATTAAATGAGTACTTTGTGTCAGTATTCACCAAAGAGAAGGACTTAGTGGATGATGAGTCTGGGAAAGGATGTGTAGATAGTTTGAGTCATCTTGAAATCAAAAAGGAGGTGGTATTGGGGTTTTTGGGAAACATCAAGGTAGACAAGTCTCCAGAACCTGATGGGATATACTCCAGAATACTGAGAGAGGCAAAGGAGAACATTGTTGGGGCCTTGAGAGAAATCTTTGTATTCTTACTGATTACAGGGGAGGTCCCAGAGGATTGGAGAATAGCCAATTTTGTTCCTTTGATTAAGAAGGATAGCAAGAATAACCCAGGTAATCACAGGCCAGTGAGCCTTACATCAGTGATAGGGAAATTATTGGAGAGGATTCTTTGAGACAGGATTTACTCCCACTTGGAAATAAGTGGACGTATTAATAAGAGGCAATATGGTTTTGTGAAGAGGAGGTCATGTCTCACAAACTTGATCGAATTTTTCGAAGTGACGAAGATGATTGATGAGAGTAGGGCAGTGGATGTTGTCTACATGGACTTCAGTAAGGCCTTTGACAAGGTCCCTTATAGCAGACTGGTGCAGAAGGTGAAGTCGCATGGGATTAGAGGTGAGCTGGCAAGGTGGGTACAAAACTGGCTCGGTCAAATAAGACAGAGGGTAGCAGTGGAAGGGTGCGTTTCCGAGTGGATGGCTGTGACAAGTGGTGTTCCTCAGGGATCAGTGCTGGAACCTTTGCTGTTTGTAATATATATATAAATAAATGATTTGGAGGAAAATGTAACTGGATTGATTAGTAAGTTTGCAGACGACACAAAGGTTGATGGATTTGAGGATAGCAATGAGGACCATCAGAGGATACAGCAGGATATAGATCAGTTGGAGACTTGGGTGGAGAGATGGCAGGTGGAGTATAATCCGGACAAATGTGAGGTAATGCACTTTGGAAGGTCTAATACAGATAGGAAAGATACAGTAAATGGCAGAACCCTTAGGGGTATTGATAGGCAAAGGGATCTGGGTTCACAGGTACACAGGTCTTTGAAAGTGGCAATGCCGGTGGAGAAGGTAGTTAAGAAGGCATACAGCATGCTTGCATTCATTGGCCGATATACTGAGTTTAAAAACTGGCAAGTCAATTTTGACGCTTTGTAGAACCTTAGTGAGGCTACACTTGGAATATAGTGTTCAATTCTGGTTGCCACACTACCAGAAGGACGTGGAGGAGGCTTTGGAGGGTACAAAAAAGATTTACCAGGATGTTGCCTGGTATGGAGGGCATTAGCTATGAGGAGAGGTTGGAGAAACTGGATTTGTTCTCACTGGAGCGACTGAGGTTGAGGGGAGACCTGATAGATACAAGATTATGAGAGGCATGGACAGAGTGGATAATCAGAAGCTTTTTCCCAGGGTGGAAGAGTCAATCACTAGGGGGCATAGATTTAAGGTGTGAGGGGCATGCTTTAAAAGAGATGTAAGAGGCAGATTTTTTAGACAGTGGTAGGTGCCTGGAACTCGTTGCCAGGGGAGATATTGGGAGCAGATAGGGGAGTGACTTTTAAGGGGCATCTTGACAAGTACATGAATGAAATGGGAATAGAGATATGATCCCCGGAAGGATAGAGGGTTTTAGTTAAGTCAGGCAGCATAGTCAGCGCAGGCTTGGAGGGCCAAACGGCCTGTTCCTGTGCTGTAATTTTCTTTGTTCTTTGTACATTTCATCCAGGCCTGGTAATTTTTTATTTTCAAGGATGCTAAACTCTTCAATATTTCCTCCCTCACTTTGTTTACCCCATCTGATATTTCACTCCTCCTCATTAATATGTCTGCGTTGTTCCTCTCATGAAAACAGATGTACAATATTCATTAAGAATTCTGCCTCCACACATTAGTCACATTTATGATCTCTAACTGACCTTACCCTTTCCTTAGGTAGCCTCTTTGTGTTTTTCTTGAATTTGCATAAAAAAGGTATTGACAAGTAATCTCTTCGCATGTTTAATTTCTTTTTTATTTAACTCTACCGTTTCTATACTCTAAGTGTCCTAAAGTATTGAGCTCTTGGCATCCGACAACATAAGGGGCTATATTTTACAGGGCACCATGGTTCTGCCCACCACAGTAAGAGCTACCCCTCAGCAATTTAATACTAGCAGTAGAGTTAATTGCTTTAAAATGACATCTTCACCACTATCTCAGGAGGAAGACTGTCCTATAATGTATCCAGCCAACTGTAGTTCCAGCAGTCATAGGCAGCATGCTGGTCACTTCTAGGGCTACAGGCAGTTCCAAAGAAGAGGAGCCTGAACTTAAGTCTGGACTATCACTGGAGTTAGACTGACAGGCCCTGATGAAGAGGGTGTTGTTCTGGGCTTGGGAGGGTGACGGTATAGAAGGAAGAATGACTATGGGGGAGCATAAAATCTTTCTTTCTCTTTGTCTTATCGTACTCTGTATGCTTTTTGACATCTGTGGGCTCTAGGTTTGAGAGTTACAGCTTTTTTTTTTAATGAAGTTATTTGTTCTCAACACTTCTTAGCTTCCCCATGAATGTTTTCTATTGCTCAGACAAGTAGATATTTCCTGTCCATTTTTTACCTAATCACATCCTGGCCTAATAAAATTGACCCTTCCGATATAAAACTTTCACTCAGTTTATCTTTATCCTTTTCCACAACTACTCTGAATCTAATTGAAATATGATCACTACCACTAAAACATGCTTCCATGGATGTCTGTTTCATTTACCCATTCATTCTTTAAACCTCTGTCCAGATTTTTTTATATTCGTTCATAGAAGGTGAGCAAAAATCTTTCTGAATCAGGATTGTGTGCAGGAACTTGCAGGTGATAGTGCTCCTGTACATCTACTGCCCTTGTTCTTCGAGCTTTTACAGGTCACAGGTTTGCAAGATGCTGTCAGAGGAAGATCACTGAGTTGCTGCAGTGCATCAGTTAGATTGTACAAGCTGTTACCACTGTGCACTAGTGGTGGAGGGAATGAATGTTTATGATGGTGTATGGGATGCCAGTCAAGCAGGCTGCTTTGGCCTGGATACGCTGAGCTTCATCTGTGTTGCTGGAGTTGCGGTCCAACACAGACAAGGTGGGAATATTCCATCACACTCCCAAGTTGTGCCATGTGATTAGTCGATAGGCTTTGGGGAGTCAGGAGGTGAGTTACTTGTCTCAGAATTCCCAGACTCTGACCTGTTCTGCCAGCATTACATTTATGTGGCTGATCCAATTAAGTTTCTAGTCAAAGGTAACGCCATTATTTTGACTGTGGAGGATTTTTTATTTATTCAAGGGGCATGGGCATCACTGGATGGCCAGCATTTACTGCTCATCCCTAATCGTCCTGGGAGAGCAGCTGAGAGTTAGCCACATAGTTGTGGCTCTGGAGTAGACCAAATATAGGCCAAACCAGGTGAGGATGGTAGATTTCTTGCCTTAAAGGACATAAGTGAATGAGATGTGTTTTTACGACAATGGTTTCATGGTCACCAATAGATTCTTAATTCCAGATAGTTTATTGAATTCAAATTCCATCATCTGACATTATATGGTTAGGCCCCCAGAACATTAGCTGAGTTTCTGGATTAATAGTCTCGTGATAATACCACTCGGCCATCACCTCCATTCAGCATTGTAATGCTGCTCAATGATAAGGATCCTATTTTGTTGTAGGTGGTCATTGCCTGGTACCTGTGTGGCATGAATGAAACTTCCATTTATCAGCTGAAGTCTTGCTACATCCAGGCATGGACTGCTTCAGTATCTGAAAAATTGCAGTTGATACGGATTTCAATTGACTCCACTTTTAACTGGGATCCTTGATGTTACATTTTGTCAAATGCCGACTTAATATCAAGGGCAATCACAATCACCTTATCTCTGGAATTCAGCTCTTTTGTCCATGTTTGAATCAAGGTTGTAATGAAGTCCAAAACAAAGTGGCCCAGGCAGAACTCAAACTGAGCTTCAATGAACAAATTATTGCTGAGCAAGTGCTGCTTGATGCAACTGTCGGGTACATACAATTTCCACCCTGTACTAATAATTTGAGTGTAAGGTGATGGCGGGGGATTGGGGAGATTAGTTAATTGCCAGATTTGTTCTGCTTTTTAAGGATAGGAACATAACTAGCCTTTCAGCTTTGCCCTTCTGGCTGCTCTCTTGTTGGGCATGCTATGAACTGAATAAAAAGGTTCTCCTGAATGAATTTCAATAATTTTACAGCCTCATTATCTTACACAATAATGTGCATCAATTTTTATTCAGGCACTTAAATTCCCCTAATACTACCATTTACTATCTGCATGTCTTAGCGATTTGCCTACATATTTGCTCTTCTGTTTCCCTCTGATTATTTTTGGGGTCTATGTATCCAGCAGGAAATAAAATAGATGGAAAATAAAGCTTAAATGTAGGAAATATCCCTATCAATAACAATATGAATCAAAAGCTATCATTATTGAATTAAGAGGATGTTAAGTGAACACTTACAGCTCTGATCAACCCTGTTCCAGTTTCCATGGTGCTGAGTCTTGTGTCACCAATCTTCACAGCAAGAATTTGAGCACCAGGTGCGATGCCATTCCGTTCAGGATCATCTGGGAAAAAACCTGCAGCTATACTAGCTACATGTGTCCCATGGGCTCCTGTTGAGAACAAATGTCAACACAGAAGTACAGCAGCTTTACATTGGCAAGACATCAGCACAATAGTCCAATCTACCTAATGATTCTATGTAAGTCAATTATACAAGTCAGTTGTAGCATTTAAGTCTACAGTTTTATAAAATAGCACTCCACGTTAAGTTTCGGGATATTATTTTAATGCTTGGGGATTGTGAGAAGTGCACACCCAAATACATGTCCATAGAGGTCATGGAATTGGAGGGAGCAGCCCAAAATTAATTCAACAAAATATTTTAATGGATTTGATTTGATTTATTATTGTCACATGTATTGGTATACAGTGAAAAATATTGTTTCTTCCGCAATACATAGTTAAAGCTTACTGTTCAGATAGAAGGAAATGAGCAAGTGCAGAATGTACTGTTACAGCCATAGCTAGGGTGTACAGAAAGATCACCTTAATGTGATCTTTCAAAAGTTTGAAGGTCCATTCAAAAGTCTGATGGCAGCAGGGGCAACGGAAAATAAAATGTCATGATGAGTGGTGTGAAATACTGCAACAAGAAGCAGAAATGGATGACCTGACTTATGAAGAAATAACTAAGGATGAAGTGGAAAATGACTTGGAAACTTTAGTAGGTAGAATGCACAATGATAATAAGATAGTGCACATAATTGTAGAACACAAGTCAGAGACACTGTTATGAAGTTGCACAATGCTTTGATCAGAAAGTACAACATTGGGTTCCAGTTACTGAGACATAAGATACGCTAGCTCTGGAAATAGCATAGAAAAGATATGCAAGGCTGATCCTTCGGCTGTGTTAGGAGGGAAAAAGAACCTGTGCATTTGATTTTGAAAGGAGGCACCTGACAGAATGACATATATACTGTAATATAAGAAAGGCAAATCCAGAAAATTACTTTAAATAGTGAGAATAGGACAAAAGTACACAGGTTCAAAATAGTCAAAAACAAATTAATAACAAGAAGTTCTTCTTTAAGTGAAGAGTTATCAATGTTTCAAATGGAGTCACATTACAAAATTGATAATCCTGGTAACATTGAAGAAAAAGTTGGATGTTATTGTAGGGCCTTTCTGAACTGCACCCTTAATTATGTTGAAGGGCACCCACTGGAACTAGATATATTTTATGTAATCTGGCCCTTCAATATATAATGTTTGCAGTTTCTCAATGGAAATTAATGAAGTTTCAGAACATACGAAATAGAGCAGAAGTGGGCCATTGGGTTCCATGAACTTGCTCCACCATTCAATGGCTATATTTTCAGATTCCACATTCCTATCTACCCCAAATAACCTTTGATTCCTGTGCCTAACAAGAATCCATCCACCCAAGTTTTAAAAATATTTAATGATCCTGCCTCCATTGCTTTCTGAGACAGTGTTCCAAAGTTGCACAATGCTCAGAGAGAAAAAAATTCTCCTCCCCTCTGTCTTAAAAGTGTTATTCAAAAACACAATTTTAAAATATTGCCTCCTAGTTCTGGACTCACTAACAAAAAGAAATATCCTTTCCACATTCAGCTTGTCAAGGGCATTCGGGATCTTATATACTGCAATCAAATCACCTCTCACTCTTTTAAATTCCAAAAGAAACAAGCCCAGCCTGTCCTACTAATCCTCATAAAACCCTTTAAGTCCAGGTATCAATCTAATAAAATTCCTCTCCGCATCCAAAGACTTGACATCCTTCCTTAAATATGGAGACCAGATCTGTACACATCCTTTGAAGTGAGGTCTCACCAATGTCCTTTATAACTGAAGCATTCTCAATTCCTCTCATAAAGGACAGCATTCCATTAGCCTTCTTGATTACGTGCTATACCTGCATACTATCTTTTTGTGATTCATGCACTAGAATATCTAAATCCCTCTGCATCTCAGAACTCTCCAGGCATTTTCTAGTTAAGTAATACTATGCGTTTTTCCTTTCTGCTAAAGTAAACAATTTTCTATTTTCCCACATTATATTGCTGCCAGATTTTTGGCTACTCACTCAAACTATCTATATCTGTCTGCATATTCCTTATGTCTTCATCCCAACCTCCTTTCCTATCTATCCTTGTTTCATCTGCAAATTTAACAACCTTGCCTTCACCCCCCTTACCCAAACATGGACATTACTCAATCTACTGTTTTTAAGAACATAAGAACTAGGAGTAGGAGTAGGCCATCTAGCCCTTCAAGCCTGCCCCGCCATTCAATAAGATCATGGCTGATCTGTCGTGGCTCAGTTCCACATTCCCACCCTCTCCCCATAACCCTTAATCCCCTCGCTTATCAAAAACCCATCAACCCGCGTCTTAAAAATATTTAGCGAGGCAGCCTCCACCACTTCAACGGGCAGAGAATTCCAGAGATTCACCACCCTTTGAGTGAAGAAGTTCCTTCTCAACTCCGTTTTAAACCGCCCCCCCTTTATCTTGAGGCTGTGCCCTCTAGTCCTACTGTCCTTTCTGAGTGGGAAGAGTCTCTCCACCTCTATCCTATCCATCCCATTCATCATCTTATATGGCTCAATGAGATCTCCCCTCATTCTTCTAAACTCTAACGAGTACAAGCCTAGTTTATTCAGCCTCTCCTCATAGCTCAACCCCCTCAACTCCGGTATCAGCCTAGTAAACCTCCTCTGCACTCCCTCCAAGGCCAAAAGATCCTTACGTAAGTGCGGCGACCAAAACTGCACACGCTACTCCAGCTGCGGCCTCACCAATGCCCTATACAGCTGCAGCAAGTCCTCCCTACTTTTATATTCAATCCCCCTCGCTATGAAGGCCAGCATCCCATTAGCCTTCCTGACCACCTGCTGCACATGCAGGCTGGGTTTTTGCGACTCATGCACAAGGACCCCGAGGTCCCTCTGCACCGTCGCCTGCTGCAGTTTTTCGCCACGTAAGTAATAGTCCTTCCTACCATTATTCCTACCAAAGTGGACCACCTCGCACTTGCCAACATTAAATTCCATTTGCCAGTTCCTGGCCCATTCGCCCAGCCTATCTAGATCCTTCTGCAGACTTTCGGCACCATACACTCGGTTCCCTCCTCCAGATGTGAAAAAACATTTTTTCACATTGCCGAGGATTTCAAAAGACCCTCATGGTTCTCATCCGAGGCAGTGAATACAGCAAGAAGCTCTAAGATAGTTTTATGATTTCAAGGGAGGACATTAATTTTACAAATAAAATCATACTCCTAGTTATTAACTGCAATAATCACACCACTGGATTTTATATCTCTAATAAAAATCTTTACTGCATAAGAGTTAAACAAAGCAAGTACATAACATGATATTTTGTAAATGCATTTTAATTAAGACTGAAAATCTCAACAGTACACTCCTTTTTCTCCTGAATTCCCACCCAATGGTTCCCCTATATTTTCCAGGATCTTAAGGGTTCCTTCATTCCTGACACCAAACCAAGGTGTGCCACAGATCTAAAGAATTCACAAATTTCTTCTGTTTTCTGAGGTATGTGATGCTATGGGGTTCTTCCACTAGCATTTGGTCTGGAGACCCACCATTATCTTTATTCATCTGACAACTGTGCACAACTCAACTCAAGCATTGGCCTCAAGATTTTCTTGCTCAATTATTCCAAAACATGTAAACACCTTTCTTTCCCATAGCAGGTTTCAGCTGCTTCCCTGCACCAGCAGCTGGCAGCTTTCTCTCTGTGCCTGCATCTGTGAGAAAACATACAAGTAAATCCAACACAAAAGGCTGTGTCCCCTGCAATCCATTCCACTGGTAGCATGATGCCCCAGACAGAAATTCAAACCTATTATTCACTATTCCCAAACCTGCCATTTGAAGTACATGGATAATTTTAGAATCTCCCTTGTTTATCATTTGCTTTTCAACATATTGCTGATCTGGGGAGTTACTTGGCTAATTCACATCTTTAACAAGGCAGAACAATTCTCCTCACGCTTACTATGTTTAGTTTTCCCAGCTAAACATGCTCATATGCTGATTTAGGGCTCTTGCTTTTTCAACTCTGAACAAATATGCATGAAGTATCATTTCAATGGTACTTTACTTTAAGTTTGTGAACCTCTCAAACTCAGATTTTTTCCCCATTCAATCCCCTATCCACTTTCCTAAAACACGTGTCATGAAATTAGACATTTCCATAACAATGGACTTTGTAAAATATTTAACATAAATAAATATATTTTGTGACAAAGCCGACTAGTTAGATGATACAATATTCAATAAAGAAAAGAACATTGTGCCAAGTAATGGTCGACATATATATTACTGTTACATTGAAATACGCCTTGTTTAAAGCCACAACTCTAGTTGCTGAATGAGTTCATTCAGAGTGTAACTGTTTTTCTGGTTTCAGGACAATTCCATAATCAACTGAAGGAACATGCAAAACATCAACATTGGTGCAAAGTAACTCTTCCTTTCAAGTAGATAGGTATCTGGTATCACTGTACCCAAGAATTCCTAAACTAAGAACCTGAGAAACCCACACAGAGCTTTCGCTTGCTCGAGTGAACATATGTTTCCCCTACAGGATATTCTCCATTTATCCAAATTCTGAGAGCACGTGCAAGTCAGGTGAAATAAAGTCTTACCTCCACTTGTCACAATACAGAGTGTGTTGCCTTCATCATAAATATTGATAGAATAGTTGAGCATCTCAGATATCCCCAACGAAGCATATTCTTGTGCTTCATTGTAATTCCTTAGTACAGTGCAGCTACTGAGATCGCCACATTCACTTGTGTCTACACAGGCTCTAAAAACAAAAGGTCCACAAGGCAATACTTATAAAACCACAGCAACACACTTCTGAGTAGAATTCAACTTGAATGAAGTGATGTGTCAAAAGGTTCTTTCATTCTTGAAGAGAAATTTAAATTCTTGTTCAACAGCTAATTTAAAATTTTCAAGTGACGAAACAATTCAAAATAGCATCATACAGACAGATTACTTTTTATTTATAACTGCTTAAAACACCATTCTCAATATCTGAATACCTTAGCAACAAACATTTTTCATACAGTCAGGCAAAATACAGATTTTAGGAATCACTTCAGTGGTTACCTCCATGTCTGACCATCATGCCACACAAGGCAGTCATGTGCAGGACCAAGATCACAGTATTTTTTCTCCATGGAATTTAGCAATTCGACCCGAGTCTGGAGATCCTCTCGCTGCATCTTTTCTGCCTGAACAACGTGAAAATGCTGGTATTAAGCACGTTGTTCCAATTAGATAGCAGCTGAAAACTTTTCAAATGCAGTTGAGCAGTTAAATTATTTAAATAACAGTTTGGAACCCTAAACACATGGCATAAACAATAACAGCGATGAAATAGATCATAATCAGCTATAAGTAACGACAGTTAAGTTTGATCTCCAAAATTTATGGATTAAACCATGTGAATCCAGGAGATAAATACAAAACAGTGATTCATTAATTGTAGAACGAGTTGTGTAATTATAAAAATGGATTATATGTTTTTTTAATTGACACTTAGCTCTAATAATACAAAAGGTAGATTACGTGGTAGGTAATCATTATTCGCCTAATGATGGGCAATTCCACACACTATAGGAATGAAATTTAGTTTAATAGGTTCTGGAAGAATTAAATGCTAAGCAAATGGATGACAATATTGTAGTGGTGTCAGAGAAAGTGCTATATACAGACTCTAACATAATATAAAGCACCTACACCAATTCATTTTAACCTTAATTAACTGTTCATTTCATATTACTGATCTATTGATCTCACAACTTGGAAAGCAACTGGCCAACTAACCACATCTACCTAGAAACAATTGAAACCAGTTATCCCTGATTAAACTGAACGACTACATCTTTGGCAGCCCTCAGGGTTGAGAATGACTTGCTTCCACTTCAGGGAGGTGGGTTCAAGAGGTTTTCAGAGCGTCCTTGTAGCCGCCCTCTGTTCTCCTAGTGATCGCTTGCCATTGCACAGCTCGGAGTAGAGCACTTGTTTCAGGAGTCTTGTGTCAGTCACGCAGACAATGCCCACCCATCGCAACTGGTTGAGTGTGACTAGTGCCTCGATATTGGGAATATTATTAACATATGGGGGCTACTGCCAAAATTGGGTGAGCTGTCTCATACGCTAGTCAAGCAACAGTCTGACAGTCATTCTCACAGAATCATACTTACAGATAACACCCCATTACCATTCCTGGATATGTCCTGTTCCGATGTAGAGATGCCAGCGTTAGACTGGGGTAAACACGGTAAGAAGTCTCACAACACCAGTTTAAGGTCCAACCAGTTCATTTGATAGTAATCCCACAAGCTTTCGGAAATGGTGTTCCTTCGTCAGGAATTCCTTTGTCACCTTCCACACACCTGATGAAGGAACACCATTCCCGAAAGCTTGTGGGATTACTATCAAATAAACTGGTTGGACTTTAACCTGGTGTTGTGAGACTTCTTACCATGTCCTGTCCCACCAGCAGGACAGGCCCAACAGAGGTGATTGCACAGTTGCGGGGGGAGGGGGGGGACCATGTACTGTCCTCCTTCAGCTGACGAATCAGTATTCCTCCATATTGAACAACACTTAAAAGGAAGCACTGAGGACGGCAAGGGTGCAAAATACTTTGGATGGGGGATTTCAATGTTACCTACCAAGAGTGGCTCAGTAGCAACACTACAGATTAAGCTGGTCGGGTCCTAAAGGATACAACTGCAAGACTGGGTCTGCAGCAGGTGGTGAGGGAACCAATACTTGACTTCATCCTTACTAACCTGCCACCTGCAGATGCATCTGTCCATGACAATATCGGTAAGAGTGACCATCACACAGTCCTTGTGGAAACAAAGTCCCGCCTTCACATTGAGAATAACTTATATCGTGTTGTGTGACATTATCAGCGTGCTAAATGGGACAGACTTTGAACCGATCTAGCAATTCTAGACTGGGCATCCATGAGGCACTGTGGACCATCAACAACAGCAGAATTATACTCCACCACAATCTGCAACCTCATGACCTGGCATATCCCCCACTCAACCAATACCATCAAGTCAGGAGATCAAACCCGCTTCGACGGAGAGTGCAGTGGGACATGCCAGGTGCAGCACCAGGCATTCCTAAAAATGAGATGTCAGCCTGGTGTAGCTACCAAAACTTGCATGCCAAATGACAAAAACAGCAAGTGATAGAGCTAAGCGATTCCACAACCTTGGATCAGATCGAAGCTCTGCAATCCTTCCACATCCAGTCAAGAGTGGTAATGGACAATTAGACAACTGGAGAAGGCTCACAAATATCCCCATCCTCAATGATGGAGGAGCCCAGCACATTGATGCAAAAGATAAGGCTGAAGTATTCACAGCAATCTTCAGCCAGAAGTGCTGTGTTGCTGCTCCATCTCGGCCTCCTCCAGTGGTCCCTGGCATGTCAGATGCCAGGCTTCAGCCAATTTGATTCACTCCGCGTGATGTAAGAAACGTTTGGAGGAACCGGATGCTGCAAAGACAATGGGCCCTGATAATATTCTGGCAATACTAAAAGACTTGTGCTCCAGAACTTGCCACTCCCCTAACCAAGCTCTTCTAGTACAGTTACAACACTGGCACCTACTCGACAATGTGGAAAATTGCCCAGGTATGCCATGTACATGAAATGATGTGGGTATGCCGGCGTTGGACTAGCGTAAACACAGTAAAAAGTCTGACAACACCAGGTTTTAGTCCAACCTATTTATTTGATAATATACTCACAAGCTTTCGGGTTAGCCCCTTCGTCAGGTGAAGGGGCTAACCCGAAAGCTTGCGAGTATATTATCAAATAAATAGGTTGGACTAAAACGGTGTTGTCAGACTTTTTACTGTATGTACATGAAAAACAGGACAAATCCAACCCGGCCAGTTATCACCCAGTCTACTCGCCATCATCAATAAAGTGATGAAGGGGTTATCAACAGTGCTATGAAGCAGCACCTGCTCAGCAATAACCTGGCCAGTGATGCCCAGTTTGGGTTTTGCTAGGGTCACTCATCTCCTGACCTCATTACAGCCTTAGTTCAAACATGGACAAAAGAGCTGAATTCCAGAGGTGAGGTGAGAGTGACTGCATTTGACCGAGTGTGGCATCAAGGAGTTCTGGAATCAATGGGGATCGGGGACAAACTCTCCGCTGGTTAGAGTCATATCTGGTACAAAGGAATATGGTTGTGGTTGCAGAGGGTCAGTGATCTCAGCTCCATCTCTGCAGGAGTCCCTCAGGGTAGTGTCCTAGGCCTAAGAACCTTCAGCTGCTTCATCAATGACCTTCCTCTGTCATAAGGTAAGAAGTGGGGATGTTCACCAATGATTGTACAATGTTCAGCACCATTTGCAACTCCTTAGAACTGAAGCAATCCATGTTCAAATGCAACAAGATCTGGACATTACCCAGGCTTGTGCTAACAAGTGGCAAGTAACATTCATACCACATAAATGCCAGGCAATGATCATCACCAATAAGAGACACTGTAACCACAACCTCTTGACATTCAATGATGTTACCATCATTAAATCTCCCACTGTCAACATCCTTGGGGTTACCATTGACCAGAAATGCAACTGGACTCACCACATAAACGCAGCGGCTACAAAAGCAGGTCAGAGGCCAGGAATACTACGACGAACAACTCACTTCCTGACTCCACAAAGCCTATCCACCGCCCACAAGACGCAAGTCAGAAATGTGATGGAATGCTCCCCACTTGCCTGGATGGGTGCAGCTCCGACAACACTCAAGCAGCTTGACACCATTTAGGACAAAGCAGCCCGCTTGATTGGCACCACATCTACATTCAATCCCTCCACCACAGACGTTAATAGCAGCAGTGTGTACTAACTACAAGATTCACTGCAGCAATTAACCAAAGAACCTACAAGCATTTCCATTTCGAAGGACAAGGATAGCAGACACATGGGAACACCATCATCTGCAAGTTCCCCTCCAAGCCATTCACAACCCTGACTTGGAAATACATTGCCGTTCCTTCACAGTCACGGGTCAAAATCTTGGAATTCACATTGTGGATCAACCCACAGACCATGGATTGCAGCAATTCAAGAAGGCAGCTCACCACCACCTTCTCAAGGGCAACTAGGGTGGGCAATAAATGTTGGCTAGCCAGCAATGCTCATGTCCCACGAGCACATAAAAAAATTGGCCTGGGAGAGGACTCTCACGTTGATATGCCAATACTGTTAATGGATTAGCAGGGTTTTGCAGAGGCAATGTTGGTGACAGTTCTCCAGATATCTGAAGAGTCTGCTGTACATTGTCCACGTTTCTGATTCATACAGGAGGGCAGGGACTATGGCTGCTCTGTAGATCATGAGCTCAGTGCTTCAAACACTGTTCCTCAGGCTTCTGAAGACTGCACTGGCACATTGGAGTCGATGCCAGATTTCACCATTGATGTCTGCTCGCGCTGAGAGGCTCCTGTGATACAGGAAAAGATCCACATTGTCCAGGAGCTCACTGTAGATCGTGATGGTCGGGGGCAGTTGTGTGTGGCAGGAACAGGCTTGCAGAGAACCTTTCTCTTCCAGATGTTTTGTCTGAAGCCCATTCTCTCATATGCCTCGGTGAAAGCTTCAACAATGGTTTGTAGCTCGGTCTCAGAGTGCACTCACGTGGAGACATTGTCTGTGTACTGCAGCTCGATTGCAGAAATTGAGGTGGTCTTGGTTGTGGCCTGGAGATGTCAGGGTTAAACAGTTTCCCACTTGTCTGGTAGGTTAACTCCACCCCAGTGGGGAGCTTCAGGGCGATGGGGCGGAGTGTTGCTGCGAGGAGGATGGAGAAGAGCATTGGTGCGATAACAGTGCTGTTTTACCCCGGTTTGCGCGCATATTAGGTCTGATCCGCCGTGAAGGTCATAGTTTGCATGTCATCATGGAGCAGGTAGAAAATGGTGATGAATTTCTGCAGATAGCTGAATCTGAAGAGGATGTTCCACAAAACCTGTGAGATCGAAGAAGGCCATGCACAGAAGTTGATGCTGCTCTCTATACTTTTCCTGGATTTATCGAGCACTGAAGGTCATGTCCATTGTGCCTCTTGATTGGTGGAAGCTACACTGAGGATCAGGGAGGAGCTCTTCATCCATTTGTGGGGAGGCAGTTGAGGAGAATTCTCGGGATGACCTTTCCCATGGCAGAGAGCAGGGAAATCCCTCTGTAATTTCCACAGTTGGACTCGTCTCCTTTCTTAAAGATAGTCACAATTAAGGCATTTGAGAGATCTCCTGGCAATTGACAACACCATTACCATAGTAGGGGGCTACAAGTGGTCCAACCTAATCACCCCACTAGTGATTTTTGAAACAACAAGAATCTGAGATTCATGGGATAATTGCAGCGATCCCTAACTCCTTTCTCCTCCATAATGGAATCTCTAGTTGGACGTTACACATATAGAATGGTCATTTTGTATTTGGAGAATGTAAGAACAGAAGTAGGCCATTAAGCCCTTCTAACCTGCTCTACCATTCAATACAATCATGGCTGATCTTCTAACTTAATTGCACTTCCCCACACTCCCCTGATAACTCAATTTACTTCTCTCAGTATCCAAAAATCTATCAATCTCCGTCTTAAATATATTCAAAGGCTGAACATCCAAATCCCACTGGGGTAGAGAATTCTAAAAATCCACAATGTTTTAAATGAAGTTTTTTCTTCATTTCAATTCTAAAAGGCTGACCACTTATTTAGAGACTGTGAGCCCTAGTTCTAGATTCACCAACTAGAGGAAACATTCTCACAGCATCTACCCTAGCAAACCCGTTAAGAACTTAATATGCTTCAATGAGATCACCACTCATACTTTTAAATTTCAGGAATACAAAGGAAGCTTACTCAATCTCTTTTCATAGAACAATCCTTTCATCCTAGCAATCAGTTTATTGAACCTTCTGTTGCACTCTCTCCAAGGGTAGTATATTCTTCCTTTGATAAGAGGACCAAAACTGTAACTCAGTATTTGATGTGTGGTCTCATCAAGACTCCTTACAATTTCAGAAAGTTATGAATGCTCCTAACATTGAATATAATGAAAGCTGAGATAGACAGATTTTTGGTCTTTTAGGCAGTCAAAGGATATGGGGAGAAGGTAGGAAAGTAGAGTCGAAACCAAAGATCATACTAAATGGTGGAGCAATCTCAAAGGGCCATATGGTTTACTTTTGCTCATATTTCTCATGTTCTCCCCTCCTGTATTCCAATCACCTTATAATAAAGACTAAATTTCTATTTTCATTCTTAATTGTTTGCTTCATCTGCATACTAGTTTCAAGAATTATTTAAAAGGATGTCCAAGCCTTTGACCCTATCCCATTCACTTCTCCAGTATTATGAATGGGATTCTCCCAAAAAAAGTGCTAGTCTCGAATTCACAGAAAAACTGCAGTAAATCACGCTTTTTTTCAGCAGGAATTAAAAAAACTCCCAAACACCGTGCACTGCAGGGTGCGCTAACATGAATCACATTAAAATTCAGTGGGTGGGGCCTATTCCTGCTGGAGAGGCCGGCAGTATAACGCTGAGCGGGCCACTGCACATTCGCCAATTTGTCAGCGCCGAGATCTGCACATGCACAGAGACCCCTGTTTGCTGGCCTCCCAATTGCTGGCCAGCCCCACGACCCTTCTGACCCTGCCCCATGGCTCGATCGCTGATCTCCCGGACATTTCAATCCTGAGCCTGCTAGTGGCATTTAAATAGTATGCAGATTAGGTGCTTCATATATTATGCAGCTCCACACCAATTTCTGGCACTGGGTTGACAGAGCTGGAAATCTGGCGCTGGGTTGACGGCGCTGGAAATCTGGCACTGGGAGATGCCTCAGGCCTAGGCTCCCACTGAGGAACTTGTGCAACAGCCCTCACTAGAGTCTCCCTGTCCTCTCTGCTAAAAACACAGTGCAGCGGAATGGGAGACTCGCCCCCTTTATCTTTACTAATAATATCACAGAAAAAGACATTGTCTACGTTTTTCATGTTGCACTCAACAGGACAACTTAAAAGAATATCAAATATAAAGAGAACAACAAATTATATTTCACATTTGGTAATCATACAAATTGTCCTGATGAGTACAAGATGAAAGGGTTTGACATCATATGTCTTTTTCAGTAATACTCAAGTTCAGTACAAACAAACAAATAACAATAATATCCAATAAAGTCCTCATTTCTACTAAGCCCTTAGTTTCCCATTATTTCTGGAATTTGTTTTGCATTCTATCGTGAAGACAGATACAAAGTATTCATTCAATACCTCTTCAATTTTCTTATTCCCCATTATATTATTTCCACGAATGAAGATAGGTGAAGGTAATATTGGAGGTTATATTTAGAATATTGTTGATTGCTTTGTGTTGTGTTGTGGATTGTCACAGCAGTAAGAATGTAAACAAAGTTTTTAGCACAGTTTGTTCAACGTGAAGCCCTTTCAGTGAGATGGAAGCTTACAGAGCATTAACAGTATTCACGTGGCTGGTCCAGTTACGTTTATGGTTGATGGTGAGCCTCACTCCTCTGCAACCAAGGATGTTGGTGGTGGGATAACCAAGGTATCCAAGATAACCAAGAATGAATACTTTGTATTTGTCTTCGTGATAGAATGCAAAACAAATTCCAGAAATAATGGGAAATTAACGGCTTAGTAGAAATGAGGACTTTATTGGATATTATTGTTATTTGTTTCTGGTGGGATAATTGACATTGACTGTTAAAGGAAGGTAGTTCCTCCATTTTGCTGGAGTTGGCCATTGCCTGGCACGTGTGCTACTTACCACTTCTCAGCCCTATCCTGGGCAGTACAGTGGCTCAGTGGTTAGCACTGCTCCCTCACAGCACCTGGGACCCAGATTCAGTTTCCAGCTGCACATTCTCCTTGGTTTCCTCCAATGCTCCGGTTTCCTCCCACAGTCTGAAAGACGTGCTGGTTAGGTGCATTGCCCATGCTAATTCTCCATGTATCTGAACAGCAATAAAATTACTGTGAAAATCCCCAAGTTGCTATATTCTGCTATCAGAGTGCAGCAACTTGGGATTTTCGCAGTAATTTCATTGCAGTGCTAATGTAAGCCTACTTGTTGTACTAATAAATAAACTAAATTAAATTAAACAAATGCATCCGCAAGGTCCCGGATCCATTCGCTCGGGCTGGCAATTATATACCCACTTTGACATGGGTCAAGCCCCCAACAGGAAATCCACGCTGCAGGCTTCACCACCAGAACAGGCATGCAAAACTCCTGTTTTCTCACTCGTTCAACACTTAGAATTTGTTTGGAAAGATCGCACCCTCAGTCCACAGTTAGCATGTGTAAATTAACTAATAAAACAGTCAAATGAATCTAATGTTCTACACAAGGGATTCACTGAAGATCAGAAGGGTTGGTTCCACTTTAGCATCTGAGATGGAAAAGCCCGTGAAGTTGGGGCAGAGGTAAGCTACTCAATCTCCAAAGTGCGAAATGAGGAGCTAACATCAAGTTTATTTCTTTGTGGGACTTTCTGATATCTCACGGAGGAAATCTACATTTTGCTTTGACTATGCAGGACCGTCCGCAAATGTAAATCATTTATCTCTGAGGTCCTTGAACTATGTAAGAGTTCTGTTTATTAAACCAACTATTATCTACTTGTAGGGATCAAGTGGAGTCAGCTCTTAATGGATATCAGCAGTGATTGAAATTGGCGAATCCTCAGCAATCTAACGCTGGCTTTGTATTAGAATAGCAAAATGCAAAAATGTATTTAATGACGCCACATTTTTCACAAATTATGAGCACAGAATCTGAACAAACTGCTTCACTATGTAGGATACTTAAAGCACTTGACAGACTTTGGACCTGACACTTTGCACAGTGCTTAAAAGCTTTTGATGGATGTTGCTATTGTCATCTGATCAAAACACGGAGATATCGAACTTATTTTTTGATGCAATGTACTTTGAGTCAATGCAATCATAGCATGGATATGATGTATTCTCTGTAAAAAGTGTTCCAATTGTTGCCTTTGTCTCTTGTATATTTATGCTCTTTTATTTCTTGTTGCTTCATTTGATATCTAAGTGGCCCAAGACAGATTTCTATACTCGTGCAGGAAATGAGAGCCAAGATATTTGATGTTTCAGAGAAATCTTAAAAAGCACAACAAAGCAGGCAGACTAGATGAACATTTGATTCTCACAATGAAAGTCTATTTTAGACTTACATAAAAGATGAAGCTCTTCTGGCAAGAGTTTTAATGAGATAGAGGCCAGAATTCTCTGACCAATCATATCCTGCTGCATCCACCGAGAAGAGAAAATTTGGCACCTAGCCAAATCTCCATTCACCGCAGCTGGACCAGAGAATCCCAGCTGCAGACGAGGTCGGAGAATCTGGCCTAGAGTCTTTAGTTGAAGATAAACAAACCTGCACAATGCAGTGGCTTTACAAAATGTATGGCACTGCCTGTCTGCAATATCATAATGGTACCTTGATGAGCCTACTTAACACTCAGTTCCCTAAGAACCCATCAAGCTAGGCTAGGAAAAGCAACAAATTCAGAATAAAACATAAATTAGATTCATTCACCTAAATTAGGCAACAAGACCAAAATTCCATTGGTCAACTGCATCTTCTAAATGTTTTTGATAAGGTTCTGTTGAGGTATAATTATTGGATACTTCACTCCAAGTATTACCAGCTTCTCCACTGTGTAAATCCATGGAATTTTTGGATATAGAGTATTTAGAAATTCAATTTAAAAATTCAATTATAATTATCTTTAAGAATTTCAGAGCAAGATGCTCTTAATAATTCAATTCTGATCTACAACAATAAAGTAACTCAATGCAGGCAGTGGAAGTATGCATTTTCAGTTACTCTCCATGGGGAAAATAGTACAAAATGGAAGACATTGAAAATACGGAATTGTAACTGTCATTAACAGAGGAGTGCTGTAAAGTTAGATATACATTTCATAATTAATTGCCAGTTTCACCCAAGTAGCCATAACGTTCTGATTTATCAGTTACTTATGTGTGTCAACGTTGCATTATAAATTTGCTCAATCATAATACTAACCTGTGATAAATTTGTATGAGTGCTGTCAAACTCATCTAGATTTCTGCAAGCTTCTGCCAAAGAAGCACGATGAACTGGATCCCAGAGCTTTTCCCGCTTTTCTTTCTGTAAAACAAAATCACAGTCCTTTTTTTAAAAATACTGACACAAAGAGAGTGTAAAGCAGTAAAATATATAGCTTATTATTGCTTTTATTCATTCTATCCTTAATTTCCCTTCAGCTGAATGAGTGGCTTGCTAAACCATTTATGAATCAACCACATTGCTGTGGATCTGGAGTTGCATATTGGCCAGGTAAGGATGGCAGATTTTTTTTTCCCCTAAAGGAGAATCAACAATGGTTTCATGGTCTCCACACACACGTGAAAACAAAAAAATGCTGAAAAATCTCAGCAGGTCTGACAGCATCTGCAGAGAGAATAAAGCAGTGGAGCCAATGTTTTGAGTCAGGATGATCTTTCGTCAGAGCAGCTCTATTCTCTCTCCATAGATGCTGTCAAACCTGCTGGGATTTTCCAGCATTTTCTGTTTTAATTTTAGATTCCAGCATCCACAGTATTTTGCTTTTATCAATAGTTTCACGGTCATTATTTTTTTTCCAGATTTTTATTGAATTCAAATTCTGTCATGGTGAATTTTGAACCCAGATCCCCAGAGTGTTACCCTGCTTTTCTGGATTATTAGTTCAGTGACAATACCACTGTGCACCGCTTCCCCTACATTAATCAGTGATTCTTACATCTGAAAGCAATTAAAGCTTTTTTTTAAGCAAAGCACACCACAGCCTACCTGTATCCTTTCTTTCAGTGCTTTAGGATAAAGTTCATATATATTTTTGAGTCCAACGTGATATTTTCCAGATGGATTTACCCAATTTTCAGGAATCTTTAAAGAAAAGCAGAGTTGTGTATTCATAAAATATGAAATATGAACTTGCAGTCAGTCACTCACTAAGATTGTCAGCTATACATTGGGCTGGGTTTTGCAGTCAGTGATGAAACAATTGCTGACCTCACGGTCCATAACAATCCAGAAATCTCTGTGACACAGACTTTCCTCTTCCCAAGAGTAGCTGAAATCTGGCAGAAAGTCAGGGAGATCCCAAAGCTTCCAGCGGCGGTGATGTGAGCAAACAGGGTATGTACACTTAAGTACTGTCATTCACAGGACAAGGAGATAAAAGCACTGATGATCCTTCACTCTTAATTTAAATTTTCAGATAGCAAAATACATGATTAAGATAGAAGTTAATAAATCACAAACTTTGAAAATATTTATAAATGTGAAATTTATCATAATGGAAAAATTTTGCATTCCACAAATATAAAAGGGTTAGTGAGCTGTAATTTTTAGATATAGTTATGAATTTAGTACGCCATTAGCAACACTGCTGTAACTCAAGGTGTAACCTTTTCAAGGGTGTGTACCGCAAGGCTAACAATGTAAAAGTGGAAGTTTTTGTCAATTCATTGACTGCTGAGGGACTGCACTATGTGAACACCTTAGCTGAACAGCCAGTGGAGGAGCACAGAATAACTGACAGCAACTTCTGCATTTCCATTTTATTCCAGACGAGCAGGCTCTCTCTGAGATGCTGTTAGCTTCAATGGACAAACGCGGGTGAATGATGACAGTTTCATTGTTATTGCTATTGAAAGAACAGTCATATGCAATTAGGAGGAGGAAAGAATCTGCTTGCCTGTCTTTCTTTCTAATTGCATCTTTTATCCAAAAATGCTTCAAAGCTGATGAAGTCAGTTGTAAATGTAGCTATAACTGTGTTGTCAAGAAACATGGCAGTCAATTTGCACAGAACTAAATCTCAGCAATGAGATAATGAAACAACCTATTTTTAGTTGAGGAATAAATGTTGAATATAAGATAGAATATTTTATGTTCATCTGATAGAGCAGACAGTCTCCATTTAACATCTCATTCAAAGACAGCATCTCCAACAATGGCTCAATTTTTCCAATCTTTAATTGTTGGAAGATGCGTATAATGACTCTGCAGAAATTCTGACATGTGGATCTGCATAGGAATTGCCTGGAAAGTTTACAACCACATACCCACACGGAGCAACAGCTTATTGCTTTGCATGCAATTGGTGAGCTGAGATTTTTCTTCTCAAACTTTCACTAATTCATTTGGATATCTTGCACAAACTAATGCAAGCAGGTGGCATTTCATAACACAGTTTTCAAATATTTCACACCAAAAAATATTCCTTTATATTCTCAAAACTGGTAACCTGGTGCAGTTTTACTAATACAGCTGAAAACTAATTTAGCATTCTTAAACACAGAACCCAGTCAATCACCTGAGTGTTACCCAATTTTAAAGAACTCAATAAATTAAAAGATATATAGACCCATTTACTTGTTTGGTTTAGGTAATCAACTTCCCGGTAAATTTTATACAATTGATTCTTTTGCAACTTGTCTATTGTCATTCTGCATTAAAAAGTTAAGGGACGTAGAAACATAGAACAGTACAGCATAGTACAGGCCCTTTGGCCCTCGATGTTGTGCCGAGCTATGTCCGAACCCAAGATCAAGCTTTCCCACTCCCTATCATTCTAGTGTGCTCCAAGTGCCTATCCAATAACCGCCTGAAAGTTCCTAGAAGTGTCCGACTCCACTATCACAGCAGGTAGTGCATTCCACATCCCAACCACTCTCTGAGTAAAGAATTTACTTTGGACATCCCTCCTATATCTCCCACCATGAACCTTATATGTCCCCTAGTAACAGCTACATCCACCCGAGGAAATAGTCTCTGAACATCCACTCTACCTATCCCTCTCAACATCTTATAAGCTTCTATTAAGTCGCCTCTCATCCTCCTCCGCTCTGAAGAGAAAAGCCCCAGCTCCCTCAACCTTTCCTCATAAGACCTACCATCGAAACCAGGCAGCATCCTGGTAAATCTCCTCTGCACTCTCTCCAACGCTTCCACATCCTTCTTATAGTGAGGTGACCAGAACTCTCACAATATTCCAACCAAGGTCCTGCATAATTGCAACATAACCCCACGACTCTTAAACTCAAATCCCCTGTTAATAAACGCTAAGACACTATAAGCCTTCTTCACAGCTCTATCCTCTTGAGTGGCAACCCTCAGAGATCTGTGGATATGAACCCCAAGATCTCTCTGTTCCTTCACATTCCTTAGAACCCTGCCATTGACCCTGTAATCTGCTTTCAAGTCTGTCCTATCAAAATGAATCACCTCGCACTTCTCAGGGTTAAATTCCATCTGCCACTTTTCGGCCCAGCTCTGCATCCTATCAATGTCTCTTTGCAGCCTACAATAACCCTCCACCTCATCCACAACTCCACCAACCTTGGTGTCATCAGCGAATTTACTAACCCACCCTTCAGCCCTATCTTCCAAGTCATTGATAAAAATCACAAATAGCAGGGGACCCAATATTAATCCCTGTGGTACTTCACAGGTAACTGGCCTACAGTCTGAAAACTTTCCCTCTACCACTACCCTCTGCCTTCTATGAAAAAGCCAGTTATTTATCCAAATTGGCCAAATTTCTTTCTATCGCACACCTCCTTACTTTCTTCATGAGCCTATCATGGGGAACCTAATCAAACGCCTTACTAAAATCCATGTATATGACATTAACTGCTCTACCTTCATCTACACACTAAGTTATTTCCTCAAAGAATTCAATCAAATCTGTGAGGCAAGACTTACTCCTCACAAATCTGTGCTGACTTTCCCGGATTAAACTGCATCTTTCCAAATGGTCATGAATCCTATCCCTCAGGACCTTTTCCATTAACTTACCAACCACCAAAGTATAACTAACTGGCCTATAATTACCAGGGTCATTCCCATTTCCTTTCTTGAAGGGGGGAATAACATTCACCACTCTCCAGTCCTCTGACACAATCCCTGTGGACAGTGAGGACCCAAAGATCAAAGCTGAAGGCTCTGCAATCTCACCCCTTGCCTCCCAAAGTATCCTAGGATGTATCCCATCTGGCCCAGGGTACTTATTGACCCTCAGGTTTTCAAAATTGCTAATACATCTTCCCTCAGAACATCTATCTCCTCCATCCCAACAGCCTGTACCACACACTCATCCTCAAAAAACATGGCCCCTCTCCTTAGTAAGCACTGAAGAAAAGTATTCATTCAACGCCTCACCTATCTCGTCTGACTCCATGCATAAATTCCCACTACTATCCATGACCCACCCTAACCTTACCCTGGTCAATCTTTTATTTCTCACAGAAGAAACTTCTTGAGGATTCGTAAAATAAACACAATTAGCCATAACTCGCAATGGTCATTAATTTGATCTAGGAGTATGGCCAGTTTTGTGGCTAGGGTTAGCTTGCAGTAAGAAGGTTTTCAAAACTAATGCAAAAAATCTCAGACCCTTGATTGTGTTGGATGCAATTTATGCTTAGAATTCCTCAATCTTTTACATTTCTCTGAGTGATGCTTGGGTGAATGGCATTGAATAAACCAGCACAACGCCCAATGAAAATTCCTGCCCACGTCATTTATACCGTTTGGAAATATAAATAGCACAAGAGTAACATTCTTTTAAAAGTGCACCATTATTACCTTAAGCGTTCTTCCTGAAAGGCCAATAATTTTCTCATCTTTTGGCTCCAATACTGTGCACGTATTCACATCCCCACTGCCTGTGGTGTCTATAATGTCAATAATTTTCGGCTTTCCATCACTTGTGACCTGCAAAAAAGTTTTATTTAGAATTACAATACCACAACTGTTTGTTATCATCATAACAATAATTACTCCCAGCAAACAGCCACTTTACAGTCTGCAGTATATATTCTTAGTTGTAACGCAATATAGTAATTTCTAAACATAGGAAAAATGCTTTGAGGAACCATGCAGTTCTTTTCATTAGGTATTAATCACACTAAAGGACTATGTTGAAACATCACGTTAGGTGAAAATTGAGTGTTTAATCAATAACAGGCTCTTTTCAGTGATCTGATGCCATTTGACAGGGTAAATATACTCTTAGTTTTGCAATCAAAGTACAAGCAATAGAGCATAGATAGAAACGTATATAAGTGCTTTAATAAAATATCTACAAGGTGGTAGTAGTAGTAACGAAAGGCTTCAAGGAAAGCTATTAACCAAGTTGGATACTCCACCCACTTAAGCTCCTCACTTGTAACTGCCCAAATACAAATGCTAAATATAACTGGATAGGATCTCCCAATTTGAACTCTTACGTACTTCTTCATGGTAATCAACACCATTAGCAGCATCTTCTACACGATTAAATTTATCACGACAAAATGAATGCATTTCTCTTTATCTGATTGCATTTTCAAGCATTTCATTGTGTATGATGTGATTTGAGACACTGAGAGAAACATGACAGTATTGTAGAGATATTCAAGGAACTTATGTTGATAAGGTGTTCTCACATTACTGACCACTTTGCACTTATAACACCATTTACTTCAAAATTATTGTATTTTGTTGTGTGATGGGAGTCTGAAAAAATTTTTTAAACTCCATATTTAATGCAAAATGCTAAACATACATTGAATTGACATTATGTAATGGGGTCAAGTTTTCATCTGGATGCAGAGGCACATTTAAGTGCACGAATGGCCATACTGATTTCTATTGGGGGAAATCTGATTTTCTTCCAATAAAAAGCTACAAATATTTTTATCCCTCCAGTTTTCAATATAACCAGTATCAATGATACTGGGCAGCACGGTAGCACAGTGGTTAGCACTGCTGCTTCACAGCTCCAGGGTTCTGGGTTCGATTCCCGGCTTGGGTCACTGACTGTGTAGAGTTTGCACGTTCTCCTCGTGTCTGCATGGGTTTCCTCTGGGTACTCTGGTTTCGTCCCACAGTCCAAAGATGTGCAGGTTAGGTTGATTGGCTATGCTAAAAAATTGCCCCTTAGTGTCCAGGGATGCGTAGTTTAGAGGGATTAGTGAGTAAAATATATAGGGATATGGGGGTAGGGCCTAGGTGGGATTGTGTTTGGTGCAGACTCGATGGGCCAAAGGACCTCTTTCTGCACTGTATGATTCTATCTATCTATCTTCTAATGATATGAAATCAGAGTTTGCTAAGATTGTTAGAGGTGAGACGGTTTTCCAACAATATTAAATAATTTCTATTGCTACTGCATGGCTCCTGAGAACTATACATGTTGCATATTGGATGAGTGATTATGGGCAATACGTAGAGGACATAGGGATGGGTTGCAGAATGTGAGGTGGCAGGGGGGTTGGAGGGGTGAGGTTTAGCGGGCCTTTAAGCAGTGTTGGGAGCTGGGCTACTGCGTTGGACAACTAATACCTCCTAATTGGCCCATCTCCGCACCCATGCTCTTCACACACTATCGTGGCCCTCAAAATACACTGTAATTTCAACCTACACGAAAGGTCAAAAATTTCTCAAAGTCGCACATTGGTCAGGTGTAAATTTTGCAAGCCACTAAAGTGCACAGGTTGGATTTTTAAACTCATGACAATGATGTGGAAAAAAAATCAGATGGCCTTATGTACTTTCTTTATTATGTGCATGGGTATTAGTGACTAGCCCTAGAGGTTAAATAACATTATCCTACTAAGGTTTCTGTTCCTTTATGTGTTGTATAATTGACCAATTGCTATAACAAGAAAGACATTCTTTATATAACTGAATATCCAAAAATTCTAGTAATAAGCCTTCTACGTTGTTTTTGAATTGGTTTTTAAAAGGCGGGTTGGCAAGATTTAAAATAGGACGTTTGACAAACATTTCCACAGTCAACAATCATATTCAAACACAGTGCCCTTTAATTTATGCTCAGCACAAAGCACCTGTTTGACATTCGACCATTTTTTTCCCTGATGGGTTTTAAAGAAAAATCAATTTTGCATTTATACCTTCAGGCAATAACAAATTGGTTCTTTCTTTCCTTCATGCTTTGCAGAGATGTTAATTTACTTAATATAACCAATTCATTGATTAATGCCTTTGCTGGAAGAACAGATGAAGAACTTTAGGTGAATTTATACATTAAAGAATTACGGAGATCAGAGAGGGGTTTCAGCCCACTGTAACTGTGTCTATAGTCTGAAAGGGATATCCATTCCTCTCCACACACCACATGGTCATGTAATTTTTCATTTTTGACTGTTTACCCAATTCCCTTTTGAAAGTTATTTTAATTCCGTTCGGATAGAATTCAGGCATTGAGTTCTGGATCACAGCAACTTGTTACAAAAACAGCTCTACATCCCTCTGGTTAATTTGGAAATTATTTTATATTTGTGCACTCTTGCTATCAACACTTCTGCCAATGGAAACAGTTTTGTCTTCTTTCTTATACAAAATCTTCCATAATTTTAAACAATGCAGTTAAATATCCCCTTACTCTTGTAATAAGAAGGGGGATTCTAGTCTCTCTATACAACTGAGGCTCCTCATCTCTTGTACCATTCTAGTAAATCTGTGCACTGTCTTAAAAACCTTTATATCCTTCCTAAAATGTAATGGTCAAAATTAAACTCAATACTCTAGCTGAGGTCTATTTTAATAAATAGTAGATGAATTTATTTTTGTCTCTCTACATTCTATATCAAAATTAAGTGCCAAATCTATAATCTAACATGCAGATATTTATGTTAAGAGTTTCATTTAATTGCTGAAATTACATGTTTATGAAACTAAAGTAAGAATCTGAGCTAGCATATGAGGGAGAAGCACAGGACGGTTACAATAATAAATTCAGGAACTGTCTGGGCTCAATGGCCTGCTTCTATGCCATGTAAACCTATGCAACCAGTGACTTGTAAAGGCTTAACAGTCTTCCTTACTTTTGTACTCTATGCCTGACAAGTTTGGCTAAGCTAGTTGGAGGATTGATCCTGTGACTTCTATAAATACTATGTAACAGCTGGGTACAATGTAGTTGTGTACTTCTGCCTATGGTTTCACAACAGCAGTTGTCGCTGACAAGTTCCAAGAATCAGGAGACCACCAGGCAAAGAGAGTAAACTTAGGGCAAGGAGGAGGGGCAACCAAAAGGGGAAGAGCAATTGGCAGTGTGGAAACTTCAATTATATTAGTAACTGCATACCTTACTGAAATTGCACTGAACTATCAGTCAACTTCTCTTCATAATTAGCATTAATACAATAATTTGCTGTTAGTTATAGGTGTAATGCCCCCAACAACTTGTCTTTGTATAAACACAATGTAACAAAATATCGCAAGACACTTCACAGCAAAACTAGATACCAAAACTCAAAAGGAGAAACTAAGGCTAATGACCGAAAGATTGGTCAAGGAGTTAAGTTTTAAGGAGCTTCTTAAAGGCAGAAAGAAATGCAAAAATGTTCAGGAAGGAAATGCTGGAGCATAGGGTCTCAGCAGCTGTAGGAATAAACTTATTTTCAAATATTTATCTCAATATCTTTGAAATTACATCTTAGCCTTTATTGCAAGAACCACAAGAGAGGATGTCTCCTAAAAACAGGCCATCAGTTCAAGGATCCTTTCTATCCTCTTGTTTCTGTTCCCCATTTACCTACCAGTGGAAACATTCCTTCATTATTTATTCACATTAAGGTCCACAGGTTCCACTTATGCCTTTACTGGCTACTCCTCACTTCCACTCGTTACATTGCTACTGTTATTTGCTCTGTAGGAAAAGTTGGACAGCTATGCTGACCCTAGTCTCCTCTGAACCGCCTTACTGTCAAGACTCCATTTCTTCCCAGAACCTGCCATAGCAGTCTCCCTCTCACCCCATACTCCGATTTCATTGTCACCCTGATTCCCCAGTCTTCCTCTCCTCCCATTCCCGAGTCACTATCTCCACTCAAGACTCCACCTGATTTCTAAGGTTCCCCACTATTCCAGAGTCCCACATCAAGCTGCAGATTTTTTTGAGAGCAATGGCAAAGTTTCTGCTCTCGTGGAAAATTAGAACACTTGGGGGAGAAATTCATCATTGCAAGTAACTCCTGATCATTCCTTTAGAGTTGAAAATCCCATGAGGACTCCACACAGCTAATAAAAAAAAATAGCCTTCTCAACCTGTCCTGCCATCTTCACAGGAATTTGTATGTGAATGCCCAGGTCTATATATTCCTGTCCATTTAAATTGATACTTTTTTTTATACTGCCCTCTCATTCTTCATTCAAAAATGCATCGCCTCATACCTCTGCTAAATTTCATCTGCTATGTTCCTGCCTATATTATCAGAATGACTGTGCTCCTCTGAAATAAAAAACAAAAATGCTAGAAAGACCCAGCTGGTCAGGCATCTGTGAAGTTAACAGTTTCGGTCAGTGACTTGATGAAACCTAACAGTTCTGAAATGTCAACTCTGCTTCTTCCTCCACAGACGCTGCCTGACTTGGCTAGCATCATGTATTTTTGTTTCAGATTTCCAGCATGCACTATTCTTTGCTTTTGCATGTCCCTCTAAGTCTGGTACTGCCCTCCTTTTTTCCACAGTTCCAAATTTTCTATCTCACACAAACTTTGAAATTATGCACAGGTCAGTAATAAACATGAAAAACAATGGCACTAGATGGAATCTAAATTATTTATAACAAGCAATAAAACTAAATGCTTTGGATGTAATTCTGATGCATGAAAAACCTGTTGGGGAAACATATAATTCATAAGTTGGGTATGGTACACACTTCCTGATTACAAGTCTTCCAGGGTTTTATATCAACATTTATAATGGCAATTGGTTAAAAAATGCTCTATAAATGATTGTCTCTATCTACATACATACAAAAGTTATCTCATCAAAAAAGTTGATCAAGTTTATGAAATATTACGTTTTTAAAATGCATATATTGCAGCCCAGCTGATTATGCGCAGAAAGCTGAGACAAGTGTTAGAAGGGAACAGTACAGCGTCTATGAGGAAGAGGACAGGAATGGAATTTGAACCTGGTCCATGTCTGACACGAGAGTTGCAATGCAAAGCTGAATAAGGGGGCAAAAAATTGGCCCATGACTTGAGGCTGCATTATGGATAGGAATTGTGAAGAATTTCAGCTGGTGGCAAGGGACAGAATAATAAAAGAAAATAAATTTTTAAAAATTTAAACGAGACAAGATTGATTATAAATCAAACTTACTTTCACATTGAGTGAAAATTGATAGCATGTTTCTGCTAATCAATTTGTACCACAGTAGCATCTAATGGCAGGAACTTGCATCTACACCGTGACAGGAAACCAATTACAGTGTTTTTTTAACCAATTGTTATTATAAATATTGAGGTAAAACCTTAAAAGATATGTGCACAGGAAACGTGTACCATACATAAGACTTTATTTATATATCCCCTGACACATATTTTCATCTATCAAAATTACTTTAGAAGTATTAAGTCATGTCAGTTGGTTTGTCAGTTATAAAGCTTAGATTCCATCTAGCTCAATTTACTTAAAATTTACTTAAGCTTTTTGCATCATATACCTAAAAAAATAAAGGTACCTGACAACTGATATGATACACGTAGAGACATATAAAATTGTTTGACATCAAATAATACCATCACCAATGGACCAGTCAAAAGTTTCCATTTTTGCTTTGACTGCTAAAACAAGAGAAGAAATAGCATTGGTTCTGACCATCTTATTCCAATCCTCTCTAGCTGCAGGGGTATTACTGAAGGACTGCTAATGCTATACTGTTGTATAAAAAGGGACACAGGATACTACAAGTAATTACAGACCAGTCAGCCAAACCTCAATGATGGGCAAGTGAAAGAATTCTGAGAAATCAAATAAATTGTCATTTAGAGGTACTCATCAGCCAGGGGCAGACAGCACGGATTTGTTAAAGATAGGTCTCATTTCAGACCAATATGATTCAACTTGTTCAAGAAATAACAAGGAGAGTCAACTAGGGTAGAGTATTTGACGTAGTTCAGGAACAGAACATTTTAGCTACAATCGAAGATTAACACAGAAACAGGAATAGGCCATTCGACCTTTCAAGCCTGCTCCACCATTCATTTTGATCATGGCTGATCATCAAATTCAATATCCTGATCCCCACTTTTGCATCCTCCTCACAGCTCGCTCTCCCACCCAACTTTGTAACATCTGCAAATCTGGAAATAATACACTCAGTTCTCTCTTCCAAATCATTAATATCTGTGAACAGTTGGGGTCCTAGTACAGATCCCTGCAGAACCCCACTAGTCACTGACCGCCAATCGGAAAAAGACCCATTTATTACTCTTTGCTTCCTATCTGCGAAGCAGTTTTCTATCCATCTTAAGACATTACCTACAATCCCATGTGCTTTAACTTTACATGGTTGTCTGTTATGTAAGATCTGGTCAAAATCCTTCTGAAAGTCTAAATAAACTACATCAACTGGTTCTCCTTGGTCAACTCTACTAGTTACAACCTCAAACAATTTCAATACGTTTGTCAAGCAAGATTTCCCTTTTGTAAATCCATGCTGATTTTAACTGATTATACCACTGCCTTCTAAATGCCGAGTTATGAAACCCTTGATAGGAGACTCTAGCAACTAGAGTTAGACTCACTGGTCTATAGTTCCCTGTTTTCTCTCTAACTCCCTTTTTTGAATAGCAGGCTTACATCAGCTTATATAATTAGTTACATTAGATAAGCTTGAGTTGTTTCTTTTGGACAATAGGATCTGAGGGCAGATTTAACTCAACTGTATAAAAGTATGAAAAGATGGAGTAGATAGGAATGACCAATTTCTGTCTGCAGAAAGGTCAATAACCAGGGGGCATAAATTGGCAGAAGGATTAGAGAAAGTGGCAATACAATTTTACCAACTAGTGCGTGATGGGATTCTGGAACTCACCACCTGAAAGCATAGTAGAGGCAACACTACATTAAAAAACCTGGATATGCACTTTAAATGTCTTAATTTACAAGGCTCGAGACCAAGAGCTGGAAGGAGAGACTGGACTAAGTGACAATTTTCCTGTCACTGGAAATTGAGCACAAATACTGTTATAATAGACATCCCTTCCCCAAATGCCAGCTGACCAAGGGGTTGTGTGTATGTGTGTATATATATATATATGTATACACACATCTCTCCACAATGTTCTAATAGTCATGATAATAAACTTATACTATTCATGGCACAAAGGAAATTGGTCTCAAATAGTGAACTCAATATCCAGTATACTTGGTCCAACCAGTTATCCTCTACTATACTAACTAAATAGGGATAATATCAAAATGAGTGAACAAATATGCACGAATTAATATCCTCACAGTGATGAGAAGAGCAGTGTTAAAACTACACATTTGAAAGAGGCCAGTTAAGTCTTGATCACCACATCCAATAATTTATTACGCACCCGGGTTGTAATCAAATGCTATTTGACATGTATTAAATGTGGTGTAAGACGATAATATCGTTTCCTATGTGAATGGTGGTCGATTTAATGCCGCTTCTAAAAGTCTACGTGGCTGTTTGGCTGTGCTGTGTACGGGAGGCCCAGGCTTCGCTAGGCCTAGCTTGCGGTCGCCTGCCTTTACCTGCAGTCCTTGTGCTCCCGGATCCACTCCCGTGTCCAAGACAGCAATCAGGACCCCCCTGCCGTCGTACTCCGGGTACCGGGCGAGGAAAGACGCGGCACCCGTCTCCTTCTTCGGCAGCAGACCCTGATAAGGGAAGGAGTCGTCCAACTGAAGAGCCATTACCCCCACCCGCTGAAGCCCAGTGTGCAGCTTGATCCCAGCTGCTCGCCTTCCCGCGCCGTGCCGTCCAGCGAGCAGCAATCGCCAGGGGTCACACACACCAAGAGGGAGTGAGTGAGTGAGTGAGGCACAGCACTGTGCGCTGGCAAGGTCAGGGGAACAGGAGACCTATAGGACTTGCACCATATTCTAAGAGACGCGTTTAGGGTTCAAATTTCTTTCAAAAGCAAGTTACTTCGAAAGAATAGGAACCTGAAAACATGTTATGCAACAAACTGATTTAACAAATACAGAGCCAAACATCAATGGGTGTACTTTTAACCTATTTGTTTCACAATTTCTGAAATAAATACACTAACAGCAGCGAGATAATATTTGGCATGTATTATCTGGGAGTGGTTGCATAGAAAATTGGTCATTCTGTATTTGTAAATTCTTCAAATCAATGTAGTTCCCGATGAGAATTTTAACACAAAAGAGTTTGGGGGATCAATTCATACACATGCCAACTGTACTGTCATATTGTTATATTACTCTAAACTGACTTAGGAACTACATTGTCAAATACCACATCACTCTGCACTACAATCTGTACCACGGCAACAAATAACATTGATTCGCAACACGTTGGATGAAAGCTACTGCATTTGTCTGAAGTAGCATGATCATTTCAGACTTCTGGGAACCACAAGGCATAACATTAATTTCAAATCGAGAAGAACGCTTTAAACCAAGCAATTTGTTATAAAAATCATGTGTTCCTATTCTTAAAACCTAAACTAATATGGATGGATGGTTGATTTATAAACCTGATTGATTATTTAATATCCAATAGATCAGTACCTTTTACAAAGCTTTGGGTGAAATTTAATAGCAGGGATATGGAATCCACTTAATGGAGAACCAATGGGAGCTCCACATTACCTCTACACAGGAGGCTTGATACTATTCCAAAACCATCAAGGCTCCCACTGAAGTAAGGCCCATGTTGCGCAGAATACCATTCTTGAGGCTGGCAGCTTTGTAGTTTGGCAGCACTACGAGGTGAGCTACCCACTCCCAGTAATGCACTGGGAATCAACAATTAATCATCTAGAATCAGTTAAGTGGGGTTCCCTCGAGGAGGATTGCTGGTCATTGGAGGTGTGGGGTCACCAGCAAGGATGGCTCACTGAGGCCCCACCTTCCTGATTCCAGGTACCTCAATTGGACACATAGTGCCTTTGAACAAGGGTCCACCTCAGAGAGCCGCAGGCAAACCCAACAAGATTTGGAGCTTCTAAGTGGGAAGGTAGCCTACAAGCATTCTGACTCAGGGCTTAATAGAAGGGGGATGGGAATTCAATAGGAAATGCTGCTATTTCCACTGCTGCTTGATTACACAGCCCTCCCGTGCCCCTTGTAGCTGAACTTGCACCTGGAGGTATAAATTCCAACTTACATTAGTGCGTCTGAAAATGCTTTACAAAATCCTTTTAAAAATCCTGTTATTCCAGTCCATGTTAAAGAATGGTCTGCCATGTCACCACAAGAGAATGAAATACCACAGCAGACTACCATTCAACCCACTGTGTCTGTGCCATTGGCACAGCCAATAAATTAAATGTACTTCCTTGTCCTTTCTGTGATGACTCTCAGAAACCACAATGTCCCTGAGCAAAAAATCTGAAGTTCCAGGGCACTTTCAACCTGACCTAGGACAGCTCAGTAGCACTGTGGTTAGCACTGCTGCTTCACAACTCCAGGAACCTGGGTTTGATTCCTGGCTCAGGTGACTGTGTGGAGTTTGCACATTCTCCTCATGTCTGTGTGGGTTTTCTCTGGGTGCTTTGGTTTTCTCTCAGTCCAAAAATGTGCGGGTTAGGTTGATTGGCCATGCTAAAATTGCCCCTTTGTGTCCTGAGATGCTTAGGTTAGAGGGATTAGTGGGTAAAATATGTAGGGATGTGGAGGTAGGGCCTGGATGGAATGTGGTCAGCGCACTCGATGGGCCAAAGGGCCTCTTTCTGCACTGTAGGGTTCTATGATTCTATGAAAATTCAGGCCACAACTATGCAGAGGCTGCTGAGTGGATGGCCTGCCTCAGTGCTCTAGCACTGCACTGACATTTTAAATGAAAACAATAACACCTCTCCAACCTTCACACACACCATGCCATTTACCCACCTCCCATGGCTCCTTAGAGCACCTATGGAATGCTATTCCCTCCACCAACTCTACATGGCCCTTTATAGTCCCTATGTCAATTCATAGCATTCCATTCCTCACCCACCATCCTTTTTCTTTACACTATGCCAATCCATCCAGTATCTGCCATAGAAAGACCTCAGAACTTGTGTTAAGATGAGATTACATAAAGTTCATATGTGTCTAATGAAGAATTCACTATTTGAAAAGAAAAGGCTTTGATTTAAAAAAAATTAATTTCCTTTAATTACTTATAAAATCAAGTATTCCTGGTCCGACTTCAAAGAGTTAATAACTACTCAAGACTGTCAAATGACTGAAATGGCAGACACTCCACTGTGATAATGGAAGTTTATTAAATCATTCATGCAGCACTAATCCAGTAATGATAACTCTCAGGCTGAAGTCAAAATAGTGATATAACAAGTACTGATTCTTTTAACAGTCCAGTATTATTCACAAATAAAGGATGGGAGTTTTAAATACCTCAACAGTTCCTTTAGACAGTCCAAATGTGCTTGATAGTTCCAATGAGTTTGCTTTTTACATATATTCATACCTACTTTTAACAACACAAAAGGACACCTGACCACCCGCAAGGTGTCCTGTGACCATAACCAAAAGAATGTCCTACCTATTCAAGCAACTCTACAAAGCTTAGACCTCCTCTTATCAGATCTGCATGTTATTTTTCTCTCTTGGCTAACAAAAATCAGACATGAGTGGAGACAGCTGCTGTTTAATATGGGCAGCAACCTCAGTGAGCCACAGGTGTGCAACTTGGAATCCACCCCCAAATCTAGCCCCCTCCACCTTGCAAAAATGGTAGGTGCTGTGCTTGGGGATGGGACAACTCTAATTGTTTCACAGTCCTTTTCCATGATTTCTACACCTGCATTGTCCTTTTCGCTAATGAATACTGACACAAAGTATTTATTTAGAATCTTACTTACATCCCCTGGCTCCACACACAAATTGCGACTCTGGTCTTTAATGGGCCTAGTTCTTTCCATAGTTATCCCTTTACTGTTAATGTACTTGTAAAACAACTTATGATTTTCCTCTATTTTATCTGTCAGTATCCTTTCATGTCCCCTTTTTGTTCTCCCAACTTCCTCTTTCAGTTCCCTCTTGCACATTCTATACTGTAGGGCTTCTGCTGTTTTAAGACCTTGATATCTACCAAAAGCCTCTCTTTTTCTCTTTATCCAATGCTGTATTATGTCCCTCATGTCCAGGGCTCATTGGATTTATTGATCCCACTGTTGTTCTTCGTTAGAACATATTGGCCCTACACGCTCTCTATTTCCTTCTTGAATGCATCCCACTTTTCTGTCACAGATTTACTTAAAAGTGTTTGCTACTACTCCACTATGGTCAAATTATATCTCATCTTGTTAAAACTGGCCTTTCTCCAGTTCGGAACTTTGATTTCAGGCCCATCTTTGTCCTTTTCCATAACAATCTTGAATGTAACAGAATTATGATCTATGTCTGCAAAATGTCCTTCTACTGATACTTCAACCACTTAAATTGAAGTCCAGCATTGTCCCCTCTCTTGTAGGATCTTCTACATACTGGCTTAAAAAGTTTTCCTGGGTACGCTTTAAAAATTTCGCTCCCTCTAAATCTTTCACACTATGACTACCCCAGTTAATGTTAGTGAAGTTGAAATCCCTCACTATCACTCCCTATTATTTTTACACTTCTCTAAAATTTGCCTACATATCTGCTCTTCTATTTCTTTTGGACTATTGTGGGGGCCTACGAAACATTCCCAGCAATGTGATTGCTTCTTATTGATTTTTAAGTTCTACCCATATGGCTTCATTTGAAGACAGTAAAAAGTCTGACAACACCAGGTTTTAGTCCAACCGATTTATTTGATAGTAAACTCACTAGCTTTCGAGGGGATTCCCTCTTCTTCAGGTGAATGGAGGATTCTGGCCTCAGACAGAGCATATAAAGCACAAACAGTTTAGAGATTACTGATTAGAATGCGAATCTTTACACCTAACCTGCTGTTCAAGTCCTAAAGTGGCTGACAATGGTCATTTGAAGACCCTAACATGTCCCTCCTTACTGCTGTAATTGATTTCCTTATCAAAATTGTGACACCCCCTCCTTTTTCACCTCCTTCACTGCTCGCTTGAAGATCCTATATAGAATATTGAGTTGTCAATCCTACCTCTGTTTTAGTGACATCATACCCCCATGTTTAATTTATATGTCCTTAACTCATCTGCCTTGGTGTCAGACTTCTTGCACTAAGATACCATCAAATCTTGCCAAACTCCCTTGTTCCTTAAGTGGTTTATAACTTCTATGCTTTCCTGATTCACTTGCTGTCTCTTCTAATTTTGGAGGTACATCTCTTCCTGCTGAACCTTCTCTCTCGATCGTACCCCCTTGCCAAATTAATTTAAACCCTCCCCAACGGTATTAGCAAACCTCCCTGCAAGGACGCTGGTCCCATTTTGGTTCAGGTTCCCTTACCCTTAACCCCCCGCCCTTGCACAACGCTCCTTCCACGTAGTCCCTTAGTGATTACCCTTCCCTCACCCCATTGCACCTCTTGCATAATCCTCCTTCCACATCGCTCCCTGGTATAAAATGCTTTTTGACCAAAGTGAACAACATTCCTTAAAATCAATAATAATATTTCATTATCAGCATTAAATATTTTACAATCATAATCACTTATTTGAATCAATCACTGCATCCCATAAGTGGAAATTGCTTCTTGCCAGCTTATTTTCAGGTCATTTAACGGAATGTTCCTAATTCTGTCAGTGCCTTAATGTGTACTGATTTTTAAAAAATCTCATTAATCTTATTATCCCACTTCTGGCAGCAACTTTACAACTGACAAAAGACTTTTATCCCAATATTTAGGCTGCAATTAATGACTAAATAAGAAACAAACAGCAATGGTAGGCTTACTTATATTACTTAAAACAAAATGTGTTGCAAACTTAGTGACAAAGAAAAAGCATGTAATAATTGGAAATTGTTGGGCTACTCAGAAGAGGAAAAATGTTTTGTGAATAATTTTAAACATAAGAACAGTAGTCCATTCATTTTTTGAGCCTGCTCTGCCATTCTAGAAGGTCTTGGTTCGTCCATTTCTTCATTCCATCTTCTCATCTTGGTTCTGTAACTTCTATAATTTTGCCTCACAGAGATCTACATAGTTTCAGAATTTTAATTGACCTAGCCTCAGCAGCTTTTTATGGAAAA
The DNA here is from genome assembly GCF_965287045.1 of Carcharhinus amblyrhynchos. Classification (NCBI taxonomy): domain Eukaryota; kingdom Metazoa; phylum Chordata; class Chondrichthyes; order Carcharhiniformes; family Carcharhinidae; genus Carcharhinus; species Carcharhinus amblyrhynchos. Next base: position 41,783,729 of record NC_137333.1, on the reverse strand, counting down.
AATGAAAGCTTTCTCATACCATGTTTGAATGACCTAGTTCTGATTTTAAGATTATGCAGCATTCAGGGAACAGGGAATCCTACCAATTTATCTGTTTATTTAAATATATTTGGTCCTCTTAAACATCCAAATTGGAACAGGCCTTAATCTTCTATAGTCAAGGACATACAATTTAATTTTTGCAATCTATATCCATATTTTAACCCTTTTAGGTCCTAAATAATTTTGGTGAATCTGCATTGCATTCTATCCGAGGCCAATATTTCCTTCTTGAGGGCCTTTCAGCCCAGGTCTTAAAGCAGTGCACCAAATTACGTCTGCCCAAAGCTCTGCCATCCATTTGTATTGCAGCCCTCTTAAAAGTAAGGGCTGACATTTTATCAGGCCTTTGAATTCTTCTGTACCTGTGCTCCAGATTTTCGTTGTTTCTTAAGTTGGACATCTAAACATTTCTGCTCATCTGCAGTTTCTATTTTTTGCCTCTTAGCAAGTACAACAATATTTCTCATGTCTTGAGTAGAAGCACTACCAACCACAATTTTTTTCACTAAATGTATCAATCTGTTCTTGCAATTTTCTGCTCCTATTTACATAATCTAATGTTTCATCTAATTCAGAACTGCAGGCAAATCTACATTTTCAGTTCCCATTGAAAATCTGAGGCCCCAGCACAAATCCCCCACCATGGACTGGATTTTACAGTGGGGGGAGGGTGTTTAGTTCATCATTCTGGAAGCTGTTCCCTGCAAATCTACCAACTTTAAACCAGGTTTGTTCCACAGCCACAACTCACTCTGAGCATCCTCAACAAGATGAGTCGGACTTCTGCTCCTCAGCAGAAATAAGTTGCATCCATGAGAGCTTCTGCTGTGGTCCAATCTTGGCTGACAGCTCCAGCAGTCACAGAACTCAGTAATGAGTGCTGCTGGGACTGCAAAATAGGGTGATGTGTTTAACTCTTTATTCAGCGTGTGTGATGGGTGAGCATATTATTGGTGGGCTTGTAAAATCCAGCCCCTTTGATCATATCCTCCCAATCAGAATACATAGCCATTATCCCTATCCCTGTCTCCTACTCCCAAAAAACACCCCTATTCAAGCCAATAAATTGTTACCACTCTATGCTTTCTCATTTTTGTTAATGATCTTTTTATGAAGGTCTTGTTGCAAACTTTTTGAAATAAATAAAATCCACTGGTATTCCATTATTACATTTGTTACTGTCTTGTTTTTATGATGCAGGAATACTGATACTAATTTTATTAATAACATTTTCAGAACATGAACACACAATTACAAGGCATTTACAGCCTTGTTGCAATCTTCCCTCACGTTACCTGATCTGTAGAATGCACTATATTGTACCTAATACTTCGAGTCCACAACCATAATCCACATGTTATCATAATATTTCCTTTTTGTAAACCAGAACCATTTCTGGCCAGCCTCTGTTGAAACAAAATGGGTTGTGAATACTGCTGACTCGTGTACACAGAATCTCTTATTCACTCTTTCACATTGTTTTGATCAATCTGTTTGATCTTTTATTCATCTCAACGGTTTTTTCCACAATTCTTTCACTGGATGTTCTGAGGTACTGCTCATGAGTCTCAGGCTTTGTCTGGTTATCTATTGCTTCACCGGTGGATTCTGCTTCTTGATCCTTAGCTACACTTACCGGTTCAGAGCAGGTTCACATTTCTTTTGTTGTCCATAGGAATTTCCAGTTTCTCCTCCACTGTTGTCCATTTGGAGTCTCCACTGTGCAAGACCTTGGTCTGTGATTTCTGTGACAACAGCAGGATTCCAGATCCCTTTCCACAGAATCCTCAATGTCTCTCCCATGTTCAGTTCAGACAGAGGTTGGATATCTTGATCAAAGTACCATTTCTGTCCTTGTGAGCTGGTCCTGCACGTTGCAGCTCACTGATTTGGAGTGCAGTTGAAGTTTCGTTCCTCATTTCCTCCCTGTCAGGAGCTGTGCTGAATATGATCCAGTGCCCTCTCATACGATATTCTTGAAATCCAGCAGGAATAGGTAGAGGTCTCTTTTGTCTACCTTTGCCTTCTTCAACTGATGTTTTAAGGTCTGCATGATATGTTCCACCATTCCATTGAATTGTAGATATTTGGAACTTGATGTATTGTGGCAAAACTCTGAACCCTGTGCAAATTTGCAAAACTCAGTGCCTGAACATTCTGCACTGTTGCATGGTGAGCAAAAAAAAGTGATGCTCTTATTATCCTCTTAACAGCGTAAATTAAAAACTCAGTAATAATCAACTGCTAGTAGGAACTCAACTGTTGTCAAATGTGAACAGATCCATTCCAATTTTCAGCCAGAGTCTTTCTCGAACAGTGTGTGGTTGAAGTGATTTTGTTGTCAATTAGAGTACTTTTGGCACATGGCACAAGGCTTCACCATTTCCCCAATTTGTGTTCCCATTCCAGGCCAATACATTACATTTTGAGTTATTTTCTTGCATGTTTCGATGTTGAGGTAACTTTCATGTATGTGTTGCAGCATTTCTTTCCTCAGTGTGGCAGGAATTAGTATCTTTTCTGCTACATGAAGTTCCTCACAAAAGTTCCAGTATTCTTGTACCGAAGAAGAGGCTCTTCTCTGGCTTGTTGGGGAGATCAGCCAGTTTGTACAAGTCACCACCATTTTCAAAGGGTGACATAATTCTTGGTTGCTTCCCTGACTCATCCAGTTTGGTTATAGTCGCAGGTAGGTATTTTGTCAGCATGTGAACATGCGCTTCCTTTTCTTTGTTCTTTTCTTCCATGATGGATAGATGTGCATGTGACAGGTTGTCTGCGATTTACATTTCTTTGCTTGGTTTGTATTTAAATCAGACCTGGTGCTTCTGCAGATGCAGCATTAACCTTTGGATTCTTAGTTCAGTTCAGGAGCTTTTAAGTATAGTTTCCAAAGGCCTATGATCAGAATCTACCTCCAGGTCTTTGTCATGGATAAACTGGTGGAAGCGTTCTAAGCTGAAAACAATTGCTAGTATTTATTTCTCTATTTAGCCATAATATTGTTGTTTCAGTTATGGCCTTTGAAGCATACCACCACTTGTGTCTTATTTTGCAAGGGGACAGCTCTCAGAACATTTTCAATCAGTCAATCAAGATATCTGCTAATATCTTGACTGGTTAATTGACATTATAATACTTTAACACTGGTATCTGGGTCAGTGTTTTCTTTAGACTGATCGCTTGATGACTTTGTCCCCCATTCCATTCCACATAATTTTGTGGAAATTCTGTGAGGTGCTGTCACGTCTGACATTTATGGAATGTATTTCCCAAGGCAGATCAACATGTCTAAAAACCTGTCCAAGTCTTTCTTACATTTTGTGGGTGGGAACTTCATGACTGCTTCAATTTTACTCTGCTCTGGTTTCAGTTCCAACTTGTTAGCACATGTCCCAAGGGAGCTATTTCGCACTTTTGCTTCTTCCACTTTAAGTTCCTTTCTCTTGCTCTTCTCAGCTCCAATTCATTCTATGATTATGTTCTTCTTGTATAGCTCCCCAGATTAGCACATTTGACAGTGTAGGTTTCTACACACGCTATTCCTTCAAACAGCTGCTTCACTGCCCCATGGCAGCAGGAGCTGAATTAACATCAAAAGGTAAACATAAAAATCTGCAGCCCGAATGGGTATGTTGAACATACGGAGAAAGGAAATGCGTTCATCCAACCAGAAGCCTGAACTTGCATCCAAGACTAAACAGTATTTAACATCAGCTAGCTTACATGATCTCTTCTACTGTGGGCAACTGATAATGCCCTCCTTCTACTACCCAATTTAGGTCTCTGGGATCCAGACACACCTGCTGAATCCCAATGAATGGGTTACCCACTTCCTTGGTTCTTCAGTTTTCTTTATGATGGGAAGCTTCTCCATTCTGTCCAACTCTCTGGTACTTTCCAGAGAGGATGTATTTTGGGGATCACGGTTTCATCAATCTTGATGGTGTGTTCTTCCTTTAGGCAACCAATCACCTTGAACACATTTGGAACTCACTCAGGGTGCCATCAGATGTGGCAGTCATTATAGTCTTGATTGGCTTCAGATTTTCACCAGCTTTGCTTCAAAGAATAATTTTTTACTACTATAAATCAAAGTGCTTGTGACTATTTTGTGTTGTTCACTTGAAGGGTGCATTAGCTTTCTGTGGCAACTTTTGCATCTGTGTAGGTAGACAACTTCACTTTTGTTTTAGTTAGCTTTTTTTTTTACTTACCTTACAATGAAAGCTTATGATAATCGCATTTGCTTGTGCACCCGTGTTAAGCTTGAAATTCACCATCTTGTTGGGAGTCATACAGTATAGCAGGAACCCTTCAGCCCAGCAACTTTGCACCAATGAAACTTCACTAAATCTGCACTAATCCCACTTACCAGGGCTTGGCCCATAGCCCTGAATGTTATGATGTTTCAAGTGCTCATCCACATACCTTTTAACGGTTATGAAGTTTCCCATCTTTACTACCCTCCTAGGCTGTGCATTCCAAACTCCCCACACCCTCTCTGAGTGAAAAAGCTTTTCGCAAATTTCCTCTGAATTTCCTGCCCACACTTAAAATTATGCCCCTTTGTTACTGACCCTTCAACAATGAGCAGCAGCTGCTTCTATATTAAATTTTTGATAATTTTTAAACCAACCTTTCATTTGTCTTCTTTAGAATTTGCTATTACTGAACCAATGAAAGGTTCAGTTTCAGTGTCTGTGATATCAGTTACACTCGAGTGCACGTTGATTTATACATCTTAGCAGAATTTCATTTATAACAGTTCTTGCACTGCTTTCTGTGGGCTGAACAACTATGTATAAAATGGTCTGTTCCACATCAACTCCATTTAAATGTTTTAATTGCAGATGAGTAATTGATAAGCTCTCCAAATTCACAGCATTTAACTAGTCTTCTCAAATCCGTTATGTACTACTGCCTTGCGTGCATGCAAAAAAATTGTATCTTCCATATATCATGTTTTTCTTAGGATTGCAATAAGCTTTAAATTTTTCCATTACTTCTTTCAAGTAATTTCATTTTTTATCACTTTCAAATGTGAATGTTTTATAAACTTCTAGTGCTTCTTCCCTACTACATGAAAAAAGAAAACTGTACCTGTGAGTGTTTCATATTACTGCCTGTCGCTGTGAGGTACAGTCGAAGCGCTGCTAGGATCTCCTCCAGTTTTCGGCAAGATTATCCTCCAAACTGAGCTCTGAGTGTCTTTTCAGAGCGTCCATTTAATTCACTTCCAACACCATGGGGCGATTTTCCCAAAACTACATACACGATGGGTGTAAAAGTGGGAGATTTTCCCATCTGTTTTTTGGGCAAACTTAGTTGTTTAAATTTCCAGCACTCCATGCTTCAGAGTCTGCCTGGGGTGGGGGATTGGGGCCCAGTAGGGAGATTGGCGCACACGCACTGTCCCCAAACCGCCAGCCTCCCATTAGCTTCCAGAACACTCCCAATAAGCCAGTCCCAACACCTCCTCCCCAATGACCAGCCCTGATCGCACCCCTCCCCGCCACCCTGCACCCCCCCCCCCCCCACCCCCCTCACCATGGTCAGCCCTGATCACCTCCCTCTTATCCCACTGATCACAGAGCAGCAATTCTCCCCCTCCCCCCCACCGATCGGCCTGCCCACAGTCTGGACCCACCCCGAACTTTAATCCCCACTGATGGGAACTTCCCCTGGCAGGGTCGGAAACTTTAGAAAGTCCAGACAATACCGTCACGGGCTCGCTAATGCAATTCAAATATCAATTTCAATAGGGTAATCAGCTTCGTACCGTATCCCAGTATAAGGCTGATTATGCCATAAAAAACGGCCTTGGAAAGTCACAACTGGCATCTTCTCACTGGTATTTCCCAGCCCACTGCACTACTCGAGCACCATAGCGGCCTGGGTAAATTATATCCCGTCTTGTTTCTATGATGCAGGATGACCGACATCATTGCTGGAAACTAACTCATAATAACACATTTTCAAAACATGAACACACAACTGCAAGGCATCTGAAGCCTAGTTACAACTTTTCTTACATGTACTATCTGACCTTTAACCCCCAGGTCAGGGAACCCTATAAAACAGAGTGCACCACATTATACCTAATATTAGAGTCCAAGGCAACAATCATTCATTTATCATGACAGTTACCTTCTCAAAAATTTGAAAGGTTTGCTCAACATTTGCAGTTTCCATGCTGGCCCTTCCTGATCAGATCGATATTTGTCCAGATGTTCTGTCATCTTACCCCATTAGCAGATTGATAGATGGGGAGCACGATGGCACAGTGGTGAGCACTGCTGCTTCACAGAGCCAAGGACCCGGGTTCAATTCCGGCCTCCACACTGTTCGTGTGGGGTTTGCACATTCTCCTCGTGTCAATGTGGGTTTCATCAAGGTGCCTCCCACAGTCCTAAGATGTGCAGATTAGTGGATTGACCCTTAGTGTCAGGAGGACTAGCAGGACAAATACGTGGGGGGGACGGGGGGCTGTGTTGCTGGGGGATGGGGCTGGATCTGGGATGGCTATGTTGCTGGGGGTTGGTGTGCTGTGTTGCAGGGGGATGGATGGCTGTGTTGCTGAGGGATGGGAGCTGCGTGGCTGGGGGATGGGGGTTGCATTGCTGGAGGATGGAGGCTGCGTTGCTGGGGAATGGGGGTTGTGTTGCTGGGGGATTGGGGGCTGTGTTGCTGGTGATAGGGGGCTGTGTTGCTGGGGGTGGGGGAGCTATGTTGCTGGAGGATGGGAGCTGTGTTGCTGGAGGATGGGGGTTGTGTTGCTGGGGGATGTTAGAACATAAAACATAGAAAAACTATAGCACAAACAGGCCCTTCGGCCTACAAGTTGCACCAATAATATCCATACCTACTAGGCTTACCTATAACCTTCAATTCTATTAAGTTCCACGTACTCATCCAGAGGTCTCTTGAAAGACCCTATCAAATTTGCCTCCACCACCACTGATGGCAGCCGATTCCACTCACTCACCACCCTCTGAGTGAAAAACTTACCCCTGATATCTCCTCTGTACCTACTCCCCAGGACTTAAACCCGTGTCCTCTCGTAGCAACCATTCCAGCCCTTGGAAAAAGCCTCTGAGAATCCACCTGATCTATACCTCTCAACATCTTAAACACTTCTATCAGGTCACCTCTCATCCTTCGTCTCTCTAAGGAGAAAAGATCAAGCTCCCTCAACCTATCCTCATAAGGCATGCCACCCAATCCAGGCAACATCCTTGTAAATCTCCTCTGCACCCTTTCAATAGCTTCCACATCCTTCCTGTAATGAGACGACCAGAACTGGGCACAGTATTCCAAGACAGGTCTGACTAGGGTCTTATAAAGCTGCAACATTATCTCCCGATTCTCAATCCCTCGAATGACGAAGGCCAATACACCATACGCCTTCTTAACCACATCTTCTACCTGTGAGGCCGATTTAAGAGTCCTATGGACCCTGATCCCAAGGTCCTTCTGATCCTCTACACTGCTAAGAGTCTTACCCTTGATATTATACTCCTTCATCCCATTTGACCTACCAAAATGGATCACTACACATTTATCCGGGTTGAAGTCCATCTGCCACTTCTCCACCCAGCCTTGCATCCTATCTAAGTCACGCTGTAATCTCTGACATCTCTCCAAACTATCTACAACACCACAAACCTTCCTGTCATCAGCAAACTTACCAACCATCCACTTCCTCATCCAGGTCATTTATGAAAATTACAAACAGCAAGGGTCCCAGAACAGATCCCTGGGGCACTCCACTGGTGACCAATCTCCATGCAGAAAAAGACCCATCTACAACCACTCTCTGCCTTCTGCGGGCAAGCCAGTTCTGGATCCACAAGGTAACAGCCCCTTGGATCCCATGCCCTCTCACTTTCTCAAGAAGTCTTGCATGGGGGACCTTATCGAACGTCTTGCTGAAGTCCATATAAATCACATCTACCGCTTTTCAAAGAACTCAACCAGGCTCATAAGGCACAATCTGCCTTTGACGAAGCCGTGCTGACTACTACTGAGCATACTAAACTTCTCTAAACGTTCATAAATCCTGTCCCTTAGAATCTTCTCCATCAACTTACCAACCACTGAGGTTAGACTCACCGGTCGGTAATTTCCTGGGCTATCCCTATTCCCTTTCTTGAATATAGGAACCACATCCGCAATCCTCCAAAACCTCTCCTGTCTCCATCGATGATGCAAATGTCATCACCAGAGGTTCTGCAATCTCTTCCCTGCCCTCCCACAGTAACGCGAGGTACATCCCATCTGGTTCCGGCGATTTATTATCTATCTTGATGCTATTCAAAACTTCCAACACATCCTCTTTCTTAATGTCCACATACTCAATCTTTTCAGTCCACCGCAAGCCTACAGTACAACCACCCAGATCTTTTTCAACCGTGAATACCGAGGTAGTCATTAAGCACCTCTGCTATTTCTACCAGTTCTGTACAAACTTTCCCACCTTCACATTTTATAGTTCCTATTCCTTCACATCTCATCCTTTTACTCTTTACATATTTGTAGAACGCCTTAGGATTCTCCTTAATCTTACCTGCCAAGGCTTTCTCATGACCCCTTCTGGCTCTCCTAATTTCTTTCTTAAATTCCTTCCTATAAGCCGTATACTCCTCTAGATCCCTAACATCTCTGAGCTCTCTGGACCTTTTGTACGGTTTACTTTTCTTTTTGACTAGGTTCATTACAACTTTTGGGCACAATGGTTCCTGTAACCTACCAAAACGTCCCTGTCTCATCGGAACGTTGTCGTGCAGAACTCTAGACAAACATTCCTTGAAAATCTGCCACCTTACTTTGGTACTTTTTCCCGAGAACACCTCCTGGAGGTGTTGCTGGAGGATGGGAGCTGTGTTGCTAGGGGATGGGGCTGGATCTGGGTGGGCTATGTTGCTGGGGGATGGGAGCTGTGTTGCTAGGGGTTGGTGTGTTGCAGGGGGATGGGGGCTGTGTTGCTGACGGATGGGAGCTGTGTTGCTGGGGGTTGCATTGCTGGGGGATGGGGGGCTGTGTTGCTAGGGGATGGGAGGTTGTGTTGCTGGGGAATGGGAGGTGGTGTTGCTGGGAAATGGGGGGCTATGTTGCTGGGAATGTGGATGTTGTCTTGCTGGGGGGGTACATGTAGAGTGTACGGACAGTGTGTGTGTGTATCTGTGTGTATATTGCGGT